>NC_058118.1:714000-1428000 GCF_914725855.1 Thunnus albacares | reverse complement strand
AGACAATGTTGAACAACAAGTTGGCATGTACTGTCTCAATGATGGATTCAATGAAGTGCCCAGCTGTGTTTCTACAGTTTCTACAGATGATTCCTGGGCATCATATTCACCCCACTCATTGCGACCCTCACTATATCAGAAGAGGTCAAAGATCTGATTGGAATAAGGATAAAGGTAATATATTCATTGGTTTCAGGACTCACCAGGCTCACTGGACTTCTTCTCCTCAATGGAGGGCTCTGGGGAGCCATTCTCCAAGTGCCTGAAGGAGAGAAAAGGGAATCTTTTTGGTTCACAGCAGCCTAATTAATCTAATGAAACTACCTTCACTGTATCACCATAGTAACTTTAACACATTAAGAGAAGGCCGGTACCTGCTGGGTATAGAGATGCAGATGGGAGCCTGACTCAGGCAGAGATTGGAGGAAGGGATCTGATAGTCATCCTCCACCCTCTCCATCACTCCCCGCGGCCGCTCCACCACAGGGCTGCTGAAAGGGTTGGAGGATCTGTGAAGATGACCATGATTTGTCAAACCAACCTTTCCATTAGTGTCACTCATACAGTTATCACATTCAAACCGCCATCACTGATATTTTCACAGACCAATTATGTGGAGGATGGTAGTTCTGGGGTAACTTAAAGACATTATTGTAGATTTTAATAATGTTTCACCACGTAAAACAACAAATTGACATCTACATTATGGGCAGCTGTGGCTCAGGAGGTAGAGCGGGTCATCCACTAATCGGAAGATCGGTGGTTCGATTCCCGGCTCCTCCAGTCCACATGTTGATGTGTCCTTGGGCAAGACACTTAACCCCGAATTGCTCCTGATGGCAGTGCCATCAGTGTGTGGATGTGTATGAGTGATTAGATTTCCACTGGTGGGGACCAAGGTTGGGACCTTGCATGGTAGCCCCTGTACCATTCAGCGTATGAATGTGTGTGAATGTGTGTGAATGGGTGAATGTGATTCGTAGTGTAAAAAGCGCTTTGAGTGGTCGGAAGACTAGAAAGACGCTATACAAGTACAGTCCATTTACCATTAACTACATTGTATGTTATGTGTTTTAAACATAACAGCACTAAAGAAACATTGTAGGAATAAACATCAAAATCACCATATTAAAAACCCTGGTCGATATATATTATTTGAGGCAGTTCACTGTTACTTGTTGTCATAGTAACGCAACACTATGTCCAACTTGTGACTTTTCCTGGTACCTGCAGGATGCCTAAGTCTTCAGTCTGTGTGTACAACAGCAGGCTCATGTCTCTTCATTAAAATGCCTGCAACCTTTTTTGTTTTGGAATTTACACCTAAAAAGTAAGATCCAATTAGCCAATAACCAATTACACAATAACACAATCATAGTAACCAATTAACCTATTATATAGTTTAAGTAAGCAATTCTGCACTGGGGGCTGGTTAAAGGATGATTGTTTTAATCTCCAGTTCCTTGAGAAAATGTGAATGTAGAGCATGGCTGAGGAATCCTTCAGTAAAACAGTAACCCATCAATTGTAGCTTATTAGCAGCAAAAGACTGAAGTTGTACTATACTGTATGAAATAACTGTCATATCAGTCTCTTTACAGTTCCATAAAAACAGACTGCAGACCACAGACATCATGCGGCATCATTATAAAGTGTGTACTGCAATGTGAAAAAATGTGCAGCATTCCTTATCAGCTGGCTTCACTCTGCTAGCTGTGTTTACCAATGCATGTGCTACAATGTTGTTGTACTGCAAAGGTGCAAAGTACACTAACTGTTGTGTCTTCTGTAGTTAATGATTCACCAAGGCAACAGTAAAGCCACTGTCCTCTATGAATAATGCAGGGATTTCTTTAACCAATCAGTAACAAGGAACACCTATGTAGCCTAATGTCCCGCCATAACCACCATTACATTACATTAGATGAGAATGTAAATTATAATAGATGCAGTAATTACCAAATCAGCATTAAGGTTCAGGTTAGTGCTATTGGGAATGAATGGACTGATAGGAAGAAAAACATGTGTGTGTGTGAGCCAGTGATTCTATGCTTACAGAATGTATGTGCAAATCAGCTGCAGTCACTTGTGCGAGGGGAGTGTGTGCAATATTTTAAAAACACTAAATAGTTTTCAGTAGAACCAGAGCTTCCCCATTCAGCTCAAGCTTCATCAGAAGTGACAGCTCTATCCCCTGCCTCCAATACAGCCTGATACACAGAAATATCTAATCTAATTCTGGCTGCAGCTAAAAGGCTATTAGTTGTTCAGCCATCATTTTTCAAAGCTGTTTCTAACCAGAACTTTTCCCTACGGCTACTAGACCTCACTGGTATAAAGTCTCTGTGTCTGAAACCACAGAGACAAGAAAGGAGGTTTGAAAGAAGTAACTTAAGGCTAAAAGGGAATATCTAAGAGGAGAACAGGATTATAGCCCAAACTGTGATCGAAATGCAAATATATACAATATGTACAAATACAAGTAGCATCTGGCTGATGTAGAACTGGATTTTATTCATTTTATTTTTATTATTTATACTCACTGGACTAATCTTTGTGTAAGGAAAACTTCTTTAATGTCCACTGAAGCTCATTTTAGCTGAAAATAATGTATAACACTGGTCCAGTTGTGTTACTGCTCTGCACTGTAGACCACATATCTATTTTGTGCTGTTCCCATTTTGGCTTATACAGTTCTGTAGGCAAATAACCTTGCGCTGTCTAATACAGGAAATTAGATATAGCTGAGTCTTGCAAGAAAGTGGCATGCACCATCCAGTGATTAAACATTTCAGCATCTTTTTATGATTTACACAGACTGTATATTGATACACTGTCCCATGCAGTGCTGATGTGTTTTTAAATACAGCCTTGTCAGAGGAGCTATAAAGAGCTCACCGGTTAAAGTACCTCTTTATGTATGCAGAGAACAAACACACTTCAATACACTCAGCTCTTATCTGACAATATTAATACAAAGTGGCTGTACAGAGATATCATTTCAGGATATTCCCAAAGAAAATGTGTTAACAGCATCCTGGATAAATGTTCTCAGTGTGTAATACTCACTTGTGGCTACTGGCATGGATGGACTGAGTTGGCGAGTGCCGTGAAGGAAGGATGTCATACTCATCGCCAACTTGCACACCATTAGAGAAGGGCTGCACAGACACACACGAGAGATAGAAGGGGGGAGAATTTTAAAAGAACACACAAAGGAACAATGGAGTAGGTCAATGTTAACATCAGATATCTCACGTGTTCCCTACCTGGGAGGAACACATGAGAACACTAATCAAACACACCCAGGACACCTTATTGAAGGTAGATAGAGCACTTCTGCTTCATTTAGCTTGGTTTCAAAGCAACTCAAGTCAAAAAGTGCAGAGGTTCAAGGATGGACAAACAAGTATTTATGTGCAAATGACTTGTTTTCATCAAACCTGGTACATTTAAAATAAAGGATGCTTTGTACAGTCATTGGCCCACAGTGCTCTGAGCTGTTAATATCCACTTATCACAAAAACAACTGTAGCCTATAGCATATATACCACGTCAAGCTCTGCATGTAAAAACAGTGTTGCTGAGAGGAAACACAATGCAGAGGAGCATTAGAAACATCTTCTGTGAGATTAGTATTAATCCCATGCCAAAAATAATCTACATTCAAACAGAAAGCATAACCTGTGAATCTGCTGCCAGATTAGCCAGCATTAAGCAAACACAGTGAAGTCAAAGGTCAGCTCTCTGTGTGGGAGACACATTTCAGCTCCAAATATTGTTTTTGACCCAGCTACATGGTCAAAACCAGGATTTATAGTACAGTATTTTATAGAACTACCAACACGACTACTGCAACTAGTACTACTACTATTAATAAATTCCTTCTGCAGCCATTTCATTGGACTGTTCTGAAACTTGAAATGAAATGACCTTCAGTTGAAAACTATATTCCACCTGCCGAGCATACAGTACCTGTCTTTGAAGTGAGAGTTGCTCTATATGGAAGACAAAAACATATGCAAATAACCACAATAACTTCCTGAATATTACTAAAAGTGACAACGCTCTCCACAGGCGTCTGGAGGCACTTTCTGATCAAAGAGTGTCTCTGGAGGGAGAATGAGTGATAGGCTGTGTGTGTGTGTGTGTGTGTGTGTACTGCACACAAGGCTTTTAAATGATAAAGTGGAGAGAGTGTGCAAATTATGCAGATGCTCAGCAGTATTCTGGGTTCTACAGCAGTAAATGTCAGACAGTGTCTGGAGGATTCGATTGGTTGTATCTGAACGGTCAGTTCAAACACTGAGTTTCAGTGGAAACGGGGATTTCATTATTTAGCATAGATTATCATATTTATATTCTGTCCAACACACTTCCAGCATGTATTGTCTTATCAGAAGAATGGCAGTGAAGCTTATTGCTACTCTGTCAGAAAAGGCTTTCATTCTTGTTTTTTGTTTCTGCTCTTTCACAATCAGAGCGGTAACTGTACACACAAGTAATTAAATCAGGCATGACTCATAAAATCTCCCTGGTGAATATCACAAACAATAAAAACATGTGAATCTACTTTCCATCACTGTCTCTCTCCTCATAGATGACGCCCTATGCATATCTCACTCAGTTTTATAACTATGGACAAAAGGATTTCAATAACCACAATGTTAACTCATTACAATTTTGACACAACATAAACAAATGCACATGAATTTACTTAATCTAATTAACAATAGTCCATAGAGCCTTGCTCTACAGTGGGTAGTTGTGCCTTGTTTCAGAACATCAGTGGCAGTTAAAGCAGGGGCTGACGTATTCATGCAGGACTGTGAACCACAAACTTCTAGTTACAAACTAACAGACAGGCAGCCGCTTGAATAAATGGATCAGTAAAGTGCATCAGGTGCAAAAATGGGCACGTATATTACATTCAATAACAGCAACACAGTTCAAGCTTAGTGCTCCGCTTAGTGCATGCCACTATGTGTGAAACATATTGCTATTACTGCATGTAAAATAGCTGTTTTTGTGTTCATTTTTGCACCTGATGCACTTTACTGATTCATACCATCAATTTCATTGTCATTTTAAAATTTGGGTTGTGGCTAAGGAGGTAGAACTGGTCGTCCACTGATCACAGGGTCAGCGGTTCGATCCCTGGCTCCTCCTGTCCACATGTCCAGGGGCCCTGGGCAAAATGAAATGCTCCCAATATTCAGGCCAGCACATTGCATGGTAGCTCTCTGTCATCAGGGTGTGTTTGTGTGGATGTTTGAATGGCAGGATAAAATGTCGGCCATTAGCATTCTAATTAATCTATACATTTTTTGTGACTGTAAGACTGCAGTTCATAACTCTGGGTGTGTTGCATGAGTAATGTAGTTAAAACTCTTAATAACAACCAGTGATGTGTGCAAGGCACATAACCCTCTACTGAACCTGGTCTGCCCACTGCAGCTTTATGTCTCTCTTTTTAGTCATAGCTTCACATACCTTTATTAAATGTTAAATGTCATCAGTTTCAAAACTAAACCTTCTGAGGGGGTTGAGAGAAATGCTGTATTCCCAACACCGAACGCTGAAACCATCAACTAAAGTACGTTAATAAAGACTTTTGGGACTCTAAATTGGTTTGACTGAGCTCTCTAAAATAAGCAGGTTTGATTGCCTTTCTAAGGAATACCTATCAAACTGATTATTATACTGTACATGTCCCTAAACTGGGTCACTGTGTTGTTGAAAAGTGTAAAATAAACATATACACATTCTCAACCCAACTGGTCAAGGCAGATGGTCGCCCACCTAGAGTCTGGTTCTACTTGAGGTTTCTTGCTGTTAAAGGGGAGTTTTTTCTTGCTGCTGTCGCCAAGTGCTGCTCATGGAGGAATGATGGGTCTCTGTAAATTAAAAAGTACAGTCTAGACCTGCTCTATGTGAAAACTGCCCTTAGATAACTTCTGTTGTGATTTGGCGCTATATAAATAAATTGACTTGATATGACCAAACATGGGTGGGGCTGACACTGAATGGCACCTAAAACATTTAAGCCCTTCCTACATACTGTGTTCAATTTCTCAGTAGAGACTGTGACAAAGCAAACAAAAGGACTGGACTTTGTATGCTTTGAATTTACCACAGCTTCTTAAAAAAAATGCCTCCTAACCTGTCTCGTGTTCTCTTCAAGTCCTTTGGTGGCCACCCCTATTATATGTAAAAGAAACAAGAGTCTACAGCCACACTAGAAGCTCTATAAGGCTGTAATGCTCATGAAAAGGTGACCCAACTCTCAGACAGATAAACCAAAGTATGAGATAAACTGAAATGTTGACCCGATGAGAAGTCAGGCAATCACAAAGACCATGAATTTCCAACTGGATGTTAATCCATTCAACAGTTGTTGAGACATTTTCACTCTGAACCACGAATGTCTACCTGCTGGTGGTGTTAGAGGAAAAGACGGGGCATCATCAAATTCAGTAGGATTCATCCTCTGGGAACTATGAATGAATCCATCCAATAGTTGTTGAGATATTTCAGTCTAGACCAAAGTGAACAGACATTTCAATCCCAAGAGAACAAAAATCTTACACACATAATCAACACATGTGCCTCTTTAAAGATCTTAGATTTCTTAGATTTAGATCTTACAGCACAGTTTTTTTTTTCTTTTACTGAGGAAACAAAGAAAATAAAGAAATCAGCTGCCCATGCTTATCCCAACTTATCACCTTCAATGTTAAAACTGACATCTAAGCCCTACCTTGGAGCTCTCTGAGTTTCCTGCCCCCTCCATTCTGGGATGTAACCGCCCAAATCCTGCAGACGGACAACTGAGTGGTCTTCCGTTCAGGTGGGAGGGGACGGTTGGTCCCAGCTGGAGCGGGTGTTCCCCTTCAGTCCTGTGGGCATCTGACGAGTAGCTCTCTTTGGGACACCGTGTCTCAGGGGGCATCTGGGAGTCTGACAATGCACCGGTAGAAGATGAGATGGAAGAGGACAAGGAAGAGGGACTGGAGAGCCAAGAGTGGCGTGACTCTGGGGGGATGGGGGGAGGACGCTCAGGGGGAGGTGGTGGAGGTGGGTCCCTCTGTGGAGGAGGTGGGGCTGGGAGAGGCTTGTCCTGCTTCCTGGACATGCCTGGTGAAGACTGGAGAGGTGGAGAGATATGGTAAGAAATGACAGAGGAGCATCTAAATAATTCAAGATTCATTTTAGAATTACATTACACCACATTGAGTTTTTATGCAAAGATACTGCAATTTCTGGTGTTTGATATTCTCAAAGGTCTCCTTGGCAGCTCTACATACTAGAGCTGCCAAATAAAAACATGCAGGTCAAATACAACACTTTCTCAACTAACTATGGCCTCCATCAGCCACTAGGGAGAACAATTGTCACATAACATGATTTGTGGGTAATGAAATCCTTCAGAAATTCAAACATTTATGACTTGCTGCCACTTGAGGTTATCAAAGTGCTTTTTGGCCTTGTGCAGCTTTCATGTGGAGTTGTTTTCTTATGTTTTTTTTATTTTTTAAGTCATGTGTTTATCTTTTTTTTCCCCTCTAACCTACTTTGTTTCCTGTGTTTACATCCTCCTGATGTAATGCATTATTCTTGTTTTTAAGCCGTCCTGTAAAGCACTTCCTAAACTTGCTTTCACATAGTTCGTTTTAAATGATTCTGTGACTTTGAGTCTTGAATTATTATGTGCCAGAAAATACAGGTGACACATTTTCCTTTATAATGACTGACCTTTGGGGAGCCGGTGGGACTGGCAGATGGGGAGCGGATGGCACCCTTCTGGATGAGGTCGAGTCGTGGTGGGACGGGGGGAAGGCCGAGATGCTGGCCGCAGTGGCCAGGGTCTCCTATGTGGGCTTTTCTGTGTTGGCTGACAGGTGAAGAGCTCGGAGACACCATGGGCGAGTTCTGGCGCTCAGCACAGTGCTGAGAGAAAAGTAAAGCAAATAATCATTTATAACCAGCTGTGGACAAAAGAGAATCACAACATCTGCAGAACTTTTCTTCTTTCTTCCTCTCTCAAAAAAACAATGATAATACATCATCATATTTTCCAATCTGACAAGCAGCTGGTTCTACAAGCCTTTACCTTCCTGATGTTGGCCAGTCCATTCATGACCAGGCAGTCCTCTCTGTCTTCCTCATCATCCAGCTCCAGCATGGGGCAGCTGTGCTGGTCCAGGAAGAAGCACTTGTTGCCCTCATTTCGTGGGTCAAAGGGATCCACAATGATGGGTTCTGTGCCTTTGATCTCACAACGACAGAACGGACAACCCTGGCCATCTGACTCCTGGAACAGATAAGAAAAAGAGTTAGCATGAAATAGGAGATTTCACACACACACACACACACACAGGCACAGGTGTGGTGGTGACATTATAACCCATTTCCATATTTAAAGATATGATGAGCATGGCTTCATTGTTTCAGGAACATGAGGAAAGAATCACTTGGCTGTTGCTGCACACAGTTGGGATACACATGGTTAAGGTTGTGTGCTTCTCTCTCTTGCCCTATATCTTACTCTCTATCCCCCCCCTTTATGAAAGGACTCCGGCAAAGTTGACTGGACACATGCTTGTGTAGATCCTCTCCAGGGAAAACTGTTTTGCAACTTTACAACATTCATTGGCCACATGTACATATTCCACATGGCAGCCCCCTGTTAAACAGGGGTCATAAATAAGAGAATAAAAGAGGTTTTGGTTTCCAGTGCATCTCTCTTCATTGACTCAGGGGCTACAATCAAAGGCAGACAATATTTAGAGAACAAAGCTGCATTTGTGGCGGCCATATGGTTGGGGACTTGGCGGGGGACTCACCAAAGGCATGTTTGAAACTTAATCCTAATTGGAGTGGGTGGAGAAGGGAAGGAGTGGGAGGCTAAAAGGAAGGGAGCCCAGAGGGGGGAGGAGATGGTGTGATGGTCATGGACACTGAAGAAACCCTACTGTTCAGCAACAGGCATGACTGAACTGACAAAGAGCAAACTACTCCTGAACTTCTGCTCTGAAAAAGACAGAAAAATAAGTTTGCAAACAGGGTGTTGGTATACTCTAACCTTCCCACTCTGAATTACTGATTTACAGGTCAAAAAAATGTCTTGGCATCTAGGTTAGAGCTGGAAAACATTTGGTTGAAGAGAGAGGGCTGTAACTAGGCATCTAAGAAACGCATAACTGACATACTAGCACCTAATAAAGTTGTTTTGTTGAACCTGTTAGCAAACAGTTTCTCATTGAAACATCCAGCAGACACAGAACAACATTCTCATTCAGTTTGAAATGTGTTTGTTTCCACCTGATGAATGTAAGTCCAATATTCACTCTCCTTTCAGCT
Organism: Thunnus albacares; assembly: GCF_914725855.1. Lineage (NCBI taxonomy): Eukaryota > Metazoa > Chordata > Actinopteri > Scombriformes > Scombridae > Thunnus > Thunnus albacares. The sequence continues at coordinate 1,418,637 of NC_058118.1, read as the reverse complement.
CCGGTTTGGTCTCCACCATCTCCTGAGAGAAATATCTGTCTCTTTAGCTGCTAAATGCTCCACTATGTTTACCAGCTAGTTGCTAACTCTGTCTGCTGTAGTGTATAGTGGGTTTCTGTTTGTTGGTGTTTGCGTTACTACGGTCAATGTTGACTTTTACTTTGTGGAAAGAAATAGTTACAACTTGTCAATACTACTGACACAATCATTAGTAAAACGCACAAACCTAACGAGCCTACAGACTGGTGAAAACATGATATAGAAAAGCCCCTGTGAATCATTCAGAGTTCTCACTACATTGATTCCGGGTAAAAATAATAGCTAGAATAAGGGAACCCTCTCATGTGCCCCCATATTCTGCAGAGATCAAAAACAGTCATTAGAGAGAACAGGATGTGGAATTACATAGATCATCAGCCAGCTGTGAGTGAAGAGTGCATGTCTGTTCCATCCCAGCTGACTAATACACATAGCGAGAGGAAAGTCAGGGAACCACCACTGAGTCAATGACCTGAACGGACCGGTGCTGGGTTAGTCACTGTCACAGGGTAGGAGGGTTCCCTCTTTCTCTATGACTCACACTTTAACTGATGTGGAGGAAAATATTTCATTACTGAAGCGCACACACACATACACACACACACTAACATACGTCACTGAATCACTGACTGAGGTTGTGGAGGAGGTGGGGTCACGTCGAGTTGTCATAACAGGAAGTATGACAAACAAACACTGTTAATGTGGGTGCTGCTGAATCCTGCTGTTTACAGAGCAGAGGACTGATCTCTGGAAAGACTGCGCTCATTTGTCAGAGTAAAGCCACCCAAGAAAAAGCTTTCCAGCTTTGTAACCATGAAACTGAACCACTGGAGAAATGAGCAGCAAACAAAAACGCTAGTGTGTGTGCGCTACCCAAAAATTTGTGGGATAAGTTGCAAAATGAGAGTCTACAAAAGTCTACCTAAGGAGATACCAAAATTCAGATTTTCATAATAATTTACATACCATGTCATACTCATCTCATTATAATGAGTCATATGATGACTTCCTGTGGCAAGAAGCACAAGCTGACTGCAGACTTTTCAAAAGACAGGCTTCAGTGCTTATCATGTTTGTATTTCTAGAAAAATAATCTATCTAAAGAGAGTGTCATCTCAACATCACTATGGTAAGCAGAACATAAAGATTTACCCTACAGCTTCCTGTAATCCTTCAGTCTGTGCGGTTGTGTGTGTAAGTGTATGTCTCTGTGCATATATATGTCAATATGTGGTAATATATGTGTACATATACGGTACAATATACTGTATGTGTATCTTAGCCTTTATTCTTACTATTTGATCTCATTTTATTGTTTGTCCTTAAGGCTTAAGTTATTACTATTTGATCGACATTTTCACTATTTTCAACTGAATCACTTTACAAGCACTTTGTAACAGCTGATTTTGTGCTATATAAATAGACTTTATTATCATTACCATTATAAGAGCGATACATTTCAACATATTCAATGAAGCTCATTTAGACATCAACTCTGACTAACACTATGCAAATGGAACGGTTCATGATAAATGGAAACTATTATAGAGCTATCTGAATGAAAAACAAAGTGCACTCAACTTCATGTATAAAACTTGCACTCATTGTCCTCTGAATCATCTTCCATGTCCTCCCTCGCAAAGGCTCCACTGCCAAACAACTAAAGCAGTTTGAAAAGCAGCACTGAGATATGGTTTGCTTGTATAAATATATCAAACTGTAATACACATAATACAAAAAACATAAATAATAAATAAGCTTGCTGTTGGTGAAAACATTCCAGTTAGAAAACAGAATGATTCCATTGATATGTTTCACTTGCACCACTGATAACTTAATGTTAATATTTGACACCACTAATATGTCCTTCTGAGAGAAAGCAGCAAAAATACTTGATGCAGAATTGTGATTGGAAGACAGCTTTTTGGGCTTGTTTTCAGGCCTGCAGAATGAATGTGTGTGTGTCCCTGCTAGAGATCAACAACATCAGGATCAGCGCAGAAGTCCAACATGTCTTGAGAGCCATCACTATGTCCCTGCAACACATATGTCTCACACAGAGGAAGGAGGAGGAGGAGGAGGAGGAGGAGGAGGAGGAGGAGGAAGAGAGAGGTATAAAAGATGGAGGTGGAGAGGGAGGAGAGGAGGGATTCTCTGGACTTGATGCTAATGACTCATTAGGGGGAAGGTAATTGCAAACACACTTTGCTGGTACAGCCTCTGATACACGAACCAGTGCACAAGCACAATGAACACAGCAGTGCAGGACTATGTGCTGTGGGATGCACATGTTACAAGAGAAATAGCACGCAGCAGGAGGCAGACAAACACATGCAGAAATACTGGAATATAATGTGTGCACACACTCTCAGTTTTCACTTCCGTTACTGACTGATACGTGGAAATTTGATTAGGACAGATGCAAGGACAGAGGGAGGAAGTGAGGGAGGGAGGGAGGGAGGTTTTTCTGTCCATGTATCTTTCACTGGAGGCTGAAAGCTGCTTCTATTATTCAGCAGTCTTTTCTCACTTACATGCAGATTATTAATTATCTTCAAACCAGATTCATTCTTACAGATGAATCTAGAAATATCAATGTTAGCAGCGTCAAAAAGAGTTAAAAATGTTTCTTACACGTGAGGCGCTGGCGTTTTCACAGTATTGTACAGACAGAGACGATTCGATGACACGTAATTTCCCCGAGTACATGAACATGACTAACGGTAACAGCAATTGTCCAAGGTCATAGATGTATCCCTCTGTTCAAAGATTTGATTTCCAGTTAAGGTGATGCAGTACGGTTCATTACAATACCTGCCAGGCCGTGAGACAGGAAGTACACATGAGGTGACCGCAGGGTTCGATCTTGACGTCTTTGTCGTTCTCAGCACAGATCTTACAAAGCTGGAAGGTGGAGCCCATTTCACAGTACAGCTCATACTGCTCCTGTTCAGGCAGAACAAACTCCTGTTAGTCATCAGTGATGCAAATATCAAACTATAGATGAGAGCAGACACAAAAATATTCAGACACATACAGTATACACACAGCACAGACTTCCCACCATGGCCCTAGTGTAAAATCGCACGATGTTTTCAGGGACTTTCCAGCGTTCAGTCAGATCTATCCCATGAGCTTAAATAATCATAGTTAATGTTGTCAAAAGGGGTGAATGGTCTATTTTTCATTTCACTTTCAGTTAGAGAAAAAACATATATGTCAAACAAATCACATGACAATCAATTTACACGTGATCCATCTTTCAAATCTGATGATTTTCCCTGACTTCCCCTGTTTGGAATACACTTCTCAAAATATCATATGAGAAATTCACAGCCACAAAATGCCAGCCTATAATATTTCACTCATTATTATCTGGTCAAAGTAGGCTATACAACAGATGATTGACAATTCCTTTTGGGCTGGGCTGGTCTTTGCCTCCAATTTTTTAAACTGAAAAAATGTGGTGGCAGCTCTGGAAAAATAAAAAGTTCCTGCCTCACTATGCACTAAAATCAGTTTCTGAATAAATCTGAGACAAGCAAAAAGCTGCTCAGATGAAGAATCATGCCTCATCTCACATTTCACTGAGCAGCCTGATACATATTTGATCAGGTTCAATCAGTTGTCAGTAAATGTTTTTTCCACACTTAAATATCATATTGAAGACTGAGCTTATGTGATGTATTCTTGCTTTGTCAGGGAAACGTGTACATTATTCTGCTTATAAAAAAGCATATTTTCAAACCCACTTGTGTCACTTTGATGTGATCATGAGGCGTCGGCTCACATAAACCAGTGAGGTCAGGATTGTAGCTGCGACCATCAGGAAACAAGTAGCTGCAGATGAGAAAAGAATCATAATTTAAACAACAGTACAAATACATAGCATGTTTGATTAATCATGTTTTATCAGTTCTTCTTAATTGGTAACACGTTATCAAGTATGCATTTCACTAACTGCACTGACGTATGGTGGCCCCTAAGGACAGAACACATAAAAAAAAACAAAAGCACAAGTGTTTACTGTTTGTGTGTGTATCTGTCCACAGCTAATCTCACATACTTCTGGACCCATCAGCCTCATATTTTCGGTGCACATTTATGACTGTACGCTCAAAGACCTCTTGTGGTTTCGGTGATCACAATTTTTGAAAATCCTATTTTATAACGCGACTCTTTATGAGTTTATAGTAACACTTAGACTTTTGTTGTTTCAGCAGTCCTCCTCATTTGACAATATGTATTACAACATAGCAAAAGGCATTTCTGGCAATCGGCTAGGCTAAAAACAAGTCTGTTGCAGGCCACATTCTGGCCTTTGTTGTGGCTCAAAAACTGACATCCATAGAAAAGTTTGGTCTCATCTTGAACTGGAGCATCTGCTGATTAATTCCATACTTGATATGTTATGATCCACTAAAGTCAGATACAACATGAATAAATTCCTGGTTTTTTTTAGGAACAACTGAGTGAGATTCAACTCTTCTTTGTTTGGGAGGGGAGAGGGAGGTAGGGAGAGATGTTCATTTGTCTGGTGTGTTAAAACAAACAATTGAGAAGTTTGGACTTATCATCCTGTTTAGTGTTTCCTTATTAAGTTTATACAGTTAGGTGACAGTACGACACACTATTCTATGCACTTTACAGGAAACTAAGCCTATACTATACAAAAGACTTTGCATACGTCTATAGAAGAAAACTTACACACCTGGTGGAGATCTGCACTCTTCTAGTTGTACTTCAAATGCTGTTTGGAGAGTTTTCTTAATTCTGACTGACAGAAAATATCAGCTATCAGCAGATCACTACAAGCCTTCACTACAAAACATATGGTGTGTGTTAATAATATCTCTCTGTGCATGGAATAAAAACTGTAAAATATAGCCTCCAGCTATTACTACAAAAATGGCAGAAACTCTTTTCCACTTAACTGTTTCTGAAATTGATTTAATTTTGAAAATGTCTTCAACATTAACAAGTCTGTGTATAACCCCTATGATTGACATTTGAAAGAACAACTGATGTGACTTCACTTCCCCTACAGTTGCCGGGGTCTCCCTGCTTGATTAAAAACAGAGGTGCTTCAAACAGAATCCCCCTTGCTCCACCTCCCCCTCCTCCTCCTCCTCCTCTCCTCGCTCCCCGGAGACAATAGACTTGTTAGAAGACACAGCACTCCTAGAACAGCCTCAGCCGGCTGTGACTGACGGCTGAGACGAGTGAGATGCAGCACACTGAGAGGAAGGATGCATGTTTGATTTGTCTGAGGGGGCTGTCATATTATCAGGTATGATAATAACAGATGGCCTCGCAGAACGACTTCAAACTCAAACACATTCTCTCATCTGGCTGAGACAAAAAACTTGTCGTTTCATCTAGGAAGTGGCTTTCAGAAAAGGTTTACTCCTTTAAGAAGAAGCGCACTCTGTTCAGCCAGTTAAAGGCTATGCAAATCAGATGTGACTGATTCAGACACGCTTGATCATTTCTTATTTGTATGCGGCTCAAACACAGTGGAGAGTTTAACACGTCTGATCAATACACAAAACAGCAAGAGAGCTAGAGATAAAGAGTGTGTGACGGGTTACATACAAGCCCTCCCTGTAGCCATCGATGAGGGCCTGGAACAGCGGTTTGTTGTGGGGGATGGTCTGCAGTATGTTACCATCATTGGTCACATAGCCGATGGCCCACTGGCCCAGTCTCGTACAACTCAGTCTGAAGATGTAACTGTTGGGAGAGAAAGAGGACAGACGCTCATCAATCACACACACACACTTCAAAATAAAACATGTATAACTAACAAATGAAAAAGTTTCCTGTAGTATTGTATTGAAAACAGCTGTTAGTGGACTGCTGTATGTACTTTTAATAATAAAAAAGTGTTTTAAATAAATGTGAAAACTGTCACAACTTGTCTTGTTAGATATCATTTCTACTCTTCTCAAAGATGTTCAAAGTAAATACAGCAGGTCTTCATAAGATTCAGCATGGTTAACCCTCATAGTGTACACAACAGACCAGGTTTCTCTAATCCCCTACTCTGAGTTTCCTCATTTAGAAAGCCACTGTAACCTGGTTACTTAAAGTGCATGTTAACACACACACACGATGTTTAAAGAGTCACAAAAAATATGTCAGGCTCTGATCTGCACCATTTGTACATGGTGTGACTGAAAAGTTCTTCTGTTGCATTGAAAACATAAAAGCAATAATCAACAGGTCTCACAGTGAGTGCATGGACTCACAAAGATCAATTCTCTCACACAGTGCAGTAAGTCCTCCATAACTGCTGCTACTAGTGCTGCTGGTGGGTGTGTGTGTGTGTGTGTGTGTGTGTGTGTGTTTGCATGTGCTGTGGGCTTCTGAGAAACTGCGTCAAAAGAAACAAGATGCAGAGAACACATTCTTGATCAAAGAGGCTTTTGGTGGTTTAAAAAATAAAAGATGGACATGGAGCCATATTTAGGACAGCTGTAGATCATTAAATGTAGGGACTTGAGTTGACAGCAACCAGTAAATTGTCTTTCAAATTTGCAGTAGGGACATTCTATAACATTTATTTGACACTTTTTGGGATCATTTCATCAACAGCCATGGCTGTGCAATCCCTGGAATAAATGCTAATAGCCTTTTTAAATATCCCCATAATTCAATTGCACAGACCTGATGTCATCAATAGCACCTGAATGACCACTGGAGAGCAGAACAGATGAGATGATTACAACTCGTCTCACTTTGAGCATTGAGAAATGAGCCAGTGATGAGAACAAAAAATAATGAAATATGAACTTTCTACCTTTGACTTTTATATAAAACTTAAGTGCAACAAACAATGGTGCTTCTGCTGTGTCTTTAAAGCTTTATCACATAGGGATTTCCATGTGCAAATCACATCTGAATACAAAGGAAACAGCTCAGCACAAGGTGGAACAATCTAATGTGAAAAAGATGTGAAAAAAAAGAGAGTGAGTAGGTATTATAAATGCAGTCCGTGCACAGTGCTGGGCTTAGAGCGAGCCTTGACCACCGTATGATCCCACCTCCACCAGCAACAAAGGCACCAAGCTAAATCCACCAGGGCTTGGATTTAGATGAGATGTGGGAAGACAGTTTGAGAGTTTCAGTGATGCTAATAAGCTGTATTCTGCCCCTTGATTGGAAGAGCTTAGCTGAAGACAGACAGTCTGCCTGTCTGTGTACAGGCTGCAGTGATACCACGCTCCAACAGTCAAATAACATTGAAATAATCATGAGACGTCCATGTTTTACATGCTTGTTTGATAGAGATATAATCAATACATCGTGGGCTGACTTTTAATCAATCTATAAAATCTGTGTTTCTATTCTGAACAGATTAAAGAGCATGCATAGACGTGTTTGTGTTTTGAGTGTGTGTCTGAGTGAGTGGAAGGGCTAACATGTAGTGGCTCATCCGATATGACTGCCCTCCCCCACACAGCTGTGTGTACGTGTATGTGTGTTGGTTCATAACAATGGTATTTACATGATTCACTCAGGCATCAGCACTCTATACATTTGCATACTCAGCCACACACCAGCCCCTCCCACACTTACACGCAGGCACACACACACACACACACACACACGTTTCCTGTCCTGTCATTATCTACTCTGCTCCACCAAGCCGCGACGCAAGATGGCTAATCACAGGGCATGCATGGATCAGCTCAAGGCTATGCGAGCTGCTCTCAATAAATTAGCAGTGTTGTTGAAGGTATTTTCTCAAGCTACTTTCTTCCCCCCGCCAGGAAGCTGCCACGTGGACCTCAAGATTAGCACTACACCAAACATGGCTTGTCAGCATTTGTTTCGGAAACCAGTGTGCAGGCTACTGCTAGACACACACTGCACACACAGTTTCTCTTTTTGCAGCAATTATTTTCTATGAGGATGCAGTGATTCTAATGAGATTTGACTTTTCTAGCTGAAAAAGAGGTGCATGCTGTTTTGAGACTGCATCCATCTGCATGTTTTTTGTTACAATACAATATTACTTCAACACACAGGCCTAAGCATTGAATTTATATTACAAAGATGGCGATAGATTAGATCACTTTTTTACATTTAAAACAGCCTGTGTTTATGAAGGGTGTGACAGATTCCTTTTAATTTTTTAGAATAAAAATGACTTCTGCTACTGCTGTTTCAACGGATGCAGGCCAGCTCCGTTTCATTCACTTAAACAGATTCTTGCTGTGTGTTCAGGGATCATGTGTGTTTATGGATTACACCCTACAGCTACCATAAGCTTTGAAACAAAGATATGACATGTTTTATGAATATATAGGACAGTTATAAGGAGCTGTAGGAAGGTTGTTCAGACTGCAGCTCAGAGGTGTGACAGCAAAGCATGATCCGTTTATGACACATATAATCCCAAATGAAAGTTCATAAACATTCTTTATTTCTGACTGATATCCGTTATCCTTTGAGCCTGAGCTCTTGCTCAGGCTGTTTGCTACAAAGTCATAAATATTCAGGAGCATATGTGCAGACTGGGGAGATCAATGATTATATCCATGAAAATTGGATCCCAAAAACAGCATGTTGACTTTCAGACCTGGCTGTGTGTCGGCACACAGATAACAACCAGGAAGCTGTGGGTGACTGGCGGGAGGGGCTCTGATAAGTCAAGGATAAACAAATCCTAACTTTTTATCTCCTCAAAGAGGCAGCACAGTGTTATTATAGTCCAACACTCGCATACATTTAAAGGCTCTGAAAACTGATTGTCCCAACACTTAGTCAGGATCATCCACAGACTTCACTGATCTTAAGTTGTTAAAAAAATTTCAATATGTCAATCCATTATGAAATGATACATTATTAAACCTCTTTCAGTTCAATTTTACATAAAAACTCATCAATCAAATTTGGCGCGAAAACCTTGAAATTTTTTTATCTCGTAACTGACTGCACATTTTTTTTCTGAAATTCACAAGACATGATCCATGGTCATGATTCAGTCAGCAGGTGAAATTTGGTTTTGGATGATCAAAGTATGTGGGCTTTAAAAGCGACTTTTCAAAATTTTTGCAGTTCCCTCAAAACTTCAAAAGAATGTCAGAAATCACCAGAAGATCATAGAGACTTTGTTCTTTTAGCAACATATCATCCAATATGTGAAAAAACATTGCTTCACTGCAACTAATGCTTCATAATATACTCCATAACTCTGCTTTTTTCAAAATCTGCATAATCTATTAACTCTCAAATCAATCTCAAAATTGAGTCATTGATTGTTTTTAGTCTGGAGATGAAATGTTGTAAAAACTTCTGAAATGCGTTCAAAATCTATGCAATAAATATTTTAGTGTAATATGTACTGTGTAAACAAAATGTTTTAAATTGCCAAATGTGTGATCAAACTTCATGAAATTATCAGAAAACATTTCTTTGTTGACAACAGTCATGTGATTAGTCTTTCAGCTGTTTATTGGTTACTGTTGGTGAATATTATAAGGCTTTGAGGCACCAGATTAACTCTTTGTTAACTCCCCTACCAGTAAAACCCCCTGATCGTGTCACAAACTTGGGTGTGATCTTCGACACTGATCTTAACTTTCAGAAGCACATTTCCAGTATCTCTAGGACTGATTTTAATCATCTTACAAACATATCCAAAGTCAGATCTTTCCTGTCACAGTCTGATTCTGAAAAGTTGGTTCATGCATTCATTTCCAGTCGACTAGACTATTGTAATAGACTCGTTGCTGGACTGGCAAAGCAAACACATAATAAACTCCAGCTTATTCAGAACGCTGCAGCCAGAGTATTAACCAAAACCAGAAGGTGTGAACACATCACTCCTGTTATAATTTCGCTTCACTGGCTTCCAGTAAAGCAAAGAATTGATTTTAAAATACTTCTTATGGTTTTTAAAGCTATGAACGGCCTAGCTCCCTCCTACGTTGTTGACATGCTCTCTGAATACACGCCAGACAGACCCTGGAGATCATAAACATATCTTTTTTCACAAGCTTTTAGTTAGGTTAATGGGTGAAACCTTCTTTTATTATTGTTATTTCTTTTAACAATGATAATGATATATATATATATATATATATATATATATATATATATATATATATATATATTTTTTTTTTTACTGTCTTATATGTTTTTATATGTTTTTATATAGGTAACATCTTCTTATTTTATGTTTTATCTTATTTGTTTTATGTATGCAATGTTAATGTAATATATTCATTATGTTTTGAAGCACATTGACTTTACGCTTGCCGTATGAAATGTGCTGTATAAATAAATTTGACTTGACTTGACCTGTGGAAGTCATCACTCCTCCTCTGACTCCCTCTGCTGCAGACTGGGAGTTAAAGGCATAAGAGGCCGCTATAATAACTCACCATTTTACAAAATCATTATGACGTTCTGATCACCGACAAAATATTTCATCATGGTTAAGTGTTACAGATCATTAAGTTATTCATTCTCATTGACTTCAATGCAGTACTTTACTAACTGTATGCAGAACTAAGTTCATGTGTAGTGTCGAGTGCTGTCAGTGACAGCTGTGTTGTCCTGATGGTCTAGTGGTCTAAACACATGGCCTGTCACTGTAAGCTCACCTAGCACCAAGGTGTGTGTGCATCCGCCTCTTTCTGTCCATATGTTGTGAACTCTTGTGGTTTAAAAGGTATTCAAGTATGTCAAATTATGTGCTTGGACCCCGCTTTTCGCCACTTGCAGCTATATTTTTTGTTGTTATTTGATGTTCTCACATGTATACTAACATACATGTACGGAAGAAATTCTTCATACCTAAGATAACAACTAAGAATGTTTCTTCTCTAACATATATATAATATATATATATATATATATATATATATATATATATATATATATATATATATATATATATATATATATATATATATATATATATATATATATATATATATAATAAACTATGATTGCTACTTATCTAGCCAATAATAAGTAATGTTACAGACAAACAGTTCAGATCTGAATTTAAAGAGGACAAATTCTGCACATTTCAAGGTCTATATTTTTAATCTGGGGCTCTACTGGAATATCTTGGTTGGAGTATCTGAATCTACAGTTAAAAAAAAATTACCAGTATAAGACATACTTATTTATCTTATACTGGGCCTTTATGCAGTCCCTCAGTTCAGCCTCTGTCTGAAACAGACTGTTTTAGTTCCTGTCTCTTTAAGGCCCCCCCCCCCGATGAGCCCACGCTGTTCTGATTGGTCAGCTCGCAGCGTCTCAGAAGGCTACGTAAACAAACTATAGTAGTAGGATTTCACTTCATTTTCTTGTTCTTTACTCAAAATGTCAACTTCTCAAACACATCCGTACAGTCAGAATCTGATCTGAAATATGAGAGTGGACAAAGCAAGCAACACATGGAAAAAACTTGACTTGCAGGGAGCATTTCTGCATACATTCACCTCAAGTTAACAGGATACACACACAGATACCATACCTGCCAGGCTTGTTGATGTACTTGTGCAGTCGTGCCTTGACTTCATCATAGGTAAGGAAAGCCATGTAGCCAGGGTGTGTTACTGCCAGAAAATTCCAGTTCCTCAGAATTGATCCCCACGGCTGAAAAAGATCACCCAATATTGTTGTAACTAAACAGCTGATTGTACATTCTACCTTCATTTTTCATATTATCAGCATAAAGTCAAGTCGAGGCAACATTTCTGCCACAATTAAGTTACATATAATATGTTGACTTAGCTGAAATTGAATTCTCAGCCTGCAGTCAAATTAGCAAACAACAAACTGAATGAGAGAATGCAGAGGTTGAGGTTTCTGATATCTATCCAGCTCTGTAACTAGCGAGTTTGGGAAGCAGCTTGTAAACTGCAGCCATTTGTGTTTGGCTTTGTTTACAGCTGGTTTGAGGTTTTCTGCAGGACAGCGTTAAGACTGATGCCAAAATATTTGATGTGGAAGAGAACTAGCTAAGATCACTGCTGAGGGCTGGAGTCTGTTTACTTGACTGACTGACAGGAAAGCCTTAATAAGTGATGCCCCGTGTGTAATATTACATACAAATATAGGAGGCCTTGCACCTGACTACAAAGCACAAACTCAAGAGAAAACAGTCATTTAGCATCTGCATCTTTGTAATGATTTGCCAGCTCAGATTTGTGGGTGTTGTTGTACAACCACACTCACTACTTAATTCTGAATCCAGAAATTCTGCACAAAAAAAAAAAGAACATTGGCATTGACAGAGAAGCTGTTTACATCAAATCCCTAAATTAAGAGCACAGAGCTGTGAGGCATTGTGTCGGAGGGCCTCAGTGGTTCTGCCAGTTGGATCCATGTGGTGCCAAGTGCCACAACATTCACCTCCATCTTGCTTGTTAGCTGGAGCCCACCAGGGAAAATGATCTGCTGCCCTCACTGTGTAGCTGGTTTGGCAGAAGAAAAAAAAAAAAAAAAAGAAAAAACTCATGCAAACTGGAATTACTGGCCTTTGGGCTGAAATGGCAATGGAGCAAGCCCTAACCACTTTTTTGATTTGAGCTGTAAACTGGAGAGTGGCCCGGCCCAAAGAGGCAGGAGACAGACAAATGGAAAAAATATTCACTACTGAAGTAAATCACCATCCTCTCATTCTGTCCTTCAAGGTCAGATCCCACATTTGTGTTAATCATTTTGTGATTTTCAAGAGAGCGACAGCAATTACATTTCCTACCGCTAATCAACACTTTACACACAGATTTTTGCAGATTTGAGCTGAGCTGAAATTTGGCTCATTTTCCTCCTTTGTTCACTCAGTCATTCTCACCTTCATGTGGGCCCTCTGATCCCTGCCCTGATTCCCACCAGGATTCCCAGCCACTGAATCAACCAGACCGGGGGCATGAGGTTGGCCACAGGGGACTGACACACAGCTTACACCAGCCTGCAAGTGGCTTCCCCGGAAGCAGTCAGTCATGGCAACTTCTATCTACAACTACACTTTTAGTTTTGCTTTAGATGACCATTTGCACTATTTAGCACAATGACCTCCCATCAATTCATGAATTTATATATAATCAGCATTCTGAGCCTTTCTATGTATTATCCTGATAAGAAACAACATTCAACTACTGTCACTCTGATCATTCTTCAAGTGTTCACAGCCTCATTTATCATGTTCAGAGTAAGCATGCAAAGTACAAAGGTTCTGCCAAAGTAAAACATCGCTTTAAGGCCTCATCGCCCACACACCATCTTGAAGCCACATGGGCCAGTAATCTGTCAACGGGAGGGGGCTGAAGCCACACACATCCAAACACCTCAAACAAGCACAAAAATAGAACCAAAAACATCAAACAGAACAAATACTTTCTACATTTCTTTTGCCGTTTTTTTTTTCTACATTTTCTATGCTGTTAACTTACTGCATCAAACCCACAAATGAGGTTTTGATGGTGCATGTGTTGCTGTGTCACACTGTTCCAGTCACTGTGCATTTTTTGAATTTTACTGTGTAAAAGAAACAGTGGTGATATGACTAAGAGTCCATATATGTGTTATTGTGCTTCCAACATCCACAAAGTGAACTGGACCAGTATGGGCTGAGATGGAGCAGTCCCCTTGCAGTCCAGTGTCTTTAACATCAATGCTCTGTGCATTAACCTCTCAGCCAGAAACAAACCCCACTGTGACTTGCTTACTGCAAATAAAGTCAAAAACCTTTTGCTTCCTTCCCATCTCCACAACATGTGTTTGGACTGGGACTCTCTGCAGTCACGCTTGATGTATTGAAATGTTCTTGTCTGGTCTGAACCACCTTAGGGAGCGACGGGCTAAAGAAGACATGTGGCAATCGTTTCAAGAATCCTTTCAACATTCAGATGCATTAGACATGGTTTATTACACTTTCAGGTGCAAACACCACCTGTTCCCACTGTCATCAAGACAAAGCCATCCTGGTCTGCCATCTTTAACATCCTCAATGTATCTGTCAGCTTTGTGGCTTCCTTCTTTGTTGAGTATGTGTGCATTGTGCATATTCTGTTAATATAATCTATGATGTAAAATTCTGTCTATTTAAATATAATGCATGAGTGCAATCTGATGTATATCTTTTGCTTATTGTTTAACAGTTTTTTTGCTGTGTCTTATACTCTTCGTTAGATCAGGTTATGATAAATCATCTGTGGCATGACATGACACACGGTGACAACACCGCATCTTAAAAGCATCTGAAAAGCATCTTCCTGTTTTATGATGATGCATCCTCTGGGTTCTTAGAAAAGACGACTTCTGTAAAATATAGCTTCCCCTATTTTCATGACACACCACATAAAAATGTGCTTTAATGTGCGGTTTCATTTTTAAACACAACTAGAGTTACTGTTGTGTAACTTGATTTTTTTTTTTTAACCAACCTGGAAGAGGCGTGTGAAGATGTCGAACTCAAAAACAGAAATGAAGTCGTTGCAGGTGAGGTCGATGGTGGATTTGAGGGCCATGGCCTCCAGACCCGAGCTGATGGGATGCACTTCGTGAAGGCACTGTCGGAAGACTTTCCATGGCACTATTGTCCTGCAAGACAGCAAAACATCCAGTCATAAAAGCACAGATACACTAACTCCTGTGACTGCCAAACAAAACTAGCAAATTGATATAAGTGTACATTTGAGTTTCCACAAAACAAAAAAGTTTATAGTGATTCATTATTAGTGATTCACAAGCAATGTTGTTCAGCGGTTATTTCTTTAGATGAGATAAAACATAACTATGTACAGAATCACATTTTCTCCTTGATTAAGAGTATATTAAAGTGATGGTGAAGTCTGGTCGTCAAAATTGAGGAGGAGTTTGCCCTTTAATTTGAAAGGGCCACGGGTAGTATCTCTTGGCGATATCGTTTCTGCCGAATGTCAAATTATTCAATATATGTGGTGGCAGCAGTCTCAGTGGCCTTTAGACTCTGCTGATGTGGTCAAACACAAGATGTTCATCTCACATACTGTATCTTACTTCCTGACATAGTTAAAAGCTTCTATTGCAGCAACAGTACAAAATTAAAATACCTTGCTGCTAGGCAGCAACACAGACACACTCAATTATAAAAAGGAACATGCAGAGAGATGAGTTTCTACTGTAGCACTAAACATGAAAGCTTTCTGGAACAAGCAACACATGTCTTTGGTCTGCAGCATCTTTTAGACCTGAACCCCTACACAGCATGTTGTTATTGTTTTCATCTGATGATTCTATCTAACAAGTTTGCACCACATGAAAGTGGAGATAACACAGAGGGAGGCAAATATTTGTCACTTAATGCATCAAGATAAAGAGGTTTCACACATTACTCAAGTTTACTCAAGTTATTTAAGTTCCCCTATTATAAGCAGTAAATAAACAGTCAATAATTGTCAACAATTATAACTAATCCTATGAAGACATTTTATATTATTACAACAATGTTTTATTATATTGTCATTCATTATAGAGTTATAGTTGTAAACAAATACATTAATAAACAAATATAAACCATTTATTGACTGTTTATATTAATGATAAATAGGATGACTTCAAGTAAAATAAATCCATTGTGAATCTAGAATTCTCAAAAAGACTCTTTTAACTATCTATGTAAAAAAAACCGATGCGTCTTGCAGGTGAGGTCCTGATATATGAATCATACATGTAGTTGACTGCTAGGTTACACAGCTCTGTTTGTGACATGACATGCAGCTCTGCAGCAAAAATAAAAATGTGTATTTGCACTGAAACTCCACAGGGCCCACTGAAACAAGGAGTGGCAGCTCCATATGAGGACATTTCCAGAGGGTCCAAAAAAAAAAAAAAAACTCTCTTAGAGAACATTTCCTCATTTCTAGTTCTAGCCTGTGTCTGAGTGCCAGGCCTTTTAATTTTACCTCTCAGCCCTGGGCAGCTGAGTGTGTGGAGACGTGTCTCAGCTGGAAGCCCTCCTGCTATTCTTCTCATATATCAACATTTATAATTTGAATACAGAGCATAGCGAACCATTTTAAAAAACAACATACTTAAAGGGCTTGTTATTGGCTCAAATGGACATAATTTATTAGTAGCCCATTTTATGGTTTTAAAATGATTATTTATTATTTAAAATTCAGCCCCTCTCAAATTCCCAGTAATCACTTTTCTACCCTGGAACTAAACGGTTGTCAAGGCGTATTTATTTTTATTCCACAGTGATGATCAACAATTTGAGCTAAATGTGAAGTCAATTTAACCTACTTTACAACATTCTGAAAATATTTTATCATAAGATATAATATTTCAAGAAAATGCTGCATCTGCCTTTTATGAAGTCAGCTGTGATATGAGCTGAAACACGAGCACCCCTCCTAAAAGTTACAACCTGCCTCATACAGCTCACACATCATTATTAAAAATGATTATAGTATTATTGTAGAGTTGTTCCAGCAAAAATACAAACTGTTATGATCAAATGTAAGGTCAGGTCCTGTTTAAGTCATCATTTTGTTCTTGTGTGTGGTTGCTTGTGTTGAGATTGTTTAGCATAAGTTTGTGTCTTTTATGTATTTTTCATTACATCAAGACAAAGAGCTAAGCATCAATTTCTCTGAAACCGGAGTTGTTGCCTGGTTACCATCAGACATGGACATCGT
Source organism: Thunnus albacares (assembly GCF_914725855.1). Classification (NCBI taxonomy): domain Eukaryota; kingdom Metazoa; phylum Chordata; class Actinopteri; order Scombriformes; family Scombridae; genus Thunnus; species Thunnus albacares. The sequence continues at coordinate 1,401,946 of NC_058118.1, read as the reverse complement.
CAGCAGTTTTAAGATATTTGTTTTTATGTAAGTTTAAGTTGATTTATTTGTGCAGCATTTTTCATACAGTAGATGTTACTCATGGTGCTGCACACATAAGAAACAAATATAAAATACTTCATATACATTGCAGCAGATTTTGGGTGTAGACTATAAGATTTAGACTATTTTTGATTTTATATATTATTTCACTTACCAAACACAACTCTAAAATAGTTTTAATATCAATTGAATCATTATTGCTCAGTGTGTTTCATGTGTGTTATGTTTGCATTCTTTTCTCATGTAAATGTCACATGATAGTCTCCCTCAGTAGGTAACATATTAACATATTAACATATTAACAGCCCTACAGCGACAATTACAACAGCTTAATCTCCACCATTGCTGTCGTTTGGTGCAAAACACATTCTGGGATACTTAGCTTCGGTATCCTAAGAGGCTAGCTGATTATATTCTCTGGCCTGCTATGATGATGGTAACAATGGACAAATTTGGAAATAAGCTGGCGTTACCACAGCGGCTCCTGAGCTAGCAGCTGGAACAGCAGGAGAGGAGGAGAGCGTCAGGTTTTAATACCAGCACACAGCGAGCGTCAGAGGAGAGAGAAATGAGCACAGTGGGGAAAAAAGACACCACAAGGACAGCCAGATAGTAATGAGAGAGAATACAGCACACTTGAATGCTTCATGAGCTCAGAGTTGAGCAGAAACCCTTCTGATAGTAATCAAGGCAGAAAAAAAAAAAACAAGCCAGTGCTGACGGGAACATCACTCTCTGGCTCAACGCATGGCAGACCACAACTTTAATATTCACTCGCCCGTATACATTAGCCTCCCACATGCACTGCTGTGTCTGACACCACCTTACTGGAACACACACACACCATCATGTGATTAATTATGCTGCTGTAGTTAGTATTTCATATATAAACTCAACTTCAAGACTTAGCTGAGGTTGTCCCTTACATACAATTTAAAGAGCGTAATACCACCACACAAAGAGTTCATTGACCTGAAAGAGATCATGTGACAAAGGTAATGGAGTTAGCTCATTTATACTGACTATGCTGAATCTGGGACAATTGTGATTGAATGATTCAGTTTGACCTTTACTGTAATTTATGGGCAGGGAAACTCTTTTTACAGAGCTCCTCTGGTAAGTTTACAGGGTACGGGTCTCACGACGGCCCCCCTCAGACTATTGATGACGATTCCCGACCACGGGAAGCTGAGGTTTGTAACTATCTATTATAGATTGGTCTTTGGAGCGGCTGTGAACAAAGTGGAGCTGAGAGCACACATTGTCTGAGGTGGGAAGATGTCTGAAGTCGTGCGGATTGTTCATGTTGAATTTATGCAGCCCTGCCTGGCTACAGTCAGATGTGCAGCAGTGCACAGTGGCCACACTGACGTGCACACAATCTGTGTGCACGTCAGGATTTGAAGCTTTTCTGTGTCACACATCATAGTAAACTGAATATTTTTGGATTTTGGACTGTTGATCGGACAAAACAACTGTTTTGTGATATTTTATAGACATAACAGATCAATAATGAATCAAATGATTGCATTATGGGCTCAAAATAGAGTCAGAAGTATTGTAGCTGTGTATCATCATATCTGAATATGTGAAAACAGTTTGTATGAATACATTCAAATGTGTGAAAACATTTTGATCAAATGAATTCAAATGTTTGAATGTGTACAAATATCTGAACAAATAGAATGTTTGAATCTGTTTCTGTGCATGTTCTTTTATCAACAAATGAAAAAGATTTGTACAAATCATTTCCAGGTTTGCCAAACTCCCTTATAGAACACATAGTAGTATATAATCTGTATTAACACAGTATAATATGTTTCAGTCATTGTGGTCAGAAGACTGTGGTGTCATTTAAATAACCAGACAGACTGCACGCTACAGTTCACCACTGAAACCTTTCAACGGTAGTTACAAACCGTCCAAATTTGCTGCTAAAAGTGAAATTTTGGACCTGAGTGAAACATAAAAGTAAATATCATTCATTTTAACTCCTACTTGCAAACAAGACAGAGCTGATCTCACACTTTGTGAGACAACTTTTAGAATGTGTGAGGAAGCCCCGACCATAGTGAAGAAGCTGGTAGGAGGCAGACTTGTTGAATGAGTCAAAACTAATTGATTCAGTCCAATGTAGCAAACAAACAAACAAACAAAAGGTGTCTCAAAAAAAATGAAATGAACACAAGCTAATCAAAATGAACTAGCTCAACTCAGAATAAACTAAGGCGCATGCACACAGCTACACTGTCATCCTCTGATGTCTCATCTCTCCCCTTCAACAGACCCTCCAATCTAGCAGGCACAACCATATTTATTGCAGGGGTGTCCTTTCCCTTAAACCACCTGGTAGATAACAACGCTACTTGTATCAGTCAACATTGTTCACACAACACACAACACACACCCACAGCATTAACCCCCAACCTGAGCCAAAACAAGTACAAATCATATCGATATGAAACCAAACACATGTGGAACACATGGTGGGTATGGAAAGTAACAAAGAAAATGATTAACTTATGGAATGCAGAACTAAACCAATAAACAATGACTAAACTTAACACTTGTCTGTGTTTCTGGCATGTAAACTGTAACCAAACATAACAAAGCCGGAATAGTAAGTGTCTGCAGATTAATGCTAGACCTATGGCTAAAACAAACAAGCATGCTTTAATGATAAGATATATGGCATAGATGGTGTGTTCTCACCCACACTGTCACACAATGATTGTACAAAATATTATCATGATGAATAAAACATGATCTGAAGCAACATGTTACTTTACAGAAGTTTTTAGCAGCTGCTGTTATCTAAAGTATGTTGAGTGTGTTACACCACTTTTTTTTTTCTTTTCTTGTTCTCTTTCTCTCTTGTTTGCATTTCTCAGGGGTGCAAACAACAAGAATAAAGCTGACATTGATTGTGTTCCCCGTCTTCATTGTCTGCACAAAATCCATATATTTTCTCATGGACCTCGTCTAGCAGCAGCTCCTCCCTGCTCTACTTTGCTTTTATTTCCATTTTAGCCAATTTTCTATCATTTCATCTTTATTTATATTTCTATTTATTTCATGTTAGTCACTGCTGGATATATTAAAGGTTTCCAAATTCAATTCACTTCACAAAAAATTCTAATCATGTTTTTGCAACACACACAGCAATGAGGAACTTATTCAGAAAGAATGAATGGCTGTGCAGATGTTGGGCAAACCCTAGTCTCTGATTGGTTATTCTAGCTTTGAACATACGTGTTATTTATCATGTCTTAAAGGTTCCTCCTACACATCACTGTTAGTAGGAGTGAGTCACTTGATAAAACTTTCTTGTTTTTCACTTTTAGCAAAGAACTTTTTGCTCCAGTTGACTCTTTAGAGCATAAGAAGTAATGCACTGTGTGTTTGGTACCATACTATCATGAGAACTGACTGATTCTCACTTTAAATAAATCACTATTACAATGCCATCTGCACACACACATCAGCACATTCACCTCAATCAGCATCCTAGATAATACAGGAGTATTCCATCCATCATAGCCAGGTGTTCTATAGCTGATCTACTTACTGTAAACACAATATGACATTTAACATGCACTAATCCATACATGTCAATGAAGATATTGATATGCTGGAAGTAAAGAGAGTGTTCATCAGAAGTGGGCTCCTTTCCCCCACACTACACCTACATGTGCTTCTTAAAATATGACACAGGTTTTGAAAGCCCTCATTTAGTGTTTTTGTGGTGTTATTTTTGTTCACTGCATTTAGCCTAACTGGCCTCATTTGGTTAGATAACAGACATATTTAAAGGAAAAAAAAAACCTTCATGTAGTTTTTCTCTCCTGAATCCATTGAAGCAGTGCAGAAAGTATAATTCAGCTCATCCTTCATTGCATTGGACCAACCTCCTGCACCATGAAACAGTTCTTCAGAGGTGGTTTGGGGGCTAAATGCTGTAGTGGCATTATTACTTGAAAAACCGCTCAAACCTTAAAATGGCTCTTAACTTCTATTTAAAGAATAATTAGTGACTGGAAGCATCTTGAGCTTCCAGCCACAAGAAAAAGAAAAAGGGCTCTTCTGTGCTTTTATTTCATCAGTAAAATACAACTGAGGAAGCAGTTCCAACAAACAGCATTGTCACTGATCACCAGGCTGATAAAACTCACAACAGTTAGTCGCCATATGGTCTTTACAAGAAATAAAAACAGACACATGTGAATTTAGAACTCAGTGCGAGCCTTAAATCTTGTTTAAAGATGCACTCAACAGGATACATCCATAAATAACAATGCAACAGGAAGGGGGGCTTTAAACCTCTAATACAGATCTGGTAGATTGGTCCTATTTGCCCAAAATAAAGTGTCATGCATGGTCACTAGCACCGCACACAGGAAGTGCTAAATCGAAACTTACTCAAGTCTGCCTTCCAGTTCTTCAAACCGCAATGTCATTGTCAGTCAGGGATGCTACACTGTGTTTCATGCAAAGCTGTGAATCCAAAATACTGCTTCACAAAACGTACAACATGCAGACAATGTAGACTGACACTAAGTAGACGGGAGAGGTTGAGTTTGGCACATGTGCACACAGGTGGAGGTCATGACCTTGTCTCAGCTGTGCATGTTAGTAAGACTGGTTAAACACAGCAGCTGCTCTCAGCTGGGTGTGGCTGTGTATGTGTGTTTGTGTGTGTGTGTGTGTGTTTGTGTATGTGTGTTTGTGTATGTGTGTGTGTTTGTGTGTGTGTGTGTGTGTTTGTGTGACAGTCACTATCTTGGAGCTGCTCCAATATCTGAGCATCTGTCCCTCATGTCATTATATTGAGAAACAGCATGCACACGGGAAGACAAGTCAAGAAATTGATACTAGATGTAGAAACAGGAAATGTCCACACACACACACACACACACACACACACACACACACACACACACACACACACACACACACACACACACACACACACACTGACATCACAAAGATCTTAACAGCAGCTTCTCTTTATCATAAAATAAAATCTTAACCAAAAAGGGGAATATCAACTGAAAGTTGCACAAGAAGAAGCAATGATGATGGGTATGCTTACTTTTCTCCAAAAAATCTCCTCCAGAAGTCAGCTGCATCAGCTTTGGTGATCCTGAACGTGTCCCCCTGGAACTGTCCTCCAGGGAAGATGGCTTTGATTTCAGCCAGCATGTGGCTGAAGATCAGAGACAGCTTGGTCAGGTTCCTCCTACAGAGAAGAGGCCAGAAAAGAGAGGAAACAGTTGGTGCACCATTATAGCCTCAAATGCTTGACAGACACCATATGGAATATATTTGACCTTCAGAATATAAAGAAAATGTATACATCCTACAAAATCTTTGTTATATCTGCTTCATTCCTAAAAAGTCCCGAAAATAAATGACAAAAAGGGCTTGAGTAAAAAGTACATATCACACCTATCACATGATAAATGAAAGTGAAGATGAAAAAGTGTCCATGTAATATCACCCTCAATGTGTTGAGGATGGTCAGGATGATAAATTCAGATCCAAGTTTCTGACATTGTTCAGCCTGTAAGAATGTTAAACTAGATGGCAAATAGAGCTCTGACTGTGTTGACCCATACTGTATGACCTTTTAAGTTCTTACACCAATCCATTGATTCATATCTGTTAAATATACAAGAATATGTCACAGACATCCCATCTCATCCACCCGGCTATGACACACTAAACACCCCCATTAACCCTCTGCAACCTCCACAGCTCTGGACTCTGAAGTGACTCGCATATGGACAACAATACCTCCAGTATTCTTCTTTAATGATACACATTTAAACACATATTACTATTATTATTATTATTACTGTAGTAGTGGTAGTAAATGTTTTCAACACTGTATACTGTATCACAACAACATATGACAGTATTATCATTATTAGATATATATTATCATGCTATTCTCCATTATTTCATAGTACTGTACTATTATTGTATGTTTTTAATTACATATACTGCACATACATTTAATATAACACAATTGTATTTAATCCTGTATTTATTATTCATATTTATATCTACATTAGGCACACATGGTTGTAAGTTGTATTATGGGATTTCTTTCTCACAAATATTTGCATAATTCATTTCCATAGTAATGGAAGGTATATTATCTTCTATTTCATTCCTGATTTCATTTTTTTGTTGTATTCAAATAGTTCTGAGACAGCTGCTATGTGAAGTCTTATATCGCTGTATGTTTTCTTTTGGTGTGAAAACTTTTTTACTTTCTGTTTATTTTCATGCAAAAGTCCCTGTTTGTACATTCATATTGATATTAACCGCTGAAGACTTCTGTCTCTGATTAAGGACAGGACAGTACAAGTTCTCAATCACGGACTGAACAGCACAGAAATAACTGGAATTCTTGAAATGGCCTTAAAAAAACGACAGATAATTAAAAACAATGACTGTTAATTCTACACTGCTGGAACGGGATCATCTGTAAAGGAAGTACAGCTAATAAGTAACATTATACTGGCAGTGTTAGAGCCTCTATCAAACATTTCACTTCAGATGGAACGTCCCATGCAATGTACAAATATTGATTTGCATTTAAATTGCATCAACAGAAAAACAGAAGCTTGAACACTAGAGAAGAAGAGATAATTAAAACTTGAATTTTCACAACAGTGTTAATCTTTTCGCAGACTTCTCAGACTTTGAGGAGGTATTAGGAAGTGAGTTGTGAGATTAGTGCTGAAATAGCTGAGATACGGACAGTGGAGTTTAAGCTTACAGCCCAGCAGGTATATATAAATTAGCAATATTCCTAAATCCTCAGGGAGTTAGTGAAGGACACTCCAGGAGGTTTTCTTAGCTTATTCTTTGTGAAGTGCTAGTGATTCTCCTCTCTCTCTCTCTCTCTCTCCTCTGGGATGGGGATTTGTCTCCAGCTCCCTGAGAGATTAGACCGTGGGCTCGTAAACACTCCGGGGGAAACACACACACACACACACACACCAGACAGGGTGACTTTGCTCAAGGTGTGAGTGTACGACAAAGACGGCACACTGGCTGTGGGGTGCTGATAACAAGCTTGTGTGTGTGTGTGTGTGTGTGTGTGTGTGTGTGTGCTGCACCTTGAGCACATCATTCAAACCTTTAATTCTTCTTTCAAACCTGCAGAGAACAGGCTAGGGTTTTGTTCATCACACCTCTGTGATTCACTGGTGTCATAGAACAATCGTGCCACCGAGTTTATCATTTGAAGTAAACGTGTATTGGGGGTGCACGTCGTATCATTTCTTTCTGTTATCAATTCAAATCTAACATAAGCTTCCCATCAAAACGCAGCCTCAAACTATGATGATTACATAACATCTGCTTTGGTTGACAGAAGAAATAGATCATCAACACAAAGATCTGAAGTATTACGTCAGAAGAAATGCGTCCGGAAAATCATACCAAACATTGTTTTACATTTAATATTAGAACGAGACATTGATTACCGCTGACATTGATTACCTAAATGCTTCCCCTCAGTCTTATATATAACAGTCTGCAGATTTCTACTAGGTTTTTTTACACACCATTACACAATGCTAGACACACACAGATGGCTCCCTCTTCATACTAGACGTCAATTTGACTGGTACCAATTTATTTTGAAATGCATTCATTTTAAATATCCTTTTTTGTTTAAAACGATTTTTTTTGTTCCTTATACATTATTCACTAGGACGCTCTGATTGGACCGTCTGTCTGTTGTATGTAAGGAAGTTTCAGGAATAAGTTATCTGTAAATATCTGCTCTCTGTCATCATTTAGCTTCTTTAAAATTAGTTTGTTCTCTTATCTTAAAACTAATTGCCCAGTAATGTTATCACTGTTCCTTTATAGATTGATCATTTCTCTTTTGACTGTGTCTATTTCGAAGGTTGTAACTCTGTTCTGTTACTTAGTTTTTTGTTTGTTCTGTCATTGTTGTGTTATGAATTATTGTGTTTTGTTCTCCACTTGTTATGTAAGTGTTTGTTTGGGACCCCCTTGAAAATGAGATAATACATCTCAAGGGGTTTATGCTGATATCATACAGTTTTAGAATCAGCATTAAGCCTGAATTCAAATGAACTGTCTGCACAAGCAATCAGAAAATACTGTCATACAAACAATTCTCAATATTTTCATTTCTCTCAGTCTATTTTCACTTATCTGTGGAAGTTGAACTTGCTGTACAGGTTGTAGCAGTTTCATTTGCCTGATAATGCAAAATATACATTTAATGCATTACAGTTATTTTAACACCATCACAGCCAGCAGGTACACACTCATTGCCAGTTACTTTACACTCCTGCAAATGTTGCCAGTGATGATGGCAGTATACTGTCAGTGTCTCTGTCTGGCAGGTTGGATGTTTTTTCTACACTTAAGTGCCAATTGATGCAGCGCAGCCACGTAAAACAACACCCACATGCAGTGTGGTGGAGTCCAACATCTTCTGCTTTGAGAACACATGATTTCACATTTATGAAAAGTTTATTATAATTAAGGTTAATGATCAGTGACTTCTGGGAAAAAAAAAACCCAAGCTTCAGTACTGTGTTTCATGAAAAGTGCAATTGAAAGAAATTCATTTTCCCATTTGCAGATGAATATGTGAAATAAATGTTGGATCAAACAAGAATCTATCATCGCTCTGTTTGCTTTAGATTCACTCACTAGTAGTTCATCAGTTGTACAATGGCTGAAAGACAACATACTGTTCTGATAGCCAAACGATTAAGGCACATATCACATAACCACAGCATCCCCTGTTCACTTCTAGCCACGGAGATTTGGTGAATGTCATACCTCTCTCTCCCCTTGTTTCCTGTCTGCCTGTTCACTGTAAAAAAAAAAAACTGTTGAAAACATCACTTTTAAAACACAGCTGCATGCATTTTCTGCTTCAAACCCCTCAACAAACCTGAACGCAGCCACAACACGTTTATTTGTCACGAGGGCTGTGACTCTCACTCTTTCTCAACAGGCAGTCACAGCTATCACTAATGCTTCCTCCTACACGTAAAAGCCAGAGTGAGAGTAGGCTGATATTGGATACTTGATTGATTGGATGTTTGTTGTTCCACCTTTCAAAAAAAAAAAAAAAAAAACTCTTTCAAGAAACAGACATGCAAAGACACATAAAGAGGAACTTACAGCCACTTGTTTGAATATCTGACAGACTTTCTACTTGTATTCTGACACAATGTGATGCAAGCGACAGCTGTCAAAAGGCTATGAACACCATAGGAAACCAGAATGTGCTTACTCCCCAGATAAACTTGTGTCTTCAGTATACATTGAACTGCTGACTCATGCTGATGGCAGTTTTATACATCTAGATGGCAGTTACAAAGTGAGACAGGCATGATTTATTTATGTCTTCTCCTATGATAGCAGACTACCATCAATCTTAATGCTGTTTGGGTCAAATTATTAATGACATAGCAGATGCTGTGTACTTTCTGTCTTCGACCACACACACACACAGGTTTTGCATGTGGTGTACACCACATAGCTGACAGTGATATGAGTCAATCAGCAATCGTGACTGAGAGAAGTATAGGCTATTTAGAAAATACATCGCTTCACACTCCTTCAACAGTAGATGCTTTCTTCTCATACTAGACTGATTGAGATGTCAAATAATCCATTTATTGCACTTGCAGAGTCGAGACTAGAGTAAAATAAAGAGGGGGACAGCAGGTTAAAGTGGGATAAGTGAGAATCACTGTCCTGTACCTTGGTGGTAGCATACACTTCAGTACATACACTCCAGTTTGTGTGTGTGTGTGTGTGCGTGTGTGTGTGTGAGTGAGTGTGTTTGCCTGCACTGACAAAGCCAAGCCCGTCTCAGTAATTTCATGCTCTTCCAGTCACCATTAGGCCTCTAATCAACCGAGGACCAGCCAAAAACTCTCCATTGGGATGCAGAGGGAGAGGCTGCAGATGCTTACATAATGGTTGTGATTTGAACTCAATTTGGAGCCGTGTGGTGGTGGAGGAGTGCTCTGCTCTGAAACACCCCCAAACAAACACTAAACGCACCGTGCATTCTCAGCTGTAGGATGCATTCAAAGAGATTTTTTTTTGCTATATTTTTTCTTTCCATCATGAGACTGCACTTCTCACTGACAATGAGTCAGATTCCTTTTTTTTCTAGAATGTCATTTGACACCATGTGCAGGCAGATAGTGTGTTTAAAGTCCTCTGCAGTAACGTAGTTTACTGTTCCTCATGTGTCCTTGCCATGCCCTGTGCCATTAGAGCGGTTGTGTAATCTGCCTGGTCTGACGAGCGCCCGAGGAAAGCCAGCCCATTCATTAGGCCTAATGTACTCAGAGAGTGTGGAGCAGGGTGGGCAGAAACTGTTGGCTGACTAACACATAGTTGTTGCAGACATACTTTGATGTGCTGTTAAAATCCTACTCGGCTCTAAATGAAACCAAAACCTTCGACAAAAAAAGTAAACTTTCAGCCTCCGTTGAAATTAAAGAAACACTTTTATAACGACGTGCTGGCAGCAGCCTACACGCTGTCACACTGTTGTTGTGGTGACACCTGCACTACTGCAGCTAAACCACCCACTATCTATATTCCAACTGGTTTCCTGTCACCTGAACAATGTTCCTCTAGCTCAGTGTGACACCGAACATTTCCCTCCAAAACAGTTGGGCCACTATGAGAGAAGAGAAGAGGTCTCAAAATAATGTTCATTTATATAAAATATACTAGAATGTTTCCTGGAAGAGAAAGATGTCAGTCTCAAGATCGCTTCATTCACTAGTATTTGTCTCATTTTGAGAAGCAGTACATGTATAGAGACAGTTAAATCAAAAACTGCAACGTTTCTCTCATACAGATGACAAAATGTAGTCAAAGGGGGGGACAATGACAAAGAGGGGGGGGGATTAAAACCATACACCTGCCTGACATTCAGCTGCTGTCTGGGATTTGAGATAGCTATGATGATGAGGCCTGGAGGTTAAAGGTCAAAGCTGGGGGGGGGGTGAGGACAGGGGCAGGGGGTAAAGGTACCCTTAGTACAAGGTTTAAGCTGCATGCTTTGATCCAATAGGCCAGGAGGGGCCAGTCATGTTTTTCTCTGTGTGTGTTTGTGTTTGGGTGTGTTTTGGTGCAGCTGACAGCAGAGATATGAAGAGAGCAGAGTGGCCATGCGGGACTGTAATGGTCTCACAAAGGGACTATCAGACAGATGAGATGTCTATCACATCTCCTACATGCTGCTACTGCTGCCACACTGAATAAGCTAAAGGCTGGGCTGCAGGCTGGCGGGGAACAAACAGCTGCGACGAGGGTGAGGAGGAGGAGGAGTATACGGGGTGAGGAGGAGAGGTCGAGGGAGGGAACGCACTGCAGGTCAAAGCAGAGAGACGGGTGATGAATGGAAACCGGGGGGGGAGAGGGGCACTCAGTAAGCTGAGTCGCTCATTTAATTGTTTCAAAAGATTGTTATTAGCATCAATTATTCAGGCACATCATTTGTCACAGAAAAGAGCTACAGAAGACTGTTCATCAAGACTGTTCATTCAAGAGTTCTTCATTTGAAACTTAGAGGAAAACAGCTGAGGCCATCAATCAAGAGCGGATGAAAAGCCAGAACGGTGAGCAACGGGAGGAAAACACAAAAGCAGAAGAGTTTGTGTTCATGAAGGTTTCCTTTCTTAGCTTATCCGTCCTGACTCAGAAGCTTCGACCGTGTAATGGATGGATGGAGGAGGAGATCACAGAATCTCCTCCCTCTGTCTGGAAATAGAGACATACAGTAGGAAACATACACTTGTTGTTAAGATGCCAGCTGATAGAAAACAGCATGAATGTTTTTTCTGCCTTTATGACTTGATATTATTTACATAACAGCATGTGTATGGTTCTATATGTAAAACCTTTATCACATTATTTTGCAGACACGTCCTGGGACACACACAGAGAGCTAAACCGAAACATAAGTCACTGTATATGCAAAGCATTTCCTTTCATTACAGCTTGGCCAATGTTGCTGAGTCCCTTTTTTGAATACAGGAAATTTAAAAATCAAACTGTCTGTAAATATTAAGATCAGTTAGAGGTAGTGTGTACATTAGACTAACTTCTTACATCGGTGGCTGGGCTGCACCTAACTGTTTCATCAGGCACATCATTTAGGTGCAGCCAAAAATTCTGAGTGTGCCTTTTGGGGCTGCAATAATACATTGGAAGTGGTTTCTTTTCTTCACCTTCTTTGTCCCAAACACATTGGTCATTTCTTAGTACATTATGTCAATGACTGTAAACAGGAATAAAGGTGCAGATAAATGTTTTTTTTCTTTATTTAAATCACAGCACACTCAACAAGAAATCGCCTCAATTGTTTAAAAACTTAAAAAGTGCTCAAATAAATACATCAAACTCCAATATAGGCATGTATTTTCTTATGTGATAGGCTCTGGCTCTGGCTCAGAGTCAATGAGGCCATCTCCCCCCAACATGTTAGGTCAGGATTAGACATTTTAGGACAGGGGAGAGCTCCGCTGATGAGGTCTGCTCAATAGTTCTCTTCATTTTGAATTATGTTTTAAGGTTGTGATGTCACTCACGATTTCTCTTGTTCACGTGCAAGGAATGTGGGAGGAGTACAGGGTGCGGTCTCACACGTACACACACGGACACACACACATGCACAGCACTACACAATACAGCCTACAAAATAATCTACAGAAAATATGTTTAGAATATTTGTTCAAAGGCAAACGTCTGCACACCTAGTTCATGTTTGTTAAAAAAAATATTTTTATACTTTTTTTTTTTTTTTTAAATCAGACCTGCTAAATTCCATGAAAACGTTTAGTTGCACTTGTCAGATTTTTGGTTGCATGGTGGCACTCTGGAGCCCTGACTAGGATGTTGACTTTAATTATGGTTGCTCCAAAGGGTTAACTTTGACCAGCCGTCCATCCTTTTCTATACCTGCTTACGCTACGCAGGGTCTGAAGCCTATATCCCAGCATGCATCAGACAAGATGTGGGGAACACTCTGAACAGGTCCCCAGTCTGCCACAGAGCTACATACATAGAGACAAGCGTTTACAGGAAGTTGAAGTTTCCAGTTCACCTAACCTCATGTGGAGAGTGTGCATCTCCACACACACACACAAAGGTCACAGCCAGTCAAGATTCAAAAGATGTTTCAAAATGATCTGTGAAGATTAATCACTCTAACTCTACTGCATGATATCTGTGTGTGGGTGTGAGTGAGAGCTGATTACGGTTGCATTTGTAATCCTTCATTAGGTCACAGCAGGTGAAGTAAATGTCATGAGTGACTTTGTGAAATGTTGAGTTTTATGTTCATTGGATCATGGAGCGAATACTCCTCCGCGTCCATTCCGTACTATGTGTATCAGCAGATTGAGACCAAACCTTAGTCAGAGCACAGTGAGTAAGCCTACCAATGACCCTTACCACACACACACACACACACACACACACACACACACACACACACACACACACACACACACACACCCCTCCCCCTGTGCTATGAGCCTCTTGGTTCCTGACTGAAGCTCTCTGGCTTCCTCCTCTGGTGCTCCACTTCCTCCCCAGATGGTTCTACTTTCTGGAAGCTTACAAGCCTTCCATGGGAACGTGTGACATCATCACCTCAAAGCACGACTGCTCGCCGTGACGCGCCAACAAGAGAGGACCTGTTCCAGATCAGTCGTAGAATTGATAGCGCAGTGCATTCCACATGAAAAATGATGAGATGAAAGAACTGCTCATAAACTATTGAATAAAAATATGCCTACTACTAGCTGTTATTCATACAGGGAATATTAAATCTTTTTATTTTTTTTTTAAAGTGTCATTTTACACTATAGGAATGATGCTGCAAATGGATCCTGAATTGAAAGACTGTGAAATGTGGAGAGATTATTCACCAGGAAACACTTCCTGTCCTTTCAGCTCAGTAATTCAACCACATCACTTCCATTCATCCGCCTACAGCCTGCACTGGAAACATGAATCAGGCATTCATTCATTTACCATAGAAGTCATTGTGGACTAATTACACTTTCCTTGCAGGTACTTTGGAAACACATAAATTCCCAAAAATCCCTGCAAACAGTACAATTTACTTTCAATATAAACTCTCCAAAAATGGATTATCAATTATCTACATGATGTAGACTATGGTTACAGTGTGATATGATGATAACTTGATATGTCAAAGCTATTGAAACCTTTTTATTCTATTGTAAAAAAAAGTAGACGTCAAGTCTGGCTGCCAGTATTACATGTAACACGTCTGACTTCACAGGTTTCTACAGATAGGAAACCAACCATCAGACAGACAATTACGCTAAGTCTTCCTAACCAAAACCCACAACAGAAGGAACTCAACCCGTAATGGAGCTGATTATCATTTAAACATGTTTTATATGAAACATTTATTCAAACTTTAATGTAAGATCCTGATCTCAACTCTTCAGATTTCGGGAACATTACAAAGTCTGTGCCTGAAGCAAGCTTCGGCTAGTTGTTAGTCATAGATGCTAGAACTTAATTAACAGTCTTTTTCATTCAGTGTTAAAAACAACTCTTATCTCAACTCTTATCATCAAAACATATTTTACTCTATGAACTGTAAAAGCTTGCAAACTTTCAAGACTTCTATTTAACTCAAAAGCACATTGGTGATGATTTCTAAAAGTTTTCTGATAAATAATTCCACATGATGACTTTGATTGATTGAAAACACTCAAAAAACAGCGTCTACGACACAGTGTCTCAACTTCTAATCAGGAAGATTTGAAGGCGAGTCGCCATTTAAAACGAATCCCCTCTAAATTAAAACATGATAAACTGGCAATTAGACTAAGCACTGAGCTGCACCGTACCTCGCTACTTCCAGAGTCAGCCAATCACAAATTAGCTTGAAAAAGTTGATATTCACTCTCCTCTAGTTCTGTATGAGGCTCATTTCCCTGCAAAATATAATTCCTGTAAGTGATGGAGTCATCTAGAAAGCCTGCAGTAGAAATACGCTGCTGCCAAAAGACCTTTTCTGCATTTATTCTGCTGTTAGAGAGTCATCATCATTACTGTTGGCCATGACGAAAAAGTTAGAAAATACACAGCGTGCTCCTCCAACATGTCTGCACCATGACTCAGGGGTTATTCACAATCAGACGGGGGCGGGTGAGTAGATGGATTGAAGAGGGAAGGAGGTCAGATTGTCTTTTATCTGCAACGCTCTGCTTCCTGGCAAAAGAAGTGGACTTTTAATCCAGCTGATTTAGAGACAATCACTTTAGGAAGCTGCTAAAGCCATGCTTGTCAGGCCGGCTGTAAAACGCTCTGCTGTGCAAATCACTTCAGATATGGCTATATGGTGGCAGGGCATTATAGAGTTCGCAGCAGGGCCACACATGCTAAAAATGTATACAGTCACGCTGCTGTTAATGTGCGCTAGATAAGTGTCCAGGAAATGGGATATGTTATATATCTATATATATATCACATGTATTTTAATGGTCTTCACAGCCAGTAATAGATATTTTACAAAACTATAACAAAGAGCAACATTAAAGGCACTGTTTATGACAGTACAGCAACATTTGACTTACTGTACGTAGAGCACGCTTGCACATTACCAAATGAGCACTTCAGTGGAGGGTCTGTAATTATGTAATTACTCTACTTGAAGCTAATTGATTTACTGTAAAAGTCTCTTTTCATGGGATCACCACGGAGAAAAAAAAAAAAAAAAAGAAAGCAAGTTGACCCGACCTCCAGTAAAAGATGCCTAAAGCCAAGGCAGAGCTCGTTTAAAGAGCAACTTCATGTTTTACAGCTCAACCTTGGCAAATGACATCTCATGCAGTGAATTGATCCTTTGCAGCAGTGAGTTATGAAAGCCACAGCTGTTGTGTTTGTCAATGTCATTTTATTGCTGCGGTTGCAGGTCTCTCTACTGAGAAGAGTTTTCATTTCAGAAAGGAAGAATCGGGCTAAATTAAGACATTTATCAGCCTGTTTCGACCCTTAACTGCCAACGTGCGTGACAGATTGAGCACATGTGTATCTCATCTCAAGTGAGGAAGTGACAAGTTTTCCTACATTCAACAAAAACTGATCTTCTACACTGATCCCTCTTGACTAATGCACAGAGTTCAGTCACTGCCAAGGTGTGATGGTGCCAAAGGTTTGTTTTAGAAAATCAAGACTTTATTAAAAAAGGATCTTGGAAAAAAAATGTCAAGGAAACTAATTTGTCTAATTAAATAAAAGCGCCTGCAGGGGCTCTCTGGCTTTTTGATTCAAAAGGGGCTACAAATGACAAATTGCTCTTCAGACTTAAGTGGCAAATATAACTTCAGGGTCAAAGACAATTAACCTAAAGAGACACAAGCATTTAAAGTAGAAACAGAAAGTTCCTGTGTAATCTTTTACAAGAACAGCTGTTTGCAATTTTCTTCCATCCTTTAATTTCCTAATTAATATTCCTATCACATCCACATCTCGCTCAGCATGTGGTGAGGAAAGATCCAGCGGGATGGGGATCAGGTGGTCAGATGTGGAGATGGGGGACAAAGAAGACAGGGTAACAAGACTGGGTGGGAGGAGGGGGAGGGGGGGGGGGGCACATGGACATCAGATGGCTTCAGATGGGGTGCAGCCCAGGAGAAGTGTTTGGGGGTGATCACAGCAGTTAATCAAGCGTATGAAACAGACTTGTGCTAGACAGGCTGCCACAAAAGACACAGCAGGCCACATATGGGTTAGCCATGTCCCTGGAGACAGATGTCATACCAGATGTGAGATCATTTCACCGTTTCCTCAAAGAGAATTTGCTCCTTTCATGCGTCTTTGTCAGAGGATATCGTGTGTTGTGTAAAACATTTGCACACTCTCACGCTGATAAAAAAGGAGGATGGTCGAGTTTCTTCACATCATCTCGCTTTAGAACAGGAACTTCCCTTGATGAAGCTCTGATGACTATGTTTACCATAACACATAACTAACAGTTTCATACAGGACAATGGTTATTTATTTGTTGTACTGATGTGCACTTCCATTTCTACCATTTCCACTGTGAACACACCCGTTATTTCTTTCATTACTTAGTGAGGGTCTCTAATCAGACATTCTCACACAGTTAGAGAGAGTGTCTTCAGTAAATAGTATTCACTATTTGAGTACATTTGAGTATGAAAACCTATATTTACATAACAACATATCATGTGGAAGGATAGGGCTGTTTCAAACTGCGACTATATGTAAGCACAAGTACAAGCCTGGGCAGGGTAATGTGACATGTTTTGGCCGAGGATTATTTAAAAAATCCAAATCTGTGTTTTATGTGGGCTTTGGTTGCCTAGAGATTAGATTTCTATGAAAGGTAGCAGAGAGAAATGGAATTCATTGTGATTACAGAGTCACTGTTGCATTGCCAGTAGCGTACGTGAGAGAACTGAGGGAGTGAAAACACTATTACATTTTTTATTGTTGTTTGTTGTCAGGCGTACCGCAGCTATGACAAGTAAATTATACTGTGACTGAAACACATCGAATAATGACTGTGGTTCTTAAACGAGATGGAGGTAACAGGCATTATTTTTTTTTAATGTAAAATGAATTTCATAAAGAAGCATAAAGACAAATGTCACCTCTTTTTCAGAAAGGTATGCAATCATTAACATTCAGAGCAGAGCAGCAGCCCTGGAGCTGGTCAGGATTCAGAGTTTTGACATTTCCAGTGGGAGGAAGCTTGCAGACAACTGGGTTTAAAAAAAGGAGATCTCTGATTGAAGAATGGTCTCCCTGTTCACTAGGACACCCAGCTGCCTCCAAAATTAGCCGCACCACAGCCTTAGATAGAAGTGGTAACAATGTCTGCAAGCGCGTGTCAAAGCGGTTCTCACTCTGTCTCTCTTTTTAAAAGACGATGCTCGCGGTGTCGAGTAACACCTGCTCACCCTGATGTAATTAAAGTAAATGTAATAAAGTAAATAACACTAGTCAATAATGAAATCAAATCTTGGAACTGTCATACAATATTGTTTTTGCCGGTAATGCAATAATGTGTCCGTGTAATGCATCACCTGGTTGCTGACCTGAGTTTGTAACTTTTCTAAATGAAAAGAAAGTGTCAGTGAAGTTCATTTTACACTACTGTTGTTGAGTAAGTGTTGGGGGGCTAACAGCTACGCTACGCTGTGCTTCTCTCACTGCTCAAAGAGAATTCAGTCCATCTATCAGGAAGGCTGGCACATCCTGCATGACTCTACACATCTAATGCAAGCATCAAAGTTTATCTTAAAAGTAGGGGACATGATGCCTTCTTGTACTAACAAAGCCATTTAAACCTTTTTCCTCTTTTACTGGAAGTACAGTAGCAATGTGTAGCGTTCACTGTAAACATTGTTTTCATCGTGACAGATTAAGCCGACACAAGCAGAGTCTGCTGGGAACTCCGTGGTGAAGACGCAATTACTGACTAAGAAATGAGAAAGAAGTCAAGTTTGAGAAACAGAGAGAATTAAGAGAGGAGATGAGACAGATAGATCAAAAACTCTGCTGGTTTGACTTCAGAGCTCAACTAGAGAGGAAATATATGAACAGGATGTAAAGTGCATGGGGATTTTCCCTCTGCTGTGCACATGGCAATCAGAGAGAGTACAGGAGAATCACTGGAGCCTTTCACAGCCTTAATTATCTTTAGCTCCTCTCTTATAGAAATGTTTCATGCATGGGAATGCTCAAATGAAATGAAATTCACTTTCTTAGTTCTTTCTTCTTTTTGGACACATGAAAAAAAAAGTCTGCATGTAAAACATAAAGTGATTTATTGTGAGACGGTCCAATTTTTTTGCTGTTGTGGAGGCACTGTTTTTGCTTTTACTATCATCCAGTACAATTTTACTACTTAGCAGTTCACATTCATCCTGACTCATTCTCCTTACATCCGCTGCTCCAGTCAATACTAAGTGATCATAATGCATTTAGGTCATTGTTAAAGAGGAAATTGTTGTGGTAATCCAAAACAAACAGTTGGAAAAAAAAAGTTTTATATTTTGGTTTACTTAACAGTGGCAAACTTCCTGTCAGCAACTTCACTATCACAGTGCTACAGTGATGTATCATCTGTGCATGAACACAATTTTTAATATAATGCATTGTACGAGAGAGCACACAGTAAAAGCATGGACAGCAGCACTGGCTGCTATACACGGAAAACCAAAAATGACTGCAACATTTATTTTCTGCTGATTATGCCCCTGCTTTCTCTTCTTCCTCCAACTCTCCTCTCTTTCACTTCTCCATCTTCACCTCCCACTCTCTCTATAATCTGAGTCAATCAGGCTCATGTCTAACATACCACAATCACAGTGGGCTGATGTAAGAAAAGGTGACATGCCAGCCGCTTACAGGCCACCGACCAAAATCTCTCCTTGATATGTTGCAGCTTGTGAAGTGGACAGTGAGGAGGACAGGATGTGTTGAGTGTCCTTCCTGGAACCCTCACTGTCACCATCATCATCACTGTCATCACATTATCTCTCATGTCCCATTTCAAGGTATTTTTATATTTATTGTAATGGTGAAGTGGCTGACGTCAAACAAGACAGTCCACTTCTAATTCAAGATCATTTTGGAGTAAATTAAAGGATAATTATGGAGATTTTCAAACCAACAATGAACTGATCTACTAACAAGTATTGTATGTTCATCCAAAGCCTGATCTTATTCCTAGTCCAAAAACTATTCAAAACTAAAAATGCTAGTTTATTGTGCTACATATTACAACCTCTTGACTTTGTGCCACATTGTAAATTTCTCAAAGAGCTTTAGTTGAAAGTCAAGAGGTTGTGATAAGTAGCACAACAAGCTAGCAAAGCTGTAAACAGAACCGTGTTCCAGCACATGCTCAGTGGCGTCTGCCTTACACAGAACTACTCTCCAGAGACTGAACTGTGATGCTGTTATTCGTCTTTGGAGACCTTTCTAAACAAACTAACATGGCCATAATGATCATGACATCACCCAATGCAGCGGTGTGGCTCATTGATGTATTTTTAATAGTTTTTGAACGACAGAGGTCTACAGCACAGAGAAATGAGATATATCAGGCTTTGGATACACACACATGACTTAATTATTGTTGCTTTGTCTCTGCACATGAGACAATAAGAAAAATATAGAAAATGGCCAGCCTTATCCCTTAAGCACAATTATATCCAAAACAACAATATTTTGTCAAGATGTTTGATTAATTTGAAGATTAGTGACTTCATTGAGATGTAGTGAGCTCTAGAACAAAAAGCAGTTTTTCTTTTTGACATCATGTTCATGAAAACTACTTTTTAATATCACCAGGCATGACATTTATAGTTTTATAAATTCAGTGTGGCAGATATGAGTAAATTGTGGATTGAACTGATGCAATGGGAGGTTGTTTCACTTTTTCTGTGAGATGACACACATCTGAAGTACAAAGATGAGCTTCATCTCATACTGAAATGAAACACACACACAAACACTGATTTTCCATCAGCAATGTATCAAAATAAAAACGCTGACGAAAACTCCAGATTCAAGTGCAAATACTAGGAAAGTTTTGACTGTCATTCCATGTCTTGTCTCTGTGACCATGGCTGTCAGTGAGTAACAAAATGAGCGCAGTGACGCCAGACACAACTCACATCCTGTCTCTTACATGATTCTAATAGGACAGCTGTACAGAGGGCATCCTGCAGCATCTACTGTATGCTTCTAACCCACATACATTTGCACACAGCCTTGGATCTGGGTGACCTGAACAGAGTATACCCTCAGGACAGCTGCCTACCACTAAGAAGATTCTTCATGTTTAAACAATCAACAAAACTATAATGTATTAAACTACCTCCAGATTGTCCATTTTGTCTACGTTGCCCAATGTGCCTGGGAGACCTCACAGAATTATCATTGCTTTGAAGGTGGTTTTCTACTCAAAGGTCAAGGCAGGTCAAGATAATTACCCTCCGTACACCATGAGTCACACACAGTCTCACACAGTCACTGCCCCTTGTCATTCCAAAAGCCTCCAAGAAATAAGAAAGTAAAAGAAAAAAAGAGGGATGAAGATAATTCTCTTACCTGTCCTGTGACTGTTCCTCATACATCCTCTCCTTTCCCTCTTTGAAGAGCCGGATGGCTCGTTTGGATTTCTTCATAAGGCTATCGATGTAGATTTTAAAGTACTCATTCTCACTGAGCTGTGTGAGTCTCTGGTTCTCCTCGTATTTGCCCAGTATAAGCCGCAGGTGCTGGTAGGCATCAGGTAAGATATCCAGGATGTACGGCGGACTGTTTTTCAGCTGGAGTCTGGGATTTTGGCAGAGGCGGACCTGAGGCAAAGAAATCCATTAATGAATACTTGCTGGATGCTTGAAGATTTAATTGTGTTTACTGCATTATAGAAAGTGAGCCAGCATTTGACACAACAACTAAGCAGGATCAGATCAGGATGCTGATTTGCTGAGTTTTGATTTGACTTCTTGAAACAAAGCCACGCTGGCCATCAAAAACATTGGATGTTTGGAAACTGGGGTCAAAGGCAAACTCTAAGATGAGTGAATGCAAAGACTATAATGCAAATTACTCTCTTACTTTTATTGCAGAGACACATCTCCATCTGGCTGTATACAGCCAACTCACTAGTGATGCTGTCAGTATCTTTATACAGTATCTGGTTTAATGAATCAGTCTTCTCCTGTTCTTGGACACATCATCAGCGATGTATCATATACTTTGACAAACATGTACTAGACAAGATGTGTAACATTAGGATGTATCAAACAACTGCTTGAATTAATCTAAAACACCATCTGAAAATATGAGCCGGGAACAAATGTGCACCCCATTAGCATTAGCCCCACCTCTCCATGTGCATCTACAACAAAGACTGTGTCTGCTGCCATCTGGCATGCAGGCCCGATGGGTTTATCACTCTTAACTTACAACTTTGTCCATGAGCTTCCAGGTTTTCTCCACAGTCCGCCGGTCAGCAGCAGCTTGTTTCGGTGGTCCCACTGCATCCTGGATGGCATCAATGATGCCTAAAATCCGACCTTTACTTCGGTTTGGTCCACGTCCGCCAGGGTTTCGGCCACTGAGAGCAGTTGCCATTTCCTATACACTGAGACAACAAAAGGAATTATTACAGTCAGTTTTTAACACATTAGCAGCTAATAAAAAGCAGTTACCCCATATGGAAAATAATACATTTCTGATCGTATGCATAGACACGCTGTAAGTCAGCATTTTAACCTCACTCACTGTTACAGTAAACTGAAGGTTTTTTCAGTTAGTAAAATAATCACTTACAGTCATCCTATGGCTTGTTGTATGATGTTATGTTACCTTATTGTCGGTTGTTTTGCTTTTAAACTCCTCAACTTTCAAGTGAAACTAAAACGAGCCTCACCTCTCTGGTTCGTTAGTTCTGAGGAACTGTTACGACAGCTCAAATGCTTATGTCATTACCATTGCTTTTCCCATAAGTACTGTGCAACAGATACCTGAAAGGCCTATTTGTGTTTGACTGATGCTTGTGAAAGGGACTATTTCAGAGGTCTCCACAATGACCAGTCCCAGTGTCATTTTATTTACTAGAGGTCTACATGATGAGAGAATGTATACGGATGTCTTTACTGAATAGAATGATCATTCTCCTTACTGCAACCATATTCACCTACAGTACAGCAGTGATGTACAAAACAGAACTTCTTTCCAATCCTGACGGGCTACTGAGTAGGCTTCGTTGTTTTGTGCATATACCTAGTTGGTCCTTGACATGACAGCTTTGGAACCTCTGCTTTACTGCTATTTTCCTCCCTCAAGAGCTCACTGATGATCATGTAATTTTCACATATTAATACCACAAATGAAAGTGTACCCAGATGACACAAAACAAACTGCTGATTTTTTACTCAGCCTCTTAATCTTGTTTCTGGATAAGTATACAGTTAACAGTGGTCAAGCTGGACTTAGTGTGCTAGTATACTTTATGTTTACATGGTGATCTGACGTCACTCCGTTTTGCTGTTATTTCAGTACCATCCTATAATTGTTGGGGTACAACTATTGTTTCCTGGGGGGTTGATTTGATCAGCGACTGTGACTGAGCTGCCAGAGCAACTCACACGAGCCAGTGAAGCCCAGAACAAGAGCTCCTTTACAGTCACTGTGGCTTCATCAGCAGGGAAAAACACCAAGTCCTAACTTACCAAACCACCAGGGAATGTCTGCTGGGATCCCTGTTCAACTCGGTCCACATCCAGCGCACAAAAAACAAGGAGTGTCCAAGTGTCCAGAGGAAAAACGTGTCGGGAAAAGTGTCCAGCGTGTGTAATCCTGTTGCTTCACAATAAATCCTCCATATTTAAAGTCGTCGTATAAAAGCTGTTCCTCACTAGCTGTCGGAGGAGTTGGATAAACGCGAAGCTGGGAGGTCTGTACACTATGTTTTGTACAGAGACATCAGTGTAAAGTTAGCTATTGTAAAAACTGTCACATCCACCTACATATTTCAAAATAAAGCCTCAATTCAGGCGCACAATCATTTACACACAGCCTAATATGCATTATTCAGTCAGTCTGTCCCTATCAAATGTGATCGTTCATTTAAATGTTTTAATCATTATATTACCCTACTCTTCCCACAGCTTTTCCTTCTCACCCAACAGTGGTGGATTCTCCATCTTTATATTGAAGCTCTTGCATTACTTCCTGTGCTGTCAGTCGATGTTGGCTGACTTGACGCAGCTGTTCCAGCGGTAGGAGGGTCAATGGGAGTATGAAGCAATATTTTCCAGGAACCACTAACGCAATGACAGAAGCGACCAGACACCCATCGGTGCTCTGTGAGGATGTCACTAATGTCAAGTAGGACAGACTCAGTGAGAACAGCCACATCCGGCTTCAACTCTCAAGATAAAAGGCTTTTTGATGACCCCCCAGGGGACAAAGTTGATAACGACATAATATTGTAAGACCAATATTGGTCTCGAATGTTTCCATCTTGAGCTTTATAATGATTTCAAAAGAAATTTTTGTTCATTTGCATAGAGTTTGTAAAAACTCAAACAATATCAACTGGCGACTTATGGTGATTATTTTTCACAACATCTATACATATGCTCACAAACAAACATTTAAGACTGTTGAATGAGTCGTTAGCTAAAACATTAAACATGAGCGTTTTTGGTGTTTTACTTCCGGGAAAATGTATCTTTCATGCCTTTATTTTGGAGGAAAACGGGCCCAACTACTTTGTTGTTCTCGTTTTATGTTGGTGACTTGATGCAGCAGCAGAGGGACGGACGGGAGAAGAGCCGCTCCCAAAGAAATCCACACAACTCCTTTCACTCTGAACAAACGAGCAGTGTTGTACCGGAAATGACACAACAAGTGTGGGTGTTAGAAAAATGCAAAGTACCATAACTGGGTATGGAGGCAACATTTATTATTACAGTTACTTGGAAGTAAGTGCAAAAAAAGGAAAAGGGAAAAGTAAAAGAATCAAGTTAAACAAGTAATAAAGTTTAGAATGATAGGCTACCACACCATTTTAATACTGAAAATATAAAGATTGTAAAACAATTAGTGCCATAGAATTACAGGCTTATCATTATATATGACAACACGGTATTAAAATACAGGAAGAAGTCCCATGGAAGCTAATCCAGTCACACTAATATTCCAGCCATCTGATAATAATAGAAAACAAACAAACACAAATCTGACAGAAACTGATGTGAGTTCAGTGTGATAAAATATTAATCTACAGGGCTCATATTCCCCTTCTTGCTATATTTACATATTTCACTTTCATGTATTTATGAATTTAAATATAAAATGTATCATATACTAGATACTTTTCACAGACATAAAAAGGCACAAATATGCTGCTGTAAGTAGACACAGTACCACATCATCTATATGCTAATGTGTAAATGTGTCAACACACTGAGTGACAGTTGGTCAATCAATAATGTTCCCAAGCCTTGTGACCCTGCTGTTAAAAAGGTCTTTAATATTGAATTTGTAATGGACCTGAGGGCCCTTTCCAAAGACACTACTGGTGGTTGACCAAGACATGGTTGTTTTATTGGATCCTTATACAATGTTTGTAAAAGTGTAATAAAAGGTATTAAGTGTATTTTTTGGCAAAATGGAAGTTATCACTATATTGACATGTGTGATTCTAGTGAAAAAACTTTTCCAGTGAAAAACATGCAGTCTTCACTTAGAGACTATTTTTACAGAGGAGTACAGAGGACTGATAGAAAGCTTCGTCACATGGTGCAACATTAATCACCTGAGGCTCAATATCAGCAAAACCAATGAGCTTGTGATGGACTACCAGAGGAACAGGAGGCCTCCTGTCCTGGTTGTCATCCAGGGAGAGGAAGTAAAGAGGGTGGACTCATACAAGTACCTTGGGAAAGCAAAATGCAAAGAAGCTACAAATTCAAAAACGTGGATACTTCACACACATCAAACCGGCAGCACAGGATATCTGTACAATCACAGTTTCAATTTGGGAACCCAAGATTAGTGTCACCAATTCATATCCAACCAAATGTGAAATGTGGTCACAATCTCCCCTTCTGTTCCTGAGTTATGGCATTGAATAATGGCCAGAAAAGTGTTTTTGCAGAACATTATGATATCACAGTAAAGTTGACCTTTGACCTTTTGGGTATAAAATGTCATCATTTCATCATTTTATCCTATTAGACATTTCGTTAAACTTTGTCATAATTAGAACATGAGTTCTTGAGTTATAGCCAATAACGTGTTTTGTGAGTAGGGATGTGCAGAGAGCTCGGTATTTGTATTTGTATATATATTTGTTGAGGCAGCAACATTATTTGTATTTGTATTTTTATTCGAATAAAAGTGGAAAGAGGCTTAAAAATCCTGTTTTTGTGTAGTGTGTACCGTGTAGGGAGGAACTTCAAAGGCGATTCTTGCTTTGCACTTTTCATTTATAGCCTATTTTTTACAACCTAACTTTGTGGAAAGGAGAAGGGGAACAACAGGTTATGGAGAGTCCCTTGAGAGCATTTCACTTGTGTCAGTAGCTCAGCTTTATCTCTGGGGAACACCCCTAACTCTGGGATTGATGTCCAAAGTAGGAAATGTGCGTCATGTAGCAGGTGGATGTGACTCCCCTCGTTGAGACTTGCTGATAGACGCAAAATTTGAGCAGGAGAGACTGAGATAGTGATGTAACCAACCTGCACCCTGGTATTTGACATGAGGTCACAGTGACTTTGACCTTTGACCACCAAATTCTAATCAGTTCATTGTTGAGTCCAAGTTGTGCTAAATTTGAAGAAATTCCCTCAAGGCGTTCCTGAGTTATCATGTTCACGAGAATGGAACGGACGGATGGACAACCCAAAACCATAATGCCTCCAGCAACGGCTGTTGCTGGCGCGGAGGCAAAAAAAATGAAATGATGTTTCAGATATTACATTTTTATTTGACACTGTACAGCTAAACTTGCCTACACTTTCTTTTCAGTTATTTGTCAATATGGTAGGCCTAATCTTGACATCAAACACAGGAATGCTGTAACAAAGGTTGTGCAGGTGGCCAGTAGAAAAGCTGTAGAGCAGTTAAGTATCTTCTGTGATGTATAAAATGGCTGGGTGTTAAGTTTAGTGAATGTAATTGTGTCTGGCTGTGTGCATCCCTGTCATTCCTTAGTGTTTCAGTTCAGTCTGACTGCTGCCCGAGAAAAACATAGAAGGATTATTTTTATCTCTTCTGACTTTGACCTCATAAAGTCATAAAGTTTGTTGATCATGATGTCATTTGTCACATGCTGCTTGCCTGAACTTTGCACTGGCTTAATGGTTTGTTTGTTTGTTTGTATGCTTTGAGTCATCTGGAGAGATTAATAAATTAGGCTGAATCTTGAATGTCAGGTACAAGTGAGGTCACAAATTCAGATAAGTGACCCAGACAGCTGGTGTTACTCTCCACCTCTACAATGATGAACTCTAGGCAGCATCAAGCTGTCTTAAATGGTCTTTAAAGCACGATGGAACCAACCAGGACAGCTTTTTTGAACCAGCTGATTCTGAGATAATTTCATACCAGACTGGTATGTGTTTGGAATTTAGGAACAAAAACACAGACAATAGGATAAAATCAGCAATTAAAATCACTGAGTCTGACACTGACATTAAAACTCAGCTTTGTGCAAAACCTCATTATCCAAATCACATTTTGATATATTTTTTAGGTCTGTAGCCCAGTAGAGGGCGGTGTACTCCAAAAGAAAAGAAAACTGTTAAAGTTAAAACAACTTATCAGGGGTTTAAAAAAAAAGTGTTGTCATTACAGTTAAAAGGTTTCAGTCTCATGAGATGGTGGCTATATGTCTTTCACTGAAATTTTGATTTATTATCCAGTAGATAATTTCACTCTCTAAATGGATGGCTGACAGTTACACTAGGCTGTAAATTGGTAGTGTGATATTAAATTAAATATGGGAGTAAAATTAAGCGTGGATGAGTGGTAATTTTAAGTGAAATAGTACTGTTGCATGCAGAGATTAGATTATTTGTCAAGTCTCTTGTTTCCAACTTGTGTGAATGTGAATGTACAGTATTTGCAAAAAAGTAAAAGTGGAGTGTTCTAAAAAGTATTTTTGACTTTTATTATATAGTGATAGCCTGGGTCAATATAAGCAGACCCAAAAAAGTAACTGACAAGTCAATGTACAGCACCAGTCAAAAGTTTGGACACACATTCTCATTCAATTGAATGGGAAGGTGTGTTAAACTTTTGACCAGTTTGGAGTACAGTTTGACTGTACAATTGGGCAAGGTATGCTCAAAATTGCATTTACATTTACACAGACAGTTAACCAAACAGCATTTGATCATAATGAAATACTGTCAGATTAACTTTCTGTGTAAAAGCATATAAATGACCAGTCAACCAATGTACAGCTGGTCCAAGTGGTGCTACAGTCAAACATAATAATGTATCTATACAAACACATTTCGGTTAGCTCAGGGTAAATCATGTGGGTTTAACTTCACAGCGCATGATAAAATCTCATCTATATGTTTGAGATCCACACCTTCAAAACATTAAAAGGAAGGAATGGGGAATTTAAACCACAAATATAACTTTTAACCTAAGATTTACATCACACTCACACAATCATTGACATATGGAAAGCTGCAGCTCTAGGCCAGTCAGGAACCAAGAGTGTGGTAGAATTTGAATTGGAAATTCCCAGTTGTCCACAAAACCAATATGTCTGTAGTGTTTCTGGGAAGCTGCCTTCACATGACTCTGATCCACTTATTTCCACAGACAGTCAGAGAAATATTTCAGTCTAGTTTTACACGTCATACATTTTCCCAGATTTCCCTCTTTTCATACAGTGTAACTCTGTATGATTCGAGTCTAACCTGGGTTAATATAACCTGAAACAAATAAAAGGTTAAACAAATATTAAATGTAATGTAAGCCAATTAAATGGCATTAGTTATTCAGTTAATTAATGATAACAGACATTAGAATTTACATAGTTTTACTTTGCTATTTTACTTTGTGTACTGTTCCTTTTACAAGTGCAGTGGTAAACATTTGTATTTTTCCATTTTGGAGGAGATTTTGAGTTTTTAACATTTTTTGTTGCCCGTAGCTAAGTTAAGACAGTGGGAATACGTTTTAGGTTGTATTTTTTATTGGTTTTCTTTGTGCAAAGTGAATTAAGAAGCTACATGCAACAGCCATAGTCATGTGTAGCATTGTTAGTGTGCATCATTACAGGGTGCAGTTCAGATTAAATTAACAATTAACTTGTATTTAGGTGCTAGTCCTACCCAGGTACTTAATTTTGTTACTAAATGTGTAAGAGAACTTAGAACTCAGTCAACTCAAAGAAAAATGAGAAATTAAATAACAACTTAAAGGTAACTTAAAGGTAAAAAAATTTCTGAAATTTGGGTTTTACTTTTGAATGTTTTCAAGGAATTTAAATGTACAATTCCTCTGTATGTGTGAAATGTGTGATTTGACACCAATTTATGTGTATGTCTACTCCAAATTTTCTTCATAAATAAGCCAATGGTTTGAATTTAGCTCTTGTGTTTTATTTAGCCAGAACACAAAGTGAATATCAGGAACATCACAACAATATACAAAGTCAATGCAACTGAGGTTATTAAGTGTCTTTGCAAGTTGAAAATGTTTCAAGTTAAGTGAAAAATCAAAAGTTACGTTCTATAACCTTGAACCTTAGTTACATTCGTAACTCTTGTTCTATTTCATTCTCCCTTACCGCCAAAGATGGTATGAAATACCTGGATGACCCATACCACACACAAGGAATCTGTACTCAGTTGCAGACCAAAGGAGCAGACAAGGCCACTGTCACCACAGAATGGGGGGAGGCCACGTTAACTCTGTAGAGGCAGGCAAAGGTACAGGAAGAAGCCCAACAAGCTGCGGCACAGATGTCACTCAGTGGAATACCCCTCAAGGGGGCCCAAGATATGGAGACACTCATGGTTGAATGACATTTCACCGGGGGGACCTGGAGGCCCCTGAGCCTGTATGCTTAAGATATGGTGTCGACAACCCATTTTGAGAGCCTCTGTTTGGACAAGGCAAAACCCTTCCTGTGCCCTCTATAATAGACCATCAGATAACAGTGCATTAGACTTCTGGAACCCAGCCGACACATCTATGTACTGTCTCAGAGCCCGAACAGGACAAAGTAGGCTGGCACTAGGAAGCAGTTCCTCTGCCCCTGGCTGCGGATCGAAAACTGCCTAATTGATAGGCTGATTGATGTGAAAAGCTGAAATCCCTGGCAACAGACGGGGTGCGAAGCTCACTAACTCTCTTTGCAGATGCAAAAGCGAGAGAGCACCTTTCAGAAAACAGCTCAAAGGATGTGACCCCACAGTTCGCCTGTCCACCAAAACATGTTGAGCCAAGATGGCAGCAACATACACCTTAATGGTAGAGACCAAGAGCCTCTTATCCACCAACATCTGCAAGTATTTGAGCAATATAGGCACAGAGCAATGCTCCAGGTGTATGTGTTGATCCTTGCACCAACTGAAAAAGAGTTTCCACTTGTTGGCACACAGCACCATAGTCAAGGATGTACGAGCATTGATTATAGTCTGGACCACAGATTGATCAGAAGAACTCAGTCTTCAGCTGAAGGTGATCTGGGTGAGGATGCCAAATGCCTCCTCCCCAGCTGTGACAGAAGATCTTGTCTCAGTGGGAGAGCCCAAGGCACTCTGTGAGAAGCCATTGAGAAGCCAACGGATCACAGGTAAGTAAGCCACCAGGAGCACTGTGTGGTTGAATCTGTTTATTTTATGAAGTATCAACATGAGTAGTTGAAGTAGAGGAAAGGCATGTAGGAGGCAGTCTGGCCAGGGGTGTGCCAGCACATCCTGCCCCAATAGACTGGTTGGATCCAAGAGGGAGAACCACAATGGACAGTGTGTTGATGTTTCGGAAGCAAACAGATCAATGTCCACTCTACTGTACCTCTCCCAGATCATCTGAACCACCATTGGGTACAGTCTTCACTTACCCAGAGGGGGTTTTTGGTGGGAAAGCATGTTAACAGCCTTGTTCTGGACACCTGGCAAATGCATTGCCTTGAGACTTGCAAATCAAGGTGAGGCCCTCCAAAGAAACCTTTGAGCCTCCTGCAGGGACTGACTTGATTTGGTGCCCCCTTGGTGGTTCACATGATAAACTGTCGAAGTGTTGTCTGACTGAACAAGAACATACTTCCCTTCTGAGAAAGGAAGAAAATGCCTGAGGGCCTCTGCTGAGGACCTCAGGTTCCCCTCCCTGACTGTCCTGCAGTTCCATACAGCACCCTAGCCTGAGAGGGGGGAATCTGTTACCACTATCTTGTTTCTCCAGGGTTCTAGAGAGGGGCAATATGAGGGTTAACATATTATTTGGGCGAGAGCCCAAATTGGAGCACCCAGAGCTAGACAGACAAAACAAAGAAACTGCCTGTGGTGGGATGCCACTGTGGTGGGATGCCACTGGCACATGGAAATAAGCATCCTTCAAGTTGATGATTGTAAACCAGTCTCTTTCTGCCTGGCATTACTCAGCAAACTGTTGCTTGACTTTCACTTGCACACTGTGCTCCAAGGCCTGTTGGGCTGCAGGCCCACACATCTGGCCTGGAATGACAGGCAGTGTGCAAAGTGTCTTCTTGCACCCTCTGACAAGGGGGCCTGGGCAAGCCACACTAGGTACTGGGCCAAGGTCAAAGTTCAAGTTCAAGTTCAAGCCAAGCTCTCTGGTCATGAAAGCAAATGCTTGTATCGAAGCATCACTCAGGCTCTGTGTTTGGGCATCAACTCCGGCAGTCTGGAGGGTCTGCAATAGAGCTAGAAAAAGGTGAGAAAGAAAGTTTCCAATACGTTTCCAGTATGTCCTCTGAACTGCTATATCACAACTCTTGTTGAGGGGATCATCAGTCAGGGACAGCTGAAAGCATATGCCATGTAGGCTGTCGCCTATGGCGCAACCTTATCTGGTGAGCGCTGCCCTGCTGAAATAAAACACCATGGACCAGATTAAGTTGGTTGCTGGTTTTAGCTGGTCTTAGCTGTTTTTTCAGCAGGGTGGTCCCCCTCAAAGGAAATAATTAAATTTAAAAAAAAATAAAAATTGAGGTAAAAAATGAACAAATACATAAAGAAAGAAAGAAATAGGCCTACACTTTGCACCCCTGTTCCACACAATGTTTCATCTGTCCTGCACCTGTATTGTGCACACTGAAAAATAGGGATGATGCATCATAGACAGACAAAGTCTGTGACGAGATGTCAAGAAGCAGATATCCACATTTTATTTCATAATGTAAAGGTTCAAACCTTCAGGTGCGCATGGAAGAAAATGGAGAAAAGAGGAGGAGGAAAAGAAAGCCCAATATAGAGGTATGTCCTCTTATGTTAACATTAAAATGCCATTTTGTGTGTAATATTAGATGTTTCATTTGTAGCAGCTAGCTAGCTAAGTAGCAATAAAGCTACTGGTAGATAATAACGGACTGATGGACTCAGATAATGTCACAGATTGAAGGATATGATGACTGAATGACAAGTCAGTAGTTAGCTATCTGGATAACTGCTCCTTCCCACAACGTAAGGCATTGTACTGAAATTTCACTGTCCAATATCAGTGATAATGGCTAACGCTATAACGTTATCCATAAAAACGTAAATTTCTGCACTGAGTTGCACCAGATGACCCACTTGGCATCATAACACATCGTAGTAAGCTGGATCAATACTGAAATATCATATCAATAAATTAGGTCTATGTTGGAAAATGGCAGCAATTAGAGTTATGTTGTAACTTATCTCCATGGTGCAAGCTTTTATTTTAGTAATGCATAAATCACAACTTAGTAATAATTTATGTTATAACTAGGCTAAGTTTTAACTTGCTGGTGCAACAGGCTGCAGTATTTA
This sequence comes from Thunnus albacares, assembly GCF_914725855.1. Classification (NCBI taxonomy): domain Eukaryota; kingdom Metazoa; phylum Chordata; class Actinopteri; order Scombriformes; family Scombridae; genus Thunnus; species Thunnus albacares. Next base: position 1,369,310 of record NC_058118.1, on the reverse strand, counting down.
TTTTTCCTGCTCTGCAGCTACATGCGTTTGCTTGTAACAGGCTGATATCTACTCTGTAACTGCCCAGATGCTCTCAGGAAATAGGCTATATGCTGAAGCCTCCAGCTGCTGGAGAAGTTACATCTGATCTCCCATCTACACCACTCTGAAGCAAGTCAGTTCAGCCAGGTATTTGTGGTCTCTGTGTAACTGATAATACACTGTTATGTTGTCATTATTATTATTATTATTATTATTATTATTATTATTATTATTATTATTAAATTAAATAAAGTTTATTTGTACAGTGCTACTTTATATGCAGCAGAATGACACAAAGGACTTTGTGCAGTGGTGTAACAGTCTGGATGTTCTGTATGTTTGAATAAAGTTGGCTTTAAAGCCAATAAAGTTGGCTACTTACCTGGAAAAGTCCAACGCTTTGTGGTTGGACTCCCGGCGGAGATGAGCACCGGCTACGCAGCCTCTGGAGGATGGAACGTAGCTCCAACTGACATACTACTGGCATAAGTGGTAAAGCACTGATGCCAGCTAATGCTAACAACATACACAACCTGCGCATTTAGGCGAGAAGATGAAAAGGAGACAACTGCTGGGTGCCAGGCATCTTTATTAGGTTTTTATTATCACCCAGGTCACATGTGTGACTTTATTGGTATTATGTTCCGACCTCCTGCGTATGCTAGCAATGCATATCTTGGTATTTTATACCATCTCTGGCGGTCAGGAAGAATGAAATAGAAATGCACATATCGCGTGACTTTGTGAATGTGCTTCATAAATGTGCCCAGACGAGAGGAAAAGAGACAAAGACTGGAGGGAAATAACAGAAAGAAGTCTCTGGTGAGCTCTGACATCAGTCAGAGGCTGAACTGAATACAAACACACAAACACAATCAATGCATCTGTTGCTAGTTAGCTTACAGCTAATGTAAAGTTGGTAAATTGGCTGTTTGGGACAAATAAACACAAACGCACGAGTAATGCAAGGCCAAAATTCACTTATTCCTGAGTTCTAGTTATAAGCTGCTCCTCTGAACCTCTGAGTCACATATTACTAATATGTAGAACAATGTTTGATAGAATACGTTTCAGTAATGAAATAAATGATTAATTCAAGAATAAATGAATAAATTCAAGGAATGATCAGTGTACTGCTTCTGCCATTGGGAAAAATGATTATTCAATTATTCAATGTTTACATACAGTACATCAGGAGAGCTGAGGGAAACCCTGGACACCAACCCAAACATGGACCCCACCCTTATCAGCTAAGAGCAGACCCACAGAGCAAGATGTCTCACCACACAAATCTCCCCTACCATCCAATCATACGCTCACATACTGGGTGTTACATTCATCCGACAGCCAGACATGGTGGTCATTGAACATGTGGGGGGAGGAGATATGCAATGTTTTGAAGATAATTGTGCCAGTTTGCCTCATCTCCACAGATCTCTGAGTCAACACCTAGGCACAGCAGCACAGAGCTTTCTCAGACGACTTACTAAAATGTCTCTTGTCTTCTAGGACTTTCAGTCTAACATGATATAATTGTTTGTGTTCGTACACAGCTCAAGACAAAAGGAAGCTGAGGTAAGTAAAAGTTTATAAATTTGCAAAAGTTCAATACACTGATGTGTATATGAATATTTAGTGACTTTTAATGGATATACTAGTTCTAATTACAGTAAATATGAGTGTTTTTTGTGTGTTTTTTAATTACTTTTTAAATCTTATACTGTTCCTATTCAGGTCCGTGTTCTGATGGGGAACCCCAGTTTTGAATTTGTAATGCAGAAACATGGCCACGTCAAGAGACAATGGTAAATCTAATTTTTGCCTCAAAATGGTTTGTTTTTTGGTTCTCAACAGCAAACATACGGGTATTCTTAAAATTTCACCATGAATGGTTATTTTATGATAAATATGCATTCAAGTGATGGTACAAACTGCTAGTGTTTACATTTACTGCAAACTTGTGCCAGTAATGTTAAGTTTCTCAAAACTTTTCAGTGTGATTGCAAAACCTATTGCAAATGTTTGATACATAGGCTTTTGCAGCAATGAAATGCTGAATGAAATGAAATGAAATCCAAACTTGAAACTCCTTCAGGAGAAATAACCACCAAATTTATTTGTAGTGGAAACCTTCCTGGAGGAGTTCAGGGAGCAGATCATTGCTGGGGTGAGATCACCTGGAGTGATCATACAGGCCTGCATCTCACAACAGCTGTGCACACACATGGAAACAACTGCCATCACTGGAGCTCTGACACCACAGAATCAAATGAGGGAGCTGTTTCGTGTGGTGGAGGAGGGGAACTCACAAACCAAAGCTAGCTTCTACCAGATACTTTCACAGGAGGAACCTGAGCTTATGGCTGATTTAGGTAAGACAAACCTGTTAAAGCCTTACATGGCATGTTTTGAACATGAGTATATTGTTGTGAAATTAAATGTGTTACCTACAAGATACAACAAATTTAAAAGATCATGACCATGGACGACAGGAATGTCTCTAACTGTGCTGTTAGTTTTTTAAATACCAACATATCAACTAAACATTGTATTGAACACAGTATTTGCGTAATATGAGCTACCAATGTTTTAAAAAAAATACCTGTAATACCTTGTAATGGAGTATTATTAGACTGTAGTAAAACTACTTTTACTAAAGGATCTGAATAGTTAAATCAGTTTAATCAATTAGTTATGGAAAGACTGTGGTCATGGTTTAAAGATCCCCACCAGAGTCTAATGTTTTTTTCCACAAAAATAGTTAAATTACATTGTTAAAATTATTAACAAGGTAATTGGGTATTCTAAAAAACATATACTTCCTTCTCTCTCATTGAAAAATCCTGAGGAATATTGTTCATTTCAAACATTTAACTGCATGGCACAAGACGTCTCCTCCTTCAGTCACAAGTCCATTCTCAGTGTGCACTGGAGGATTTAACTTTCCACATTTATTGCCTGTGCAAATTGAATGTTACACTACTTCCTTTATCTGAACTTAATGCAGGTGGGCATGTACAATATGGCAAATCAGTTGAATATAAATATCTAGTCATTTGTCATATGTCTTGTTAACAGTATCACCAATTAAAAAAAAATCTAGTCATTTGCAGGAGACTGGAAGTATTATTCCTTGCTTTTCTTTATGTTAAGTCCTGTTGAATCCTTTTGCATCGTGTGTCATTTCTTGTCCTGCCTGTCGTCCTTTTGTTGTTACAGAAAAGGATAAACATGCTAGAATTTTTTTTTGTTCAATTGTCTTTCTACTTGTTCCACTCTCTGTTGTAAAAGGCTTGGTTTAACAGAATTTGGGTGGCTTCTCAGCAATTGTCTCTTTTGTTGGTCATTTGTTAAACAAGTGATATGTACATTTTCTTGACCAACAGAGCAAAGACAACAGCGCAGCAAGATGACCCAAACAGAGGAAACAATGGATGACACCAACCGATTAGAAGACAAACAAACAAAAGTCCACATTAAAAACAAAATGGAGATTATCAAAAGACAAAGGCAACTGACATGTCAGGTAATGAAGGAGATTGAACAAGTTTGGGAGGAGACACAGAGAGAGAGAAATGAAACTGAATACCTAAAGACAAAGACAGAGCAGCAACAGGAGGACATCGACAGGCTGACAGCTGAAAAACATGAGCAGTGCTTATTAATAAACAGGTTGAAATTACAGATGTTAAATGTTACTGAGAAACTCAAGGAGAATAAAAATGAAGCCACTCAAGAAAAAATACAACTTTTGCAAATGTGGACTGAAATACACCAAGAGAGGGAAGCTCTGGAGAGAAGACATGGTGAGATCATCAATGAGCGATACAAGTTAGAAGTGATCATCAATGAAAAGACAAAATCACAAGAAGGTAAGAAAGAGCCCAACCAACAGATACAGCAAGAGCAGGAGAAAATGGAGATGGATGACAGTCTTCAAAGTCTAATAAACAAGAATAAGAAAATAATGCTCAGAGCACAGCATGCAAAAGAACAAATTGAGAAAAGCATGGCAGACTTAAAGCAAGAGTTAAAGAGAAACAGAGAGGATGTTTCACAACATAAAGATGAAATTCACCACATCAAACACAATATGAATGTAATTATCTACAAGTTGAAGCAAAGGTTGAATCAACAGCAAAGTAATGTTCAAATGAAGAAAGCCACAGTCCCTGAGATGAAAAGCAAAGAAAGACAGAAAGAAGAAAATGACGCTCTGAAAATTAAACTCAGCAGAATACAGGAAGAGATGGAAAGACTTTGGGGTGTGCTGGAAGATAGTGAACAAGAACAGGAAGTGACTCTGAAGGAGTTGAAGGCAGAGACAGGTCAAAAGGAAAACATGAAAGCTGACTCTCAAAAGCTAAGGCAAGACACAGATGTAACCATGACGATAACAACGTGGAACGCAGAGAGGTGGCAGCAGATGATGACTGATATGCAGAGAGAAAAACAAGACATAGAGAACAAGTTGGCACGGGTCCAATCTGAAAGAGATGAGATAGATAGAATCAAAACTAAAATACAGACAGACAGAGAAAACCTAGAGAGAGACAGGCAGATAGCTAAAGCTGAAATTGATGCAATGAAGTGTATGAGGGAGAGTGTTGAATGGCAAAAACAGGAGCTGGACGACAAGTTACGAAGGACAAAGAAAGAGATAAGAGAATTGGAAGTGACAAATGCAGAGATAGAAATAAAGAAAAAGAACCTGGTGAAAATGATGAGAACGAGCAGGAGAAAAAAGGAGGAGATCAACAAGATGAAGGAAGAGATTGAAAATGCCAAACAAGACATGGAGGAAAGAGAAGAACAGACTGAATGGAGTAGATCAGAGCAGATGCTAGAGGTGGGCATAGATGATAGTTTTGATGAGGAAAATATGAGACTTCAACAGACTGAAATAACCAGAATAATGCAACAAACAGTAGATACAGAAAATCAAATTGAGGAGGACAACATGGAAAGAAGCACCATGGACAAAGTGAACGCTGACATTCTGAGAGTGATTCTTGAAGTAGAAGATATCAGAAAGATGCTGCGCATGCTGAGAGAAGATGCAGAGCAGAGCAGGACGGATTTAACAGAGGAAAAGAGCCAAATAAAATGGATGAATTTTCAAGCACAAAAAAAGAGACGGAAGCTTGACCAACAACTGGAGAGGACCATGCAAGAGAGGGATGAATTAGAAATCATGAAGATAAAAATGCAACGACAAAGGGAGGAGCTTGAACAAAAACTGGAGGACACAATGACTAAAATTTTGACTGTGGCTGAGATGAAAGCTAAGATGGAAAAAGCTGCTGCAGAGATGAACAACACCCGGGAGAAAATACGTACATCTCAAAGGAAGATAGACGAGACCAAAGAAGAAGTCAAAAACTACATGGTAAGTAAAACTTTTCTTTTGTCTTTTTTTTCTTGGGCCAGTAATCAGCTTTTTCACTGCAGATTTTTTAATGTTATAGCAGAAAAGCACAGGTGTTAGCTGATAACTAATTATCCATGGCTTTTATTTTAAGTGTCCCAGTAAGGCATGTCAGTGTGACAGTGATGCAGCATGTGCAATACCAGGACCTTGCAACTAAAGATGCTGGAATGGAATTCAAAAATCATTAATGTAGCGAAGCCTGTGAGGTAGTTCAGGCAGCCCAACATGGCATACTCCTCCCTGAGAACAACATATCAGGTCATAATGTCAATGTCATTATCTGGTAATAATGTTACATTTGAGTGTCAGATGCCATCTAGTGGCCATTGTATTTATGACCTGGAGCAGCTGTGCATTTCAGATGATGTGTGTGTATATATATGTATGTGTATACATATATATATATATATATATATATATATATATATATATATATATATATATATATATATATATATATATATATATATATATATATATATATATATATATATGTATGTATATATATATATATGTGTGTGTGCGTTTATATGTGTGGGCATTAACCAACAGTGGACTTTGCGACAGGAGAACACTGTTCATTTCCTGTTTCCAACTGTCAGTCGGGACAGTTTTTAAAAAAAATGTAGCTACAATTGTCCCCTAACCTTAACACTGTGGTTATTATTGTAGCCATGACATGAAGGTCGCCTAACTTTAAGAAAGTAGTAACTTTAACCCACACCACACGTTTCTCTAACCTTAACAAAGTGATCATTTTAACCCAAATCATGATTTTTCCCTATCTTTCACTTCATAAAACAGCTTCTTTTTTTTTTTTACAGTGATGTAACGGTTTTGGAAAGCACAGACAAATGATGTTGTCGATTACTGGTGATAGGGGTGCCAGATTAGAAAACGCTCCTATTTGGCATGCTGGAGTCACATGGTGAAATGACATATTTGGTTCTTTAATGTAGAGGACTTGTTGTCCTCTCTCTGTAACATACTGTATATCCAAAGCACCCTTTTATTCATATCAGTACTCTGCTCGGCTTTACTGGAGCTATGCTAATGCTGTTCATACAGCATTTCAAAAGCCCCACCTCCATCCGGCATCCATCTGTAGGCTCTAGAGTCTACCTTCCTTTAGGGGGGAAGTTATTGTCGTCACTGCCCACTCACTTCCATACAACATACAGTCTATTCCATATGAGTTGTCAAATTGACAATTTATTATCTACACCTGTGCTTTACTGTGTCAAAATGTGTGCTCTCTATATTTCCCCAACCCGTGAACACTTGGTTTCAAACTAACATGAAAAAGAAGTTAGAGCACATTTATAGCCAATAAACTGTGTAGCTCACAATAGTGTTCCATTTCATTGTATCTGAACATTTTAAACCACTTATTTTATTGTAAATATTTAAACTAAACAAGACAAAATAGAGACATAACAGACAGAAGTTTACCATTCAGTCTACTACTGCAGCATACTAACATCCATATAGTGACAGAAGCAGATCATGCTCATATAGAATGATATACAACTTAGATGCTCGCCAGAATGTCTTTAATACTGAATACAAATTACATTTTGGAAATGAAGTTGTGACATTAAACAGGCATGTTCTTAGGATGAAAACATGATGAATTGTAGACCAAATGTGGTCACATGAAAAACTACAACAATTCTTTCTTTTTTGTAAAGGATAAGCTCACTTCCATGAAAGCTCGGGTCAGCCAATGGATATCGACAGAATCTGCAATCAAAAATACTTTTTCATTGGATAGATCTAAGCATCAAGAACCACAGAATGAAACACACAGAGACTCCCTCAATGATCAAACATCTGAGATTCCAGCAGACAAAGAAGGAGCAGAGGGTGAAATTATAAAAGAGGCCACGTCTTTGCCACAATCTATAACATCAGATGTCCAGCAAAGTGAAGACATAAAAGAACAGGAGCAGATGCATTCAACACAAAAAAAGAGACAAGAATCCAGTTTTGTTGCAGAAGAGCAGAATATTTTCCTGCAGATGCAGACAGAAATTCATGAAGAAACACTAATAGAAGATGATCAGAAAGAATTAGTGATAAATGTAAGAGAAAAAGAAGAAATAGAAAATGAGATATCCAAACTCAAGGAGAAAGAGAAGAAAATAAGGGAGCAAATAAAGTATTCTATGGAGGACATGGAGAACAAAAGTGAAGAGATTAAAAGGCTCATTTTGGAAATAAATGACCTGCAGAGCCAGAGACCAGAGACTGAAACTTGGTTACAAATTACAGTCAAAGAAATTGGAAATCTGGAGGAAGGAAGGACTGGAATGTTGAAAGAAACAGAACACACAGACATTTTGAGGGTAAATACCAGCCTTTCCACAGATGAAATAATTAAATATGAAGTGCAAATGCAAAAGGAAGAGGATGGCAGTAAAGTGAAACAAGAAGCAATTGATGAGTCTGACTTGATGACATTGGATGTTAAACAGCAAAAACAAAGTCAAGAGTCAAGAGAAGATCTACAGACACAGATTGATGGATGCTCTGATAAAAAGGACACAAGAAGTCCTGATATACAAAGACTTAGGGAAGAGATTTATAGAACCCGAGAAATCATAAGATTAGTAAAATTAGAATTTGAAAACCAAGCTGAAGAGAGTACAATCAACAGAGACGAAAAGGATGAAGACAGTACTGAAATAAAAGGTTTGCTACAAGAGCTGAAACAATTCCAAGAGCTTTTGAAAATGGTAAAAAATGACATGAGGGAAAGTGAAATACATTTGAAAGAGGAAATGACCAACATGAAATCGATGAAAAAAGCAGCAAAAAAACAGAAAAGAAAACTGGACCAGAGGTTAGAGAAAACTCTGAGGGAGAGAGATGAATTAGAAATTTTAAAAATAAAAATGCAGAGACAAAATGAGGTGATAGAGCAGAAGATGGAGAAAATGGAAAAATTTAAGAGCACCATAGTAGAAATGGGGGCTAAGACTAGAAAGAAAAATGCAGACATAGAGATTATTATAAAGGAGACTGAAATGAAACTGAGACACCTAGAAGACCTGAACTATAGGATTGAGGCTAAAAAACAAGATCTGAAAAACAGCCATTATTTTATATCCCAGAAAAGAGCTGACCTTGAAAAATCTAAGACTCAGAAAAGAGACAGAGCTGAAACAGCAACAGAAATGTTAACAAAGGGCAGAAAGGGCAAAGAAATGAAGGAAATGGAAACTGAAGTCCTCAAACTCAGATCAGAGAAGGAGAAACTAAAGGAGGATATAAAACTGACAATTGACAGTTTGGACCAGAAAAACCGTGAGAATGAACAACTGAGAAACACAATAAGTGAGCAAAAGAAACAAAAGATGGAGAGAGAAGAGATAGAGATGCTGAAACAACAGATTCAAGCAGAGAGGGAAAATGTGAGATTAGCCAGACACCAAGCTGAGGCAGAGATACATGAGGCAAACCGTTTAAGGGAAAGTATTGAAAGACAGAAACACCAGCTTGATAACAAAATGCAAATGACTGAAAGAGAAATGAGAGAAATTGAGCTGCTGAAGTCAGAGCTGGAAATAAAGAGAAAAGAAAGTGAACAGACATTTAATGAAAGCATGAGAAAAAAGGAAGAGAGTGATATAATATGGAATGACATACAGAGAGAAAAAGAATTACTAAGGAGAGAGACCATAAAGAGAAGAAGGGAATTAGACCAAAGACTGGAGAAAATCATGAGAGAGAGGGATGAGTTAGAAGTTATGAGGATAAAACTGCAAAGAGAGAAGGAAGAAGTGGCTGAGGTGAAGGAGAGAAGTATCAATGACCAGACTACTGCTATCCAAGCATACAGAGATCATAAGAAGATAAATCTAGAGAGAAAAGAGGTGAAAAGCATCATGGAGGAAACCGAAATGGTACGCCAAAGCTCAAAAGTCAATAATTCGATTATTGACCTTCAAAACATGAGACAAAAGATTCACCTACATTTGGAAACAATTAGGAGGGAAATGGGAATCCTGGAAGATGTAAATGTTCATCTAGAGAAACAAAGAGAAGGGCTCAAAGCTTTAAAAGCTGAGAATAAGACTGTAAAAGATAACATGAACAGAATAAAATCTCAGATAAAGATGCCCTTTGAAAAAGAGATGGATGAAATGGTCCACATGAGAGACGATATCCAAAAACAGAAACAAGAGCTTGATATCAGACTAGAGAATGTGAAAAGAGAAATAAGAGAGATGGAAGTATTGAAGTCTGAGTTGGAGGTTGAAAAAAGACAAAATCAACAGATGATCCGAAGAGGCATTCAAAAAGAGCAACAGGTGAAAAAGATGTGGGCTGAAATCAAGGGAGAAAAAGATGCTCTCAAGAGGGAGACACAGAAGAAGAAGAGAGAGCTTGACCAACGACTGGAGAGGATCATCAAAGAGAGGGACGAGTTAGAGATCATGAAGCTGAAGCTGCAAAGAGAAAAGGACAAAAGCAAAGGTGCAGTGGAAGAGTTGAGGATGTCCAAACTCACACAAGTTCCTAATCAAATTCAAAAGCTCTGGGAATTAATACAGCCACGTTTGGAGAAATATCAAGTTATGAAAAGACACAGTGAAGATATTAATCGAGCAATTCAGGATGAAAAAAGACAAATCATAGCCCAGACAAAAATCATAACCCAGGCAAGAGATGAAGTGGAAAATATCAAGATGGAGATAAAAAGACAAAAAGAAATGATGATTTGTGCTTTAAAGGACATGCAGCAAAAGCAAACAGATCTGGAGCAAGTGGAAATGAATATCCAAAGAGAGCAAAAATCAATAGAGAAAGAAAAGGAGAGAATCTTAGAAAAATCAGAAGAGTTAGTCTTGAGAGAGAAAGAGCTGGAGAATGAAAAGGAGTTTCTCAAAGCTGAGGCAGTGATGCTCAAAGCAGAACGCAAGAAAATAAAGAAAGAACGCAAAGAAATGAAGAGACTGATGAATAATACTGGAAGTGAGAAGGAATTAAAAATCCTCAAACCTGAAAAGAAACTAATAAAAACACAGGATGACAAACCAAAAGAAGTAATGGAAGAAGTCCAATCTGGGAAAGAGCCAGAGGAAGAGCAGGTGAATTTGATGAGTGAAACAAATGATTATCAGAAGGAAACAGTTGTGGGGAAACTGAATGACCCACTTGAAGAGGACATGAAGGAGAAAGAAATTTTAGAAACACAAATTCAACTGTTTGTGAAACCTAAACCTACACCAGGAAAACTGAAATCACGAAGTAAAAAGAAACTGGAGCTTGGGTTTAAAGAATCAGATCACAAAAAGCTTGGGCAGCAAAGATACCAGAAGGACCTCGCTGGAACTGAACCGTTGATAAGCAAAGACAAAATGAAAGATGATGATGAACAAAATGAAAAAGAGTATAATGACATGCTACAAACTCAACAAATTGAGCAGGCAAGAAGAGGGGAAGTGGAATCTGATGAAGAAATAAAAGAGCATCCAAAGAACATTGAACTCTTACACGGAGAAGAAAAAGCTCTGATAAGAATGTCAGGTGAGGTCATTGAAAAGGATGATTTGAAACATGGATGGAAGCCAACTGATGTTGTAGAAGGTCAAGATCCTGAGAGACTGAAAGCAAAGTTGATGTGGGACAGAGAAGAACTAGATAGAGTTAATGATACAGTGAAGAAAGAGAAACTGGACTTGGAGCTGATGAGGTCTGACATCCTCAAACAAACTGACATGTTACAACGAGATAAACAAGATATAAAGGAAGAGAAAGACAAGTTGGAAATCACAAATACTGAGCTGCAAAAGAAGAAAGAACATGCAGACAGTCTGTTTGATGAGATAAACAGAGAGAAAACCAACATTAAAGATCTGACCCTTCAGGTTCAGACCAGTAGAGAACAGCTGGAGAAAGTCATGAACATTATTGCCCTAAAACAAAAAGAACAAGAACTCAGAGACAATGACATAAAGAGACAAGAAGAACAACTGCAAACCAGTAAGAACAATGTACTGGCAGAAAGAGAAGAAGTGGAAGTTTTGAGGAAGGATCTCAACAAGAAGAAGGAAGAAGTTGAAGCTGCCATGAACAGCATCAGTGGAGAGAGAGAACAACTCAATCAGATGAAGATGGGCATTGAGAGAGAGACAGAAATACTTTTCAATGAGAAAGAAGGAATTGAAGGAGAAAAGTCTGAGCTGAAAATGAAAGAAGATCAACTCATGACTAAAATCAAATCAGTAGAAACTTTAAAAGCCAAACTGAGACATCTCAATGAAAGAATGGGTGAAGATATGAAAACAAAAATCAACAGACTAGAAGAAAACAATGAAGATGTATTGAAACTGGTCAGTGCTTTAGAGCAGAAGCATGCAGCTCTGGATGAAGAGAAAGAAAATATGACATGTTACACTGAGATATTGGAGAAAGTAAAGGAAGGTCTGACAAGTTTACTGTCAGACATGAGAGAGGAAATAGAAAATCAATGGAAGAAAAACATTGAGTTGGAAAAACAAGATCTTGAAAATTTAAAGGCAGAGCTGAAACTAGAGAGAGAGGATCTGGATAAAGTGAATGAGATGATGAATAAAGAGAAACTGGAATTGGAGCTGATGAGGACTGACATCCAAAAGCAGATTGATACATTAGAACAAAATAAACATGCAGAAGTAGAAGTAAAGGACACCAACGTCACAAGACTAACCGAAGAACTGCAAACCAGTAAGAACACCGTATTGGCAGAAAGAAAAGAAGTGGAAGTTTTGAGGAAGGATCTCAACAAGAAGAAGGAAGAAGTTGAAGCTGCCATGAACAGCATCAGTGGAGAGAGAGAACAACTCAGTCAGATGAAGGTTCGTATTGACATGGACAGAGAAATACTTGAGAAGGAGAAGGATAAAATGGAAGGACACCAGTCTGAGCTGAAAATGAGAGAGGATGAGCTCATGAGTAACTTATTATCAGTTCATATTCTGAGAGCTAAACTCAAAGAGGTGAATGAAAAGACACAGGAAGGCATGAAAAACAAAACAGAAAGATTAGAAGGAAACAATGAATATTTGCAAAGGTTATGCCTCGCAATGGAGCAAAATCTTGCACAGCTTGATCAAGAGAGAGACCAGATGTCAGTTTACAATAAAGTGATCCAGAGAGGAAAGGATGATCTGAAAGGTTTACTGTCACATATGGTAATACAGAGAGACAACATGGAAAACCAAAAGAAAGAGCTTTTATTGGAAAAAGAAGAACTCTTCAAACTGAAGGCAGAGATGAAACTAGAGAGAGAGGATCTGGATAGAGCTAATGACATGATGAAGAAAGAGAAACTGGAGTTGGAGTTGATGAGATCTGATGTCCTCAAACAAACTGACATGTTACAACGAGATAAACAAGATATAAAAGAAGAGAAAGACAAGTTGGAAATCACAAATACTGAGCTGCAAAAGAAGAAAGAACATGCCGACAGTCTGTTTGATGAGATAAACAGAGAGAAAACCAACATTAAAGATCTGACCCTTCAGGTTGAGACAAGTAGAGAACAGCTGGAGAAAGTCTCGAACATTATTGCCTTAAAACAAAAAGAACAAGAAGTCAAAGACAATGACATAAAAAGACAAGAAGAAGAACTGCAAACCAGGAGGAACAACGTACTAGCAGAAAGAGAAGAAGTGGAACTTTTGAGGAAGGATCTCAATGAGAAGAAGGAAGAAGTTGAAGCTGCCATGAACAGCATCAGTGAAGAGAGAGAACAACTCAGTCAGATGAAGGTTCATATTGACATGGACAGAGAAATACTTGAGAAGGAGAAGGATAAAATGGAAGGACACCAGTCTGAGCTGAAAACGAGAGATGAGCTCATGAGTAACTTATTATCAATTGAAACTCTGAGGGCTAAACTCAAAGAGCTGAATGAAAAGACATGTAAAGACATGAAAAACCAAATGGAGAGATTAGAAGAAAACAATGAAAATTTGCAAAGGTTATGCCTCGCAATGAAGCAAAAGCTTGCACAGCTTGATCAAGAGAGAGACCAGATGACAGTTTACAATGAATTGATACAGAGAGGAAAGGATGGTCTGAAAGGTTTATTGTCAGATCTGGTAATACAGAGAGACAACATGGAAGACCAAAAGAAAGAGCTTTTGTTGGAAAAAGAAGATCTATCCAAACTGAAGGCAGAGCAGAAACTAGAGAGAGAGGATCTGGATAGAGCTAATGACATGATGAAGAAAGAGAAACTGGACTTGGAGCTGATGAGATCTGACATCCTCAAACAAACTGACATATTAAAACGAGATAAACAAGATATAAAGGAAGAGAAAGACAAGTTGGACATAACAAAGACTGAGTTGCAAAAGAAGAAAGAACATGCAGACAGTCTGTTTGATGAGATAAACAGAGGGAAAACCAACATTAAAGATCTGACCCTTCAGGTTCAGACAAGTAGAGAACAGCTGGAGAAAGTCATGAACATTATTGCCTCAAAACAAAAAGAACAAGAACTCAAAGACATCAACATAAAAAGACAAGAAGAAGAACTGCAAACCAGTCAGCACAATGTACTGGCAGAATGGGAAGAGGTGGAAGTTTTGAGGAAGGATCTCAACAAGACGAAGGAGGAAGTTGAAGCTGCCATGAACAGCATCAGTGGAGAGAGAGAACAACTCAGTCAGATGAAGGTTCATATTGACATGGACAGAGAAATACTTGAGAAGGAGAAGGATAAAATGGAAGGACACCAGTCTGAGCTGAAAACGAGAGAAGATGAGCTCATGAGTAACTTATTATCAATTCAAACTCTGAGGGCTAAGCTCAAAGAGGTGAATGAAAAGACACGTAAAGACATGAAAAACAAAATAGAGAGGTTAGAAGAAAACAATGAAAATTTGCAAAGGTTATGCTTCGCAATGAAGCAAAAGCTTGTACAGCTCGATCAAGAGAGAGACCAGGTCTCAATTTACAATGAGTTGATGCAGACAGGAAAGGATGGTCTGAAAGGTTTATTGTCAGATATGCTTATACAGAGAGACAACATGGAAAACCAAAAGAAAGAGCTTTTGTTGGAAAAAGAAGATCTATCCAAACTGAAGGCAGAGCAGAAACTAGAGAGAGAGGATCTGGATAGAGTGAATGAGATGATGAAGAAAGAGAAACTGGACTTGGAGCTGATGAGGTCTGACATCCTCAAACAAACTGACACATTAAAACGAGATAAACAAGATATAAAGAAAGAGAAAGAGAAGCTGGAAATCACAAAGACTGAGTTGCAAAAGAAGAAAGAACATGCAGACAGTCTGTTTGATGAGATAAACAGAGAGAAAACCAACATTAAAGATCTGACCCTTCAGGTTCAGACAAGTAGAGAACAGCTGGAGAAAGTCATGAACATTATTGCCTCAAAACAAAAAGAACAAGAACTCAAAGATGATGACAAAAAAAGACAAGAAGAAGAACTGCAAACCAGGAAGAACATTGTGGTGGCAGAAAGAGAAGAAGTGGAAGTTTTGAGGCAGGATCTCAACAAGAAGAAGGAGGAAGTTGAAGCTGCCATGAACAGCATCAGTGGAGAGAGAGAACAACTCAGTCAGATGAAGATGAGCATTGAGAGAGAAAAAGAAATACTTTTCAATGAGAGGGAAGGAATTGAAGGAGAAAAGTTTGAGCTGAAAATGAGAGAAGATGAACTCATGACTAAAATGACATCGGTAGAAAGTCTGAGAGCCAAATTGAAATATCTCAATGAAAGGATGGGTGAAGATGTGAAAACAAGAATCAACAGACTAGAACAAAACAATGAAGATGTATTGAAACTGGTCAGTGCTTTAGAACAGAAGCATGCAGCTCTGGATGAAGAGAAAGAAAATGTGACATCTTACTCTGAGATATTGGAGAAAGTAAAGGAAGGTCTGACAAGTTTACTCTCAAACATCCAAAGAGAAGACATGGAAAATCAATGGAAGCAAATGTTTGGGATGGAAAAACAAGATCTTGAAAACCTAAAGGATGATTTGAAACTAGAGGATTTGGATAGAGTGAATGAGATGCTGAAGAAAGAGAAAATGGACTCGGAGTTGATAAGGTCTGACATCCTCAAACAAACTGAAATATTACAACGTGATAAACGAGATATAAAAGAAGAGCACACTGTACTGGCAGAAAGAGAACAGGTGGAACCTTTGAGAAAGGATCTCATTAAGAAGATGAAAGAAGGTGAAGCTGCCATGAAAAGCATCAGTGAAGAGAGAGAACAACTCAGTCAGTTCAAGACTGAAGTTGACATGGAGGGAGAAGAGCTTTCAACTGAAAGGGAAAAACAGGAAGAGGATCAACTCATGACTAAAATGAAATCTATAGAAGCTCTGAGAGTAAAACTTCGGCAGCTGAATGAAAGGATGGAGAACGACATGAAGAACAAATTACAGCAACTGGAACAACACAATGAACAGGTTCTTAAAGTGTGCTCTTTATTGAAACAAAAGTGTGGAGACATAGATGAAGTGAAAGACAGAATGTCTGCATATACTGAAATGTTCCATAGAGAGAAAGAAAGTCTGATTAGTCTGATATCAAACATGTTGATAAACATACAAGGGATGGAAGATCAATGGAGGACAAGGAACACTGTTGAAGAACAAGACTTTGACAAACTGAAGGCAGAGTTGAAACAAGAGAGAGAGGATCTGGTTAGAGTGAATGAGATGATGAAGAAAGAGAAACTGGACTTGGAGTTGAGTTTGAGGTCTGATGTCCTCAAACAAACTGACATATTACAGCAAGATAAACACGGAGAGGTAGAACTCATGGACACCAAGATCACTAGACTAACACAAGACGTGCAAACTAGTGAGAACACTGTACTGGCAGAAAGAGAAGAAATGGAACTTTTGAGGAAGGATCTCAACAAGAAGAAGGAAGAAGTTGAAGCTGCCATGAACAGCATCAGTGGAGAGAGAGAACAACTCAGTCAGATGAAGATGGGCATTGAGAGAGAGAAAGAAATACTTTTCAATGAGAGAGAAGGAATTGAAGGAGAAAAGTCTGAGCTGACAATGAGAGAAGATGAACTCATGACTAAAATGACATCAGTAGAAACTCTGAGAGCCAAACTCAAACATCTCAATGAAAGGATGGGTGAAGATATGAAAACAAAAGTCAACAGACTAGAGGAAAACAATGAAGCCGTATTGAAACTGGTCAGTGCTTTAGAACAGAAGCATGCAGCTCTGGATGAACAGAAAGAGAACATGACATGTTACACTGAGATATTAGACAAAGTAAAGGAAGGTCTGACAGGTTTACTCTCAAACATGATCATCCAGAGAGAAGACATGGAAAATCAGTTGAAGGAAACGTTTGAGATGAAAAAACAAGATCTTGAAAAGCAGAAGGATGATTTGAAACTGGAGAGAGAGGATCTGGATAGAGTCAATGAGATGATGAAGGAAGAGAAAATGGACTCGGAGTTGATGAGGTCTGATATCCTCAAACAAACTGACATATTACAAGGAGATAAACATGAAGAAGTAGAACTCAAGGACACCAAGATCACAAGACTAACACAAGAAGTTCAAATCAGTGAGAACACTTTACTGGCAGAAAGAGAAGAATTGGAAGTTTTGAGGAAGGATCTCAACAAGAAAAACGAAGAAGTTGAAGCTGCCATGAACAACATCAGTGGAGAAAGAGAACAACTCAGTCAGATGAAGATGAGCATTGAGAGAGAGAAAGAAATACTTTTCAATGAGAAAGAAGGAATTGAAGGAGAAAAGTCTGAGCTGAAAATGAGAGAAGATGAACTCATGACTAAAATGACATTTGTAGAAACTCTGAGGGACAAACTCAAACATCTCAATGAAAGGATGGGTGAAGATATGAAAACAAAAATCAACAGACTAGAACAAAACAACGAAGATGTATTGAATCTAATCAGTGCTTTAGAGCAGAAGCATGCAGCTCTGGATGAACAGAAAGAAAATATGACATGTTACACTGAGACATTAGACAAAGTAAAGGAAGGTCTGACAAGTTTACTCTCAAACATGGTCATTCAGAGAGAAGACATGGAAAATCAATGGAAGCCAACATTTGAGATGGAAAAACAAGATCTTGAAAACCTGAAGGATGATTTGAAACTAAAAAGAGAGGATCTGGATAGAGTGAAAGAGATGATGAAGAAAGAGAAACTGGACTTGGAGCTGATCAGGTCTGATATCCTCAAACGAACTGACATGTTACAACGAGATGAACATGAAGAAGTAGAACTGAAGGACACCAAGATCACAAGACTAACACAAGAAGTGCAAACCAGTGAGAACACTTTACTGGCAGAAAGAGAAGATTTGGAACTTTTGAGGAAGGATCTCGAGAAGAGGAAGGAAGAAGTTGAGGCTGCCATGAACAGCATCAGTGGAGAGAGAGAACAACTCAATCAAATGAAGGTGGGCATTGAGAGAGAGAAAGAAATACTTTTCAATGAGAGGGAAGGAATTGAAGGAGAAAAGTCTGAGCTGAAAACGAGAGAAGATGAACTCATGACTAAAATGACATCAGTAGAAACTCTGAGAGCCAAACTCAAATATCTCAATGAAAGGATGGGTGAAGATATGAAAACAAAAATCAACAGACTAGAAGAAAACAATGAAGATGTATTGAAGCTGGTCAGTGCTTTAGAGCAGAAGCATGTAGCTCTGGATGATCAGAGTGAAAACGTGACATCTTACAATGAGATATTGGAGAAAGTAAAGGAAGGTCTGACAAGTTTATTCTCAAACATGATCATCCAGAGAGAAGACATGGAAAATCAATGGAAGCAAACATTTGACATGGAACAACAAGATCTTGAAAACCTGAAGGATGATTTGAAACTAGAGAGAGAGGATCTGAATAGAGTAAATGAGATGATGAAGAAAGAGAAACTGGACTTGGAGCTGATGAGGTCTAATGTCGTCGAACAAACTGACATATTACAACGAGATAAACAAGATATAAAAGCAGAGAAAGACATGTTGGAAATCATAAAGATTGAGCTGCAAAAGAAGAAAGAACATGCAGACAGTCTGTTTGATGAGATAAACAGAGAGAAAACCAACATTAAAGATCTGACCCTTCAGGTTCAGACCAGTAAAGAACAGCTGGAGAAAGTCATGAACATTATTGCCTTAAAACAAAAAGAACAAGAACTCAAAGATGATGACATAAAAAGACAAGAAGAAGAACTACAAACCAATAAGCACAATGTAATGGCAGAATGGGAAGAAGTAGAAGTTTTGAGGAAGGATCTCCATAAGAAGAAGGAAGAATTTGAAGCTGCCATGAACAGCATCAGTGGAGAGAGAGAACAACTCAATCAGATGAAGATGGGCATTGAGAGAGAGAAAGAAATACTTTTCAATGAGAAAGAAGGAATTGAAGGAGAAAAGTATGAGCTGAAAGTGAAAGAAGATGAACTCATTACTAAAATGACATCAGTAGAGACTTTGAGAGCCAAACTCAAACATCTCAATGAAAGAATGGGTGAAGATATGAAAACAAAAGTTAACAGACTAGAACAAAACAATGAAGATGTATTGAAACTGGTCAGTGCTTTAGAACAGAAGCATGCAGCTCTGGATGAACAGAAAGAAAATATGACATGTTACACTGAGACATTAGACAAAGTAAAGGAAGGTCTGACAAGTTTACTCTCAAACATGATCATCCAGAGAGAAGACATGGAAAATCAGTTGAAGCAAACGTTTGAGATGGAAAAACAAGATCTTGAAAACCTGAAGGATGATTTGAAACTAGAGAGAGAGGATCTGGATAGAGCGAACGACATGATGAAGAAAGAGAAAATGGACTTGGAGCTGATGAGATCTGACATCCTCAAACAAACTGACATAGTACAACGAGATAAACAAGATATAAAAGAAGAGAAAGACAAGTTGGAAATCACAAATACTGAGCTGCAAAAGAAGAAAGAATATGCAGACAGTCTGTTTGATGAGATAAACAGAGAGAAAACCAACATTAAAGATCTGACCCTTCAGGTTCAGACAAGTAGAGAACAGCTGGAGAAAGTCATGAACATTATTGCCTTAAAACAAAAAGAACAAGAAGTCAAAGACAATGACATAAAAAGACAAGAAGAAGAACTGCAAACCAATAAGAACAATGTATTGGCAGAAAGAGAAGAAGTGGAACTTTTGAGGAAGGATCTCAATGAGAAGAAGGAAGAAGTTGAAGCTGCCATGAACAGCATCAGTGGAGAGAAAGAACAACTCAATCAGATGAAAGTTCGTATTGACATGGACAGAGAAATACTTGAGAAGGAGAAGGATAAAATAGAAGGACACCAGTCTGAGCTGAAAACAAGAGAAGATGAGCTCATGAGTAACTTATTAACAATTGAAACTTTGAGGGCTAAGCTCAAAGAGGTGAATGAAAAGACATGTAAAGACATGAAAAACAAAATAGAGAGACTAGAAGAAAACAATGAAAATTTGCAAAGGTTATGCCTCGCAATGAAGCAAAATCTTGCACAGCTCGATCAAGAGAGAGACCAGATGACAGTTTACAATGAATTGATACAGAGAGGAAAGGATGGTCTGAAAGGTTTATTGTCAGATATGTTTATACAGAGAGACAACATGGAAAACCAAAAGAGAGAAGTTTTGTTGGAAAAAGAAGATCTCTCCAAACTGAAGGCAGAGCAGAAACTAGAGAGAGAGGATCTGGATAGAGCGAATGGCATGATGGAGAAAGAGAAACTGGACTTGGAATTGATGAGGTCTGACATCCTCAAACAAACTGACATGTTACAACGAGATAAACAAGATATAAAAGAAGAGAAAGACAAGTTGGAAATCACAAATACTGAGCTGCAAAAGAAGAAAGAATATGCAGACAGTCTGTTTGATGAGATAAACAGAGAGAAAATCAACATTAAAGATCTGACCCTTCAGGTTGAGACAAGTAGAGAACAGCTGGAGAAAGTCATGAACATTATTGCCTCAAAACAAAAAGAACAAGAACTCAAAGACATCAACATAAAAAGACAAGAAGAAGAACTGCAAACCAGGAAGAACAACGTACTAGCAGAAAGAGAAGAAGTGGAACTTTTGAGGAAGGATCTCAATGAGAAGAAGGAAGAAGTTGAAGCTGCCATGAACAGCATCAGTGGAGAGAGAGAACAACTCAGTCAGATGAAGGTTCGTATTGACATGGACAGAGAAATACTTGAGAAGGAGAAGGATAAAATGGAAGGACACCAGTCTGAGCTGAAAACGAGAGAAGATGAGCTCATGAGTAACTTATTAACAATTGAAACTTTGAGGGCTAAACTCAAAGAGGTGAATGAAAAGACATGTAAAGACATGAAAAACAAAATAGAGAGATTAGAAGAAAACAATGAAAATTTGCAAAGGTTATGCCTCGCAATGAAGCAAAATCTTGCACAGCTCGATCAAGAGAGAGACCAGATGACAGTTTACAATGAATTGATACAGAGAGGAAAGGATGGTCTGAAAGGTTTATTGTCAGATATGGTTATACAGAGAGACAACATGGAAAACCAAAAGAGAGAAGTTTTGTTGGAAAAAGAAGATCTCTCCAGACTGAAAGCAGAGCAGAAACTAGAGAGAGAGGATCTGGATAGAGCGAATGACATGATGGAGAAAGAGAAACTGGACTTGAAGCTGATGAGATCTGACATCCTCAAACAAACTGACATATTACAACAAGATAAACAAGATATAAAGGAAGAGAAAGATAAGTTGGACATCACAAACACTGACCTGCAAAAGAAGAAAGAACATGCAGACAGTCTGTTTGATGAGATAAACAGAGAGAAAACCAACATTAAAGATCTGACCCTTCAGGTCGAGACAAGTAGAGAACAGTTGAAGAAAGTCATGAACATTATTGCCTTAAAACAAAAAGAACAAGAACTCAAAGATGATGACATAAAAAGACAAGAAGAAGAACTGCAAACCGGTAAGAACAATGTACTGGCAGAAAGGGAAGAAATAGAGGTTTTGAGGAAGGATCTCAACAAGAAGAAGGAAGAAGTTGAAGCTGCCATGAACAGCATCAGTGGAGAGAGAGAACAACTCAATCAGATGAAGATGGGCATTGAGAGAGAGAAAGAAATACTTTTCAATGAGAGAGAAGGAATTGAAGGAGAAAAGTCTGAGCTGAAAATGAAAGAAGATGAACTCATTACTAAAATGAAATCAGCAGAAACTCTGAGAGCCAAACTCAAACATCTCAATGAAAGGATGGGTGAAGATATGAAAACAAAAGTTAACAGACTAGAACAAAACAATGAAGATGTATTGAAACTGGTCAGTGCTTTAGAACAGAAGCATGCAGTTCTGGATGAACAGAAAGAAAATATGACATGTTACACTGAGACATTAGACAAAGTAAAGGAAGGTCTGACAGGTTTACTCTCAAACATGATCATCCAGAAAGAAGACATGGAAAATCAGTTGAAGGAAACGTTTGAGATGGAAAAACAAGATCTTGAAAACCTGAAGGATGATTTGAAACTAGAGAGAGAGGATATGGATACAACGAAGGACATGATGAAGAAAGAGAAAATGGACTTGGAGTTGATGAGGTCTGACATCCTCAAACAAACTGACATGTTACAACGAGATAAACAAGATATAAAAGAAGAGAAAGACAAGTTGGACATCACAAATACTGAGCTGCAAAAGAAGAAAGAACATGCAGACAGTCTGTTTGATGAGATAAACAGAGAGAAAACCAACATTAAAGATCTGACCCTTCAGGTTCAGACCAGTAGAGAACAGCTGGAGAAAGTCATGAACATTATTGCCTCAAAACAAAAAGAACAAGAACTCAAAGACATCAACATAAAAAGACAAGAAGAAGAACTGCAAACCAGGAAGAACAACGTACTAGCAGAAAGAGAAGAAGTGGAACTTTTGAGGAAGGATCTCAATGAGAAGAAGGAAGAAGTTGAAGCTGCCATGAACAGCATCAGTGGAGAGAGAGAACAACTCAGTCAGATGAAGGTTCGTATTGACATGGACAGAGAAATACTTGAGAAGGAGAAGGATAAAATGGAAGGACACCAGTCTGAGCTGAAAACGAGAGAAGATGAGCTCATGAGTAACTTATTAACAATTGAAACTTTGAGGGCTAAACTCAAAGAGGTGAATGAAAAGACATGTAAAGACATGAAAAACAAAATAGAGAGATTAGAAGAAAACAATGAAAATTTGCAAAGGTTATGCCTCGCAATGAAGCAAAATCTTGCACAGCTCGATCAAGAGAGAGACCAGATGACAGTTTACAATGAATTGATACGGAGAGGAAAGGATGGTCTGAAAGGTTTATTGTCAGATATGGTTATACAGAGAGACAACATGGAAAACCAAAAGAGAGAAGTTTTGTTGGAAAAAGAAGATCTCTCCAAACTGAAGGCAGAGCAGAAACTAGAGAGAGAGGATCTGGATAGAGCGAATGACATGATGGAGAAAGAGAAACTGGACTTGGAGCTGATGAGATCTGACATCCGCAAACAAACTGACATATTACAACGAGATAAACAAGATATAAAAGAAGAGAAAGACAAGTTGGAAATCACAAACACTGACCTGCAAAAGAAGAAAGAACATGCAGACAGTCTGTTTGATGAGATAAACAGAGAGAAAACCAACATTAAAGATCTGACCCTTCAGGTTCAGACAAGTAGAGAACAGCTGGAGAAAGTCATGAACATTATTGCCTTAAAACAAAAAGAACAAGAACTCAAAGATGATGACATAAAAAGACAAGAAGAAGAACTGCAAACCGGTAAGAACAATGTACTGGCAGAAAGGGAAGAAGTAGAAGTTTTGAGGAAGGATCTCAACAAGAAGAAGGAAGAAGTTGAAGCTGCCATGAACAGCATCAGTGGAGAGAGAGAACAACTCAATCAGATGAAGATGGGCATTGAGAGAGAGAAAGAAATACTTTCCAATGAGAAAGAAGGAATTGAAGGAGAAAAGTCTGAGCTGAAAATGAAAGAAGATGAACTCATTACTAAAATGAAATCAGCAGAAACTCTGAGAGCCAAACTCAAACATCTCAATGAAAGGATGGGTGAAGATATGAAAACAAAAGTCAACAGACTAGAGGAAAACAATGAAGCCGTATTGAAACTGGTCAGTGCTTTAGAACAGAAGCATGCAGCTCTGGATAAGCAGAAAGAAAACATGACATGTTACACTGAGATATTAGACAAAGTAAAGGAAGGTCTGACAAGTTTACTCTCAAACATGATCATCCAGAGAGAAGACATGGAAAATCAGTTGAAGGAAACGTTTGAGATGGAAAAACAAGATCTTGAAAACCTGAAGGATGATTTGAAACTAGAGAGAGAGGATCTGGATACAGCGAAGGACATGATGAAGAAAGAGAAAATGGACTTGGAGTTGATGAGGTCTGACATCCTCAAACAAACTGACATGTTACAACGAGATAAACAAGATATAAAGGAAGAGAAAGACAAGTTGGAAATCACAAACACTGACCTGCAAAAGAAGAAAGAACGTGCAGACAGTCTGTTTGATGAGATAAACAGAGAGAAAACAAACATTAAAGATCTGACCCTTCAGGTCGAGACAAGTAGAGAGCAGCTGAAGAAAGTCATGACCATTATTGCCTTAAAACAAAAAGAACAAGAAGTCAAAGATGATGACATAAAAAGACAAGAAGAAGAACTGCAAACCGGTAAGAACAATGTACTGGCAGAAAGGGAAGAAGTAGAAGTTTTGAGGAAGGATCTCAACAAGAAGAAGGAAGAAGTTGAAGCTGCCATGAACAGCATCAGTGGAGAGAGAGAACAACTCAATCAGATGAAGATGGGCATTGAGAGAGAGAAAGAAATACTTTTCAATGAGAGAGAAGGAATTGAAGGAGAAAAGTCTGAGCTGAAAATGAAAGAAGATGAACTCATTACTAAAATGAAATCAGCAGAAACTCTGAGAGCCAAACTCAAACATCTCAATGAAAGGATGGGTGAAGATATGGAAACAAAAGTCAACAGACTAGAACAAAACAATGAAGATGTATTGAAACTGGTCAGTGCTTTAGAACAGAAGCATGCAGCTCTGGATGAACAGAAAGAAAATATGACATGTTACACTGAGATATTAGACAAAGTAAAGGAAGGTCTGACAGGTTTACTCTCAAACATGATCATCCAGAGAGAAGACATGGAAAATCAGTTGAAGGAAACGTTTGAGATGGAAAAAGAAGATCTTGAAAACCTGAAGGATGATTTGAAACTAGAGAGAGAGGATCTGGATACAACGAAGGACATGATGAAGAAAGAGAAAATGGACTTGGAGTTGATGAGGTCTGACATCCTCAAACAAACTGACATGTTACAACGAGATAAACAAGATATAAAAGAAGAGAAAGACAAGTTGGAAATCACAAATACTGAGCTGCAAAAGAAGAAAGAACATGCAGACAGTCTGTTTGATGAGATAAACAGAGAGAAAACCAACATTAAAGATCTGACCCTTCAGGTTCAGACAAGTAGAGAACAGCTGGAGAAAGTCATGAACATTATTGCCTCAAAACAAAAAGAACAAGAACTCAAAGACATCAACATAAAAAGACAAGAAGAAGAACTGCAAACCAGGAAGAACAACATACTAGCAGAAAGAGAAGAAGTGGAACTTTTGAGGAAGGATCTCAATGAGAAGAAGGAAGAAGTTGAAGCTGCCATGAACAGCATCAGTGGAGAGAGAGAACAACTCAGTCAGATGAAGGTTCGTATTGACATGGACAGAGAAATACTTGAGAAGGAGAAGGATAAAATGGAAGGACACCAGTCTGAGCTGAAAACGAGAGAAGATGAGCTCATGAGTAACTTATTAACAATTGAAACTTTGAGGGCTAAACTCAAAGAGGTGAATGAAAAGACATGTAAAGACATGAAAAACAAAATAGAGAGATTAGAAGAAAACAATGAAAATTTGCAAAGGTTATGCCTCGCAATGAAGCAAAATCTTGCACAGCTCGATCAAGAGAGAGACCAGATGACAGTTTACAATGAATTGATACGGAGAGGAAAGGATGGTCTGAAAGGTTTATTGTCAGATATGGTTATACAGAGAGACAACATGGAAAACCAAAAGAGAGAAGTTTTGTTGGAAAAAGAAGATCTCTCCAAACTGAAGGCAGAGCAGAAACTAGAGAGAGAGGATCTGGATAGAGCGAATGACATGATGGAGAAAGAGAAACTGGACTTGGAGCTGATGAGATCTGACATCCGCAAACAAACTGACATATTACAACGAGATAAACAAGATATAAAAGAAGAGAAAGACAAGTTGGAAATCACAAACACTGACCTGCAAAAGAAGAAAGAACATGCAGACAGTCTGTTTGATGAGATAAACAGAGAGAAAACCAACATTAAAGATCTGACCCTTCAGGTTCAGACAAGTAGAGAACAGCTGGAGAAAGTCATGAACATTATTGCCTTAAAACAAAAAGAACAAGAACTCAAAGATGATGACATAAAAAGACAAGAAGAAGAACTGCAAACCGGTAAGAACAATGTACTGGCAGAAAGGGAAGAAGTAGAAGTTTTGAGGAAGGATCTCAACAAGAAGAAGGAAGAAGTTGAAGCTGCCATGAACAGCATCAGTGGAGAGAGAGAACAACTCAATCAGATGAAGATGGGCATTGAGAGAGAGAAAGAAATACTTTCCAATGAGAAAGAAGGAATTGAAGGAGAAAAGTCTGAGCTGAAAATGAAAGAAGATGAACTCATTACTAAAATGAAATCAGCAGAAACTCTGAGAGCCAAACTCAAACATCTCAATGAAAGGATGGGTGAAGATATGAAAACAAAAGTTAACAGACTAGAAGAAAACAATGAAGCTGTATTGAAACTGGTCAGTGCTTTAGAACAGAAGCATGCAGCTCTGGATAAGCAGAAAGAAAACATGACATGTTACACTGAGATATTAGACAAAGTAAAGGAAGGTCTGACAAGTTTACTCTCAAACATGATCATCCAGAGAGAAGACATGGAAAATCAGTTGAAGGAAACGTTTGAGATGGAAAAACAAGATCTTGAAAACCTGAAGGATGATTTGAAACTAGAGAGAGAGGATCTGGATACAGCGAAGGACATGATGAAGAAAGAGAAAATGGACTTGGAGTTGATGAGGTCTGACATCCTCAAACAAACTGACATGTTACAACGAGATAAACAAGATATAAAGGAAGAGAAAGACAAGTTGGAAATCACAAACACTGACCTGCAAAAGAAGAAAGAACGTGCAGACAGTCTGTTTGATGAGATAAACAGAGAGAAAACAAACATTAAAGATCTGACCCTTCAGGTCGAGACAAGTAGAGAGCAGCTGAAGAAAGTCATGACCATTATTGCCTTAAAACAAAAAGAACAAGAAGTCAAAGATGATGACATAAAAAGACAAGAAGAAGAACTGCAAACCGGTAAGAACAATGTACTGGCAGAAAGGGAAGAAGTAGAAGTTTTGAGGAAGGATCTCAACAAGAAGAAGGAAGAAGTTGAAGCTGCCATGAACAGCATCAGTGGAGAGAGAGAACAACTCAATCAGATGAAGATGGGCATTGAGAGAGAGAAAGAAATACTTTTCAATGAGAGAGAAGGAATTGAAGGAGAAAAGTCTGAGCTGAAAATGAAAGAAGATGAACTCATTACTAAAATGAAATCAGCAGAAACTCTGAGAGCCAAACTCAAACATCTCAATGAAAGGATGGGTGAAGATATGGAAACAAAAGTCAACAGACTAGAACAAAACAATGAAGATGTATTGAAACTGGTCAGTGCTTTAGAACAGAAGCATGCAGCTCTGGATGAACAGAAAGAAAATATGACATGTTACACTGAGATATTAGACAAAGTAAAGGAAGGTCTGACAGGTTTACTCTCAAACATGATCATCCAGAGAGAAGACATGGAAAATCAGTTGAAGGAAACGTTTGAGATGGAAAAAGAAGATCTTGAAAACCTGAAGGATGATTTGAAACTAGAGAGAGAGGATCTGGATACAACGAAGGACATGATGAAGAAAGAGAAAATGGACTTGGAGTTGATGAGGTCTGACATCCTCAAACAAACTGACATGTTACAACGAGATAAACAAGATATAAAAGAAGAGAAAGACAAGTTGGAAATCACAAATACTGAGCTGCAAAAGAAGAAAGAACATGCAGACAGTCTGTTTGATGAGATAAACAGAGAGAAAACCAACATTAAAGATCTGACCCTTCAGGTTCAGACAAGTAGAGAACAGCTGGAGAAAGTCATGAACATTATTGCCTCAAAACAAAAAGAACAAGAACTCAAAGACATCAACATAAAAAGACAAGAAGAAGAACTGCAAACCAGGAAGAACAACATACTAGCAGAAAGAGAAGAAGTGGAACTTTTGAGGAAGGATCTCAATGAGAAGAAGGAAGAAGTTGAAGCTGCCATGAACAGCATCAGTGGAGAGAGAGAACAACTCAGTCAGATGAAGGTTCGTATTGACATGGACAGAGAAATACTTGAGAAGGAGAAGGATAAAATGGAAGGACACCAGTCTGAGCTGAAAACGAGAGAAGATGAGCTCATGAGTAACTTATTAACAATTGAAACTTTGAGGGCTAAACTCAAAGAGGTGAATGAAAAGACATGTAAAGACATGAAAAACAAAATAGAGAGATTAGAAGAAAACAATGAAAATTTGCAAAGGTTATGCCTCGCAATGAAGCAAAATCTTGCACAGCTCGATCAAGAGAGAGACCAGATGACAGTTTACAATGAATTGATACGGAGAGGAAAGGATGGTCTGAAAGGTTTATTGTCAGATATGGTTATACAGAGAGACAACATGGAAAACCAAAAGAGAGAAGTTTTGTTGGAAAAAGAAGATCTCTCCAAACTGAAGGCAGAGCAGAAACTAGAGAGAGAGGATCTGGATAGAGCGAATGACATGATGGAGAAAGAGAAACTGGACTTGGAGCTGATGAGATCTGACATCCGCAAACAAACTGACATATTACAACGAGATAAACAAGATATAAAAGAAGAGAAAGACAAGTTGGAAATCACAAACACTGACCTGCAAAAGAAGAAAGAACATGCAGACAGTCTGTTTGATGAGATAAACAGAGAGAAAACCAACATTAAAGATCTGACCCTTCAGGTTCAGACAAGTAGAGAACAGCTGGAGAAAGTCATGAACATTATTGCCTTAAAACAAAAAGAACAAGAACTCAAAGATGATGACATAAAAAGACAAGAAGAAGAACTGCAAACCGGTAAGAACAATGTACTGGCAGAAAGGGAAGAAGTAGAAGTTTTGAGGAAGGATCTCAACAAGAAGAAGGAAGAAGTTGAAGCTGCCATGAACAGCATCAGTGGAGAGAGAGAACAACTCAATCAGATAAAGATGGGCATTGAGAGAGAGAAAGAAATACTTTCCAATGAGAAAGAAGGAATTGAAGGAGAAAAGTCTGAGCTGAAAATGAAAGAAGATGAACTCATTACTAAAATGAAATCAGCAGAAACTCTGAGAGCCAAACTCAAACATCTCAATGAAAGGATGGGTGAAGATATGAAAACAAAAGTCAACAGACTAGAACAAAACAATGAAGATGTATTGAAACTGGTCAGTGCTTTAGAACAGAAGCATGCAGCTCTGGATAAGCAGAAAGAAAACATGACATGTTACACTGAGATATTAGACAAAGTAAAGGAAGGTCTGACAAGTTTACTCTCAAACGTGATCATCCAGAGAGAAGACATGGAAAATCAGTTGAAGGAAACGTTTGAGATGGAAAAACAAGATCTTGAAAACCTGAAGGATGATTTGAAACTAGAGAGAGAGGATCTGGATACAACGAAGGACATGATGAAGAAAGAGAAAATGGACTTGGAGTTGATGAGGTCTGACATCCTCAAACAAACTGACATGTTACAACGAGATAAACAAGATATAAAGGAAGAGAAAGACAAGTTGGAAATCACAAACACTGACCTGCAAAAGAAGAAAGAACGTGCAGACAGTCTGTTTGATGAGATAAACAGAGAGAAAACCAACATTAAAGATCTGACCCTTCAGGTCGAGACAAGTAGAGAGCAGCTGAAGAAAGTCATGACCATTATTGCCTTAAAACAAAAAGAACAAGAAGTCAAAGATGATGACATAAAAAGACAAGAAGAAGAACTGCAAACCGGTAAGAACAATGTACTGGCAGAAAGGGAAGAAGTAGAAGTTTTGAGGAAGGATCTCAACAAGAAGAAGGAAGAAGTTGAAGCTGCCATGAACAGCATCAGTGGAGAGAGAGAACAACTCAATCAGATGAAGATGGGCATTGAGAGAGAGAAAGAAATACTTTTCAATGAGAGAGAAGGAATTGAAGGAGAAAAGTCTGAGCTGAAAATGAAAGAAGATGAACTCATTACTAAAATGAAATCAGTAGAAACTCTGAGAGCCAAACTCAAACATCTCAATGAAAGGATGGGTGAAGATATGAAAACAAAAGTCAACAGACTAGAACAAAACAATGAAGATGTATTGAAACTGGTCAGTGCTTTAGAACAGAAGCATGCAGCTCTGGATGAACAGAAAGAAAATATGACATGTTACACTGAGATATTAGACAAAGTAAAGGAAGGTCTGACAGGTTTACTCTCAAACATGATCATCCAGAGAGAAGACATGGAAAATCAGTTGAAGGAAACGTTTGAGATGGAAAAACAAGATCTTGAAAACCTGAAGGATGATTTGAAACTAGAGAGAGAGGATCTGGATACAGTGAAGGACATGATGAAGAAAGAGAAAATGGACTTGGAGTTGATGAGGTCTGACATCCTCAAACAAACTGACATGTTACAACGAGATAAACAAGATATAAAGGAAGAGAAAGACAAGTTGGAAATCACAAACACTGACCTGCAAAAGAAGAAAGAACATGCAGACAGTCTGTTTGATGAGATAAACAGAGAGAAAACCAACATTAAAGATCTGACCCTTCAGGTCGAGACAAGTAGAGAACAGCTGAAGAAAGTCATGAACATTATTGCCTTAAAACAAAAAGAACAAGAAGTCAAAGATGATGACATAAAAAGACAAGAAGAAGAACTGCAAACCGGTAAGAACAATGTACTGGCAGAAAGGGAAGAAGTAGAAGTTTTGAGGAAGGATCTCAACAAGAAGAAGGAAGAAGTTGAAGCTGCCATGAACAGCATCAGTGGAGAGAGAGAACAACTCAATCAGATGAAGATGGGCATTGAGAGAGAGAAAGAAATACTTTTCAATGAGAGAGAAGGAATTGAAGGAGAAAAGTCTGAGCTGAAAATGAAAGAAGATGAACTCATTACTAAAATGAAATCAGCAGAAACTCTGAGAGCCAAACTCAAACATCTCAATGAAAGGATGGGTGAAGATATGAAAACAAAAGTCAACAGACTAGAACAAAACAATGAAGATGTATTGAAACTGGTCAGTGCTTTAGAACAGAAGCATGCAGCTCTGGATGAACAGAAAGAAAATATGACATGTTACACTGAGATATTAGACAAAGTAAAGGAAGGTCTGACAGGTTTACTCTCAAACATGATCATCCAGAGAGAAGACATGGAAAATCAGTTGAAAGAAACGTTTGAGATGGAAAAAGAAGATCTTGAAAACCTGAAGGATGATTTGAAACTAGAGAGAGAGGACCTGGATACAACGAAGGACATGATGAAGAAAGAGAAAATGGACTTGGAGTTGATGAGGTCTGACATCCTTAAACAAACTGACATGTTACAACGAGATAAACAAGATATAAAAGAAGAGAAAGACAAGTTGGAAATCACAAATACTGAGCTGCAAAAGAAGAAAGAACATGCAGACAGTCTGTTTGATGAGATAAACAGAGAGAAAACCAACATTAAAGATCTGACCCTTCAGGTTGAGACAAGTAGAGAACAGCTGGAGAAAGTCATGAACATTATTGCCTCAAAACAAAAAGAACAAGAACTCAAAGACATCAACATAAAAAGACAAGAAGAAGAACTGCAAACCAGGAAGAACAACATACTAGCAGAAAGAGAAGAAGTGGAACTTTTGAGGAAGGATCTCAATGAGAAGAAGGAAGAAGTTGAAGCTGCCATGAACAGCATCAGTGGAGAGAGAGAACAACTCAGTCAGATGAAGGTTCATATTGACATGGACAGAGAAATACTTGAGAAGGAGAAGGATAAAATGGAAGGACACCAGTCTGAGCTGAAAACGAGAGAAGATGAGCTCATGAGTAACTTATTAACAATTGAAACTTTGAGGGCTAAACTCAAAGAGGTGAATGAAAAGACATGTAAAGACATGAAAAACAAAATAGAGAGATTAGAAGAAAACAATGAAAATTTGCAAAGGTTATGCCTCGCAATGAAGCAAAATCTTGCACAGCTCGATCAAGAGAGAGACCAGATGACAGTTTACAATGAATTGATACGGAGAGGAAAGGATGGTCTGAAAGGTTTATTGTCAGATATGGTTATACAGAGAGACAACATGGAAAACCAAAAGAGAGAAGTTTTGTTGGAAAAAGAAGATCTCTCCAAACTGAAGGCAGAGCAGAAACTAGAGAGAGAGGATCTGGATAGAGCGAATGACATGAGGGAGAAAGAGAAACTGGACTTGGAGCTGATGAGATCTGACATCCGCAAACAAACTGACATATTTCAACGAGATAAACAAGATATAAAAGAAGAGAAAGACAAGTTGGAAATCACAAACACTGACCTGCAAAAGAAGAAAGAACATGCAGACAGTCTGTTTGATGAGATAAACAGAGAGAAAACCAACATTAAAGATCTGACCCTTCAGGTCGAGACAAGTAGAGAACAGCTGAAGAAAGTCATGAACATTATTGCCTTAAAACAAAAAGAACAAGAAGTCAAAGATGATGACATAAAAAGACAAGAAGAAGAACTGCAAACCGGTAAGAACAATGTACTGGCAGAAAGGGAAGAAGTAGAAGTTTTGAGGAAGGATCTCAACAAGAAGAAGGAAGAAGTTGAAGCTGCCATGAACAGCATCAGTGGAGAGAGAGAACAACTCAATCAGATGAAGATGGGCATTGAGAGAGAGAAAGAAATACTTTTCAATGAGAAAGAAGGAATTGAAGGAGAAAAGTCTGAGCTGAAAATGAAAGAAGATGAACTCATTACTAAAATGAAATCAGTAGAAACTTTGAGAGCCAAACTCAAACATCTCAATGAACGAATGGGTGAAGATATGAAAACAAAAGTTAACAGACTAGAAGAAAACAATGAAGATGTATTGAAACTGGTCAGTGCTTTAGAACAGAAGCATGCAGCTCTGGATGAACAGAAAGAAGACATGACATGTTACACTGAGATATTAGATAAAGTAAAGGAAGGTCTGACAAGTTTACTCTCAAACATGATCATCCAGAGAGAAGACATGGAAAATCAGTTGAAGGAAACGTTTGAGATGGAAAAACAAGATCTTGAAAACCTGAAGGATGATTTGAAACTAGAGAGAGAGGATCTGGATACAGCGAAGGACATGATGAAGAAAGAGAAAATGGACTTGGAGTTGATGAGGTCTGACATCCTCAAACAAACTGACATGTTACAACGAGATAAACAAGATATAAAGGAAGAGAAAGACAAGTTGGAAATCACAAACACTGACCTGCAAAAGAAGAAAGAACATGCAGACAGTCTGTTTGATGAGATAAACAGAGAGAAAACCAACATTAAAGATCTGACCCTTCAGGTTCAGACAAGTAGAGAACAGCTGGAAAAAGTCACGAACATTATTGCCTTAAAACAAAAAGAACAAGAAGTCAAAGATGATGACATAAAAAGACAAGAAGAAGAACTGCAAACCGGTAAGAACAATGTACTGGCAGAAAGGGAAGAAGTAGAAGTTTTGAGGAAGGATCTCAACAAGAAGAAGGAAGAAGTTGAAGCTGCCATGAACAGCATCAGTGGAGAGAGAGAACAACTCAATCAGATGAAGATGGGCATTGAGAGAGAGAAAGAAATACTTTCCAATGAGAAAGAAGGAATTGAAGGAGAAAAGTCTGAGCTGAAAATGAAAGAAGATGAACTCATTACTAAAATGAAATCAGTAGAAACTTTGAGAGCCAAACTCAAACATCTCAATGAAAGGATGGGTGAAGATATGAAAACAAAAGTCAACAGACTAGAACAAAACAATGAAGATGTATTGAAACTGGTCAGTGCTTTAGAACAGAAGCATGCAGCTCTGGATAAACAGAAAGAAAACATGACATGTTATACTGAGATATTAGACAAAGTAAAGGAAGGTCTGACAAGTTTACTCTCAAACATGATCATCCAGAGAGAAGACATGGAAAATCAGTTGAAGGAAACGTTTGAGATGGAAAAACAAGATCTTGAAAACCTGAAGGATGATTTGAAACTAGAGAGAGAGGATCTGGATACAGCGAAGGACATGATGAAGAAAGAGAAACTGGACTTGGAGTTGATGAGGTCTGACATCCTCAAACAAACTGACATGTTACAACGAGATAAACAAGATATAAAGGAAGAGAAAGACAAGTTGGAAATCACAAACACTGACCTGCAAAAGAAGAAAGAACATGCAGACAGTCTGTTTGATGAGATAAACAGAGAGAAAACAAACATTAAAGATCTGACCCTTCAGGTCGAGACAAGTAGAGAACAGCTGAAGAAAGTCATGAACATTATTGCCTTAAAACAAAAAGAACAAGAAGTCAAAGATGATGACATAAAAAGACAAGAAGAAGAACTGCAAACCGGTAAGAACAATGTACTGGCAGAAAGGGAAGAAGTAGAAGTTTTGAGGAAGGATCTCAACAAGAAGAAGGAAGAAGTTGAAGCTGCCATGAACAGCATCAGTGGAGAGAGAGAACAACTCAATCAGATGAAGATGGGCATTGAGAGAGAGAAAGAAATACTTTTCAATGAGAGAGAAGGAATTGAAGGAGAAAAGTCTGAGCTGAAAATGAAAGAAGATGAACTCATTACTAAAATGAAATCAGCAGAAACTCTGAGAGCCAAACTCAAACATCTCAATGAAAGGATGGGTGAAGATATGAAAACAAAAGTCAACAGACTAGAACAAAACAATGAAGATGTATTGAAACTGGTCAGTGCTTTAGAACAGAAGCATGCAGCTCTGGATGAACAGAAAGAAAATATGACATGTTACACTGAGATATTAGACAAAGTAAAGGAAGGTCTGACAAGTTTACTCTCAACCATGATCATCCAAAAAGAAGATATGGAAAATCAGTTGAAGGAAACGTTTGAGATGGAAAAACAAGATCTTGAAAACCTGAAGGATGATTTGAAACTAGAGAGAGAGGATCTGGATACAACGAAGGACATGATGAAGAAAGAGAAACTGGACTTGGAGCTGATGAGATCTGACATCCTCAAACAAACTGACATAGTACAACGAGATAAACAAGATATAAAAGAAGAGAAAGACAAGTTGGAAATCACAAATACTGAGCTGCAAAAGAAGAAAGAACATGCAGACAGTCTGTTTGATGAGATAAACAGAGAGAAAACCAACATTAAAGATCTGACCCTTCAGGTTCAGACAAGTAGAGAACAGCTGGAGAAAGTCATGAACATTATTGCCTCAAAACAAAAAGAACAAGAACTCAAAGATGATGACATAAAAAGACAAGAAGAAGAACTGCAAACCAGTAAGAAGAATGTACTGGCAGAAAGGGAAGAAGTGGAACTTTTGAGGAAGGATCTCAATGAGAAGAAGGAAGAAGTTGAAGCTGCCATGAACAGCATCAGTGGAGAGAGAGAACAACTCAGTCAGTTGAAGACTGAAGTTGACATGCAGAGAGAAGAGCTTTCAACTGAAAGGGAAAAACAGGGAGAGGATCAACTCATGAATGAAATGAAATCTATAGAAGCTCTGAGAGTAAAACTTCAGCAGCTGAATGAAAGGATGGAGAACGACATGAAGAAGAAATTACAGCAACTGCAGCAACACAATGAACACGTTCTTAAAGTGTGCTCTTTATTGAAACAAAAGTGTGGAGACATAGATGAAGTGAAAGACAGAATGTCTGCATATACTGAAATGTTCCATAGAGAAAAAGAAGGTCTGATTAGTCTGATATCAAACATATTGATACACATACAAGGAATGGAAGATCAATGGAGGACAAGGAACACTGTTGAAGAACAAGACTTTGACAAACTGAAGGCAGAGTTGAAACAAGAGAGAGAGGATCTGGTTAGAGTGAATGAGATGATGAAGAAAGAGAAACTGGACTTGGAGCTGATGAGGTCTGACATCCCCATACAAACTGACATGTTACAACGAGATGAACATGAAGAAGTAGAACTCAAGGACACCAAGATCACTAGACTAACACAAGACGTGCAAACCAGTGAGAACACTTTACTGGCAGAAAGAGAAGAATTGGAAGTTTTGAGGAAGGATCTCAACAAGAAGAAGGAAGAAGTTGAAGCTGCCATGAACAGCATCAGTGGAGAGAGAGAACAACTCAGTCAGATGAAGATGGGCATTGAGAGAGAGAAAGAAATACTTTTCAATGAGAAAGAAGGAATTGAAGGAGAAAAATCTGAGCTGAAAATGAGAGAAGATCAACTCCTGACTAAAATGAAATCAGTAGAAACTCTGAGAGCCAAACTGAGACATCTCAATGAAAGGATGGGTGAAGATATGAAAACAAAAATCAACAGACTAGAACAAAACAATGAAGTTGTATTGAAACTGGTCAGTGCTTTAGAACAGAAGCATGCACCTCTGGATGAACAGAAAGAAAATATGACATATTACACTGAGACATTAGACAAAGTAAAGGAAGGTCTGACAGGTTTATTCTCAAACATCCAAAGAGAAGACATGGAAAATCAATGGAAGCAAACATTTGAGATGGAAAAAGAAGATCTTGAAAACCTGAAGGATGATTTGAAACTAGAGAGAGAGGATCTGGATACAGCGAAGGACATGATGAAGAAAGAGAAACTGGACTTGGATTTCACGAGGTCTGATGTACTCAAACAAACTGACATATTACAACAAGATAAACATGAAGAAGTAAAACTCAAGGACACCAAGATCACAAAACTAACACAAGAAGTTCAAATCAGTGAGAAATCTGTTCTGGCAGAAAGAGAAGAATTGGAAGTTTTGAGGAGGGTTCTCAACAAGAAGAAGGAAGAAGTTGAAGCTGCCATGAACAGCATCAGTGGAGAAAGAGAACAACTCAGTCAGATGAAGATGAGCATTGAAAGAGAGAAAGAAATACTTTTCAATGAGAGAGAAGGAATTGAGGGAGAAAAGTCTGAGCTGAAAATGAAAGAAGATGAACTCATTACTAAAATGAAATCAGCAGAAACTTTGAGAGCCAAACTCAAACATCTCAATGAGAGGATGGGTGAAGATATGAAAACAAAAATCAACAGACTAGAACAAAACAATGAAGACGTATTGAAACTGGTCAGTGCCTTAGAGCAGAAGCATGCAGCTCTGGATGAACAGAAAGAAAATATGATATGTTACACTGAGACATTAGACAAAGTAAAGGAAGGTCTGAGAAGATTACTCTCAAACATCCAAAGAGAAGACATGGAAAATCAATGGAAGCAAACATTTGAGATGGAAAAAGAAGATCTTGAAAGCCTAAAAGAAGAGCTGAAACAAGAGAGCGAGGATCTAGATAGAGTCAATGAGCTGATGAAGCAAAAGCTTGTACAGCTCGATCAAGAGAGAGACCAGATGACAGTTTACAATGAAGTGATACAGACAGGAAAGGATGGTCTGAAAGGTGTACTGTCAGATATGGTTATACAGAGAGACAACATGGAAAACCAAAAGGAAGAGCTTTTGTTGGAAAAAGAAGATCTCTCCAAACTGAAGGCAGAGCTGAAACTAGAGAGAGAGGATCTGGATAGAGCGAATGACATGATGAAGAAAGAGAAACTGGACTTGGAGTTGATGCGGACAGACATCCTCAAACAAACTGACATATTACAACGAGATAAACAAGATATAAAAGAAGAGAAAGACAAGTTGGAAATCACAAACACCGACCTGCAAAGGAAGAAAGAACATGCAGACACTCTGTTTGATGAGATAAACAGAGAGAAAAACAACATTAAAGATCTGACCCTTCAGGTTCAGACAAGTAGAGAACTGCTGGAGAAAGTCATGAACATTATTGCCTTAAAACAAAAAGAACAAGAAGTCAAAGACAATGACATAAAAAGACAAGAAGAAGAACTGCAAACCAATAAGAACAATGTACTAGCAGAAAGGGAAGAAGTAGAAGTTTTGAGGAAGGATCTCAACAAGAAGAAGGAAGAAGTTGAAGCTGCCATGAACAGCATCAGTGGAGAGAGAGAACAACTCAGTCAGATGAAGATGGGCATTGAGAGAGAGAAAGAAATACTTTTCAATGAGAAAGAAGGAATTAAAGGAGAAAAGTCTGAGCTGAAAATGAAAGAAGATGAACTCATGACTAAAATGACATCAGCAGAAACTTTGAGAGCCAAACTCAAACATCTCAATGAAAGGATGGGTGAAGATATGGAAACAAAAGTCAACAGACTAGAAGAAAACAATGAAGCTGTATTGAAACTGGTCAGTGCTTTAGAACAGAAGCATGCAGCTCTGGATGAACAGAAAGAAAATATGACATGTTACACTGAGACATTAGACAAAGTAAAGGAAGGTCTGACAAGTTTACTCTCAAACATGATCATCCAGAGAGAAGACATGGAAAATCAGTTGAAAGAAACGTTTGAGATAGAAAAAGAAGATCTTGAAAAACTGACAGCAGAGCTGAAACAAGAGAGAGATGATCTGGATAGAGTTAATGATATGATGAAGAAAGAGAAACTGAACTTGGACCTGATGAGGTCTGACATCCTCAAACAAACTGACATATTAGAACGAGATAAACAAGATATAAAAGAAGAGAAAGTCAAGCTGGAAATCACAAATACTGAGCTGCAAAAGAAGAAAGAATATGCAGACAGTCTGTTTGATGAGATAAACAGAGAGAAAACCAACATTAAAGATCTGACCCTTCAGGTTCAGACAAGTAGAGAACAGCTGGAGGAAGTCATGAACATCATTGCCTTTAAACAGAAAGAACAAGAACTCAAAGATGATGACATAAAAAGACAAGAAGAAGAACTGCAAATCAGGAAGAACAACATACTGGCAGAAAGAGAAGAAATTGAACTTTTGAAAAAGGATCTCAATAAGAAGATGAAAGACGTTGAAGCTGCCATGAAAAGCATCAGTGAAGAGAGAGAACAACTCAGTCAGTTCAAGACTGAAGTTGACATGGAGGGAGACGAGCTTTCAACTGAAATGGAAAAACAGGAAGAGGATCAACTCATGACTAAAATGAAATCTATAGAAGCTCTGAGAGTAAAACTTCGGCAGCTGAATGAAAGTATGGAGAACGACATGAAGAAGAAATTACAGCAACTGGAACAACACAATGAACAAGTTCTTAAAGTGTGCTCTTTATTGAAGCAAAGGTGTGGAGACATAGATGAAAAGAAAGACAGAATGTCTGCATATACTGAAATGTTCCATAGAGAGAAAGAAGGTCTGATTAGTCTGATATCAAACATGTTGATACACATACAAGGAATGGAAGATCAATGGAGGACAAGGAACACTGTTGAACAAGACTTTGACAAACTGAAGGCAGAGTTGAAACAAGAGAGAGAGGATCTGGATAGAGTGAATGAGATGATGAAGAAAGAGAAACTGGACTTGGAGCTGATGAGATCTGATGTCCTCAAACAAACTGACATATTACAGCAAGACAAACACGAAGAAGTAGAACTCAAGGAAACCAAGATCACAAGACTAACACAAGACGTGCAAACTAGTGAGAACACTGTACTGGCAGAAAGAGAAGAATTGGAAGTTTTGAGGAAGGATCTCAACAAGAAGAAGGAAGAAGTTGAAGCTGCCATGAACAGCATCAGTGGAGAGAGAGAACAACTCAGTCAGATGAAGATGGGCATTGAGAGAGAGAAAGAAATACTTTTCATTGAGAAAGAAGGAATTGAAGAAGAAAAGTCTGAGCTGAAAATGAAAGAAGATCAACTCATGACTAAAATGACATCAGTAGAAACTCTGAGAGCCAAACTCAAACATCTCAATGAAAGGATGGGTGAAGATATGAAAACAAAAATCAACAGACTAGAACAAAACAATGAAGACATACTGAAAGTGGTCAGTGCCTTAGAGCAGAAGCATGCAGCTCTGGATGAACAGAAAGAAAACATGACATGTTACACTGAGACATTAGACAAAGTAAAGGAAGGTCTGACAGGTTTACTCTCAAACATGGTCATCCAAAGAGAAGACATGGAAAATCAATGGAAGCAAACATTTGAGATGGAAAAACAAGATCTTGAAAATCTGAAGGATGATTTGAAACAACAGAGAGAGGATCTGGATAGAGTGAATGAGATGATGAAGAAAGAGAAACTGGACGTGGAACTGATGAGGTCTGACATCCTCAAACAAACTGACATATTACAAGGAGATAAACATGAAGAAGTAGAACTCAAGGACACCAAGATCACAAGACTAACACAAGAAGTTCAAACCAGTGAGAAAACTGTACTGGCAGAAATAGAAGAATTGGAAGTTCTGAGGAAGGATCTCAACAAGAAGAAGGAAGAAGTTGAAGCTGCCATGAACAACATCAGTGGAGAGAGAGAACAACTCAGTCAGATGAAGATGGGCATTGAGAGAGAGAAAGAAATACTTTCCAATGAGAAAGAAGGAATTGAAGGAGAAAAGTCTGAGCTGAAAATGAAAGAAGATGAACTCATGACTAAAATGAAATCAGTAGAGACTTTGACAGCCAAACTCAAACATCTCAATGAAAGGATGGGTGAAGATATGAGAACAAAAATCAACAGACTAGAACAAAACAATGAAGCTGTATTGAAGTTGGTCAGTGCTTTAGAG
Organism: Thunnus albacares; assembly: GCF_914725855.1. Lineage (NCBI taxonomy): Eukaryota > Metazoa > Chordata > Actinopteri > Scombriformes > Scombridae > Thunnus > Thunnus albacares. The sequence goes on along the minus strand of NC_058118.1, from coordinate 1,328,843 downwards.
CAGAAGCATGCAGCTCTGGATGAACAGAAAGAAAATGTGACATCTTACTCTGAGATATTGGAGAAAGTAAAGGAAGGTCTGACAAGTTTATTACAACGAGATAAACAAGATATACAAGAAGAGAAAGACAAGTTGCTACAAAAGAAGAAAGAAAGCACTGATCTTCTCCTTTATGAGATAAATCAAGAAAAGGAGAAACCACATAAACTGCAGACACATGTCGAAGAGAAAGAAAGGTTTTTAGTTGAACACAAGAAAATGGAAGAACTGCCTGAGCTGAAAATCAGAGAGGACCAGCTCACTAATGTAATGAACTCCATAGGAACTCTGAGAGACAAACTAAAACAGCTTAATCAAAGGACATATGAAGAGTTTAGAAAGAATATGGACAGATTAGAGCAGAAATATGGAGACATACTGCATTTCAACAAAATACTGGAACACAAGTGTTATGAACTTAATGAACAGAAAAATAAGATTATTGGATATTATGACCTGATACAAAAAGAGGAGAAACCTGTGCTGATAATGAAACATGATAAGGCTGTTCAAACTGTGTTTGTAGAAAAAGAAAAGCTGCAAGAGCATGATGTCAAAAAACAGGGACTGAAGAAACTTAAAGAGTTTGAAAGTGAGAAGGAGAAGCTAAAGGAAGATACATGTGATCTTGAGAGAAAAGATGAACACATGAAAACTGAAAGGGAAGATCTGTCAATGGCAGAGCGAGATGATCTTACAGATGAGAAAATGTCTAAAAGAGATTTTTTGCGAAAGATCTGGAAGGATACGAAAACAGAACGGAAGGAGATAGATCAGATGAAGCACAGGGGTCATGAGATGAGAAACAACCTGGAGAAAAGACTAAAGGTGATCAATCAGTTTGTTAAGAGAACTTGGATAAAGAGAGAAACGGAATCATTGGAGAAGACAAAGCTGGAACAGGGACTAACTGGAACAAGTCAAAGTGACTGGGAGAGAGACTGCAAGACACTCGATGAAAAACACACAGAGCTCCAACAGCTTAAGGTTCAGATGCTCAGTGAGATTGGGAAACTCCAGGTCAAAGACAAAGTGTCAAGGACACTGAAAACCAGTGACAAAGCTAATCAAACATTCCAGATGGAGGTAGAAGAAACTGAAACAGCTCCACACACATCCAGTGGATTCCTCCGTCAGCTCCGGCAATGCTGCTATCGCTGCTGCTGCCCTCCCTGTGCCTGCTGTGGGCAGCCGTGCCCAGAAGAGAGATGAGACAAAGGCCTGTAAATGTTAATGTCTTTTCTTAAAGAAGTATTTGACTCAATCCCTTGTATTACTCAAACCAAGATAAGATGAGCATTTTGAAATAGTTAATGTAGGTATGTATCACACTGACAGGAAGGTTCTGTTTGGATAGCCCATATTACAGGAAAACTAAACATTACCAGCCTCATGTCAAGTTTCCTGATTTATAGAAATGGCTTAACTGAAATCAAACTATTCTTTTGACACTTTTTAACTCATTCTGAGTATCTAACAATCAGTAGCACAATAACAAGTCGCAATGTCAAGTTATGTCTTCATTTCAGAGTGCAAAATGTGTGACGTTTGTGTATTTACCTTTGGAATTAGTATAGAAGCATAAGCAATAAGATTTAACAGTGTACTTTAAGTGTGAGTGCTTAATTTTCAGTTTGCAATTCTGATTAATACCTGTCGAATATTGCAATATTAAACACAATTTATTAAACTTATGAATTAATGGTAGACGGATGTCTCCTTTTACTTAATTACTAAGAATCTTAAATATGTAAGAAGTGACCATGTTTAATTACTTCATATGTGTTTGTTGCTTGTTTTTTTTTCTTTTTCTTTTTTTTTGTACAATTTTTACAATTGTCTAAGAAAACTACAAACAATATTCACAAATAAAACTAATATATGAGGATGTGCAGAGAGCCCACTATTTGTATTTGTATTCATATTTGTTGAGGTAGCAAAATTCTTTATATTTGTATTTGTTTTCAAATAAAAATGGAAATAGGCGTACAAATCCAGTTTTTATTATGCTTTTAATTTTAGGATATTAAAGTGTTAAAATAAGTGTTTATGAACAGTGTGTAATGTGTAGAGAAAAGGTGATTCTTGCTTTGCTCTTTTCATTTGTCTATTTTTTACAACCTAACTTTGTGGAAAGGAAAAGGGAACAACAGGTTATGGACAGTCTCCTGGGAGCATTTTGCATGTGTCAGTAGCTTCAGCTTTATTATTTTAAATTAATTGAATAGACAATTGCAGTGTTAATTTATTTCTTGAATAAAGCTTTCTATGTCAAATAAAATCCACATGACCACAGCATCTTTATGTAATTTCTTTTGGTTAACAGCTAACTGTTAATATAACTTTTGACTGACTGTCCAGTTCCTATTGTGGTTTCATTATTAAATCATTAATTTGTTTACAGATCAAACAATGAAAAGAACTTTTCAAGCATATAGGAACATAAGACCTTAGCATGGACCCCAAATGAGGAACACATAAATCTTGATTTTATCTTCATATAAGTAATAACTGCTGTAGAATGACACTTTTAGTCAAACTTTCACAAGGTTTTTTTTCCCAGCTAGAGCATTGTTTCCTATGTATAAAACAGCCTTTTATATATGTTTGTAATTATATTTTCCTTCCTTTCAAAGTCTGCTTGGAGATGCAGTTGAAACACTGGAGTTCACTGATCATAGCTTATATATGTACTGTTCTGCAGCCAACAATCAAGTCATGAATGTGTTGATACTATACCATAGTTTCTCCAGTAGCCCACTACCACAAAAAAGTCTCTACTTGTAAACATCTTTTATTTTGGGCTTGTTGGACTCACTATGTTCATTGAGTAACTGTTTCACTTACCTGAACCAGTTGGATGTCAGCAATAGTAAAGTGAAATGCTTCCAAATTTAGCAGCGCACCCTGAAATTATGCAGGTAAACTTTAAAGGTCAAAGATTGCAGAAACTCACATAAAAATACATTATCAACAAATACAACTCATGGCAAAAGATTTTGTTTGTATCACCTGGTAAGTCTGTCCTCAGGTCTCCTCCAGTGATGGATTCCTTTCAGCTAACCGACTGCAAGTTGACCACCTGCCCAGGATTCTTCCAAAAGTGGTATAGATGCATACAGGAAAGCATTAAATGTTAGGAACAAGCTTTCAGGGAAAGTTGACATATTATTGGGTTTACTTACATGGAGCACAATGGATCAGGTAAGCGGGCAGTACATCTCTTTCGCAAGATGTGAAGGGAAATATTGTGATCAGACACCAAGAAGCACTGGTCTACTGTATGTCCTTCCACCATACAATTTTCATACTTTGATAGCTCATCAAAGCCAGGCCCTAGATTAATTAGTACAGGCAACAGATCACAGGGAAGGTGAATAAATATTTAATACCCTTCGTATAACTGGATCAATTCATTGAATGCTGAGAATTGGGTCATAGATTTTCCTCATCTAAGAAAGTCTAATGATGCAAATTGACATTGGCCTTTTTGGAGACAAAAAAAGTGCAAATATTATTTACATGTTTTTAAGGTTTGCCAAAACAAACAGAATGACAATATCAAATTCAGTTGCAAAAGTGCATATCTGTTCTCACAACACCAGTTTTGTACTTGAGAGACCAAGCAATGTGATTTTCTGTAAAAAATATGAACAATGAGAATTTCGTCGGTTAAATATTCACATTAAGTGTACCTAATTTCTCACTTCAACCTCATTTACATTTTTAGTTGTGTAAATAATATATAGACTTTTCTTTCCATGCCGTGTGGATGTTTCGACTTCACAGTGAAAAAATTTATGAAAAATAAATGCACTATTATCTCTCCATATGCCTACAGACTTTTTGGCCCCCTCCAATGAAAAACAAGGCAAAAAAAACATAGGCAACACATTCTTTTCTCTGGACTTGGACATCCAGTTCTGGAGACAAGACTCTGGAGAGAACACTTGGAGAGCTCAAAACTACGGGTGACCAGGCTTTTGCAGTAAGGTCTGGAGCTCTCTGCCTGGATATCTTTAAGGGATAAGTTTGGCATTATTCTGTATTTTTGTTATTGTCAACAATTCTTATGAAAAGACCAAAATCAACAATGTGTTTGTCTCTCAATACTTTCTGACTTGACTACCCTGCCCGTATCTCTCAGCCCCAAGCCCACTGATTTCTACTGAAGATGTTAATCTTTAAAAATGGCTCACAAATATATAGTTTCATTTCCATAAAAGGCTCAGTAAAACAGCTGGTAACTGTAGTTTTTAGCAAATGTTACTTAAACAGACCCATCCTTCCAGTCTGTCTGTCTTGTAAATCACTCCTTTTAACCTTCTTTTATAAATACTGGATAACAATGCCACCTGCTGGAGGAAGCTGGAACTGGCAGAAAGTGATCCATCATTAAATCTCTAGTAATGAGCTTGATTTTTATCTGTCCTGTGAGCTATAACAGTGGATGCTGTGCAATGACACATACCTAGTAAAACTACATGCAAATGAAGTTAGGCCTTCATGATCCACATGTTGCACAGACAGACCAGGACCCGAAGACCCAAACAGATCCTGATGAAGAGCGCGGTCTTCTCTTCCCTTCTCAGAAATCCCGTATTGACAGAGAAAGAAGAAGGCCATCTATTCCTGAAGACTGAGCATTGTAGTTCTGTTTCACCATATTCACGCTTACAAATGCAGTATTCAGTTTTGTTTTGGGAATATTGATTGATGGGTTTACGCACTCCTCCATACTGCTACTGCTGAGGAATAAAAAGCTGCAGTATAACAGGTTTGCTGAGGCTGATTAATACTTTACCAAACCTCTGTCTGTATTGTGATTTGCATGGAAGAGGATCACATATGCATTACTTGTACACATAAAATAATAATTTCATTTTTCAATATTAAAACATAAAATGCTAGGCCGTATGCTCCAGATTTTATCAATAACAGGCTGGATACAATGACAATGTATGCCTGAAAGAAATACACCATGAGAGTATTCAGACAATGCTATGTGAATCCTTTAAGAGTTTGACAACGACGTTCATTGAATCAAAGTTTTTACAACAGAGGAACAAACTACAGTCTACAAATGCAGTTAAATAAAAGGCAGTCAATTCTTTCTATCAATTTTCCATCAGCTATCTTCCCATCAACAGCAAGAACTGTCATTTTAAAATGTAGAAATGGCACATAGTGTTGTCTTTCTTGTCAAACATACTGTCATTTGTGAATTGTTTAACAACTTTATACTATCTATTATTTCTGTCAAACAGGTCAAACACACTGGTTTGTGTGAAATGCTGTTTCCCATCATTTATTACTGTGTATAGCATAAATTTGCCAATTTCAGTTTCAAAAACACAGAGACCTTATGTTTTGGGTTTTCAAAAGCCAAAATAAAGAAACACAACATTTTTAAAGGGCGTATTCTTACATGTGACCTCAAACATCCTCTTAAGAAAGCAGGTGGTTTCCTGTACTTTACAACATTCTGTAGCACTTGCTTTCAGGCACTTAATGGCAAAGGTTATCATTATCAGACAAAACACACAATCTCAATATATCTGTTCATGAGTCAGACTAGATTTATTTTTTAAGGTTGTATTTGAGAGCATGTGAAGACAGTCCATTTATTTTGCCATATACCGGATTATATTTGACAGTAATTAAGATCAGTGCCCCACATCTACAACCAATCTACAGTATACATAATTGATTAAATCTATAATGAAATCATGGTAAGCAAGTGCATGTTTACAAGCTATTGCATCACAGATCTGCACACACTCACTAACAAACACACTCACACATCTTCATGCACTCTTCAGACATTCAAACATGACTGAGGGAAAAAAAAATTAAAAAAGCAAATAATCCACAATAATGTACTGCCAAGCGAGATCATACACCTACTGGAATATGAGTATCAGTAGAAATTTCATTAAGTAATCCTTGGGGTAAAAGTAGAGTGTGCAATGTGAACATACACAGTCCTGTCAGGCAAGATGTCCAAAACTAAGTGGTCATGACCAATTACAGATGAACAGTTTGACACATGCCTGTAGTAGATGATTATTGGATGCACCCACAATATTTATTTAGGTTTGACAGAAACCATGTTTGTTGGTAGAACAGGCTTTCCAACTCAGCCAAATCTCAAAAAGCAACATGTGGAGGTTCAATGGACAACTGTCTGTGTACGCAGACTGTGAACATTCACTATGTCTTTTGATCTGACTAATCATGTCAGTGGCAAATCATAAATTCCCAGTCAAAACGAGCATGAAGAACAATCACATTTTAGACTACCAATTTGTGAATTTAGAGTGCAATCAGCTGATCCCATCTAGTGTAGAAGAGCTGAGACTGCCAGAGGGTGTGTTATGTAATCTGTACCACTCCCTATCCATTAATCACAGTATTTTATTTAATTGCCTTTGGCTCACCTTTCAATTTGAAAAACTCTTGTACAGAAAAAGCCATACCCCTCATTTTGGCCTCAAAATCTCATATAGTGCTCAAAAGGAAAACATATGTATGAAATTAGGTTATGCATCACACAGCAAGTTTATCTGAGCATACTGTAACTACAATTTGAATCATTGTTGATTTTAAAATAAGATTGTGATTATCAAATAATTCAAAAATGTAAAACATTTCAATTCATGCAGAAGTCAGTATTTGAAATGGTGCAGAGCAAAAATGAATTTAGAAATTTAACATTAACCACAATTTACATAATAGTAATAGATACTTTATATATTGCAACATTTTTGACAATAATTAAAAGGAAATAAATCATGGTCATGTTTTTAATTAGCAGTTATGTGGCCATATTGCTCACCTGGGTACTGTTGTTACTGTAAAACAAGGACAAATGCTTGCAAACACACATTGATGTTGCCTTGATTCAGTTATCTGTATGTTTAGTAACAGAATAGAAATTGCGGTCTGTATTCTGAGGACTGAACATGTGGTGCATTGCACTCTGGGCAGCTTTTTGTGTTTAAAGGGAAGAATCTAGAAGGTCGGTTTGGCTCAGAGTTTTCCTCATTAAAACTCTGTTGTGAAAACTGAGCCAAAGCAATCAGAAAATACTGTAATAAGCCACCCACTGAAAGCTTGTTGACCCCTGTGTGAAGTGATGTTTTTATCGGTCAAACTCTTAGAGGAAACAGATAAGAGCAAAAGCCAGTTATCAGGCTATGATCTTGGGAATCTGCACCACAGACCTGAGAGGTGGAAACAACATTATGTTCTGTCTGTCTGTAAACAGGTTTCAGTTGTCTCACTGCTTCTGCCACCTTTATCATTTGATGCATGTCACTAACTGGATATATTGGACATATTGGATGTCCATACACTGACTGTGTATGAGGCCACCTGAATAACAGGCTCATCCACAGAAGGCAACATATAGTTGAAAAATGGACACCTGGATTTAGGAAATCCCTGACTTAAAAGTAGGAAAATATATCAATCATATTGAACTGTGAATCATGTGTGTTAATCATTTCAACACCTTTCAACCACATGTGGACATGTTACCCTGTAAGTCATCACACATCCATGTCCTTTTCCCCAGGAAGCTAGAGGAGATAGTTATTGTGCGTAGAGCTCTCTGGCAACATGAGATCACGTAAGTCCTTATCCATAACTGCTTGTCTGTGTCCCTGCTCAGGGACAGACCTGGAAAAAGAAACAGAGAGAGAGGTGGACATGGAGTCCAGAGGACAGTCAGCATGCTCTGTCTCTTCTGTATCTGGCGAGGGGGCAAACAGTGGAGAGGGAGGTGATGTTCCATCATCTATGTTGTATAAAGACACCAGGTTCTGCAGCAGGTTGCTGTGTGTCTTACTGGTTCTCATGTCATTATCCTTCTCTTTGACTTCCTCACCTCTAGTCTTGCTCTGTTGGTGGATGCAGCTGAGCTCTTTCAGTTGATTTAAGTCTAGGTTTGGGTAGGAGCCCGACTCGGTCATTGCCTGGAGGAGTTTGTCGAGGCTGTCTGAATCTTTGTTGCACCTGTTCTGGCTGGCCTGGGCGGCCTGGCACAGGAGATGGGTGTGCTGACGGAGCTGGGCGATTTCTCTTTCAGTGGCTGCGTTCTGCTTCAACAGTTCCTTGGTGCGTAGCGTGATGGCCAGCAGGCCTGACTGGTTTAGGATCTCAGCTGTGTTGAGGAAACGGCGCTGGCGGGTAGACGAGCTGTCTGGGGCCAAGCGGTAGGGGCTGTGACTCGTGGAGGAGGAGGGAGAAGACGAGGGAGGAGAGGAGGATGAGGGGGAGTCAGAAGAAGAAGGTGGCGAGGGTGTCTGGGAGCTGGAGACGGAAGGTGAGCCCACACTGTCAGAGCCTGAGCTTTGTTGGCAGTGGTGGGATTTGGGATGGGTGGTGGAGTTTGGCAATCGGCAGTGAGATGAGCTTGGAGAGGAGCTGTGGCCCCCCCTACCTTTACACTGGGAATGGGAATGGACCCTACCCTCTTTCTGGTGCTGCTGCTGGGGATTGAGGAGGTGGCTGGTGGTAGATACAGCCTCCCTCTTCTCTTCTTCAGTGCACACTCTCTTGCTCTGGCTCTGGCCTTCACTGCCACTCTCCTTAACCCCCTCCGTCCATTTGGCACCCTTGCCCTCATGGCTCTCCTTCCTGGGGTGGGGAGCGATGCGAGGGTAAGAATTCAGAATGGGCAGGTATGAATTCTTGCTGCTGTGGTTCTGGTTGCTGCGGCTGCCTCCTTTCTTAACTTGACCTTGTGGTCCTGATAGACTGGATGAAGAGGTTGGGGTAGAAGAGGAAGATGCAGGTATTGCTGGCTGTTGGATCAGTAAGAGCTGGGTGGGCGCTTTGGCAGTGGTAAGGCTGTGCCAACCCCCGCTCCATGCCAGGGGGCCATGCAGAAGCTGCTCTGGTCTAGACTGTACCACCAGGAGGTTGTGAGCGGGTTTTATGTGAACAGCAAATAGAGACCAGAGTAAAGGAAAGAGCAAAAGATGGGGAGGAGGTTAACGTCACAAAGAGATAAGCTGTAGGACACAAACATAACTGAGGCCTGAAGGAATATCATAACAAGCTGATGTATTTAAAGCAGCCAGTAAACAAAACTTGGATTAGTAATTATATAGAATATACAAACACAGTACTGTGCAAATGTTGTAGGCACTTTTGGGACCAATCAGACAACTCCTTGATAGTATTGTATTATGGAGAAGAACCTCAACATCTAATGTATTCTGCAGCATGACAATGAGCCCAAACATACAGCCAGAGTCATAAAGAACTATCTTCAGCAACAGGAAGAACAAGGAGTCCTGCAACAGATGGTTTGGCCCCCACAGAGCCCTGATCTCAACATCATGGAGTCAATCTGGGATTACATGAAGAGACAGAAGCAGCTGAGATGCCTAAATCCACAGAAGTGTGGCAACTTCTCCAAGATGCAGGAACAACTGACTTGCCAAGTTCCTTGAAAAAGAGTGTGCAGGTATACTGAGGAGATTTCATTTAGGTTTCTGCTGTTTACTCAACTTTGTATGAAGTTAACTGATAAATAAAAACTATTCAAGACATTATTTTTGAAAGCATCCTTACCTAAAACCTTTGCACAATACTGTAGGCAGTGCTCCAACAACCTCTACCAAACTATTATCAAAGTTGAATCTTTCTGGGGTTATGGTTATGTGGTTGGAGTTTGGTTGTCTGTGTTGGTTTTTTCACAACCTGATGGGAGTCTCAACTCAGGGCAAAAAGGTCCTGTGACATTTGACAATCTTTAGTTTTCAACATTCTCCAGTACAGTCTCGAAAATATTTAAAGCTGCTTTATTAAAGAGCTTTTTTCTCAGTTGGTGGATATCAAACACAACTCCAATTGAATGCTTATGTTGCTCTGCATCTGCTGGATGTGCAGTTAAGACTAAAAGGTTGTAAAATCAATGATATTGTAGGCTTAACAATTTTCACAAAGCACATATTAGAGCTGAAACAAATAGCTGATTCATTGATTAGTCCAGAAATAGAAAATTAATCAGCAGCTATTTTGATAATCAATTAACTGTTTAAGTCATTTTTCAAGAAGTAGTAAGAATTTTCTGGTTGCACGTTCTTCAATATGAGAATTTGCTGCTTTGCTCTGTTTCATATCAGATTATTTTGGGGGGTTTTTGACTGTTGGTTGGACAAGACATCTGAAGACATAACATTGGATTCTCAGAAACTATGATGGACATTTTCTGCTTTTTTTCAGATGTTTAATAGACAAAATAATGAATTCATGTCTTCAGATTAATCCACAAGGGAAATAATTGGTAGTTGCAGCCTTACAGTATATTCCAGTACTAATGTACTGAACTGCATTATATTGTACAGGTGTTTGTGCCCACCCCCAGTTGTCAGCTATATGTATGTATTAAGCATTCATTAACTATAAATACTACTAATACTAATGTTATTTGATCTGTTGTTAAACAGTAGTTGTATATAGTTAACATGGTGGCTTCAATATAATATTGCAAGGCCAATCAGTTAGTCAATTAGAAAATCAATTACTGTTGATTTGATGACAACTAATAAAGGAAACAATTAAGATACACTTAATAAATAAAAGATAATACGCTGACTGGTGACTGAATGTTCCTTTTTTCCTACCATTTCCTTACTTGAATCTGTTTATTATGTAACAAAGTGAAACGTCTGAAACAGCAAGTTGTTATGTCTTCAGATGTCTTGTCCAACCAACAGTCAAAAACCCCCCAAAATAATCTGATATGAAACAGAGCAAAGCAGCAAATTCTCATATTGAAGAACGTGCAACCAGAAAATTCTTACTACTTCTTGAAAAATGACTTAACAAAGTGAAACGTCTGAAACAGCAAGTTGTTATCTGTAACTGGATAGCTCACCGGCTTGACCACCAGGTTTTTGATGACGTATATGGGGGTGAGCTCCTCATAAGGAGGCATGTTGCGGCCTGCAGCGTTCACACCGTTGTTGTTCGAGCTTTCCCTGCTCTCCCTGTGAGGTTCGCTCACACTGCTGCGCTGGTCGTCTACATCAGTGTGGACAGAGTCGGAGCCAGCCTCTGAGGGAGAGGGAGAACCAGGACTTAGAGGAGGTGGAGCGGATATAAAACATATACAACATGTAGGAGAAACATAGCATTAGCCAATCACCATCACTATCATCACTGAGGTGCCTCTGAGCAAGGCACTTGGAGCTGCTCAGTGACCATTGTGGTTGTACTGGGCAGCTTCCAGGTGTGACTGTGTGTAACTGTGTGAGTGTGAAGCAGGGTGTTGCACTATTCTCAGGGAAACTCCCCAGTTATGAAGATGAAAACAAATCAATAAATATATAAATAACTAGGTATCATAGAAGCCATTAAAATCAATATTAGTTGAACCGTAGTGCATGTTTATCAGCACTGACATCATGAAAGATAGAAAACCATTTCTAATTTTTCCACAAACAACAGGGACTGAAATCTGTCAGGTATTCATGGAGTCTGCGTCCATAAATGGAAATGGACTTTTGCTCACCTGAGTACCCTGAGTCTTTTTCAGAGTCCTTCTCTGAGTCACAGCGCAGCATGCGGTTGCTCATGTCACCCATTCCAGATTGCTCTCTATGGGTGCCACCTTGGGACGCCCGCAGGGTGGCACTGTTACTCTTATCCTTAGCATTTTTTGAAGTGTTTCGGGCAGCCCGCTCCCCAAAATGCCCCAGTTCCTTTGGCATTCCAGACCTTTAAAATGAAAGCATACAAACAAATGTTAACTGTACTGGATATTACTACTGGTAATTGAGTTTACCAGGCTGTGGCAAAGCCTGAGAACCAATGTCTTATTGTACAAGTGTAAAATATCTGAATCCTGATTATAACACAACAATAATATCACACCTAATAACACAGGGAGCAATTATAATCTGTGTATAATATATATTGAGTGGGCCTGTGTCTTCAATTCTTTGAACCCTCAAGCTCTAGTGGTTTCGCTTTTACCTGAAAGCAAGTGGAGGTACTGGTATATATTTACACTGTATTGGGATTTTGTCTGAATATTGGATATTAGGATCATATTGAGGCATATATACCATGACGCTGAGTAAAAAGGACAATATTAATGTTTGAGAGCTTGTCCCACTGGTCACTTTATACATCATCTGACAACAGAATGGTGAAATTATCTGTGTGGCTCTAATGAGTATTTTGCAGGTGGTTAGCTTTACAGTATGAAGACAAAAATAGTCATTTTAGCTTTTACTGCCAGACAGTAGAAACAGACAAACCACATTGGCAGAGAAGGTGGATGACATGCAACAATCAACAATCATCCCTGGCCAGTATTGAACCAGGCACACTGCAATTATATACTAAGATACCCAGTGCAGCAATTCCTGCATTCTTATTATTTAGTAATCCATTTATATAATTTCTGTTTTTGTGAGTAGCATTAAGGGACTACAAACTACATTTCGTTATACAATCTTGAATTAATTAGTATGTACTTCAAAAATTTCAATACTCAGTCACACACTTTATATATAAATAATATTTATTTTATGTTCATTTTATGTTGATGATACCTTTTGTATGTCATCGGCTCTTCTGCAAACCAGGCCCTCTGTTACAGTCTTTTGACGACCTGCAGATCTGTTTTATTCATGTAATGATCTAAATGTCTGCATTTCAGAGAAGCACAGAGCTTTGATGTTCCGACTTTGACCCCTGCTCTCAATTGATAGTATGTGCAGACAGTTGTCACACGCACCATTGTGAGTTCCATGAAAAGATCAACGGTCATCACTGACATCTAGAAGGCATCAGCAGTGTTGATAAAAACATGCTGTCTTAGTAGTTGAGATATTTAACATCATTAGTTGGATTCAAAGTAAAGAAACACGTAATTTCAAAAAAAAATTTGCACACCATCATTACGTCTCAGTGATTAAAAACTCTTGACTTGAATATCACTTAAAATGAGTCCAAGTGATGGACAGTGTGTGGGATTCTTTTATTTTCTGAAGTGACGAATCATACATCACTGAATGGTTAACTTTTCCCTCATACCAACTGTGATGACCCCTGCTGTTTCTAGTGCTTCTGTGACTCACCTGTCTTTCTGCTTTGTTCAACAGGTGGGTCATCAGTACAAACTGGAACACTTGGCACCAGTGTTCCCAGGTTATAAATCCTGGCTGCAGCTAACAGCTTCCTCTCTGCTGCTGCTCTCTCTGTTCCTCCCTACAGGCGCTCGTTTTAGTTTGAGTTATAGTGTATGTATATACTGTATGTACATGTTGCACCTTACAACAGTCCAAGTTACAGTTAATCAGAGAGGGTGAGCTTCCGGGGGGTTTAGTAGGGTCTAGAGGATTCTGCTTCTGTTGGGTCTGCACCTGGTGGTACTGATGTTGTGGCTAATTTACATTTGGTGCTGAAGTTTAATGAGCGAGACCCTGACACTTTTTTCACTCTCTTTGAACATGTTGCTGATGCAAAAAAAAAAAGGCCAGGTTTGGACAGAGTACTGATGCTTCAGTATATCCTCACTGGGAGAGCCCAGCAGGCATACTCAGCTGTATGTGGAGAGCATGGCTTGGAATATGAGGCAGTGAAAGCGGATGTGTTAAAGGCATACCAGCTGGTCCCTGAAGCGTATCACCACAAGTTCAGAAATTGGATGAAGGGTGATAAACAAACAAATGTACTTTGTCTGAGATTTCAATTCCCATGTTTACCATCGGTGGTCTTTATGAGCTGATTGTGTTGGAACAGTTAAAAATGCTTTCCCTCAACGCATTGCTACGTATGTAAATGAGCATAAGCCCTACACCGTGCTTAAAGCAGCTGAATCAGCTGATTTTGTATTGATGCATAGGGGTGGTTTTTCAGAGACATGCTCTTGAGGTGACTGGAGAAGTGGAGAAGATAATTGTAACTCCTGTGGTGGTCCAAATTTTTCACATGGTTCCTCATGTAAGCCTGCATTTACCTGAGTGTGTAATTACTGGCATGGGGAGGGTCATTGGAAGGACAAGTGTCTGCTGTTGAAGCCAAAAGCATCATTCACTGTTGTCTTCATGTCATTCGCCTTCATCTTGTTCGCCATTGTATGCTCCAGCTATGCTATACTGGTTCTGGTTTTCAGCCGTTCATTGACAATGCTTTTGTGTCCTTGGTGAGTAGTGAGCATGTACCAATTAAGCTGTTGCATAACACAGGCGCTAAACATTAATTTATTGTGGAGTCAGTGCTGCCTTTTTCACCTGAGACAGAAAAGGGTACTGATGATTTTGTACTGATGAAGGGTATGATGGAGCTGGGTTTAATTCCTGTGACGCGCCATTATGCTGTGCTGGATTGTGAGCTGGTACAAGGAATTGTTCCTGTCGGGGTGCGCCACATGTTGCCACTTCATGATGTGGTTATAAGAGCCCGTTCGATATATTGCTCAGCCCATATTATCATATATAGATATATCAGTATTGGCATATATTTTGTCTGATATGCACATATATGTGTTATACAGGCAGCATTTTATGTATATTTGAATCTTTTTATTAATTGAAGTTTAATATATACGTACATGTTTTTTTGATTTTTTTAATTTATAGTTATTTATAATTATTAAATTCTCAGTGAAGTTTACTCTTTCAGTGCACTGATTTCATTTTATACAATGAAGTTTATTGTCGAACTGTAAAATATCATGCCTCCATTACATATCTTTGTCACAAGTGTTTGATAACCACATTTAAGAGATTATTGCAAAAATGTGCATTTATGTGTACATCCTATATAAATAAGATTATTGGCTGATATATCAATATCAGAATTTTTTACTCCCTAATATCAGCATCAGCCCAAAAAATCCACCCCTGCTCCCCCTACAGTTACCTGTTGGTTTGGGTTATGTTGCCTTAGTTTCTCTTTCTGCACATTACAACATGTACATACATCTTCCACCTGTACAAACCCTACACCACTGACTCTACTGACATCCACACCCCATGCTTTTTAAAAATACGTGGTTAAGTTGTCAATTTGATTTAATATATTATCTTATTATCAACATAGTGTGTCTCCTATTTTTTGTGGCCAAATGACCAACTCTGAACTGGGACACACTGGTTTCCAGTAACATGCCCCTTATTACTGGAATGTAGCACAATACACTAGAGTTAGTCGCATTCCTCTGAGACTTGAAGGACTTTGAAGTTCAACTTAATGATAGCGTTAATTATACTTGTAACTGTTTTGATGAACGTGTGTGTGTGATGACTGCTTCATGTGACTGACTCTTGTGATGTTTAGATGTAATTTATTCTCAGGTTAAAATGAAATGTTGATCTGAATGAGATCTTCTGAATTAATTAAGATGAAATATCTAAACCAAACTAAATATCTCAATGGTGATATGGACAAATATGGTTGATGCTAACAGACTTGCTGTGCAATATAGTACTTTAAAAAATGTTTTCAGTAATATGCAAATAAAAAGCTAGATGCTCTAACATCTGATCCCTTATAATCAATTTGTGGATCCAGTAGTGTTAAAATGACATTTTCAGTCAAATGTGTTAGATTCAAATGCGCACAGAAAACAAGTTTAGTTTCTGAAAGCCCCAAAGTTTAAATGGCACACACATCATTCTTGAAGTCCCATATGACAGGTGAGCATAGGCCTACTTAGCTGGCAGTGAGAGACTGCAGAGACTGTCTGTGTTCAGGGGAGAAACGTGTATTGTTTCCTGATTATAATAGTTGAAAAATGGGACTAGTTTATGATTTATAATCAGAATGGTGTTAGGGCCATTTCCAGAACAGCACTACTACTGAAAAATGACCCATTGTGTAAATGTAAAAAGAAATGTAACACGTGCAATGATCTAATCTAACAGAGCTGTGGTCTTTGATGCTTATGAAATATGACAAGTTTCTTGGTTTTTTTTTTTTTTTTGGAAGCGATCAAGAATCAGTTTATTTGTGGCCACACAAATAGTTAACAGGACACAAATCAAGTAAATATCTCAGGCTGAATGAAACTGAAAAACCGGACTTGTGAGTCAGCCAAGGAAGTATAATACACAATGGTTACATTGCTTTAAAAATACAATCAAACAAGCAGTCTATTTCATATCCTGTTGAAAGAAAATTATAAAAATCCTTGAACACAAAATAATAGGAACATAATCTATGTCATAGTAGTGATATTAGAGTGACATCCTGTAGATAAAACTTTCATTTAAGTTACTATAAACTCTAAGAAAGGAATATGAAGGTGTATTTTTGGTAAACAGTAAAGTGTTTTACATCACTTGAATAGGAAACATTTGATATAAGACACTACAACCCAGTTTATGATAAATTCGATATAAAGATAAGACAGCCAGCCCATTCATAACAGTGGTTGTGTGTGTCGTGTGTGTGGCCTCAGCCTCCTCAGTAAACATGACAGCATGCACATGCTGGTGAGGCTGCAGCAGGATGAACTTGATAAGATGGTCCCTGGCAGACTGTAGTACAGTCCCACCCCCAACACTGTTATGTAATACACTGCTGCCTCTGCTCCATGAAAAAAATAACAAACCTGCTGGAAATGCACATGGCAACTCCCCATTCACTGCCTGTGTGACATTCATGATACACATTATAAACGACACGTTTAAGCCTGCAGAACAGCTGACAGTGGCATGTTATTAAAGTGCAAGCAGAACAGGACATTAAGTCACTGGACAAAAGTTTAGACACTTTCAAACTCAAAGTAAAAGCAGTTCACTCACCTGTCAGTATTTTATCCACGGGATAGGAGGAAACAACTCACTTTTGACAGCAGGAAAACATCATATCCATCGAGGGAGGTAATATTTCCTCCAGTCCTGAGTTTAGACATCCATCCTGGACAAAAAAAGAGAATATACATATATATATATAGATATATATATGAGACTATATATATTTACATATATATTCTCTATCACTGACCGTGGAAGAGACTTTCTCACCAAGGAAATAAAACAAATACTAAGCCATGGTCACACTGATACAGGATGAAGCTGCAGTTGGTCGGGGTGTCCGGCTGTTGGAACCCCCGCTAGTCCGACCATGTACTGAAAGCATCCATGATGTTGATTTACGTAGCCCCGCCCTCGTCTGCTACATATTAATGAGCGCGTCAGTGCGCTGAGCAGATCGGTGGTGACGTAACCGCAGCGGTTTGGCCAATCCCGTGCCAAGACACGTGTTTAGGTGGTGACGTCTGACAGTCCACGTGAGTGGTGCATTCGCTGCTAGTATGGTGCATTTAGTTGTTATCGTAAATATTAAAACTAGACGTTGTGTTGCACATAGACTAAGATGAAGGAGTGTTTTATATTCAAGTACGACATGGTTATAAAGCTTGTCAGCTCAAATTTTTCATTTACTCCATTTATCTATAAAGTACATTTAGTGACCTACACTACAGCTATGAAAAAAATTGTCACTGTTATAGCAAATATGTTTTAAAGTAATTTTAAAAAAGAAATCAGTGTCATTAAGATATTTGTTTTTCCGTTTTTCATTCCACATCTACGACATGAAAGGCTCTAAGCTCTTCTTTGTCCTACAAGACAAATCAGCAACGAGCAAATTGCTGGTTGTTCGGAACCCGTTTGGTTTACAGGAAGTTACGAGGAGCACATGAAGGCCACATTGATACCTGTGGGTGCGGGTTAATGTCAACTTACTACAGTTGCATGTGACTTGAGGTGAATGAGACAACAGTATTTTTAAATGGTGTTGCTGTGTTGAAGCCCAGTCTATTCCCTTCCCTTTAAAAACAAAATCACCACTCACATTCCCATTCGTGCAAAAGTTGAAGCAGTGGCTCCCAACTTTTTATTTGTGATGTTTTTCATGTGACGATTTGACATCCAGTTTCAGCCAATTCCAGTCAGAACTAACGTTATTACTCGCGGACCGACTCTCGTTTAAAATAACTATTGATTTCAGTGCAGTGCTGTGGAAATGCAGATCAATATTTGGTGATTTATAGATGTCTGTAGGTTTTTAGTGCTCTCTGGGAAAGACGGAAATGGGTGATCAACTCCCACAAACCCACTACTGTAAACTACATGATGGATGGGAAACCCTAGAACAAAAAATCAGAGATCACAAGTAGGCAAAACAGCCTATCACACAACAGCAGTTTACACTATTTTAGGACTATAATTAACGATTGTTTTTATTATTGATTATCTGCAGATTATTTCCTGGATTTATTGTTTTGTGTGTAAAATATTATAATTCCCCAGAGTCAAAGGTTACACCTTTAAATGTCTTGTTTTGTCCGACCAGCAGTTCCAAACTCAAAGATACACTCATGTATGACAAAGAGAAGCATACATCGTCAAATTTGAGCTAAAATACTAGATCATCAAAGTAATTACTGATTATTTTCTGTCAATCGACTAACTGATTACCGCTCTAACTTCCCTAAAGCACCATAATAACAAGGAAATGGTCTAGTTGTTAATGAAGATGATTTGTCTTTCACTGTGAAACAGCTGATCAATGCGACGAAATGCGGCAGTATACGTCCCGAGACTCCCTTTGTTCTCTAGTGTTCCCGCAGGGCACACAGTGGGAGTCAGTGAATGTGTGCGGCAACATGTGAGGCAGGCCGGTGGAGGCGTGGTCGCTCCCCGGCAGCACATGTTCCCTGCTGGGGGAGTGTTGAAAAGCACCGTGAGGCTCCCGTGTGTCTGGGCCGGCGCACACAGCAGCTCCATCGTCTCTGAAAAACACAGAATAGACAGACAGACAGAGACAGTGCTACCTTCTTATGTAACACTGCAATTCTAGACTGAGGATATTTATTACTCAAGTGCCAGTGTGTGGTATTTACTGGATAGGAGATGTTGTGTTAAGTATGAATTTGAAAGCATATATGGCCTATGATTTACAAGAGGCTGGGCATAAAAAGTGATTTTCACTCTTATCTTGAATGTAGTCAGGTCAGCATGTTTTAATTCATGAATCCAGCCCATATGAAGCAATATGAGGGCGGTACGCTTTTGTTATTTTTATTTCTGTTCATTTCCTGACATTGTGGTTTTGATATTTATTAGTACTCATTGTTTTTGATGTAATGTTAGAAACAAAAGCCCAATTCGGAAAAAAAACACCCAGCAGGAAATGCTCTAAAAGGTTTTGTGTAACATTCTTAATACAATCAAAATCTACAGAGCCCAGGGGGCTGTCATGGAGAAATAGTGTGCACACAAGCAAATAATTCATGGTTTAATCATTTGTGTACACATTGAGAGCTTGATTTACTTCTGAACTTGTGTAAAATGTTCTGCAAACCATGTTTTCTATGTGGTAGTTGTATGGTAAGTAGAGAACAGAGTGAAAAGAAACAGAAACCATTCAAAGTTAAGTGAATGCATTTCAAGTTGTGATCGCTGCATTTGCAGTCTTTGAACATAGTTGGCATTAAATCAAGGGAGAGAAACTGTAAAGCGGCTTTTGGAAAACATCTGTGTTATTGTGTGTAGTCAGCCTGCTGTGCTTGTGGCTGTAGTTACACTAACAGTAGCAAAAAGCATCTGCAAGGCTAAAGGTTTGTAAGGCAACACCCAGCAGATCAACTTGTTTTTGTGATCTCCCTCACACTGTTCCAACACAGATGGGTGAAAAGTGTCACGGCAGAAACCTGCCCAACTGAGGGCGAGGAGGGCAGGACAAACAATACACTTACTGTCTCAAGGTTTGCCTACCACCACTTAAATATACTTACACTCTTAGATACATAAAGATCGAGTGTACAATCAGAGCTTCAGCACTCGATAGTGTAGAAGGATGAGAAGTATCAAGACACACAAACACTTGCATGTATTAAGACAGTTAAAAATGTGTATTGGATCATTGTCTTTCAGAATTACATTCATAGACAAATAGAAATGAATTGTTTGAATAGAATCATGTAACTGAAAAACACAAACATTTCTTTCAACCATTTCAATCCTTAATTTGAGACTCTCTGAAGGAGGTTCAGGGTACAGGAAGGATGAGGGAAATCAGCAAGACGAGAAGTAAAACCAGAGGAAAAACAAGACAAAAACAAAAATAACGGAAATTCTTTCAAAACAGCATGTGTGGTAGAAGGCTCTGTGAGCAACGGGAAGTTGAGCAGGTTGTCTGCACCGGCTCTTTATTACCAGTGACTCAACAGCGTAGCACCAATACAATGCTGGGTGCATTTTCATTTACAGTATATAACCCAGTATTGTAAATCTCACCGGTGCACCCCTCCTGGTTACCATTTAATGTTGTGCAGCCATTTATAACAGATGGGAACATTGAAAATAGTAAAAAGACATCCTTGCAAGTCACCATTGCACTCAAACACAAAATCTCACAATGGACCATGTTCATGATGTATGCAGCTCCCTGGATGTATTTTTCAGATATGTCCAATCAAATCTAATGGCACATTCAAGTGTGAGCAGCAGCAGTAGCAGTTTGGATGCACCGGTACATCAGAGGATTTACAAATAGATGACACATACAGAAAGGCCAAGGAGGAAATGAAAAGCTGTTAACTGTACAACTCTAAACAGGTTTCCATCAAGCAAAGTATATGATGATCTGTGGAAAGATTATTTTCCTAGTAAGGCTGAAGAGACACAATATAACAGATATCATTGAACTGAAAAATCTTATAAAAATGTGCATCAAATGCTATGAAAGGATGATGATCTTCTCTGAAAGTGCTATGTATTTTGGTGTAAGGGGGGAACTGGGTATCGTTAGAAATGTTTTAACACTATTATCAATACAATACCTGAGTTTCAGTCCTGATAGTAAAACAGTACTTTTTTAATACCCTACTTTGAGGGTTTCTCCTAATTTAACAAAAAAGTCAAAGTTCTTAAATGATAAATGTTGTCTAAACACACGCAGCGAAACAGCTGTGAACCAAATTGGGATTTAAATCAGGAACTGTCTCTTCAAAGAATAAGTGACGAGGACTATGACTCTGAGTAGACATTCCATGCCAACTTTCAGTATCTGACAGTTTTTGATACTCTGGGCTACTGACACCAATCCAGGAAGCTTTCAGTTACATCATGCACATAGTCCACCTGAGAAAAAATGAGGTCTGATTTCAATCACTAAGTGCTTATTGACCTTATTAAATCACATGGCCGGTGTGTATTTTGCTGATCAAGAAAGATCAAAATGTGTTAGAATTAAAAAAACCTTGTTTTAAAAAACAACATATACACCTCGTGCATTTAGGTATTCCCAATTCCCATTAATTGCTGTGTCACACTTGACAAATCTGTTAACAAAGATCACATTGTGAGATGAGCGCAAACTAATACACAAGTGATTTGTTTTCATTGCATACAGTTAAAAAAAAAAAAAAAAAGACACCTCCTGCTTCACTTTGTCAAAGCTTTTCACCGCGGAGACACTTTGATCATGATGTGTTATCAATTCATCTGTTGTTCCTGATGCATAACCGGCAAGCGTTGTATAAAGACACAAAACCACATGCTCTCTCAGACTCATTCTGACTCAACTAATGACATTCAGTTTGGATTTGATGCCTCCATCTTCTCCCACCCCCTCCAAAAAAAAAAAAAAATCTCTCACACTCACACACACACAAACACACACACACACACACACACAGACACGCAGACACACACACACACACACACACATACACAGCCAGCCAACAAACTGCCACGCCTCTTCCTCCCTCATATATGAACCGGTCCATTACCAGTGGTAACAGCTGGTTCTGAAGAAGAGCACTTGGAAACATCATGAAGGAACTGTATGGCTTCTCACAAGACCGTATAAAGGAGAGCATTGGAAATAACCGGCGGTTTTACAGTCTGAAAAAGCAGCAACAGTTGTGTATAGGCCATCCGAAGGTGCTACAGACAGAGTCCTGATTGTGTTGTTGAGTTGTGCTGATGACTATGTGAGGTACTGAAGTCCAGTTTGATACAGTACAGCCAGTGTGGCCCGGCTTTGTCCGTAGTGTGGACGAAGGGGTTTCTATAGAACAACATGGCCGCCAGCCGAGGCACTTAGATCCTGCCGGGACATTCTGGTCGTTTTATAGCTGTTAAGGGATGTGGCCAAGGTGTTCATGCCTCGTGTGTTTTTCTGTATGTTTGTGTAAGTGTGTGTGTGTGGCGGAGATGCTATCACTCTCTTATGCTGGCAGAATAGGAGAACTGGGGGAAATGTGCTTGCTGTCCGGGGTCCTCACAGTCCAGACTGTTACCTGTAAAAGCGAAGAAGACAGGAGAAGAAGTCAGTCTGCACATTCCTGCCGAGAAATCAGAGCGTGATCATGGACAGCGGTGGATCCGGTCTGAAGGCTCCACCACAGTCAGAAAATACTTACACTTGTCTGGAGGAGTGAGCGTGATGGTCTGCGCTGTGAACTCCTCATCAAAGTACCGGGTGTCCGTCTCTGATGTGACTTGTGGTCTGAAGAGTGGGGTGAGCTGAGGTAGCAAGGAGAAAAGATTGGTATACTGGCCATTAAACTGGGAACATACTTTATTTGAACAACTCTTTGGTGTAGGTAAGGGGCTGCATGCGCTTGCAGTGTTTACATACTGCCTGTGTGCTCTGTGTGTATCTGGAAGGTTAAAACTTTATCCACAAGGGGACACATCAGGGCCGGATCATTCCTTGTCATCACTTTTTTTTTTTAACGGTGTAGAAATTGCTACACTCAGGGTTAATTAAGTTCAACTGAATTTATATGAATATTTTTGTCTGCTACAGCTACACATCTGCTCTGTAAATCACTTGTCCTGTGTTATTCTTTGAGAAAAAAAAATTAAACCAAAAGAAAGAAATTGATATCTCATATCTTTTAGGTTTCATGATGGCGCCCCCTAGTTTTGCATTTATTTGATGGAATATCATTCCATTCTCTGTCTTTGTAGATAGAGATCTTGATACAGCCAATCAAATCTTTGGATAAAGCAGTAATGTCAGCGTTCTATCATCTGCAGATCAGACGGTCACACTGAGCCTGATAGCATCCTGCTACACAAACAAGAGCCACAGACTCTGAGCAACAACCCACATTAGCTTTCCTGCTTGTCTCCTTATCTAACTTACAAACATGAACACACATCTTGTTCTGCAGTTTAGCTTGTTGAACGAGCCACCAAACAAACATTCAACAGGCTAACCACTAACATCAGTTAGCAGGCTAGATAGCTGATTAGCTGCAACACGTTTCAGCAAGTTTGTTTACTTTGTCTTCTGTTCCCTATGGTGTAACACTGACACTCTGGTAGTCTGCTAGCTGCTGTCAATCAAACAAGCTTTTATTTATTTTACTGCAAAAGAAGATGACTAGATGTGATGTCCGTTGGACTTTAATGTTGAGGTCTGTACAAGCTCTATTAAATTTGTCTTGAAAAATTCACCATTGCTGTTGTGTGTTCAGTCTGCTGGCTCCAAACAAGCTTCCTGAACATACGTAGTTAAAAGGAAGAAGTTTCCTTTGCTGCAGTAAGAAATCTGCTCAGAAGATTCTTTGTATAGGTTTTCATTAAATATGAAATAATGCCACAATCCGTTGACTCACAAAAAACCCCAATTACTACTTGCTTAATACTGATTGAGAATCACGAAAACACCACAAACATATCATATAATAGAGAGATGACTATGATCTGTTTTGTGCTTTTGTCTGAAATCACAGATGCAAAGGCCAACTAAGCAATAAGCCAGGACATCCTCTGTTTCTGTGACTAAAAAGCAAACCTCAGTTTCACTTCCTCTAACCTCCGAATGTCTCACCTTCTTCTGTACCACATCCTGCCAGTTGATGGTGATGAAAAATTTGTGACTCATTACTTCTTTGGCATCATTGGGACCGCCACCTAACCTGTCAGTCAGAACAGGACCGTGTAAGAATTAAGTTGATTTTGCATAAAACGAATGCACACATAGGATCCGTCGGTTCTAGTACCTTTGTTTGGGGTCCTTCTTGAGCAGGCCGGCCAGCAGGGACTTGGCCTCAGGCGACAGGTTCCTGGGAAAGCGGATCTCCTCCATGAGGATGAGCTCAAACAAACGCTCGTGGTCCTGGTTGTAGAAGGGCAGACGTCCGCACATCATCTCATACATGACTACGCCAAGACCCCACCAGTCCACCGCCCGACCATAGTCATTATCTTCTAGGACCTGAAGAAGAGCAGATGTTTGTCTCATGAACATTTTTCAACAATGGCAGAGAGAAGGGATTTCTATTTGGTACACTTCACTTAACTGCACACTTCTGACCTAAATTTATATTTCTTTCTTCAGTTTTGCATGATCCATGGTCTGCCTCGGGGCTGCTTGATTATGGCAAAAATCATAATCATGATTATTTTGGTCAATATTAAGGTCACGATTATTTAACACGATTACTCATTGACTCACGGAACAGAAATGCTTTCATTTTATTAAATCTATCAATCCACACACTACAAGACACGTGCAAGTGACGCGCATCTCACAGAGACCCCCTGTTATTAAAGCTCCCAGTCAATTTCTGTTGCATTTAGTGAAACGTCATTTGCACAGACAACTATTCATAGCACACAAATATCCTGCTGTATATGTGTTTTGATCGGGCTCCCTGTCTTTCTGTGAGCTGCCTGTTTCACTACAGGCAGATTCCCCTCACTCGCTACGCTGGGCAGGGAAATAAAATGAATGGTAAATGGACAGTACTTGTATAGCGCCTTTCTAGTTTCTGACCATTCAAAGCGCTTTTACACTATGTGTCACATTCACCTACTCACACACACTCGTACACTGAATGCGTACAGGGACTACAATGCAAGGTCCCAACCTGCCCATCAGAGGGAACTAACCATTCACACACATTCAGCCATCAGGAGCAATTTGGGGTTCAGTATCTTGCCCAAGGACACTTTGACATGAAGACTGGAGGAGCCGGGAATCGAACCGCCAGTCTTCCGATTAGTGGACGACCCGCTCTACCTCCTGAGCAACAGCCGCCCCAATGAATCAATAAATGTAAACAGACGATTTTGTCCCCTGGAGCAAACTATTTTGGTTCAGTAAATTTCTGCTGTCAGTCAGCCTGATGAAGGCAGTTTGTCTGGCTGCTGTCCTCTCAGCTCCCGAGGAGCTGCAGCTGCCAGACAGCTGCTTCTGTGGACACAGACACTGAATGCAGGTTAGAGTTGGTGTGGATTAAACAGATTGTCTCGCTTACTATGTGCATTCTCATTGAGAGTGAGTTTGGGCTTTTAAAGAGGGGTGAAAGTGTATCGCTGTAAAGGAAAGGGGTGCGCTGGATTTATAACACAAGACAAAACAAGATCATCATTGCGAAATGGAATGCGGCACAATAATTGTTTTACCTTGATTATCTTGTTTTCATAATTGTTGGAAGCCAAAATTGTTATTGAAAATAAAAGTCAATTAATCACCCAGCCCTAGTCTGCCCCAATACCCACACTATGAAAATAACACGCTTCACAATGCTCACATTAGCCACATCTACATCAATCATTAACGTGCAATACAAGAGTGGGCTATAAAATAGTAATAGCTGGGCATTCCTAGTAAGTGCTAGGTAACCCTTACCTGAGTTCACCTCTTTACTGGACATTATCCTTCTAATTCTACATCGTGCATTCACACTCTACATATCATTTTTATCATTTCATGTAATATCCACCACTTTTTCTCCAGTGTTCATATTTATCAAGCATTTCAGAGAAAATTCTCAGTGTTGACACATATCTGGCCCTGCTTATAAGCCTAGTAATAAGTATTTTATCATATTATTGTAGAGAAGGCACACTCAGATTTTTTTGTAAATTGTAGTGCTAGATTTAAATAATCTGAGGTCATCTAAGATGAAATGTAATTTGTGTGTCATCTTTATTTCCAGCCTGTGCACAAATAGCTAGTGGCTCTCTTCTGATTTAATAGATGTATCTAGATCAGTCTTCTAAATGTGTTGACTCTATTCTGGAAACAACTGATTTGGACTTGGAACTGCTACCCCCCTACATCTGTCTGACCACTTCTTTATTCGATTCACGATCGCCTTACCAGGACATCCTCATGTTCTTCCATGAATGGTCTTCTGCCGCAACATCCGGTCCCTCACACTGACTCAACTTTCCAATGAGGTCTTGGCTAACGCTCCTCCTCATAATGAATTTTCCTCACTCCCAGTCAATGAGGCTACAGACTCACTCTGTTCCTCACTAGCCACTTCTCTTAACAATCTCTGCCCTCTAACATCCAAACTTGCTCGCATCACCTCCCCTACTCCATGGCTCATTGAAGTCATCCGAGAGCAAAAGGTGGAACTCAGAGCCCACTGACCTCAGTGACTATCAGGGTCTCCTTGCATCATTCTCATTAAAACCACTTACTATCAGAACGAGATCTGTGGTGCCACAGACATGCAGAAAATGTTTTCTGCTTTTAACTCACTCCTCAATCCATCTCCTCCTCCGCCCTCCACTCTGCTCACTGCAAACAAGTTCGCCTCATTTTTTACTGACAAGGTCTCTGCCATCAGTAACCAGTTCTCTGAGCCTGACCAAGTCAGTCTGCAGCTGCCAGCTAACAGGGCCACATTGTCCTCATTCTCCCCTGTGACTGAGGAAGTCTCCAAACTTCTGCTGGACCCTTGTCCCACTACCTGTCCACTGGACCCAATACCATCCAACCTTCTACAGACCATTTCCCCCGCACTTAACTGCACTAAGGTTCACATGGCCTCAATCGCTCAGTTGCCCTGTACTAGATCAGGAAGATCAGACCCTACCTGTCTGAGCATGCAGCACAACTCCTCGTACAGACTCTCGTAATATCACGCATTGACTACTGCAACTCCTTATTGGCAGGCGTCCTCGCATGTACGTTCAAACCTCTGCAGATGATCCAGAACATGGCGGTGGAACAAAACAGCACATGTCACCTCACTGTTGATATCCCTCCACTGGCTCCCAGTTGCTGCCCGCATCAAATTCAAAACCCTGACACTCGCTTACAAAACAGCAACTGAAACGGCTCCGGCCTACTTGAACTCCCTCATTCAGGTCCCCACTCCCTCCCGCTCACTACGCTCTGCAAATGAAAGGCACCTGGTGAAACAAGTTACCAAACTGTTCAATCTGCAGAGTCCCTCTCAATCTTTAAGAAAGACTAAAGACTCAGCTCTTTCGCGAACACCTCACTGAAGGTAGAGAAAAAACAAAAATACAAAATACGCTCTCTATGTGTTGCCTTTGTGCGTAGCCTGTGGGCATCTACATACTACTGCATTCAAACTTAGCTTTAAGGCACTTACTGGTGTTGTTCTCTCCTGACTAGATCCCTGCTTGAGTTGTATCAGCTCTCAGATGTACATCGCTTTGGATAAAAGCGTCTGCTAAATGATATTGTAAATTCTAAACTGTAATCGTAAACGACAGAATCATATTTATCTCATTTTACTGTTGTGTAGTAAAACTGTGATACTATTTACTTTCAAATGATAGTTTCTGCTTGCAGAAAGCAGAATTAGGAAGTTTCATACATAACCCTGAAGTCCTACTCTGAGGGAGTATCTTCAACTTAACTTGCAGTGTGATTCCTTGGAGTGATGCTGTTAACTATGCAATTAACCTTAGATGATGCATGTCAAATCTTACATATATAGTACATGTATGCATCAGTTCACATGTACCACTTTGTATCTCACACACACACAAAAATGTGAGAATACTAAGCTCAGCAATGACAACTGTCTAGAATGTGTTAGTAATGTATTCATATTTACAGCTTAACCGTGGCAGCAGCAGATGGTGGTAGTAAATATATGTAGTGGAGACATGAAGTGTGTGTGTGGGGAAATGTGTGACTGCTTGTGTACAGGTCATGTGCCAGGTTAGTGTCATTGCCTTACCTCAGGTGCCAGATATTCAGGAGTTCCACAGAAGGTTTTCATCGTAGCATCAGGAGTAATGCCCTCCTTACAAAGGCCAAAATCAGTGATTTTAATATGGCCATCTTTGTCCAGCATCAGATTCTCCAGCTGAAAAGGTCAAATAACATACACAACTGATCTGAGTTTGATGGATATAACGGCAGATGCTAAGATTAGCATTTAGTAGGTTTTCATCAAATGGTCATGATGGATCTGAAGACATTTGATTGGGTTGGTTTACTATTAAATCTATGGCTTACCATCCATTCTCTGTATTATATGTCAACATACCGGCCCAGAAAATACTGATTCAACTCACTTTTAGTCCGCCTGCCCCTTCACTGCTTACTTACAGTGGTCAAAGATGACTTTGTTCCCCTTACAAAACCTTTATGTGAATGGAAACAACTTCCGCTTGGTAATGTTTAAACACTGTACTTTCAACAGTTATTATAGGTTACTTCTTAAGAGTTATTATTCAACTATATATGAGGCAACAAAGGAGAATTATGCATTACACTGCTGGCTATTGTGAAGGTTATATCAGGAAAAGGACCAAATCTGGCTATACAATGTGCAACTGACGTCCCCTTTCAGACTTAAAATTCAATGGAGCATTTCCCCTCAGCAGCACATGCTGATTCCAGCAGAAAGTAGAAATAAAAATGTTTCTGGAAGTTATTTCATGTATTTCCATTCTCCTTGCTTCTGTGTCCCCGGCTTAATTTTTATATGTTACTATCCTCATCCCCTGGATTAATACTGGGTACTTAACACTTAATTACATGTACAGTTCATGCCAAAGTTTGGGCACCCCTTGACAAATAATATATACTGTTGATTTTTTCTTAATTGAAAGGATGTCAACTCAGCCTCTCTAACAAGCTGATAAAGTTCTGAGACGTTTTCAAAATAATCTGAGACTCTTGAGGTGCCAAAACTTTTGCTTATGACACAATGATGTTTTTATTTATGTTCAATTAATGACATGAAAAGTAACTGTGCATTCATTTCCCCATATCCTAGAGAGGCTGTGTTTACATCTTTTAAAATAAAAAAAAAATCGCCAAAATATGTTATTTGTCAAGGCAGGCCCAAACTTTTGCATACAACTGTAATTCACATGTGAAATAAGAATAGTTTTCATAAGGTTCACTAAGCTGTGCTATTTCATGCAACAAATATCATAATATTAAAAAAATATATAACCGGCCATTATCTGTGATGTTCATTGATTTTTAGGATTACTTCTCAACTACATTTCACTTAAATACAGGCCTCAAAAAAGGAAAATAAAATAAAATTTTCAGATAATTTCAAGAAATTTCACTTCAAAAAAGTGATTAAGAGCCTCTGCTATTAAATGCTTCTCAAAGCTTAAATTCTCTTTAATTGAAAATGTCTTTAATAAACTGATAAAATCCAAATGCGCTCCTAATTACCCATGGAGTCATGATATAAAGCCTTTAAGGATATTGTATATTTCAAAACTGATAGATATTACAAGTATTCACCTTCAGATCACGGTACACAACGTCACGTGAATGGAGGTACTCGAGCGCTGACACAATCTCGGCGCCGTAGAAGCGTGCCCGGTCTTCTGTGAATACTCGTTCCCGTGACAGGTGGAAGAAGAGCTGAAAGAGGCAAGAGCAGATGGACTCAGACACTTACCCGTTGAAGAAGATCACAAGAGTGTTCACAGCAAGCTGTTGATACCAAGTGACATTAGTGTTTCTCCATGTGACTGTGACGCGTGTCTGTGAGGTCTCACCTCGCCTCCGTTGGCGTATTCCATTACAAAACACAGCCGATCGTGGGTTTGGAAGGCATATTTCAGTGTCTGCAGGAGGAGGATAGTCACATTAGAGAAGGAAAAAAAAATACGTTTCAGGGTGCGTGCAGGTGGTGAATCACTCCATGCATTACTGTAAATCCTTACCATCAGGTCAAATCATGTGTATCAGAAGAGGCACATGGTGAGGAGTGAGAGGTGTCCTTTTAAGGTCATCTAATCCAACTTATTCAACGGTTCTATTTCAATGGTCTGTCAGTGAAATTTTAGTGCAACATAAAGAACTAACAGTGATTTCAACAGCTTTTCCAAACTGATGAATGATTTCCAGCTGTGAAACCTGCATTGTGTTACTTATTTCAGATATTTATTATCAGAACTGAATACTGGCAGCTTCCATTTAAGACTAACAACGAAAAGTTTAGTTTTAATTCCTTAATTCTTCCAAAATGTTCAATTGTGATTGTTTGTATTATTTCAGTTAACTGTTTCTGGATAAGGATGGGTCAAGTTCAGTAGGTCAGTTACTGAGGCACAGCAGATTTGAGCTAAATGCTAACCTTAGCATGCTAACACACTCACAATGACAATACTAACATGCTGAAGTTTAGCAGGTGTGATCACCAACATTTGCTACTTAGCACTAAACAAAGTACAGTTGAGGCTGATGATCATTTTACACCTGATGATGGAGCTAAATGAAAAGTAAAGGATCATCAAAGCTATTACAATTCATCCTGAGGTGATCGTTAATGTATGTACAAAATTTCATGGCAATCCATCATTGAGTTGCTGAGATATGTCAGTCTGGACCAAAGTTGTGGAATGACAGACATTTTCATCCCTAGAGCCACAGTATCCTGATAGCCTGGCAAAGCAATACACTATTCATGCGGAGAAGTAGTGACAGTGGTTACACAAGTGAATGGTGAAATCATCCAATAGGAAATCAGCACTGACAGTTTTTAGACTGACCTGAGGACCACTTGACTCATGAAAAAGAAAAATCTCAAGAGAGCGCTGGCTGCTCTTCTCTGACACAGCGCTGCTTTTACCAGCAGTGCTCCTGCAGAGCTCTACCATCAAGTGGGTCATTTGTAAATGTACTCACTGTGAGGAAGGGATGTTTCGTGTTTTGTAACACTCTGCTCTCTGTAACTGTGTGGGCCACCTCATCCTGCCGACAAACACATTATTGTCAGAAACACTGAAAACACAGTATGAAATGTAAAGCTTTACTGTATGGGGACAGATGCACAGCCAGAACAGTCAGAGCACAAGCATGTCGCTGATACGTAGCTAAAACCAACTGTATACACACACAGACAGGGCACTTCTTACTTACCTTGGCTATGATGACCTCTTTACGCAGTATTTTCATGGCATAATGTACTCCAGTGGACTTCTCTTTGACTAGAATCACCTTCCCAAACGTCCCCTTGCCAAGCAGCTTGAGGTACTCAAAGTCACTCATTGTCTGTAAAGTACAAGGCCAAGGTGTGAGGATTCATCAGAGATAGGGATTTTAACTACTTTTGTAAAAACAACAAAAAATAAAAAGGATAAGTCTCAAAGAAGAAATCTTCAGACAGAGATGAGCTTTTCTTTCCAAGTCATGGTACCTTCACTGCCTTAAGAAAAATTCTGCTTGAGGTTCACTCAAGTTGTTAAAATATCTATTCAGCTTAATCGGTACAAACTGCTTTAAAAACTAATGCAAGATGTTAGCCCCTCTCAGACATGCACCCCTTACCCCTTTATCGTCACCTGTAATGGAATGTTTTCTTTAGTCCATCTGCACATGACTGTACATCCCATTTTAGTCATTAGCCACTTTGCATTACATTCCTTGGCATCAAATATCACGTCAAATATTTTTTTGCAATGATCTGTCGACTATCAAACACTTGTGACAAAGATATGTAAAGGCAGAAGGATATTTTACAGTTTAACAATAAACTTTATTGTCCAAAATGACATCACCGCACCGAAACAGTAAACTTCACTGGGAATTTAATAATTATAAGTAACTGTGAATTAAAAAAAAAAAATACAAATGCAGTGCAACAGGTATTTCTATATTGCAATTTTAGGCCTTGGTTATGCTAATAATAATAAAGGTGCATCTACTCATTACAGGTGGTGTTCATCAAAAATGAGCAGTTTATGATAAGTTTCTGCAGTTAAGAGAATCTGACTTGGCACACTCAAGCAAAGCTCACAGACAGGTTTAGGAGAAGAAAAGAAATAGTTTTTGCATGAGGCTCATTGTCTGGCCGACGCTAGACTGGACAAGTGGACAATGAAGGGCCCATTAAAACCAAAACATTTCAATTCAGTTTTTTTTAATATAATGTAAAACCGTCTGCATGAGGATGGCATCTCTGGGTCTGCAGGCAGAGTGCACTCATGATCTACTCTAAAGGAACAAATGTAAACAGAATATGTAATGGCAAGAATGTCACTGTGCCCTTGATAGTGCCCCTCAAAAATCAATACTGCCTCCTTGTTTGTGTTTTCAAATGCTCTCACAAGGGAAAAGAAAGATTCCTTTGGATCAGATCAGCCTAGGGCTCTGTACCATCTATGTCCATAACAACCGATCCTCTTACCACTTTGCTGCCACTCTTGGACATTGCCACCTCCATCTCCTCAAGGCTGCTCTCGCTGGGTGAGCCGAACACATCCATCGGTTCCTCCTCCTCCTGTTCCCGCATCTTAAGACTATTTGCCACAGATTGGATCGCCCGCATCCACTCCTCTCTGAGAGACAAAAAAATCCCAGAAATTGTCAGGGGTCACATCATCTTTTAGGCCTCAAACAAATGCACTAAGTTTAAGAGACCCTGTTACATGCAAAAGCCACTGAATGTCATTTGGGCACCATAGTTTGACACAAGCCTTGTGAAAAAATATAAGGTTACTCGATATAATATTTTACAATATTCTAACCTCTCCTCATTGCTGTCTACGTGAAAGGTGCGTTCAATGACAGTGGTCCACTGTAGGCAACGAATGACAAATGTGTTGGGCCGGGGTCTTTCAGTCTTCATTAACTGGCATTCTGTGGAAAACACAAATGAGATTAATGTTTACAGGAAGCTGCTGAAGAATGAACCACTGTATGACCTGTATGAAACTCAAAACATCCAACTGATGGTTTTAGAGAGTAGAAAGGAATGGTTTGGAGTTATTTCTCTCCATCTGGCGGACTGACCTGCCACTGAGAAGTTGTTGAGTGGTGGTGAAGTCTGGTCATTTAAATCAGGCTTCTCCTTGTAGCCGATGAAAGAACCGTCACTCTTCAGGATGAAATACCTGGGCCTCCATGTCTTGATATATTCACCTGGGTCAGACAAAGAGATTCCATTTGAGTACATGCTGTCAACAAGAACATCACTGACATTCTAAAAAATTGAGCCAAAATAAAACATGTTATGAAACCTTTAACGCCTTACTGATCTTCCATACCTCTTTTGTGGAGCCAGCCCTCTCTGACTACGTTAACTTCATTCATTGTGAGTGATGTGTTTCAGAGAGGGTGAGGAACAGGAGCTCGGGGAAGGGAACAGTGGATTTCTCTCTTGACCCGATCAAGTCTCAGACACAGTTATCAAATCTGAACAGCACCTGCTGAATGAAACAAGAAGTACAAAGGACATAGGACTATATTCAAATAGTTTCAACAAAGAAACAGAAAGAAACAATCCTTTATTTCCACACCTATGATCAATAGTTGGAAAATTAAAGTTCAATTTAACAGTTAAGAATCCTTTAAATTGAAATACAGGACGAAATTTATAACTGATGTAAAAATATTGCAAAAACACAATATCAGGATGGCTGGTCTGATTTCAAAGAAGCACTATATCTGTAAGACCTCTAAAAACCAGCAGTACTCTGCACCTATTAAAGCCTTAAGTTTTACATTATGTAATTCAGTAGGCTACTTCTGAAGACTTTCATAATCTACACACGACCCTACGAAGTGAAGTCACAGGAGAAAGCTAATAATGTTAAAACAGTATAACAGTACGTAGGGCTACAACTAAGTATAGTTTTCATGATCATATCAATTACTAAATTAATTGTCTATTAAATGTCCAAAAAATTGTGAAAAATGTCCATCACAAGTTCTGAAAGCCCAATGTGACGTCTTGAAAATGTTTTGCCCAAGCAACTGTGCACACCCCTAGATATGTAATAATTTAATTCATAATATAGAAAATAGAAGCAGTAAATCTTTACATTTGACGGGCTGTAACCAGAGAGTATTTACTTATTTCTTGCGTGATTAAACAACTGTAACGACTTATCGTGCCAATTAATTTACTGTCAGACTTTTGATATGTATTAACTGTGTGATTCTGTTAATGTGCCTGTAGCTGACAAGCTGCTAACTTTCTCCAAGAAATAAGTATGCCATGTTTTAGCACTTCATGAGCCTAAATGTTACAGAGATCACACCTGGACTGGAAGTCTTACAGGTTCAATTACCAAATTCTTCATAGAGATGTAAAGATCTGAAATGATAAAAATGAACACGGCAGGAATACAAAACACCCAAATTAAATATTTATTAATTTACCCAATATTTTTAAAAACTGGTTTTAGTCGGTTATGGTGAAATATCTAATGGGGTGGCAATTAGTGTTAGAAGTCTGAAGTAGGTGTCTACAGACGAAACATTTCACCCTCCTCTACTCATGAAATATTCACAATTATAAAAATGAGATACTGGGCACATTTATTATTTATTTTGCCGCACATTTAGTTTCGGTATGTAGAAAACACATTGTAACGTCAAAGTAAGTTAGTTCAGAATTCAACATTTGGCATCGGCTAATAATCCTATCAAGTTCCATTTGGTATATTACCTGTATGTGGAACTGAGGAGAAAAAACTCTCCAAAAACTATAGAACATTACCACATGTGATATGATTCCGTTACTTTTACATAGTTTGAAGTTTGTGTGGCCGGCTACAGGGGCAGAGGTGCTACAATTAAAACTAACGTTAATAAGTGTGTGCTTCTCAAGTAAGTTAGCGTTAAAGAAAGAAAAAGACTGATTTTCAGATATTAGCAGTATTAGTTGGACATTCAGACTTACCAGTCAAATCACAGTGTAACAGCTATTCTTATCTCGTTGTTGTTGTTGGCTGTTAGCTCGGCTGCCATTTAACGTTAGCTCACCTAAACGCTGACAGAGGCTAGCTATATGCTAGCTAAATGCTAACAGAGACACATTTGCTTTCAACAAAACCATTTACTAAAAAAATCAAGAATCTTGTATCTGGTTAATAACCAAGCCAACATTTGACAATGAACATATATTTACTGTGCACCTGAACCTCAAATACACACACTAATTTCAGATACATGTCATCCCAGTTACAAGTAACAGCTCTACTGGTTAAAGCTTGCTGGCAGTAAACTAGTTAGTTGGATGAAGATCTATCATCACAATATCGTGTATTAAGGTTTTAGAGCCAAAAACATACTTTAAACTTTCCCTACGCTATTTTTATTAGTTAAATGCTGCACTATAATGTCACCAGCTGATGCTTGAGCTCCCCTAAACTGGAAATGTTAGTTTATTGTTAGTAAACAGTTACATTAGCGATCATATGCCTTGTAGTGAGCCTTGCTAATAGCGAGGTAATCAAACAACTCTTAATTCATCTAGCTATGAGTTACAGATTCCTTAACGAATCTCGTAATCCGATATATTTTACATTATATGATATAACAACAAAATTTAACGCACATTACTACTTTCTCCCACGTTGCTCTCGTTTCAGTGCAGTTATGACAGGCTGGATCCAGAGCAGGCCATCCACCCAGGAAAACACCATGGACTCTCTTCTTCTTGGAATTAGATAGAAGGTCGCTGCTCTCTGGATACACAGCGCCAACCGCAGGCGGGACGGCGCCACCTCATCTCAAATGAGTGTGATGGCTGTGCAGCAGCGAGGCACATTGCTGTTCATCCTGGGGTGCTTTTCATTACACTAACGTGTCACCTCGCCTCCCTTACTCGCGTCTCTTCCTCGTGTCTCAGCTCCTCCAAGCGAGGATGTGAAGAGAGATGCGGGGATGGAGGAATTTAATCCACCAAACAGGACGTCCTCGCTAACTCCAGCGTCATTTTGAGGAGACGGCAACTACTCATGACGCACAGCACCTCAACTGTCAAATATGTAGAAGTCAGCTTTCAGTATGTAGGCTTGAACTTACTAAGTAACAGTTTAAACTCTAAAGTTTAAACTTGAAATTCATTCATACAATTAATTAACACTTTACACTCTTACTTAATTTCTACACAGTTATAGCTGGAAGGAAAACACCTGATAACTGCTCAAATTTTTATCATTTGATTATAGATCTGGCTGTGACAGAGTAAGACGCAAATATACAATTTAAAGCCATTAATTACTGAAAGAACAGAGCCGACATAAAGGAGCAATATAAACAGCTGTAGCCTGTAGAATATGTCCAAATAAAATGTTGCTTATTTAATTTGTGAAAGTCTGACAACTTTGTCATGCTCAGGATGATTTTATAAGAGAGTGTCATATTTTCCTGAAGGAGCTGAGACACACTGAGACGGAGAAGAAGAAAGTAGAAGACTTTTGGCTTATGAGGAAAACAATAAACTTACAAGAGTATTTTTGATTGATTCATGATTCAGTAATTTTCATTTTATTAATAAGTATGATAAGCTGCGGTTGGTGCTTTCATTCCTGTTCCACAGGTAGTTTAACTATCATCTGTATTACAACAACAGCCTGACTGTTTACTGTCCCGTCAGATCAGCTGACCAATCAGTAAACACATTGGATCAAAGGGGCGTGTTGCCGCCCGTTAAAAAAAACAAAACAAAACAAACTTCCGCGTAGGATTCACCTGTGGCTCCTCACCCTCAACTCCTCCAGGAGCCTCCTCTCTCCTCGCTCCGCGTCTCCTCTAGGTGCATTTCAGGGATTGGAGTATTTTCCATGATGGCAGAGGGAGATCGGTTTCCGAGGAGAGGGGACGCGAGGAGGCGTAATGTAAAGCACCGCTGGTGTAATGCACTGCAGCTGAACGTGTAAGCCTCTTTGATACAGCTTTGCTTTTCAACAAAATGTTGTACACAAAGAGCTGTATCGAACTGTAGTTCTCTAACTTTGATTTATTTGATTAGTTTATTTTCTACTTACCTGTATCCTGTTCCTACTTAACTCAGTGGACTCTGTTTATGGGTTTATGAGATACTATAACACTTACATTTCCTCCCTGGAGATCAGTAAAGTTTGACCATATCTTCTTATGCTTAACAGCTCTTCCTTTCTCCACTACCATAATGTATTTGAAAGAGGCTACCAATATTTTTTACAAGAAGCAGGTGTATTTTGCAAAAGGCAGGGTGTTATTTGCAGATTTTCTTACTCCATTAGTGTTTTCACACCGTTTCAAAGGCAAACACACTAGAATATTCCACTAAATTTCACTCCATAAAAAATTGTTCTATCTACTTCTCATAGCCTACGTCACCTGGCTGTTACAAATCTGAAATATTCTTTATTTTTTTACATAAATGTTACAACCCAGCTTGTTAGGGGAAACATACAACATAAAAACAGGTGTTTTTGGCAAGATAGAGGTATTTATTAACAAGAAATCAGATAGTTTCAATAATACACAAACACAAGAGGCAAACTACCAAAGAAGAGCCTGTGGATGCTGTTCAAACCAAAAAACAAATATCCAAAAGAGGGCGCCTAAACTTGAGCTAAAACTAACTAACACAAGGAAACAAAATTGAAAATAAAACTTCATTGTCTAGACCTAATCTTTAGTGGACTGAAAAAACATATGCACAATAAGAATAGCAGCCCTGCTACCAATGAAACTAACAAAGGAAGACTGAATGTGTCTGTGCAATCAGTTGTCAGCAGAACTACACCCGCAGCCGCAGTTTCGGAAAGTGGGCTGAGTGAAAACTCTGAGTTTGTTCACCCTGAAATGAAGGAAACTTTGGGTTTCCAGTTCCAGAAAGAGAGCTGACTTAAACAGAACTCAGTTTAAATGTAAGAAAATTAGTATGAAGCTTTAGTGGGATCAATGACTAATTATCTCTATTAGTCATGACGTGATTGGTCGCACTGATGCAACATTGTTCCTATAATACTGTAGATTATATGTTAATATGCTGAGTGAGTGCAGCTGTAGAATGTAGTTTGAAAGTGAGATTTTAAAATAGGGAGCATAGTCTTAACGTGTTTTAACAGCATTTCAGTGACAATGTTTGAATTTACTACATTTGTTGAAGCAGCTGAAATAAAGTCACTGAATGCTGTTGAGCCAAGATACAAATAGATCTAAAAATCTAAAATATTCTGTATTTTAACCTTGACACCTTTTAAAGTGCAAATCAGCAAACACATTATTACTGGACCAGACTGTGAGCTTACAGTCATGTCTCTATGTTTTTGAACTATATATGTTTTAAATCTTTAACTATATTTTTCATCTTCAGTTGCTGCTTCCTGTGTTTTGTCCGTCAGATTAAAGCTAAACAAATATATTTCAAATGTAATGTAGCTGCAGCCTGATACACAGTCAGATTCCACTTTATCATCATTAAGGAAATGTAAATCCGGTAAATGATGGATTGATGGACAACACTGAATAAAACTTTATTGTGTAAACTTATTGACACTTTTCCCACTCTGACACAGGCTCTTTTTTTAATGATAAATGTGCACCATCCACACACACATACATTCATATCTCTACATCCACGAGATTAAAATGGAGGCTCTGCCTTTTAATGACCTGTTGCCATGGTGACTCGTAATATCAGAGCTCCATTAATGATGGCTTTTTTCATTCATCCCGAACACGCTTAACTCATAGTGAATATACTAAGAGTTGATTGAACTGACTCTGATCAGCTGTTCTGGAACCAAAAACTCTGAGTTTCCCATCTCAGGGTTAATCAATTCAGGCTTAGACTCAGAGTTTTGAAACAGGCCCCTGGCCCGGTCCCCAGGTAGTAAATGAGTGCCTCATACTTGCTTCACAGCAATAGATATGAACACACTTAACTGACAGCAATGAGAAGCACAGTCAATGATTGAATACTTCTCTCTAGTTTCTTCACAAAAGATATCTACACTCTTAACACAACAACGAGAGGCACCATTGCAAGCTGTTCACAATATCCCAGCTACCCCAGCTGACAGGCTGGCCAGACATTTATTGGTTCAGTAATAAACAACAAAATAGTTATTACATAGTTCTCTTATTACTTCAAATGCACCAGCTTGGCAAAAGACCTTTGGAACTTTGGACCAAATAAATGCTTAAAATAAAAGTGTATTATGTGGTTTGTGAAAATGATTCATCTGGACCAGCCCCAAGGCAATCTCAGACATACCAGTCTGAGGTACTAGTACTTTGAGTATTTCTATTTTATACTCATTTTACTTACATCTCACTACTGTTCAAAGGAGGATGTTACTCCACTACATTTTTCTGACAGCTGTGTGTTACTTTGTGAATTCAAATTTTACGTATAAAACATATGATCAAGAAATAAAATATGATGCATTGTTATAAATTAAACTACCCAGTTGAATACCTCAACTACACTAAGAATGCTGCTTACACATTAATGCATCAATAATCATATCCAATCATATAACACTCTGAAAGGTGCCATTATGCATTACTTTTATTTTGCTGACAATACTTCTGCACTATATTTAAGTGAAGTTTTTAATGCAAGACTTTTACTTTTAATGGCTTATTTTTAGGGGAAGGGGGAAAAGCCGGAGCTGTTGGTCTTTCTGGTGTGTAACCTCACCTGAACTATAACTGGTATGCCTGTTAGCCTCGCTTTCATAACATTTCAATAGTTGTAGACATTTATCTCGATAGTTTAATTTCAGCCTTTTTTCAAGAATATGTGTCTTGCGGTATGATCATGGAAATCTGAGAAACTATATTCATGTTTCACATACAAGTATTTTAATTTTTTTTCCTGTTTTTGTGTCAGAGTGTTAATTAATTTCTTACATTTTGAAGCCTTAGTTTGTGGTGATGTATTCGTCCACTGTGTTGCAGTTATTTTGAGTTGAATAGTGCATTAAAAGCTTCACATGTATTTATTGTGGGGTATTATATGTTATTGCAGTTTTTTGTGTTGTATATTTTTGTTATCATGTCTACCACCCTTGTAGGTGCCAAAAAGGAAAAAGGACAGTAGGGAGACAGTAGGATGTTGCACTCAACCTGAAGATGATTACAGTTTAAGACATGCTTATGGAAATATTTGCATATTTTCTTTGTTCATGAAAAAAAAAAGAATGATGATATTGTTACCAGATTTGGGTAACTCAAGTATCAATATTGGTGCCTTCAAAATCAAGTACCGCAGGAATATTTAAAGAAGACACAATGATAAATACATACAAATGTGTTAAGCTATATTTTGCATTTTGTTAAAATATCAAATAATTTCTGTTGGCTAAAAAATATGTAAATTGCCTGAGCGTTGTATCATAAAACGTTCATATTCTCTCGATCCATTCTTCAGTCTTTCAGGATGTTTCACACTTGAGCTGAGCATTTTGTAGCTCCTGGACCAGTGCTGGTAGAGAAAAGCAGGATAATATACAGATATAACACAAAATAATTATTTCATATATTTCATATATGCACAATCTATTTTCATTACTTAATCTAATGACAACACATTGTGTACAAGTCGAATTTACCTGCAATTATCTCCTCCTTCACTTTGTGAAGCTCGTTTTTCACTTCTTCAAGAATTTCCTTCAAACACACACACACACACACACACAGTAAGTGAGAGAGAGAGAGAGAGAGAGAGAGAGAGAGAGAGAGAGAGAAAGGGAAACGTGCAATGTAAAAAAGTTCAAGTTTTTAAAAAGTTCAAATCTTACATCATATTTAAAGCCGATTATTACTGTATTTCAGTGGTCATCCTTACAACTCTGCAGCTCTATATAACTTGGACAGAAGGTCAGACTTTGCAACTGCATTTTAACTCAGTGGTGCTTGCAGATGGTGGATTGAGAAAGACAAGCAGAACCTTACAACATAACATTGGTTTTATGATTTCTAAACAAAAGCTACATCATTTCCTGTGTGGCACAGGATATGATGTGGACGAATTATAACGTTTCGCTTTGAAAACAGCACACCACAGAGCTTTACTTTACTTTAGATGAGTTGCAGAATATTGTTATATGTTCAACTAGAGATGGAGGAACCAACCTGTTTGATTCGTTCCATATCAACTACATCACTTCCTGCACCATCTGAGTTCTTTTTCACCACCTTCATCCTAAAATAGAAAGATCAATGTTTAACCTCAGCCAACACAGACTCCTTGAGATCAAGTGGGAAGGGAGAGGTGGCCAAGAAAAGCAGCATAGCTACCTAGTTTCAGCAGGTATTTGAGTGAGACAAAGAGGTAGACTACACAGCAGCACTGTCTCATGCTATAATTATAGCCTCAGAGAGAAACCACCAAATGTCGAGTGCTCCATTTGCTATAGTGAGTCATTTACAAGCAGCATTCCAGTGCCGAAAACAGCAGTGATACCGGTGCAGTGCTCACCTCACTGGTCATACTGTAGGTAGCATAAAAAGCAGAGTGCACTGCAGTGCAGAAGTAGCATCCTGGGGAGAAAATACAACAGCAGCTGCAGAGCAGCAGGATGGATGGACGGGGACAGAGGTGGACTGGTACCTGGACACTGGGGTAGTGGCCGTGTTAGAAGAGGGAGAGGAGCAGGAGCTGAGACTTGAGCTGGAGTCCCTTTGACTGTTGGTTAGGGTTGGTTTGGGCCTATTGCAAAAACATGCAGATCCTTTAAGGCAAGATGCTGATTGGGTTTGTGAATTTGTATGGACGGCTCAGTGAGATTGTTAATTACACCAAATACATGTCTGTGGAACATAATTTAATGTTCAGTCTATTCTCATGGATAGAGAAAGCTTGATGGATCAGGCTCTTACCTTGGTATGGTGGCAGATTTTTCCCAGGGCTTTTCATTGATTTCTGGTGAAATATGATTCTATGTATTATTACAGTACGTGGCCATAAGATAAAATAAATGTGTTTGTAGTGTCTGTCTGTTTTAGCCTTCATACAGTACAATGCTATGTTGTGCTGAACAGAAAGAAGATATGGTGGTATATGAGGTATATATTGATCTGAAATTAAGTCAACTTTGTGATTCTTGATGAATAAATGTACACTGTATACTATACACTACCCTCGCTGCCATAACAAAGTAGTACATTTTATTTTCCTGTGAC
This sequence comes from Thunnus albacares, assembly GCF_914725855.1. Taxonomy (NCBI): domain Eukaryota; kingdom Metazoa; phylum Chordata; class Actinopteri; order Scombriformes; family Scombridae; genus Thunnus; species Thunnus albacares. Next base: position 1,286,687 of record NC_058118.1, on the reverse strand, counting down.
AATGAAATGTATTTTTCACAGTATTATGTAGAGCGACAATGAGAAGGTACAGCGAAATCAGTTTATTTGACTCTATTACAGTCCTGTAGGAGGAGTGAAAACGACATTACTCACCACTTGGTCCTGAGGATTTTGTTACTGGGGAGTCAGAATCTTCCTGTAGTCAAGTACAGACATACCAGAGTTATCATCTGCCCATATCTTAAATTGTACTGCTCATTCTACAAACACTACAAATCCCAAAATCATTAAACAGGAGACTTACACTGCGAGGTTCTTCGTTTTTTGCAGCGGGCTTATCAGCAGCTTTCCTCCTATTTAAAATGGTTGTATTACAGTTGTTCAGAAGTCCCCAATATCAGATCATCACAGACATATCTGTCTTATATGTCTCTTAAGTTATAACTTACCTCCTTGCAAGGATGGCACTCATTTCTCCCATTAAACCGCCGCCTCCTCCACCTCCACCAGATGAGGATGCTGGTTTGGGGGCTGGGGCTGCTGCTCCTCCCTCATCCTGGATACACAAAAACACAGTTAGCTCCAGTCACTATGTTCAAGAGAATTTTGGTCTACTGATCAGCTTATTCAGTCTGTCACTGATGAGAACATGGACACCAAAATCAACTATCATTTGTGTCCCAAGCTACTGTTTATCTTTTTATACAGTCTTATACAGCAGAGCATATGTGCATCAGGGTAATAATGTTAGTCAAGTACACAAAGGAGAAAAAGCATATATCAATCTTACCTTAGGTGTTTTACGCAGTTTGGCTCCTGCTAGAGCTGCAGCCAGGTCATTTGCCCCTCCACCACCTCCTCCTCCCCCAGCAGAGGGCGGGGGTGGTGCAGGTGGGGCCATGCCCCCAGGAGGAGGTGGTGGAGGTGCCGGTGGGCATGATCCTGAGGAAGGGGGTGGACCGGGAGGTGGTGGGGGTGCTGGTGGAGCGGGTGGGGCTGGTGGAGCGGCTGGTGGGGCAGGAGGAGCAGGAGGGGCAGATGCAGCAGCTGAGGCCTGCCTCTCTCTCTCTAGACGCTCTCTCTCTTGCTGTTCCTGCCTCTGACGCTCCAGCCTGGACGGACATCAACAGATAATTTAGAATTTAGATGTATAGGGGTATGTGATGTGTGGAAGCTGCTGATGGTGAAGACCTAGCAGCTTTTGAAAGCTGGTTTCTATTTATGTTTGAATTTTTCCACAGCTGAGTTAGATGTGTAACAGTATTATTATGTGCTGGAAGGATTAGTCAATTAATTGATGGTGATGAATTTATGACTCACTGTTGTTGGTGATGAATAAAGGCCAAGTACACACTGGTTTCAGCTTCTTAAATGTGAGCATTAGTTGCTATTGTCAGTATTATAACACTGTTGAATTAATATTTTTGAATTTTGGACTGTTGGACAGACAAAACAAGCAATTTGAAGACGTCAGTGTATTTGTGAAACTGTTTTTATTTTTCTCTATTCTCTAATATTTTATGGACTAAATAATTAATTGACAAATAGTTGGCAGATTAATCAATAATGAAAATAGTCATTAGTTGCAGCTTTAGTATCATTTATATAATTAACGGTACCTTTTCTGCTCTTCCAGTTCCTGTGCTGAGGGTCCATTCTGAGCCGAGCCTGAGCGAAAAAAAAAAAAAAAAAAAATCAAATTATGTGTAATGTCATGTGTAATTGACAACAGTGTTCCTCTGCATCCAGCATATTTACAGAATAAGAAAACAGTAGATGCAAGCAGGGTTGTAGTAGAGAGAAAACCCAACTTAACTTCTCACATTCATTTTAACAGCATACATTCATAGTATACTATGTAATAGATGTTTTCTAAATAAATAAGTACTTTTGATGCAAACAATTTTAGAATGATGATCTACAATGATTGTTGAAATATGTAACTTTGTCACCGACTGGAGATAGTAGTTAAATTGCGTTTTTATTGAGCACCACATCACTCTACATGCTACTGTATACTGAATTCATCTTTAAAACATATGTCATTGCCATCTATATTATAACAATCAAATTCATGAATGTAAAGGGACCATAGTTACAAGTAAAACAACTGCAAAATCCTCTGATGACACTGTGACACTTTACAAAGATTATAGCATAAAAAGAACAGACATGCTTCACACGTTACTGGACTTAGATCTAATGTGTTCTCCTGCATTACTGTGTTTACCTGTGCCTGGCCCTGCATTGAGAGTCTCTAAAGCATGCATCATCGTGTTGGCAAAAAGTGCAGCGTCCTCCTTACTGCCAAAGTTCAGCCCCCACACCTGTCTGGGGTCCCGCCACTGGTGGAAGTTTGCTGTGGCTTGGTTATACTTCATCCCTTTGATAATGGGACAGTTGATCACCACCTGGCATTAACAGGAAGTGCATGATAATGATTGGATTGAGAATTTCAGACTCAAATAGCTTACAGTGTCGTAATACCATTCAATGCAAAAGTCAGACAGGCCAGAGGTGAGCTGTTTGATGCTGCTGTACATAAGGTGTATATAATATGTCTGTATGTGTTTGAAAAGAATACAGTGCAACAGAAATACACTAGATGGTGATGATCCTGTATTGTTCAAAAGGAGCACAGAGAATCATCTTTCCCCTCTTTGAAGAAGTATACTGTATGCATGTGATTATAAAAAGCAAATCACCATCAAAAGCACAAGTGAGATGAAGAAGCAAGAAGCCAAGATGGTCTCACTCAGCAATAATAAACAGGACATTTTCAAAGAGTTGGAACAAGCTGTGATTTTTCTCACTTATTTCTGTGGAATAGCTGCTACATTGTAAACTAATAGCTGGAAATGATCAGCTCATAGCAAAAGTTACGTGTGACAAAATTTCTTCAATTGTCCAACAGTTTAAGAGATTACTATGCTTAGAGTTTATAATCTTACAGAAGGTAATGCACCAAAAATGGGTCCCTCTTGGTCAGAACTCAACAAACTTGAAATCTGACTGATGAATTTGCAGAAACAATAGCTATACTGCCAAAGTGCATTGTTGAGTTCATCATTCAGATGTTTTAGGGAAGTGAATTACAGGTGAACTGAATATTTACAGAGGTTGGTGTTATGTGACCTTTAACCAGAGAGATTACACTATATGTACACAACCAGGACACATGAGGGTGATTATCTATTGGGCTGTATTTGTGTGTGCGTGCATGTGTGTATACATGTTGTTCTGTACCTGCTGGTCAGCCTGCAGTTTGCGGCCCACCACTCTGAAGCTGTTGGCCCCAGGGTTGTGATAGATCTGGACACGGCTGATGGAAGGACTGTCAGATCCCGCTGGCACCCAGCGCTTCGTGGCGTCATCATACAGCATGACTGTCGCCCTCACCTGGCAGATACTGGACTCACTGTTGGAGGGAGAGGGTATAGGGTCGGATAGAGAAAAGGATGGTGGAAGAAAAGATAAGATACGGGGTACGCAAAAAATGAGAGCAATAAAAGAAGTGTGTAACTTGATATGTCATGTTGCATACACCTGGCTCTAAAGTGGTTATCATGAGTATTCATGTTTTGTTCCTAGTTTTGGTGCAGTGTTTACTGCTGCTGTGTTTCTGCACTGTACTTCCCATAGAGTTCAGGTTTTTGTATGGAATAAAATAGGGTAATAAGTATTGTTGCTGTCTATCACCATATCTGAAACATTTTGTACGAATACATTCAAATGTGTGAATGTGTAAAAAATATCAGAACAAATAGAATTCATGTTTGAATGTGTAAGGAGATCTGTGGCAGATGAAAAGGATTTACACAAATAATTTCCAATGTGTGAGTGTGCATAAAGAAGATTTGCACAAAGGTTTGCAGTTACAAAAAAGGTTTGCCATTACATATCAGGTTTGCAGTTACACATCTATCTGTTTGTGAATGAAAAAAGTTCACATAGAACTCAATTGTACGTGTGAATCCCAAATTTATAGCTAAGAATCAAATCTGAGAGTACAAATAAAACCTACGAGTACAAATAATTTTGTCCCACATTTGATGCTTTCACCTGAATAGTCGCTGAAGGCGCTGAAAGCACGCCCCAAATGAACAGTCTCTGAACTTAACAACACTCATGTCCAACCCCCATATAAAAACACACAATTTAAAATGGACCTTGTCCTGTTTGTAGGTGTAGGACAAGCAACATGGATATTTTAAAAAACAGTAATGTTAGGAGCCACTGTTTAATTCTGCACATATTTGTAGGTAAATGTGGACTTATTTTAGTAAAAAGTAACTTAAATGACTAGTTATCAAGCAATCTATCACCAGTCATCATTATGTTAAATTGTTGTTTTTTTTAGTCACAAACAAATAGAAGTGCAACTGCAAACCTGATGTATAATTGCAAACCTTTGTGCAAATCTTCTTAATGTGTTCACACATTGGAAATTAATTTGTTCATAAAATGTCATGCACAGCTCCAGATATCCTTATGGATTCAAAAATTAAATCTGTTTGTTCAGATATTTTTTTAACACATTCAAACATTTGAATTAATTTGATCAAATGTTTTTACACGTCTGAATGTATTCATAAAAAATATTGTCACACATTCAGATATGGTGATATACATTTACAATACATATGGCCCTAATTTTATTCCATAGTTTTTACAGCTGCAAAGTATGGTACTTCTTTATTGCATGGACGGTGCAACTTTACAGTATATATCAACAGAAATGAATCCGAAAAATTCTTCAATAGGCTTTTTTTTGTTTGCAATTTTTGCATTGAGTAATTTCAAGTGCACAAAATGAAACTAGAGTAACTCTAGTAATGCAATACAAAACTATACATATTCAATATATATACATGTGTGTTTACAATGCTATATATGTAAAGGATAGCTGCAAATATAGAAATACAACAGTGCTAGTCAACCCTGTCTTCTGTATTTGGCCACAAGTTCTCATTGACATCACACCTGCAATACACCTGGGAAAGAATCCTATTGCAGATAAGTTCAGACATCCTCCATGAGGAGAAGAATTCTTTTGTGGGGTTATGGAATGGAGAGTGAAGTGGAAGGAAAAGTGACAGCATGCTGGAACGGGCTGTAAACCACTCTGTGACTGGAAGAGAATGTTGAAATCCAACATTTTCCCACACAATTACAAAATGTTCTGGATTCACCTCACCTGCCCTCTTTCCTCACCTGCACAAGTCTTTCATAGAGGTCATCAAGGAATGACATTAGACGCTCAGTGTTGTATGTCCCAGTTAGAAGTTTAGGCATCATTTTTTCTATGTCTTTTTAGATGTAAATATAGCAGAATGCGGTAAATTGCAGTCTAATTTACGGTGATTTAGTGTTATATTAGGTTTTTCACCTATAAAAGCTCACCTTTTCAGAACTGTTTTTAATTTGTGATTAATGATATGTGTTATATGATTTTAGTGTGTTTTCTATGATATATATTTTTTGTTTTTAGTCTATGATATATGATTTTAGTGTGTTGTTTCTCTTTGATTATTCTAACTTGTAAAGTGTCTTTGAGTACCCTGAAAAGCACTCAATAAATAAAATGTGTATTATTATGATGTTATTATTATTAATAATAATAGAGATCCACAGTTTAGACAACGTTGTCTTCTGCTGTGCTAACCGTGTGAAGAGAAAAAGAGAACTCAGTATTGAGAAACACCTTTTAGCAATTGTAAAAAAGTGCAACTACCTGGTTCTTCTGTTTACATCAAAACCTACGCAACACCACGGTGGTACAAAAGTTTGGTTTCAAATGGCAGAAATATTGTCTATTGATAATTCTTGATTTTATAATATTTGTGTACTGCAATTAGAGGCTGCTTGTGTTTCAACGACAGTTAACATTTTCTAACATTGGCTTTTTTTTGTTTGGCATTGAAAAAACTGCTGTGGGTACCAAAACATATCGACACTCGAATTTCAATAGCGCTACTCAACACTGAGTGTTTGTTTTAAAAAAAATCTCTCCCACAATCAGATAGATTAATGGGAGTCTTGATAGCACTGTACTTGTTGTGGTCTGGACATAGAATAGCTGTACAGGAAGAGGTTTTCAGATGCTTAACTTCAGCAATAACACAATGTAAAAATCTTGCATTTCAAATAGAAGTCAGGAAGTGTTATCAGTAAAATGTAAATCACTCATAGAGGGGTCCTGTCAGTGTTAAATTATTATATATCATATTATTTGATGATTAGCATTGATGCATTAATATATAAACAGGAGATTTCTATCTCATTTTACTTAATATACCAAAGTAACATAATCTGTAACAATGCAGGATCTTTTTAAAAAATTGTCATATGTTTTTTATGTAAAATCTGAATATGCAAAGTAACTAAACTTGCAAAATAAATATAAGTACAATACACATTTCTCTCTAAAATGTAGTGAAGTAGAAGTATAAAGTAGCATGAAATTGAAGTACTCAAGTAAAATTCAAATGCCTCAAAATTGTACTCAAGTACAGAGCTTGAGTAAATGTATCTCTGAGGATGTAAATACATGGTTGGCAAAAGATATTTCATATGCAACCAGACTTAGTCTTCGTATCATATTAATCTGCATAATTTTATAAGAAAAGGTGAGAAAATAGGAAACAAAGGTACATTTGCAGCAGTACGGCATATACTTATTTCCATACTCTATGAGCCATTGTGACAGAGTTGTTTTCAGTCTACTTGTTGTTGCGAAGTCTTGTAGCCTGTGGGAAATCTTTACTTCCTGCCAAAAAGGTTTTGACCACTTCCTGTGTTCAGTACAATGCTGCCTAATATGGACTACTTTATTCCACCTGTCAGTGAGATACAGTAACTCCTCTCATGAGCTCTAAAAAAGCTTTTTAAGGGTTCAACATTACACTTTTTTTCACAGCAAACACAGACCACCAAGCAGTAATATTTCCATTTTATATGTGAAAACTGTAAAAACTGAACACTTACAGCGAACTCCGGACGCTTGCAGACAGCAGGAAATGTATTCAGAACTAAAGAGCATGCTTGGCAAAGTCAAGTGTGGAGTTGACAGAAAGCAGTACTGTGCTACATAGTTTCATTTATTCATTCATGAGATGTTTAACATGCTTTGGAATATTAGAAAAAAACAAAACAGTTTTATATGGGTTAAAGTTGTTATCTATGTCATTAGAAAATTACTCACCCCATATTTTAGCAGTAGTTAGTATCCAAAGTTTGCTTTTGAACAATCTGCTTCTTCTGATAAACTTGAATCACTCCTTCCACCCTCTCACAGGTATATTTGTAGCCTATTGAATCAAGCCTGCTGTCATATTCTCCTGCACACCTCCATTGCTCTCTATCATGACATTGTTTGACGCGAACCACTTGCACTTCTGCCTTTGTATTTTCATTTCCTAGACAGTTTTTTTCATTCTTCCTGTTCTCACCTCCTTCACTCGCTCTTTTTTAATTCACATCTTCACACCCCCCCTTTTTCCGTTACCCTGCGGCACAGCTCTGATTTCTGCCTCAGCTTTCTTTTTTCCGTCATATAAGTCTGTTTATTTGGGGAGGGGGATAGTTTTTATTACGGTTGGTGCCAGGCTGAATGTGTGTGTGTGTGTGTGTGTGTTGGGGGTTGAAGGACGACAAGATTCCCTCCACTTGCACACTAGCCACAATTCTTCATATAATTATTTAGACTACTTCAGATAAAGTTTTGGAAGTGTTGCTGCATCACATGCAGTGGTTCTGTGCAAGTTCTCTGCTGCATGCAAGACAATCAGCAGGTGTTATTGTATTTCATGGCTCAAAGCAAAGACTTACTGTTTTGTATTGACTAATGTGATAGCTGTATAATCCAACAACAGTGGTATTTAACTCTGAAAGTGTTAAAACTGGTTTAGTAACAGTGGTAGCAGTAGGACTGGGTGTAGTAGTAGTAATAGCAGTGGTAATAACAGGTGCAGCAGCACTGCAGTTAAAGTAGTAGTATGTGTCGTTGAAGGTTAGTGAAAGCCACATCAAATGTTCTGCGTCATCCTAAAAAGAGGGAACTGCAAAATTTCCCTCTGTGATACTGTTGAGGACACTGTTGAAAGTATCAAACATATTCAGTCATTGTTTTTTAGTTTATTCAAAGACGAATTTTGTGTATGTGCTACAAAATGTAGGGCTGGGCACAGTGTGCTCTCCTGTCACAGCAGTGCTAACTCCTAACTTCCTTGTAGAAAGAGCAGCGTTACCATGCTAACCATGAAAGAAGAACTGTGAACTTCATTATTTTTGATACAACAAGAGTGAATATATATTAGTTTAGAGGAACAAGGAACATATCTTGGTAAAATATGCAAATTACCATCTTGCCTCATGTGATCTCCATTGATTATGCATGACAGATTTTCAGCTGGCATAGATTTGCAAGAGGCCAGTGCATTTGAGAAGCTAAGTAAAGAACTTAACAATGACAATGTTATTTTACATTTCATGGCATATATCATAAGACAAGATATGCTGTGTGTTTTATTGTTCATTCAAATATATTAGAAACATAACATGGCCTACATATGTTGCATAGAAAAGAAAAGTTCCATTTGCATTTTAAAACAATTTAAAACACCATTGAATTCTCATATGCAAAAATATCTGGTACAAACTGTCTGAGATGTCAGAAATATATCTATGCTTTGGGGTATGTATTTGTACACTATATTAAGCATGTGTACGTGTCAACGTGTAACCTTGAGTTACATCTTGTCAGTAAGTGCTATGTCCCTTTAATAGTCATCCAGCCACATCTAAGTGTTGTTCATTTCCTCTTACCTCTCACAATCGCTCTGCAGTTCCCCATTCTACTAATGTCTTGACACCAGGCGGAACAAAGTCTGCAGCAGCACATAATATTGTGAGATCAGCTACATACATTATGCCATATGTGACCATGCAAATGAACACATTTGTCAGCATATCTTGCCAAAATCAATCCCTTTTTCACAAGGAGAATCTGTTAGCAGATTGTTAGCATGTGCATACTTCTGTGTCTGCAAGCATCTGTGTTCTCTTTTCACAATCCCTGCAGCTGATCAGTAATACTTACTTATTAAATCCTGTGCACAGTTTCACCTCTATACACTGGAGACATCCAATATTATGAGGTTTTGCTCTAACATAAAGCATCTAGCATATTGTATGTAGTGTCTGGAGTATTTTGATGGCAACAGCAGGAATTTCAAGAATGCTAACATTGAGGTTTCTAACCCATACTACATGCTTTGGACACTCACGCACTCACTACCTGCAAGTCTGCAGTTATTAGTGCTATAAGTGACTATTTCTCTTTGGTTAGTTAGCTAGAGCTCACATGCCTGTCAATGTGGGGTATGTAGAAAAAAAGTGCATGCTGTAGCCTACTGTATGCACAGAGATGAAACTGATATGAGTCCTCCCATTCTTCCTGGTCCTGATGATGTAATCATCACTGGAATGGAACCTGACTCCACTCCAGAGGGCCATTTGGATAAGTTGACTGATGATGGAACCAATAATGTAAGACAGTGTCTGCTGCTCTGTCAGAAGGAGAGTGTCTTTAGCAGCTTGGTACACTGATTGCAGAAATCTCTGCCTAACCCAAGTGTATCATTGTATATGAAACCTAAGATAAAAACTACTGTTGGTGCTAAAGACAACAGAATCACAAACTACAATTGTAGCCATAATTTCACTGCACATATGTGACAAATAAATCTTTGAATCTTGAATCTCTGTGTGTTCAAAGAAGGAATAATTTTGTGAGGTGAGCTTAGCTTAGCACAATTACATTGTCTACAAATCCAGTAACACATTCACCTGGCAGCAGTACACTTATGATCAGTGAAACTGAGCCAAAACTCACAGCAATATGAAATTAATGTATCTGATATGATTTGAAAAAAAAAAACAAAAAAACATACCAAATTTAGGTTACAGAACTAGTGCTGTGGTGCACTCACACTTCCCTTCGCTAGTTACCTCTAGTAGCCTTTAATCAACCGAAAGAGTGATGAGTAAATATAACAGTGAATTGTTTTCCATAAAAGTATGACATTTAGTGGAATTGAAACTCCACTGTAGGTTGCTTTAAAACAGAATAAACACAATCCTGCAGCTCTTACCTCATGGCTAGGGAATCCAAAACTGTTTTCCTACAGGCAAGATATCTAGTGGCATGATCCACACTTAGCCAATCAAATCTGGCAACCTATCAGGCTGTGTGCAATTACTCAGAGGGGCACTGAGTGCACTGGCTCTGCTGTGTATGGGGAGTGGATCTGAACAATAAGGGTGTGGCTTCTACAGTAATTGCTCTCTTACTTTACATATTGAATACAAATTTTGTATCAAGGTTGCTTTGGCATCACAACATCACTAAACAAACCAAACCTCAGATCACTTTAAATGAGTCAAAACCAGGAATCAAGCTCAGTGCTCTTTGCCTCCGCAATGTGTTCTGTCTTTTAAGAAGACTCTGACACACCATGCAGTCACACTGGAAACAGATTGCTGCTTTTGGAGGTCTGGGATTGAATTGTTTCTGGGCAGATCAGGATGCATTAGATGAGAAATAGCATGCTTATCCTGAAAGTGTTTCACACATAACAAACCCAAGGGATAGTCAGGAGGTATATTTGGGGCTTCAATGAATTCTTTTGTCATTTATTCAAACTCTCAATCTGTTGTATACCATTCTTTTCATTCACGGGTGACTGTGTTGAACAAAAAGGTTGTTTTTTGTTTTACTGTGTTGAGGCAGGAATTTTTGTGTTCCAGTATTTTCTATTTAGACTCCTATATGAGAGTTTGAGACTAGAAGATACTAGGGGTGTGTCCGAATGCAAATACGTTATTCAGCAAAGCACAAATAGTGGGTTTTTTATGAATATTTGTTTCATATAAATATTTTAAAAATTATTTGCCTTTGGTAAGTGTTATAAAAATTATGATTACACTGTGTATCAGTGTTACTATTTTATCTAGATCATGATGAATTGTTCCTGTCTTGTACTGCAACGTCAGCAGAATCATCAGCTAAGGTTACAGGAAGTTCAGCATTATATTTGTAAAGAGGAAGATGTAGAAATTAAAATTCATCGGAAAAAGGGTGAGCCATGTCATCTGTCATCATAATCTATAAGTCTGTATTTGATAGATTAAGAAACTTAAGGTGTATAAAACCCTGTTGTAGGTGCTCCTCTGGGAGCCTTTTTCTTTGTAACCTCATCCTGTGTGTTGCATTGTGAAACGCTCCTTCTTGTACAAGAAAATAAATTCTGTTAAATTTTGATACTTCGCCCCCGGTCTCTATTGTTTAATGGTGTACCAGTGTGCAGGTTGATTACATCACCATCACTATCTCAGTCACTCTCCTCTGCTCCGCTTTTACCTCGAACAGCAGGTCTCAACGAGGGGAGTCACATCCACCTATTACATGATTTCCTAATTTGGACATCACTCCCGGAGTTAGGGGTGTTCCCCAGAGATAAAGCTGAGCTACTGAAACACGCAAAGTGCTCCCACAAGTTGTTCCCCTTCTCCTTTCCACAAAGTTAGGTTATAAAAAATAGGCAGTAAATGAAAAGTGCAAAGCAATAATCGCTTTTGAAGTTCTTCCCTACACATTACACGGTGTGCTGTCTCTGTGTTATGAATGTATAAACAGGTAGAGGTCTGTCTGCAATGAGGTGATGAGTAAAGTTTTAGCTCAGTAGTCAGCGCAGTCGTCTATGATCTGGGAGACTCCAGTTTGAGACCCGGTGTGGGGACCTCCTTCATAAGGGAGTTTATTCATGAACACTTATTGTAACACTTTAATTTACTAAAATTAAAAGCGTAATAAAAAAAACAACAACAGGATTTTAAAGCCTCTTTCCACTTTTATTTGAATACAAATAATTTTGCTGCCTCAACAAATACAGATACAAATACAAATACTGGGTCTCAAAAGCCTCAAGGACCAAAGTTTTTGAGGTCTTGAGTGCCGGGTTGCTGCTGGAGCACCATTCTGATAGTTTACGGACCTCCTCTCTGTACGCAGTATCATCCCCATCTTTCATCAGCCCCACCACTGTAGTGTCATCCACAAACTTGATTATAGTGTTTGTGTTGTGGATTGGAACACTGTCGTGGGTGTAGAGAGCATAGAGCCTCCTCTACGTGATTGACTGTGAGACTCCTGCAACTGACGCTTTTCACATGCTCTCATGCCACATGTCCATTTCATAACTGATAACGTCACGGCATGAAAAGAGGACACTGACAGCACATGGACAGAGAAAACAGAGCAGCATAGCGCAACAGCAGCAAGTTATTCAGTGAGAAATATACACAAATCTATTATATTGTAATTTATTCCCACACACGCTGCTCAGAGTAATTTCAGTCAGCGGCTCTTCTAGCAGCAGCATAGTGTCTCTCCTTCTCCTCTTGTGCCATGTGTACACAGGCAGGAGTGAGAGTGAATTACTATGGTTTTGATACTCTGTGTCTCTGTCACACTGAAACTTTCTTGTAATTCCCAATAATAGGTTTTTAGCGAGTGGCAACCCCTGGGGCTGAAAAAGAAAGCCAACATGAAGTGCCAAAAAATGCAGTTCCTCAAATGGCCACTTGAGGCTGGCTCCAAATGTGAGTCAATCCCCATAGACTCCTATGTTAAAATGCCCAACTTTACAACAGAAATAAACACGTTTACAGCCAGATACAAAAAAACAGTATTGTTCTCTATAGCTAATTTCCCTGTTCATGACAACTGTACAAGGGGTGAATTTTTATATAACTCACCTGTTTAAATTTTATTAAGGCTTAAAGTTAGGTATAATCAAGGGCTTGGCTGCTGTGAGTGATGGGTGGGTCCTGTCACAGGCAAGTCGCTACCATGGTGACAACATTAGTTAGGTAATGTAACCATGGTGTAATCCCAGATTCACAAAGTATAGGTGTAGCCTTAGCAGTTGCGTTTTCAGTTCATGAAGGTTAATTTTAACATTTTGGTCACCTAAAAAAGTCTTGTTCAGTGTTTGGATGTACTAAAAGACCCTCTGAGGAGTAAGATGTTCATTTTTTTTCCAGTTAGCACATTTTGTTTTCATGGTTTTAAGCCTGTTTTTTGCCAGCAGCACTTTTGGCTCCAAAAATCCAAGATGGCGATGGTCAAAATGCCAAACTCAAGGAGTCAAAACAGGAGTCCACAAACCTATGAGTGATGACATGGTGGCCACGTCCATTATTTTTTACAGTGTATGGTTTTTAGGTTAGTTGTTGCAATTGATAGACTTTGAAGATGGCTTGTGAATATTGAGAATAGCAACCCTCAGGTTCAAAATTGTTTAACCACGTTTAATTATGCAATTCATATTGTGATGTGTGGTAAGGCTATTTTATTTATATATATTGTTTGTCCTTGTTTGACCTTGAAGATGGGCTAGAGGCCTGCAATCTACTACCATCATTCTTCTAATAATCATTTTCTTCTGATCCACCCACGTATATACTGTTCTGTTTTTGATGCATTCTTGGTTTTCACTAGACTAGTGCAGGTGGCTGTTTCTTAGCTTAATCCAGGAGGTGGTGTAAAAATGCAGGGAATTTGTTTTAAATTACAAGTTTTTTTCTGGGGGAGGACCCCCAGACTCCTCTGCCAATTATGTATCTTTCCAAGTTTGCTCGCCCATTTTAAAATATTACCAGGCACCCATGGTGAAGAGCACAGATATTTCTTATCCTATGCTTCAAAGAAAAATATGTACAATATCTAAAGTGTATACCAAAAATGCTATCCAATGAACACAAATTAGTAAAACAAAAAAAGTTTTATGGAAAAGGTATTGGTTCATAAGGACAGAGAGAGGTCGAGTGGGACCACTCCCAGCCAGGAGCCTTGGTCTATAGTACATAGGAATAGCAGGGAAAAGAAGTCACCCCCCCGTCCCTCTCCTCCCTGTGAACTTCGGCTAACTAACCGGTACACCATCGTGGATGAGCAGGACTTCCCCCCGCTGACAGGAGACTTCCATCCCAATTCGTCCTCACAGCCACTGGTGTGATGCGCACTGGTACCCCCTGCTCTGGCGGCTTGGTCAATCCCTCCAGCCACCAATCGAAACTGGTTGTCACTCACTGCATGCTCCTACATGTCTGATCATTGGGGATTCCATCATCATATAAAATCAAAATTGCAGGGACCCATTGCCTACGATGCTGTGGGATCAATACTTTGATACTCACAAGCTGTTCATTTGGTATCGATTCCTTTAAAAAAATATTGATAATACAATTATATAAATACAAAAAGTGGCTGGTTGCATCACTTCCAAATGTTTTCAGTACTTGTGTATAATGTTTGTGCCAATAAACAACCCTGACATTTATAGCTGGCTCATGTCACATGACTGTGGAAACCTTTGTAACATGACAACCGAGTGCAGACAAGTTTGCACACACGTCCGCCTCAAACTTGTGAGAGAATGTCAGAAAGGAAACAACATGGTGTGGTGCTACTTTTCATCTGTAGATAAAAATACACCAAGATGCACTATTTGTGACAAGAAAGTGCCAGACAGCAGACACAACACAACAAGCAACAAGTAACCTCTTCAAACATTCAAGAACAACACACCCTGAAAGTTAAATTAGGAGGCTGAACAAAAACAAGAAGATGCCCATACATCTAAGTCTCCTGCACCACCCTCTGTCTGACAAAAGACAGGTTTAAGTACATTAGGAAATCTTTATGAACAATCAAAATGGAATAGATAAAATGCCAAGACCTTTCCATTTAGATTTCTGAAGAAATGTCAAATTAATAAGGTGTTTTTTATTTGTTTTTTTTTTTCTGAATATTGCTGTCAGGAAGCCTAAATAGCTGAATATGGAGAAAGTGGAAGTTGCTCTGGAAAAATCATGGCCTATTTAAGAAATCTTTAAGAAAGTACAAGTGTGCACATGGTTTATGTTGTTAGTATTTTAATTTATTTAATAATAAATGTTATGTTATGTAATGCATAGTATGTTATATTTATTTATTTATTTTATTATTATTTTATCATAGTATTTCTGAAAAATACTGGACTATTTTTTACACTTATCAGCATATTAGCATGTATTCATATTTGCTTTTGTAATAAATTTGTTATTAATGGCTAGTATGTGTCATGTGATTTGCCTTTATGTGTAATGATCTTTTTTTTCTAAAAATTACCATTATTTTGAAAAACCACATACCCATTTAAGAAATTGTAACAAAAAGTACCAGTATCATATCAAATTAAAAGAGTTTGGTATAGCCCATCCCTACCTGGTACTAAAATTGTGGATGTTATGCGGCAGATCATATCTCTGCTTAGCAAACACCCATAAATCCACAGTGTTATTATTCATGTTGGTACAAGCAACATCACCAAGCAGCAGTCTGAAGCTCTAAAACAGAAGTTTTAACCATCTTTTTAACAAACTCAAAAACTCTGGAAAGTCCGTCTTTGTCTCAGGCCCTCTCCCCTCTATGGGCTGAGATATTGGATGTTTTAGCTGGCTGCTCTTTCTGCACACGTGGCCACAGTCAGTATGGCCATCACACAATTTTTTTTTCTTTTATTGACAATTTTAATTTTTTTTGGGAACGTTTCTTTTTTTAGCGAGATGGTATCCATCCCAGCTTCCATGGCACACATGCACTTTCAGCAAACATTTTCCATGCAGTTACTACAGCCTCATGTCACTGACTAACTGCTATCTGCCCCACAACAGCTCTGTGGTCTCATTTATAACTGTTGCATACACACAAAAGGGACTCTGACCCATGCGTACAACCATTTTGGAGACAGAGGAAATTGGTAATGCAGATGGTGAGGTGGTGAATTGAAGCCAGATTGTATAATGATTTCTCTCGGACATTTAATCTCATACAATATCAAATGTTAATTATAGATTCACTTTATCATAAACATTCAAACCAGCAGTGTTATCCGTATTTGCACTTGTAGTGAGCCATAACTATTCCATGAGCACCTTTCAATTTGAAAAGATGTAAGCCGACTCAAATCTTAAATCAAAGTCCATTCAACATGTCATCAGCGTTGTCTCACAGAGGAGAGGGTCAGTTGTGGAGTGCGCAGCAGCTGCTGAAATGAATGATGTCAGGATATAGCAGGTGGCAGGATTCTGGAAAGTCTGGCTTGCCTTTCCTCCATATTAAGTGTGATTATACTGATTCCTTTTCACCTCAACCATGTTAACTAACCGATGAAATTATCATCATCGGTTGTAGAAATCCAAGATGACATCAAATAACTTAACTTAAATGTAGCTTAAAAATAATTGCAGAATAGAGTGCTAACAGATTTTTAATAATATTTTCTAATACTGTGCCTATATCACCAGGTATGATTTTAGTTTCCATATCATGTAAAATCACTGCAGTGAACACTGTGCTGTCAAGCGCACAGAGCGCACTTGAGACACCGCAGCATCTGCCGCACACACTCTGCCTTCTTCAGTCACCTCACTGGCACATCTTCACCACCTGCACTCATATATGGACTGTTGCAAGCTGCCCAAGCGCAAGTGATGAGTGAGAGGGTCGCATACGCTGATTCTCAACACTGATTGGTCAGCTGTCTCGAGAGGGAGACTGATTCACCCGGTGAAAGAAACGCAGATCAATATTCATGAATACTTTTGCATTGACCATTTATGGTTGAATGTGGGTGTGTAGAGGGCTGGATATGAGGCTGATCCATGCGCTCACATTTCCAGGTGGACTGTGATTTATAAAGGGAAAAACGTGTGCATTTGTGCGTACGCACGGTTTTTATAAATTTGACTAGTTTTTGGTGCACACCATTTTCAGCTTTTGTGCACATGTACACTTTTAGTATGGATCCTACGCGATGTTTTATGAATGAGACCCCTGGACTACAAATCAGTCACTGATTACTGTTTTTCACCCCCCAGTGACCTCTTTGCTTCCTGTTTGTACAACTAGCTCTCTCTACAGCCCATGGGTTGTGATTCCGACCCATTTTTATGACACTGCCCTTGGTTTTGATGGTCCAGTAGTAATTAGTGATAGTTGGCTTGACTATCAACGGACTAATCACAGGAGTGTTGATTTTAATAATTTGTCCATGATTTGGCCTGTTTGCTTGCCACAGAAGGGAGCAAATCAAAGGGTCTTGAACCTGGATTCAAAACAAAACCTTTCACTATGTTCTCTGCTCATAAACAGCGCCACTTGTGGTTCTGGAAGTTATGACTCAAATTCACAGGAAACTCAAAATGTTGATTTTAGCATGTAAAACTTCTTGCATCACATGGGGATTCAAAATATTCATATGAACATACGTAGTATTATATCCAAAATGGACCATATTAAAAGTCTTGGCGCAACAATCTGACCCTGAAATTTTTGTGTTTTCTTAAACATGGTTGTCAAACAAAGTTAAAGATGCTGATATCTGTCTTGATAACTACAATGTTTTTCAATGCTAATGAAAAGTTGTTTATCTGTCTCTGTCGTTACCTCTGTATCTAAACTGAAATATGTTGAACTCTTTGCTCTAATGTTTGTCTGGGGAAAAATAATACTTTACAGCACTAGTTATTGGGTTTTATTGTTCACCCTCTACACCTGCGGTTGCAATCATAGATCTTTTATTTGATTTGATATCCAGCTATGAAAATTCAGAACATTTTATCCTGGTTGATATGAACATTAGCTGGTTAACTAACACTTCTGATAATCTAAAAATTCTCTGCAATGAATTCAATCTCACACAGCTAATTTCTTCCCCAACTCAGCCACATCGAAAAAATGCAGAAAAGGCCACACTTCAAGATATTTTTAACCAATAGACCTCAACAAAACAAATCTAGTGGTGTTTTTCCTCTCAACTACACTGACCACTGCCCAACAGCATGCATCCGTGACACAAAATTACGAAGATCCAAACCATGTATCATTTTCAAAAGGAATTTTAAACACTTTTCTGAACAAGTTTGTTTAATGTATACTATAATGATGTTGGGTTTGCCATGGCAATTCGTGATCCATACTAAGCCTTAGATTTAGTTATAAAGACATTTAATTCCATTGCAGACAAGTTCAGAGTCAAGATCAGGAACAACCCTCGGTTTTGTTCAGAAATTACTGTAATGTTACATGAAAGGGACGTTGCCTGGCACAAAGCACAAATAACTAAATCATCCTCATATTGGCATTATTTTTGTCAACAATGTAATAGGTGTCTCACTGTTGTTTGAAATGCCAAATCATCATTTTATGTCTCTGCACTATCTGAAAGTTCAGGAAACCCAGCATTTTTTTGGAAAATGGTTAATTCATTATCACATAATCCTATGTCATTCTTACCCAATGAAATTGTTCAAGGTTCTAACACTATCTCAGTTGGAAAGAAAATATGTGATGTACTAAATGAACACTTTATTTCTTCAGGTTATTTATTTGAAAATGCAGGATTTCATTCCGTTATCTCTGATCATAGTGCACCTTGCTTGGCAAACAAATTAGGCACTCAGACCTTTTCACTGAACTGAAACAATTTTATCACAACACTCCATTTTAAAATAATAGTGATCAGGATTTAGACCTGGGCATAGTATGTAGGGTTTGTGATGACAGCATCGAAAGTCTTGAATGATGTTACCAGTACATTACATAAGGACTGTGTCGCCATTTTTATTGATTTATCTCTTTTTGATACTGATGATCATCAATTTTTTCTGAAATGCCTGGAATCCATTGAATTTGATGAAAAATCATGTCATTGGTTTGCAAATTATCTCAGTGGTAGAACACAAGCTGTTGTGGCTGATGGCTATCAGTCCGGCTTTATGAGTGTTAACAAAGGTGTGCAACAGGGTTCTATTCTTCCACTTTTATTCACAACTTTTAAAAATTACTCAGGAGAAAATGTTACAAACAGTGCAATTCATCTATACGCAGGCGATAGTATTCTCTATACAACATTATCCTCTGTTGCCCAGGTGGTTCAAAAAACTTGTGTTTTGATTTCTGAACTGAACAGCAAATTATAATTGATCTTTAATTACTTTAATCTCTGATAAAACAAAATGTATGTGTAAGTGTAAGTGTTGCTTCAATTTAGCTGTGGTGCAAGAGGCCAAGGCTGGAGCTCTGTTTGTGGAATAAAAACAAAAGGTTTTTCAGGTGAATTCAATAGCTGTCAGGAAGAACAACAATCATAACAATAACAACAACAGCAGCAACAGCAACAGCAACAGCCAGGGAAGGATGCCAACAGTACTGTGACGGACCGTGAAGGCTCGGCCCGCAACCAAGGGTTTCCTGTGAGATGATAAAGCACAAAAAACTGTGGGGAAGAAGCAAAGTTAGTGACATGCATTGATGTTACATGAATGGATACAGATGGAGAGGAGGAGGAGGAGAGAGGAGCTCAGTGCATCATGGGAAGTCCCTCTGCAGTCTAGGCCTATAGCAGCATAACTAAGGGCTGATCCAAGGCAAGCCTGGCCAGCCCTAACTATAAGCTTTATCAAAAAGGAAAGTTTTAAGCCTTCTCTTAAACATAGAGAGGGTGTCTACACCCCGGACCGAATCTGGAAGATGGTTCCACAAGAGAGGAGCCTGATAGCTGAAGGCTCTGCCTCCCATTCTACTTTTAAAGACTGTAGGAACCACCAGTAAGCCTGCATTCTGGGAGCGCAGTGTTCTGGTGGGATAATACGGTACTATGAGCTGTTCAAGATATGATGGTGCCTGACAATTAAGGGCTTTGTAAGTTCGGAGAAGGATTTTAAATTCTATTCTAAATTTTACAGGAAGCCAATGTAGCGAAGTTAAAATGGGAGAAGTGTGATCTCTTTTTCTAGTTGTAGTCAGTACACGTGCAGCTGCATTCTGGACCAGCTGGAGAGTCTTTAGAGACTTGTTAGGGCAGCCTGATAATAAGGAATTGCTTGGAACTATGGGACTGCTGGTTCTTGCTGGACTGGTTTGGTGCTCTGCAGAAACAGAAAAAGACAACAGTTTTTTTAATTTTAAAAATAGTTTTTGCAGGGTTTTGGTTTTCTAAACTGCAGATTTGGCTGATGTACTGTAGAGCTATCTCATCTTAGCCAAGGGTGATTTGGAAGACTCTCCAAGGTAGGCCGGTCCTGTGGGCGCTTGGCCAGACACCTCTGCAAAAAGTCCTTGCAGTCTGGACATAAGCATATGGATCAAGGTTTAATTCATGAACTATGCATGCTTCTGTGTTTGCATGTATGTGTGCATGTCTTACCATCAGAAAGGTCAACTCGAATTGGGGGATTGCAACAGATAATCTCATGGGGAGAGGTGAAGGGGAGTCGTTTATGCAGTAAACCATATAGCACCACCCCCAGCTGCCACACTGTTGTGGGACCGGCCGTGTAGCAGTGATGCTCAAACCATTCCGGGGAACTGTACACTTCAGTCCCTAGTGTACACAGAGACACCAAAAGGGAAAGTTCATTGGTGAAGGACTGAGGTGAAGGCCAGGGACAGAGACAGAAAAGGAGAGACAGAAAGACATTCCTCACAGTCTAAGGTAAAAAAAGAAAAAAAAGCCTACCTTGTTCCACAGTGTGCTCTTCTTCTATCTGCATTGTGCCATAGCCAAAGTCAATGAATCTGACCCTCGGGACATCAGAACCTGTTTCAATAAGAATGTTGTCCAGTTTTATGTCCCGATGGAAAACTCCTTTTGAATGCATCTCCAAGGCTGCATTCACCAGCTGTCGCTGTAGGGCCTGCGGGACATAAATTCTCCATGAAACTTAAACTGATGATAGACAACAGGCAGGTTGACCCATGATGGGTATGGACACACACACACATACACACACACACACACACACACACACACACACACACACACACACACACACACACACACACACACACACACACACACACTCATACATCCAGCTAAAAGGCCCTTACTTGAGCCTCTTGCTCCTCCATGTAGGAATCCCTTTGTTCAAAGTAATCAATTAAGTCCATGCAGGGGACGGGTCTCTCCAGAACCATAATTAATTCCTCGTCCAGGTCGAACCAGTCCAGCAGGACTGGGGTTATAGTGCTGGCTATTGAGTCTGGTCCAGCTCCTACTGCTATTAGCAATGCCACCTCCAGAGGAACGTTGCTCATCTTCTCATTCAGACACTTTAGATAAATGTGTGAAATTAGGTTAAAGATGGAAAATCAATTTCTGGGTTTTATAAGTAACTCTAAACACCATGCGGTGCTTCAAATAAAAACTGCCACAGGTTTTACAGGTAGTGTATGCATGTGCTCGCCTCATGTAAAAAGAGAAATATCAAAGAAATTAAACATTTAAATGAAGTGAAAGACTTGGTATTAGGACAGAGAACACATCACTTACCAATGGAATGCGCACAACATCCTCCTGTGGAATATGTTTTATAGCTACCTACAAGACACAAACAGATATTTGGTTTAGCTTTCACTACATTTAGCTTTCACTAAATAAAGAATTAATGGATGAATTATGAATGTGTTTGTGTGTGTGTGTCTGTGTGTGCGTGTGTTTGCAGTG
Source organism: Thunnus albacares (assembly GCF_914725855.1). Taxonomy (NCBI): domain Eukaryota; kingdom Metazoa; phylum Chordata; class Actinopteri; order Scombriformes; family Scombridae; genus Thunnus; species Thunnus albacares. The sequence continues at coordinate 1,265,112 of NC_058118.1, read as the reverse complement.
TGTGTACATGTAAGAAGCCTTACAGGCAGATTGTCGTTTCTGTGAAATCCTGCAAAGACCAAAGCATAGCCTCCTTCACCCAGCAGTTCCTTTTCCTCATACTTGGCCTTAAATTCAGCTGCAGACACAGAATACAAATACATATATTGTGGATTAGTAACATTACAGGGGAAAGGTCTTTTTCATTGTTTTCTTAAGACAATGAAACAATTTGGTCCCCTCCAAAAGAGGGGAACAGGCAAAATAGTTAAATTGAGAGCACAAATGAATGTATTGAGGGCAAAAATGATTGAATTGAGAGAACAAATTTGCTATTTTTTCTCCATGGCCCCTCCTGGGCTCCGTACATTCTTAACCTAAAGCCAAACCCTAATGTGGAAGAGTGATTTCCTTGTGTAAATAGACATGGCAGTATCATCACAGAGTCAGTATACACTCATTACACAGACAGTACACAGGATGGTTAATTATTAAAGAATCAAGGAAAGGTCAGTGCTCATGATATTTTGATTATTTGCTTGTGATGTTTGATTAAAGGCCAACAGGCCCTATTTTTATTTTTAAATTTGACATTTATTTTTTTTAAGTTTGAGACACCATTGTTTCCAGACTGAAAGAGTTTGGTTAAGTGTGAGATGGAGCCAAACATAGGCTCCACACTAAGAGTAGCTATGAAAAGTATATAAGGTGATGTTTTGTGGTTTTGCATCAGGTTTTTCATCCTGAGATTGAAGCCTCAGTTTGCTCTGTATTACACTTGATGCACAGTAAACCTATTCACATTGAACTCTGCCTATTTCAAGTGTTTTTCTTTGGGTTTTTTGAGTTTTAAATGTTGTGGGAGACCTGAAGATTTATTGGTCCATCTGAAGATTTTCCACCACACTAAACTAGCCACAGAAATGAGGTTTGACAAGATGTCATTTAGCTTAAGATTTACATCTGAAACAAAGAGAAAATGAATCTCTCTGCTGTGTATGTCTTACCTCTGTTGTCAGTGTGGCAAGTGCTTTTTGATGTGTGGCTGGGGCCCTCTTGCAGACTTGGAGTTTTTCTACTTCTCTTCTTTGGCTGCTCCTCAGCCTTTTCACAGGTCACTTTACACTTACTGCTCTTCTTTGACACGTCAGCAGCATCCAACACTGGGAGATCATTGGATTCAGTTATACTTGTATTTCCTACAGGTAATACAAGTAAGTGTGAAATGTAAAAAAACAATGACACCATTAGCATTTTTGAATCATTGCTTGGATTCAGAGTTGGGAGAAGCAGTGAGGGATTAAACCACTGCTGTACACATTGGGATTCAGACTTCAGATTTATCTGTGGATTTTCTGGTTTACAGAGTTAAAACAGACAGTTTTGCCCTTGAATTGGATATTCTCTTCTGTGACATGTGCTCAGAAAGGAAAATACATTTTAAATCTCAGATAGATGTTGTATTGTTTAAGGTTAATTCTGTTAATTCTGATTTGACAAGCAATTAAGCCATACTTGATTTCCAGTATATGCGTAGCAGCCACTATTTCACAGTGTGTTATAGTTCATGAAAGTTAATTGTAACATTTTGGTTGTCAAAAGTCTTGTTCTGGGTTTGGTTGTACTAAAAAACTCTCTAAAGAGTCGGCTATTCAGTTTTTCTGGTAAGTACATTTAGTTTTAATGGTTTTAAGCCTATTTTCCGCTAGCAGAAATTAGCATTAGCATTAGCATTATCACAGTTAGCTCCACCCTTTCGTCCAAATATGGTCACTTCTGACTCTAAAAGTCCAAGATGGTAACGTTCAAATCCAACAAGGCGACGGTCAAATCAACTCGAGGCTTCAAAACAGCAGTCCATAAACCAATGGGTGACCTCACAGTGACTATGTCCATATGTTTTTTTTACAATTTATGGTGGCAAGCAAGACACCATAACTTGACTTGTTCTTGAGGAGTTGGAGCATTTATTCACTGACAAATGGTCTAAACTGTACACACACTGCACTACTACGTTCGCAGCTGCTAACTTCATACTCTATCACACACACACTCTCTTTTTACCGTCACGCCACCTAATGTTGCTCCCAAATGGGGCAAACATGCACAGAAAGAATATGTTCATTTCAATAAGAGAAAAACGATCAGATCGAGCATTTACATGGTTATGAGGTGCTAATATTTTCCTGCTTAATGGATTATCAAAGGTTTACACCACCCCTCTCACCCTGATTGAAAATTCCTTCTGTTCTGCCAGATCGGGCCAGTCTCTTCTGATTGAGGTGGTTACGTGGTTATTTTTATTCTGACTGAGCTATTGTTCTGATTATTAGTGGAATATTAGTTTCCATGTAAACACAGCTACTTAGAGACAGAACACAATTGAGTCCTACACACCCTGGAGGGGAAAACAACAATGACTTTTTCACACACTTCTTCACACTTTTTATTGTGTGAAGGTGTATCCTTGTCACTTCTTTCTGCAAGCAAACAGAAAAATGCCTAAAAGCTGCTGTTTTTTGGGTTCTTTGCCAACAGGGCAAAGAACCCAAAAAACCAAGCCTTTAAGAAGACAAAAGTGGATAACGTTACAGGGCTGTGTGCCATGTGGTGGCCTGACCTGACCAGCTGTTTAATTGAAAGGTATGCAGTGTTTGGAATAGATGTGGTTTTCAGAGTATGACACGTTGCACTCTGTCTATCTATGTAGTCAGAGAAATGAGCTTTAACTGATTATTATTTTTTAGCTTAGCACTCAGAATACAGAAAAAATGAATTGTCTGCATGTCCAAGTTCATCTAACCTTTTCTAATGGTTGGGTCAGTGGTTGCTGCAGCAGAGGTGCTGGGTTTGTCACGGGTTGAGGAGAGGTGGGGGGACTGTCTGCGCTCCTGGGATGGACTTTGGCTTGTCCTGCTTCTCTTACTTGCTCTTTGCAGCCTCTCCTTAGACCCATGCTTCCTTTTTATGCTCTCTGTCCGCTCATCTAATGTGTTACCTTCCAGCCTGAAGATGCTGGAGTCAGTGTGGCGACCTGCAAAAAAATACAGCTGAATGTGGTGAATACAGGGCCAGCCCTGACTATGTTGGTGCCCTAGACGAGATTTTAGATTGAAACACTTGTTTTCTAACATATTGTTTACGTTTTATAATCAAAAAATAAAAACATCCCAGTCTCTTTTTTATCATAAATTCCTCAAGTATCAACACACAATAAGTCACCAGTGCCCAATCCTACATGGTGAATTATGCTGATTAACATGTAAGACAGACTGCATTTTACCTCACTACTTACCTAGATGTCTGCTCGAGTCTAGGAAGCATGGACTAGTAAATATTGGCCAAGATTTAGACGCCATGCGGTTGATTTGATTTTGACGGGAATATTTTACTGTTAGTTCTAGTGAGTTGAAAAATAAACTGTGTTGGTCTAAGAAGTGTTCACGGAATGTGGTGAGCTAATATGACATCTCATTGTTTTAAAAGATTCTTCAGCTCTAATTTATAACAGTTCTGGAATTAGAATTCTAAAAAAAACAAAAAACATTCACCTCATTTGTTTATTTTTTTATTTGTTAGGATCCCCATTAGCTGTGCTCTAAAGCACAGCTAGTCTTCCTGGGGTCCACATTTAAAAACATACATTACACATTACAGTCAACACAAATGACATACAAAAGACATGTATTAGAGAATAATGTTAATATATATGAGTAGAACTTACACAGTAAAAACTACAGATCAGCATATGCATAGCATCCATGTCATGTTTTCGTTGCTCTATATACTACTGCGTGTTTAAGGAAATTAGTGTTTGTCTTGGGAAGTGAAAACTGGCCTTCTGTTGCCTGTTTTCATGTTGAGAGAAGAAGCTCGAGGATCACCCTGTCTTCAACTTTAGCCAGTTGAGTGCATGCTATTGATATTAGTGTTGTACGGACACTGGAGAGCAAGACATGCCGCCTTGTTCTGTACTAGCTGAAGTTTGCTTTTATCTTTTTTTGTGGCATTCACCCATATTATCTGGCAGTAATCAAGCTGCGAAAGAATAAGAGTACTTAACACAAGTTTAGTTAAATCAGGTGTAAGATATTTTCTGCATCGCCTTACAAAAAGCCAATGCATTTCCATCATTGTAGGGTACTGGAGAAATACAATTTACTGAGCTTTGAGGATTTTAGTTTATCCTCAAATTTGTGTGTAGTTTATGAAATTTTAAATGGTTTGGCCCCTCCTCCACTATGTGACTTTGTGTACACTCGCTTAGTAAGTTCTATTAGATCCTCCAGAATATCCTCTATACAAGATTGTACCAGACCATTTCGTTGCACTGCATTTGGGCAGTCAGCTTTCTCTGTGAAAGCCACAACTCAGTGGAATGTCCTACCTGATGATATGAAGAATTGTAGCTCTATCAATGCATTCAAGACCAGACTGAAACATGTACTAAAGACCAATCAGCTGTGACCATTGAATCACACAGCTGAGTTTATTTTACATTATTTCTAATTGACATTGTAGGTTAACTTGAACTTGAAGTTAACTTAAGGCCATAATACCTCAATTTCATTACACATGATATCTTCCCTAACTTTCACAGGAATATGATTTTGAACATAAAAAGCTGCACCACCCCCATGTTCCTGTTCTTTCTGTACAGATTATACCCTTGTATGCACACAGCTTCATCATTAAATGTTTCATCCAAATGTGTCTCAGATATTGCAAAGATGTTAACTGTGTTTGAAAACAACAGATCAGTAATTTCGGTTTGAGAAGTATCAGTGGATGATTTGAAACTTTTTCCTCTGCAGTGAAACTGTATCACTGTAACGATGCTGTAGTACTCTTCACATAGAAGCAAGTTACAAACTGTGTAAAGCCCGCTGTCAGGTCTATAGGGGATGGGTGTTTGCAGATGGATTCTAGGGTGGAGTATAACTGTAACAAAAGGCCTGATGTAAATACAACATGCAATAGTTGCAAAAAATTCTGCAAAGCATACTTTATGTCTTACCTAAGGAGAGATGTCACACAAATAGCACAACTTGTACATACTGACAGTGAAAACTGATATAAAGACTGGATCAGTATTAATCATTGTTGACTGCAGCTGTAACAAAACTCAGATTTAAAGTGTTAAAATCATACACACACACACACACAAACACACACAAACACACACACACACACACACACACACACACACACACACACACACACACACACACACACACACACACACACACAGTTTACCTGTCTGACTGAAAGAAGATACAAGGGTGTGGCCAACCATGAGCACATCAACAGTTAAACATGGCCTCTTTTATGTGCATGTTCAGACTTGAAGCAAAAAAAAGGCAGGCACTTTATCACTTCGTCATCACTGTCAGGTGGCTTGAGTCAATGGCCTGACTCAGGTCACTGAAGACACCTCAGGTAAACAAATTTCTAAATTAAGTTCAATCAGTATTTGCAGAGACTAACAATAGATACAGAGTGAAATGGGAGTCAAACTTCTGCATTTTTGGTTCTCCAGTGGTAAACGATCTTGAAGAGCTCAAAATCAGAATGTCAGTGTCACTTGAAGGGCCACATTTTTTGTGTCTTGTACAAAGTAAAGTGGAGCTGTGTTTTTACCATTTTATTTCCATGCTGCAGCACACAGGCTGGTGCTTTGCATACAGTTAGAGCGCAGCTCCGGAGGGAGCACACACAGTACAGTCAACAGTCTCCTGCAGGAACTTTAGGAAATACTAATACTGCAAATCTGATCATCACACAGTATTAATAATAAATCAAGAGATTTAATATTAAAAGGAGTATTTAATCACTCTGAAGACATTCTCTCTTAGACAAATTAATATCATAAATATTATAAATCCCATCTCCCCCCATTAAATGAACAAATACAGTATACTTTACATGCTTATCCAAAATATGTGCTTATCCAAAATCAATTACATATGTATGCAGCATGGAATAGATACAAAAGAGCTCTTTCCGCCTTAATCTCTTCCTTTGGGATAACTTATACAAAGTAACACAACATTTAAAAAGAATAAATGCTAAAAGTTTGTGAACCATATGTGTGAAAAATGAAATTATGTCTGAAAAATCAAATGCAGTGAACTGCAAAGAGAGGCTCTTCAGTGAGCCATGAGCAGCACTTTAATTACAATTTGAATATTGTGGCAACACATTGTTTCCATTGTTACCATCCCATTGACAATCACTGACAGACAAACTGGAAGAGTTAAGTATTAACCTGTTTAATTGTAACTTGTATGAAAGGGTTTGAGAACCACTTACTGTACTTTCTTCTTCATACACCCCATCATGGCTAAATGCAGCAGTAAGGCAGTATGTTTATACTACTGCACAGTTTGTACTACATGATCCTCCTGGTGTTCTTGAAGTGACCTCTACTGGTATTTGCATGATGTGGTTTAGTCTTGGGCTGCGTTTGTATTTGCCATGCAGAATCCAGTGAAATAAGATGCACGCAGTTCATTTTCCTCTTAAGCACACACTGGCTGTGCAGACTTAAACAAGGTCATTCTTTATTGGCAGAATTATTAAATAACACGTCTTTAAACATGCTGGAGACTTGGACATTTTGGACATCCTGCTTTTCCTGTTCAGGGTTGCAGAGACTGCTGCCTTTCCCAGCATGCACTGGGCAAGAGGCAGGGTACAGCACAACAGGACAGAGAGTGCCATCATGTATGTGCAATTATGTAAACCACACAGTCAACGGACAGCAAGTGCTTGACATCTTTTCAGAGATGTTCAATGGCCTTTGTATGCATTTTTAAAGGCTCTGTAATCCCAACAAACAATTGCAACAGAAAGAGGCTAAAAAAAGAGAAAGGGCTGATTTACCTAGCAGTTAAGGCTGTGGCTCCTCTGTGCTTGCTCCTGTTACTCAGACCGTGCCCTTTGTCTGGGGCCAGGGCTTGGTCCGGGGCCAAAATTTGCATGCCAAGGGCCACTTGAATGCGAAGCTCCCCGGATTCTCACTGCCTGACATGCAAAACCAGTGGGGGACCAGTTAAAATGGCGCACGCGCACAGTCAACACAGGTGTACTCCAGTCAAAACAATGAGCTGCCTACCCCCTCCCCAGAGCTCTAAACCTTCACCACTCTTCCCAGAGAGTGTTATGGAAATGAGTGAAGTGATTTTCCTGGGATACTGTACCTGCAGGTTGTCAAAGGATGAGGGTTGGATGTTAAGGTAAGGTGATATGTAGGTTGGTCCATAACAGATCACAAACTAAAAGCAGTGTGACACTCGAGAGTGGGGACTGGAGGTTGAGGGTCATATAAGAGGCAGATCATCAGAGGTAGAAACAGAAGAGGAATAAAATTGGTAGGATTCAAAGCATGCCGAGGTCTTTCCTTGTGAAAAAGAAACATGGGGCATGTAGAACATGGCAATGGAAAGAGTCAGAGCAGGTCGAGTGGAAAGAGGATAATACGGCAGGTAAGATTTGCATCTTTACATTTATGAGTTTTTGTGAGTTGTCAAAATTAAGCAGTGATATACAAGTTGGTCTGACCCAAAAACAGGCTGTTAAGCCATACTCCAGTATGTTTAATTTATTGTAATTAAAGTTAACCTTCTTAGTTTACTTATAAATTAATTAATTATTTCCTTTTGTCCCTGTCGATGAGCAAAGATGCTAAAGAGCTGGTGTCCTGCAGTGCTGACGCCCAACAGTCTGCTACTGTGCCTCAGCCAGTAACTACCTTAGGATGTGGGACAGCAGCAGAAATTAGAGTGCCTGTACCTTTGGCAGGATCAGGAGGACCAGGGGCTGACACCAGGCAGGACTGGTCCACACTGATGCTCCAGGGTTCCTTCTACCATCCCAGCACACTGGCACTGGTCAGCAGAGTGAAGGTGAGGTCAGACTTTTCATGTGAAGTTAAACTCCTATAATATGACCATGTTCAGACTACAATTTGTTCCCTATATGCCAAAGAGAGAAGAGAAAACTCATGAGGATGATATTACAATATTTTCATTATTATTATCTCTCTCATTCTATCAGCCCTGTCAACGTACTTCCCTCGCCTCAGGTGACTTTGTGTGCTCAGTGTGCCAAAAGATATTCCCCCTGCAGCGCATGTTGACCCGCCATCTGAAGTGTCACAGCCTGGTGAAGAGACATCCTTGTCGATTCTGTGGCAAAGGATTCAATGATACCTTCGACCTCAAGAGGCATATGCGAACACACACAGGTCAGAAATATATACATTTGCTCACACACACAAACAAACACACACACACACACACACACACACACACACACACACACACACACACACACACACACACACACACACACACACACACACACACACACTGATTGGAAAACAACTGTCTACAGATTACTATATGATTACTATATTTTGGTGACTGACAGCATCACTCAGTACCAGAGATCAGTCACCAAAAAGTACAGAGAGAATGTTTAAGTTGAATATTTTGACTCTCAAATACTATAGATTTCTGGCCTCACCTTTGGATTTATGAAATTTCTGTGGGGTGAGGTACAGTTGATGGAGGAAATTATAGTGCACCAGGCATTAATGGCAGCTGACAAACTGCTTTGACATAAATCTGATTCTGATAAATCTGAGGTGTTCATCAATTGTTATTATGTCAGGTCTGACTCTCATCTTGCTCTAGATTTGTGTAAACCTGGCTTCAGGCCTTCATTCAGCAGCAAGGAATACATTTTAGAAATAAATTTGTTTACATTTCCCTCATGAAGCAGTTTCTCCACATCAGTAGATACAAGTAAAGTCATTCTGGGTCCCAAGTTCTTTCTAAGAAAAGATCTTAACTGAAGATAGAAGAAGAAGGTCTTGCTGGACAAGTCATATTTCCTCTTCAATTGTTCAAAGGACATGAGAAGTCCTTTTTTGTAACAATCTTCCAAATGTTGGATCCCTTTATGATGCCAAGTCTCCAGAATCAACATGGGTATGAGTTTATTTTGTCTCAGAGGTGTTTGCATGTATCGCATTTAAGCTGCCAAGTAATACTTTTTAAAACTGGGTAATCGAAGGTCTCCTAATCAATAATCCCCTGTTAATTTTTCCATAGATACCCTGGACACTTTACAGTTCCATATAAATTGTCTAACATATTTGTTGAGGGTTTTAAAAAAGTTTCAGGTAGTGGAATTGGCAAGGACTGGAAGAGATATTGTAACCTCAGTAATATATTCATGTTGACACAGTTCATTTTGCCAATTAGAGTAATGATCAAACTCATCCACTTACGTAGATCATCTTCAATTCTACAGAACAATGGGGGGTAATTATGTTTGTACAAATTTTTAAGATCATTATCTACAGCTATTCCAAGATATTTTATACCATTCGGAAGCCCCTTAAATGAGCTTGTTTGCTGGTACTCAGTGTAATCAAAACTCGTTATTGGAATGATTTCACTTTTTTCCCAGCTCACCTTTTATCCTGAAATAACACCATAAACATTTAATAGAATCTGTAATGTGAGAGAGTTACCAGGGTCTATTAAGCACAAAATGACATCATCTGCCAGGAAATTAATTTTATGATTTGTCTGATCTACTTTGAAACCTTTTATATCAGGATCCCATCTAATTGCTTCAGCTAGGGGCTCAATAGCCATGACAAAGAGTCCTGGAGACAAAGGGCAGTCCTGTCTCCCCTCGATCTATTCAAGGGAAATGCTGTTGAGATCTGTAATTTTGGCCCGAGGTTCATAATAAAGGGTTTTTATCCAATTAATAAACAACTGGCCAAACCCAAACTTGGCCAAGACTTTGAATAAATACGGCCACTCCAGCCTATCAAAGGCTTTTTCAGCATCTAAAGCTATAGCTACACTAGTCTCAGTCTTAGATTTTATTAGGTGGATGACATTAAAGAGCCTACATATATTGTTAGCTGACGAGTGTTTTGAAATAAAGCCACTCTGGTCTGGATTTATTTATTGTGGCAAGTATTGGCCAAGTCTGTTAGCCAGGGCCATAGAGATCAGTTTATAGTCTCAATTTAATAATGAAATAGGCTGAAATGAAGAGCACTTTAATTGGTCTCTATTTTTTTGTGAACCACAGTGATTATGGCAGCAGAGAATGATTTGGGAAGAGTTTGAGTTCTAGATGCTAAGTTAATGACATCCATGATAAGGGGGATGAGTAAATTCTCTGTAAAAGGGGAAAACCATGCTCCCCTGGTGATTAATTAGATTGTAATGAACCCAAGGCCTCTTAAATTTCTTTTTCAGTGAAGGGAAGGTCAAGATTCTCTTGGTCTTCTTGGCCAAGTTTGGACAGTTCAATAGTGGACAGAAAGTCATCAATCTTAGTCAGATCTTCTGGCAATTTTGATGAATATATATTTGTATAAAGCTGTTGTGTTGTTAATTTCTATTGGATTATATGAGACTGAACCCGTTTCAGTTTCAATTGTGTTAACTGTCCTTGAACTTTCCTCTGTTCTCATGTGCCAGGAAAAGATTTTGTGTGCCTTCTCTCCCAATTCATTATATGATCTCTTTTGATGGTTTTTGTTAGTACACGTGCAGTTGCATTCTGGACCAGCTGGAGAGTCTTTAGAGACTTGTTAAGGCAGCCTGATAATAATGAATTGCAATAATCCAGCCTGAAGTAACAAAAGCATGGACTATTTTTTCTGCATCTTTTTGAGAGAGGATGTGCTTAATTTTTGCAATATCACGTAAGTGAAAAAAGGCAGTCCTTGAGATTTGTTTTATGTGGGATTTAAAGGACATATCTTGATTCAGTATAACTCCCAGATTCCTTACAGTGGTGCTGGAGGCCAGGGTAATGCCATCTAGAGTAGCTATATCATTAGATAATGTGTTTCTCAAGTGTTTGGGGCCGAGCACAATGACTTCAGTTTTGTCTGAGTTTAGTAGCAGAAAATAGCAGGTCATCCAGGTCTTTATGTCCTTAAGGCATGCTTGGGGTTTAGCTAACTGATTGGTATCATCTGGCTTCATAGATAAATATATTTGGGTATCATCTGCATAGCAATGAAAACTAATGAAGTGTTTCCAAATAATATTACCTAAAGGAAGCATATACAAGGTGAATAGTATTGGTCCAAGTACAGAACCCTGTGGAACTCCGTGTCTAACTTTTGCCTTCATGGAGGATTCATTGTTAACATGTACAAACTGAAATTGATCTGATAAATAGGACTTAAACCAGCTTAATGCAATTCCTAGGATTTGATGATCAATTGTGTTGAATGAGGTGCTAAGATCTAACAAGACAAGCACAGAGAGAAGTCCCCTGTCTGATGCAGCTAGGAGGTCATTTGTAACTTTCACCAGTGCTGACTCTGTGCAATGATGCGCTCTAAATCCTGACTGAAAGTCATTAAATAAACTATGGTTATGTAGGAAGTCACATAACTGTCTAGCAACTGCTTTCTCAAGGATCTAAAAATAAATGGAAGGTTAGATATAGGTCTATAGTTGGCTAAGACGCCTGAATCAAGAGTAGGCTTCTTAAGAAGAGGTTTAGTTACAGCTACTTTAAAGGACTGTGGTAAGTAGCCTGTTACTAAAGACAGATTGATCATATCTAGTAAAGAAGTTACTTCCTTAAGCAGCCTAGTTGGGATGAGGTCAAAGAGACAGGTTGATCGTTTGGATGAAGAAATCGTTGAAGTTAATTCAGAAAGGTCAATTGGAGAAAAGCAGTCTAAATATATATCAGGTTTCACAGCTGCTTCTAAGGTTCCTGTGTTTGAGGATAAATTGGTGCCTGTTGAGGGCAGAAGGTGATGAATGTTGTCTCTAATAGTTAGACTTTTATCATTAAAGATGGTCATGAAGTCATTAATACTGAGAGCCACTGGGATAAACGGATCAATAGAGTTATGACCCTTTGTCAGCCTGGCCAAAGTGCTGAAAAGAAACCTAGGGCTGTTTTTATTCTCCTCTATTAATGATGAATAATAGGTGGCTCTGGCATGACAGAGGGCCTTCCTATGTGTTTTAAGACTATCCTGCCAGACTAAACGAGATTCTTCTAGTTTGGTAGAACGCCAGATCCTTTTCAGTTTTCGCGATATTTGCTTTAATTTGCAGGTTTGGGAGTTAAACCATGGAGCTAACCTCTTATGTTTTATTAATTTCCTTTTTAAAGGGACGATGGAGTCAAGTGTTGTTTGCAGTGAGCCTGCAGCACTATCAACAAGATTATCAATTTGGGAGGGACTCAAATTAACTCTCTGTAGTATTGACACATAGTACTGAGTTCAATACTGATGGAATTGCTTCCTTAAATTCAGCTACAGCACTATCAGATAGACATCTTTTGAAGACATTTTTGTATAGTAGTGTGTAATCCAATAATAGAAATTCAAAAGTTATCAAGTAGTGGTCTGATAAAATAGGATTTTGTGGAAAAACAAATGTTCAATTTCAATGCCGTAAGTCAGCACAAGATCGAGGGTATGGTTATGACAGCAAGTGGGTTTATTTACACACTGAGAGAAGCCAATTGAGTCTAATAATGAGATAAACACAGTGCTAAGACTCATTATCGACGTCCACATGAATATTGAAATCACCTACTATAATTACTTTATCTGTACTAAGGACTAAGTTTGATAAAAACTCTGAGAATTCAGATAATTCAGAGTATGGACCAGGAGGATGGTACACTATTACAAATAGAATTGGCTGTAACGTTTTCCAGGTTGGGTGAGAGATATTAAGAACAAGGCTTTCAAATGACTTATAATTAAATTTAGGTCTAGGGTTGATAATTAGGCTTAAGTTGATGATGGCTGTGACACCACCTCCTCAGCCTGTGTCTCGAGGAATGTGAGTATTAATATGACTGGGAGTAGTGGATTCATTTAGGCTGACATATTCTTCATGACACAGCCAGGTTTCAGTATGGCAAAATAAATCAATATGAAGATCTGAGATTAGATCATTAACTAATACAGCTTTAGATGATAGTGATCTAATGTTTAAGAGTCCACATTTAATTCTCCTATTTTGTTGCACAATTGCAGATGTGATATTAATTAGTTTTAGATTTTTATGAATGACTCCTCTTTTATTTATTTTAGATTTAATTGATTTAAGTGGTCGGGTGACAGACACAGTCTCTATGTGGTTTTGGTTTTGGGTGGGTAACTGATCTAATGGAAGCGCAGAGAAGCTAGATCAAGATGTTTTGGCTCCACCTTTGGAGAGCTGTCATGACATCCATATTTATATACAGTCAATGAGACGAAGGAAAAGAAGCTGATGCACCGTGGCCATATGTTGATCCTATAGACGAAAACTGTTAGTGTCAGTCTCTTGACCATAATTTATAGTCTGAGATATCTGGATTTCTGACAGCTATGTTGTCTCCTACTTGATGAGGAGCCATAAGAATCAAACAGATGGCCAGACAGCCACAAAGTCATCATTACTAATTTGAATAAATACATTATTAATGGGCTACAGGAAATATACCTAACTAAAATCACTGACTTGTTTCTAGTTTGTCAACAAACCATGACAAATATGTAGCACCATAATAATGGAAAAGTTGAGGCTAATTTCCAATTATCTGGTAGGACAAGATTGCAACAAATAAGGCATGAAGTCAGAAGCATGGCTGATTTTTCCTTTTATTTGATTTTACTGACAAAACCTAAATGCAGCAGAACATGTTTGATATGATGCCAATTACCAGTAATCACAAGTTGATACCAGTGGCAATGACATGATGGATATGGTGAAAGTTTATCCAGTGCAGTAGCAGATTAACTTAGTGTAGGTTGCTATATGAATAAAATCACCCACACATTCTTCAGGTTCTGTAAGACACAAACCCACAAGCATTATACTTTTACGTTGAATGTAATGACACAGTATTGTAAATTCTATTAGAGCAATAGCTTGTAAACACTGCAGGGTAAAGCTTTGCTCTTTCAGCTGGGCGCACAGCAGTAGTGAGCATATGAACATTCAGTAGCTACCAAAAGATTAAGATGACAATCTTGTATTAGTGGTGAGGTTGCAGATTGCAACCAACTCAATACCCCCACCCCACTTCCAAGCATGTAGGAGAACTTACGGTGGCCACGAAACTCATGAACAATGCGAAAGGCCTTCTTAAGAGCCAGTGTTCGGTTTATCGATTCTGGGCTACTGTAGAAACATGGCGGTGCAACATGGCGGGCTCTGTTGAAGAAGACCCACCCCCTGTGTAGATATAAAGGGCTCATTCTAAGATAACGAAAACACAATTCTCATTTTCAGGTGATTATACACTAACTAAAACATAGTTATGAATATTATATTCCATTACTGCCAAGTCTGTTCTGCTAGATGCCACTAAATTCTACACACTGCACCTTTAAATGACAGCAGCAGCCTTAATTGCAAGATTTGTCACACAGCTGCAAGGCAACTGTAGCCAGTCTGAACGTGCAAGTATATCCACACAGACATGCACAGGAAAATAACCTCTTTTGTCTCCCCTTGCTGCAGGTATCCGTCCCTACAAGTGTGAGCTGTGTGAGAAAGCCTTCACACAGCGCTGCTCTCTGGAGTCCCATATGAGGAAGATTCACAGCGTTCACCAACAGTATGCCTACCGCCAGAGACGTTCCAAGATCTTTGTGTGTGAGGACTGTGGTTACACCTCAAGCCGCCCAGATGAGTACTTCCTCCATGTGAGACAGTGCCACCCTGGCAGTCCTGCACTCCGCAGGTACTACCGCCGCCAGGCCCATGAGAACAGCAGCTTTGCACCAGCGGAGCGTAAACTCAACCCCTATTTGCTGTACTCAACCCCTGCTTACTACATGTAGGAAGTCAAAACCTCCCAAGACATAACATACTGCAGCATATATAATCAGAAAAGTGTGTTCATTGTAGCTAAATCAATAGAACTTCTTTCCTTTGTTACTCACTGGCATTATCTAATTATGAAAACCCCAGTTATTAAACCATATGTTTCTGTATTGTTTAATATCAAGTTATTCACTTCACACACGACATATTCCTTACATTAGGAAGCATTATTAAATGACAGGTAGCATTATGGAAAACCAGGCAAAGCACTAAGTTCTGCATTTATGTAAACATAAATTGAACAATAAAAATACTTAAAGTAAATGCTAATACAATTGATATAAAACTGTGTAGACTAAAGTAAATGATGCACAAAAAAAATAACTCATTTGTCTTTCTTGTCTGATATAATTCCAGATTTGCCATTTAGTTTTATACATGACAACATTTATGTATGTTAAAAAGAACAATACGAAATCCTACAGTTTGCGGGTGTCGTTAATGCAGCAAGTCAAATCGGACATTGACAAGCTTCCGAAATTACCACTTGTCCTGAATGAAGCATAGTTGATGTACTGGATGTCGGCAGGGCTGGACATCCAACCCAGCATTCCTGCAGGCTGCAGCTGCTACTATTTGATTTATTGTGAAATATTAGGGTTAAATTTTGTAAAATCCTGGAAATAATTTAGTGTTGACTCGTTAATCTATGATAATTTCTAAGAGCGTCTTCAGTCACAATACTTTTGAGAAACACCTCTTAAGCTTATGAAGGTTCATAAAATGGATTTTATGATCATCTTAGCTTTAGATGCTTTTGGGAAACAATGCCCTAGTTTGTCATATTGTACTTGTAAAGTATATACAACATCATGTCTCAAAGGAGTTTCTGCATCATAACTCATTTGATTTCTGACTGTGATGGATTTGTAATTTCCTATTAAAAACAGAAAAACTTTTGGTGTTTTCCTGTGAACAGTGGAGTCTTTCGCTGATTTGCATAGGGCTTCACTCTTATTAGAATATTTTAGGTTTATTTTTGTAAACAACAAAGGGACAGTCAGTTCTCCTCTGTCCTCCCTATACACGATGTGCTTAAAAGTGATTTAGCAACAGACTCTCGTTAAACTGACTTAAACATAATTTTCAGTGGGTATCAGCTAGCATTTGATTTAAAATGCATGTAATTGCACGAGTCTCACACTGTTTTTTGCTTTGAATGGGTACTCAGATGTTCACAAAATCACATCTTTTTTCTTTGCTTCTTCCTTTTGAGTCTTTGTGCAACCTCATTGTTGATATAATTTGGGAACAAATTTTACTTGCACATTCTCAATTGTTTCTGCAATAATTCTTTTATACATGTTCACAAACCTGAATCATTCATGCAGTTTTTTACAAGCTCAAAATATGTTAGACCCTGTATTGATCACATAGATTTGTTCTGTGTACTACAAGTGTACTGTTAATAATACCAACAACAAAGTAACAACAAATATGTATTCATTCTTATGTTCTTTGTTGGTTTAAAATGTTAAGATCCTGTTTGTGTAAGTTGTGTGACAATATTCCAAATGCATGTCCTTGGTCCAGAAGTCTACTTATTCAATCTATTGGAAACAACCCAATCCTCAAATCTCGAAGCACAGACAAGGAGAGATAAATGTCTGATTTGGTGGCCTCAGTAGTGCGTGTCTCTGCTCTTAAGTGATATGATGCAATTCTGCTGGCTGATGAGGTTGAAAGCTGCCACGTGCACAGGGGAGCTTTGCAGAGTGTGAAACTGTTGGAGCAAGGGTCATTATATTCAAATCTGAGACTGCTCCCTCTCACTTTGGAGTGAGCTGGTGCCCCAAGTCTTTAACTACTGTATTTTCTCTAGTAGTGGCTGAGGCCTTTATTTACCTCAACTGCAGAGGGTACCAGGCCTTTATTGGAAGCCGGCTTATAGTAGAGAGAGGCCTTTATTCCTAATTCCCTCTGTTTGATAAGTATATTTGCTCATATTTTAGTACGAAGCCTCCCTGTTTTCTGATCTGCTTCCGTTGGCTCTGTTAAATTTTGGTTACTGCATTATGCTATTAATAAAATTAAAAGCCCATGGACATAATGCCTTCATTTCCTGTCTTTTATTGTGAAACATTACACAAGCATTTCAATTTAACTTGTGTGAAGTATGACCTGTCATGTACCGGAGGGCAAATATGGCCAGTGTCAGTTAAAAACTAAACAAATCTGAGGTAACGTTACGCTGGATATAAACATTAATAGCCAGTTAAAAACACAGCCAAATATCAAATATTAATCAGCTGTCTCTTTAGCTCCAAGCTAACTTTCTTCCTACCACCTCCAGCTAGCTGTGCTCTCCTCGTCAGCTAACAGCAGCTCACGCTTCTGTTTTTTCCAGTATCTCATACTTTTCGAGTCAGTGTCAAAATGTTTTGCTTTCTCCCCTTAATTTTCCTCCACATATTGCAAAACTCTCTCTTTAAATTCGACATCAAACTTCCGTCTAGTGGGTGCCATGTTTGCTCTCTACAGTGTTGTGGCATTGGCTAGTCACTGACACTTGCACAGGTCCTATATGGTACTTCAAATATAGCTACCGCCATCTTGTGGCGCTTGTACATTACTACAAACCACAGTTACGTTATAACAGGCACCAAGAGGAGGGGGCGGACATTTCTTTTCATTTGATAACGTTAAAAGTAAAGTTAGGCTTTGCTGTCGGTTTCCCAAGTCATTTTAAAAAAAGATGAGAGAAAGAGGGAGAGGGGGCTAGAGAGTGAATGAAGAGATGGAGCTGGTAAGAAAGCAGTGAATCAGATCAATAAAAAAAATATCTAATTGTTTCGCAGCGGTTACTTTCTAGAGCACAAATAAACACACACACACCCCCGCACACAGCTGTACAACCCTGCAGTGGTGCGCAGCAACACCTGATTTGGTCTGAATATGGCCTTAATCCATCCTTGTTTTTTCCCTCCCCGGCCTGTATTTGGGGCTGGCCTTTATTTGTTTGTGTTGACCACACCCCCGGCCATTATTGGAGACCCGGCTTTTCTTTTTTATTTTGTCGATCGAAATATATGTCACCTGCTGGACCGTTGCTGGGCAACAGGCAAGTGCATTTTTTGAGCGGTCTACCAGTCTCTAACGATGGAAAAATCCACAAAAAGAAAGATTTCTGATGAAAATAGAACTTTTAATGCTTCATGGACAGATTTATTTGCTTTTATTGTTGACGAGAATGGTTCACCTGTTTGCTTAATATGTGGGGAGAAATTGGCGAACAACAAAAAATCAAACCTTGAAAGACATTTCCCAAACAAACACTCAGCTTTCTCTGAAAAATACCCAGCTGGAGATGATCGAAAAAGAGCAGTTTTGGAACTGCTGTGGAAAATGACCAGAGCAAAAACACTTTGAAGAGGTGGATGAAGGTTACAAATTCATGCACTTTGGCTAGTTTTGTGGCAGCTCAGAAGATCACCAGGCACGGGAAGCCGTTCACTGATGGAGAATTTCTAAAAGAATCGTCCATAAAAAATATCAGAACATCTATTTTCGGACTTCAAGAACAAGAGTGAAATTGTTCAGAAAATTAAAGATATGAAAAAAGTTGTTAATGCTGAATGAATGAATATTTTAACTTAAACAACTGATTGTTTTATTGAGAAAATACATATGTACGTTTTTGTTTATGCAAGATATTCACTCATAAGTGTAATGTAACTATAAGTGGTGTAATCATCATTTTAGGGATCAAACAGATTTTGCGGCTCCAGGTGGGTTTTATTTGGTGGGAAATGGACTCAAATGGCTCTTTGTATGCTGAAGGTTGCTGACCCCTGATCTAGATTATTTTTAAGTATCCCAACTAATACCACCTTTAATATAACTTATACCTTTATATGAATATTCCTCCTAATGGTGTCTGTGATGGATAGGTGACATAGGGTGTGGATGTCATTCTTTACATTGAGACTCGGCTGTCCTCCTGCTGATGTCAGTGAATCCAACAGTCTTCATTTCGACCAGTAAGACCAGTAAGTCCAAAATGAAAAAACATTTATTAAGCACTTGTTGCAATCTCCATTAGATTCCACTAGATCAGCCATTATTTTTCCCTTTATTTCCTTCCTTACAGTCTGTCTTTCCTTCTGTGCTTGTTTATATGAAATGTGCAAAGCACTTTGTGACCAGTTTCTTGAAGCATTTTACAAATATATTCACTTGATTTCACTTAAATATGTTGAGCACTCACCATAAAATATTACCAAAGTAATAACCCACATTTGCTATTCTCTGTCACTGACTGAAACCATATAGCAACTGAACTGGCTCAGTCCATGAAAGCTTTTGGGGTTCCTCTGAGAAAATCCTCCTCTGTAGTGGAAGTGTTGTTTTACATTTCTGACAACGCCAATAGAGTTTTATTGAGAGTCTAACAATAAATAGAGCAAGAGGGGCTGATTAATTATGTAGCAGAAAACACAAATGGTGGTGTTTGTGTTCAGAATGGGTTGATTTCAGGATTGTTTAGTCTACTTTGAGTGCAACACATCAGTGCAATTCCTGCTTTACACAAAATGTTTTATCTAAATCAATAAGCCAAAATCTTATGGATTGTCATTTAACAAAAATAATTGCTGACACCTCACCCAGTTCAATCTACAGGAATTTCAGTCAGAGACTAACAAGGAAGTGAATTTTTTGGACAGAAAACTTAAGGACAGAGCTGTGGCAGCTAACAGCTGTGGCATGAAAGTATCATCAGAGAGATTGTGAGAAGTACAGGTTATAATCAGGGCCTTAGCTCCCAGTGATAACACCAAGGTCATATCCATAGTATTGTTTTGAGAATTTGAGAGTTTTAAACAACCAGATAAAGTTTACATTCCACAATTACAAATAAATTACACACAAATTAAGTTTTAATCCCCCAATTGTTTAATTTGACTGTTAGGCCAAAACATGATAAGAATAAAGAAAATTTATATTTCTCACACCACAATTAGATTCTTGTGGGGAAAGCTTTGAAATAGCATTTAGACAATCACGTAGGGAGATATAACTTTCAGAGAATAGATTTCAACAGTTTAATTAGTGGAAAAGAGTGGGACATTTTTGGCGACATGTCAAAAAATTTCATGAGGGGGTGGAAGTGCACTGGGGAACCTTGGTGACTGGCTTTAGTATTTAGAAAGTCCTGGCTATGACACTGTTTATAATGGCTATGTTGACCAACTGAATAAATATGACTGGACATACTGGTATAGCCACACAGCTGTGAATGAGCCTATCATTGCAAAGCATAAATGAAACAGCTGATCAACTAATACAAGTGCGACTCAGTGCTCGACCTTATTTATGCTTCATATCTGACCTTAACCATGCTACATATCTTCCACCCCACAGTAACTCTCCAATATGTTTGCCTTTATTTATGCTGCACACCTTTCACACTGTAAGAACTTGTGGTGCTATGGCCTACGTTAATATGCATAAACCATTATAATACCAAAACCCAGATATCATGGTTATTATTAGTAACCTTTTCAATACTAAAAAAGGCACAGCAAAAACATGCCTATAGTGCAACACAAGTACAAACCACCCCTAGTGCAGATACATGAGATCATATTTACTGTAAAAACTAAATGCACCAATATGGTCCAAAATGCCTGAAGATAGTATGCTCATGGAGTGATTTTTTTTCTGGCCCCTTTCGCTGTCACTCAAACATCATTGTCATTGTCACACATTAAAGAGTCTTTTTCTCAGTGTGCTCTCAACTCAGTGCATCTCTATCACAGCTGTCAGTCTGGTAAGCAGGCAAGGGAGGTCAGAAGATGTCCCTCATCATTTCTTCCTCATTACTTCCCAGTGTCTGACCTGCCTGTCTCATCATATCAGCTGGAAAACTTTATTTTGGAACATCTCCTATACTATAGGATGCTTCTCATGAGGGCTGCGGGTGTCATTACTATAGGACCTATAGTAATGACACCCGCAGCTTGTCTTCTTGGGAAGCTTAGGCTAAGTCCTTTAGTCCTGCGCTAGTGGGAGAAGTCAGCATGTGCCACCTCAAGGTGCATTCAGGAGAGCTCAGTATGACATTGTCTCTCCCAGGCTTGGAGCTCCCCCCCTTCTGCACACACCAGCAGGTATGACTCACTCCTCACCTGTGGCAGGCGAACCTGGAAGACAAATGACTGATTATACTATTGTTTCATGGGTTATAAAAAAGTTATATAAATTCAATTACTGTGGCTGATTAGACCTCTGCTCAGTTAGTAATTGGGTGGAGCTTTGCTTGGAATTGCCTGGTCACCAAACTCCATAATAAATTTGTAAGGCATAAGCCCACACACTCCTGATCAGGCAAAGTGAAAACACCTGTGCGGGTGTGACATAGCTGTGGTGGTTTTACTATGAAAATGTCTTCCACTCATTTTCAGATATCTATGTTATGGTAGACGTGTTGGATTATTATTATTAACTCTATTATTAACTTATTATTAACTATAAACTATTGTTTTTACAAGCATAAATAAGTACTGTGCATAATTACAATTCTGAGGTAGTTTTACTTCACTTAAGTAAAGTAAGTTTAGTTAAGTAAAATAACTTTGATGCTTCTTAACTTAACTAAGCAAACATTGCACTTTATAATCAAATAATAATAGTCAAGATTAGCTCCACCCTGACCAGCTACAACAAAATGCTGCTTACACATTAATGCATCAATAACAATAGCACTGACAGGAGGTGTTGTGCTGCATAATGAGTACTTTTTCTTTTGATATATTCTGCTGAAGACATCAGTACTTTTATTTAAGTAAAATATTGAATGCAGCACTTTAACTTGTAATGTATTAACATACTGTGCTGTATATCTGAGTATTTCTATATTGTGGTATTGTCACTTTTACTTAAGTAAAAGAACTGCATATCTTCTTCTACCACTGATGATGATAATCTCCCACATACAACTACAAAAGATATCAATATAATAAAAAAATATCAGTATTACATTCAAAACCCCGTCAGTTGAACTCTAAATGATAGATTACTGTCTGAGTGTTTTGTCCATACCCTGTGGAACAGGAGCAGGTGGCGGTGGAGGGGAATCACCAGTGGGTAATGGCAGGCTGGGGGCGCTCTCTTCCTCTGTAACACATGCAGGTCAGACCAGTGAACAGACAGCAGCTTTGCAGAGACATAAATAGAGGCTGGCCTCTTGACTAAGAGCTTGGCCAGCTGCACAGCTCTATTTATATAACATAGAAACTCTGTGTTTGCCCATTATCAAGCCTGGTCTTTGTTACTTACACAACAACTGTAAAGCATTTGCAAATGAATCAAGAATCATGCTGTTTTAAAAGTGTTTTTGTTTTCCATGTCAAGCAGAGAAAGAGAATATGAAAGTGGATTTAAGATAGGCTTACATCCCCTGGTGCATCCACACAGTGGGCAGGCAGAGCAAGAGATGCTGGGCAGATACTCAGCTCTGTGATTGGAGGAGAGAGAGGAACATCAGAGCCCATGATGTGTGGCAGCACTGTTGCAGGCATTCAGCCTTGGGGTGCACTGCTGACCAGCCAGATTTGTAATAAGACAAAGAAACAGACGGAACCAAAAATTGTACACATTTGCGGTGATGAAAGGGATGATGGTGTGAGTGTGAGAGAAGGCAGACAAAGAGTGATGGAAAAAGCAGTGATTGAAGTGAAGTGAACTGACTGTTATTTTTTTTTATCTTCACACATGGTGCAAGGTGAGGTACGTGCTTTTTGTCCACATGCTTTTACAAAAACAGCAGTTGTGGTTATTATTCATAACACTTTCATCCATCAGTCCAGCAGCAGGAAGACCCTCATCACTGCATCTTTAAAAAGCTCATGACACTGTATTGATTTATGGAAACGGGCATCCAAGTTCCTGCATACCAAGGCTATTCTTAGAGTGGGTATTTATCACCATGTTCTGACTGAGGCCTCCAGTATAAGCAGATGCTGCTGGGACTGTGCAGCACTGTGTTTATTCAGAGTGGCTCATATTGTCTGGAACTCATTCCACCTCACATTTATGTTGTTCTTAAGAGACTCGGACTGTAAAGTAGTGCTTGGGTTGTGTGGATGTCTGTGAGATTAGGTAATGGTACTGAAATACCTGGCATTCTGAAAACAGCCTTAGAAGATTTTTTAACCGACTAGGTCAAATTTGACAAAATGAAAGGAAAGCCACATCCCTACCTCTACATGGCCTTGAGTTTTAAGGACTTTTTTGTGTTCTGTGGATTTCATTGCTTGTCATGAACACTTGCAGGGACACTGGTAGTTGTTAGGGTTAACAAAGACCTTTGTTTACCTATACTAGAATATTATAATAAACTATTGTCATGATTTTGGTCTTCAGAGTGTCAAAATTACGTTGGTTTCTATGGTGTCATGGCATAATTCGTATACTATAAACTGTGAAACAGAGAGGAACAGTCCAGACTTCATAACATGATGATTATGATGATGATAATGATGATGAAGGATGAGGATGGTGTGATTAGGAAGCAGGGGTGTTGATCCCTTGCCTGTCTCCTTGGGGGCTTTCCCATCCTGCATCTCCCCCTTCAGTCTCTCCATTTCTTTCTCCAGCTCACAGTATCTCCTCTCTGCTTCATGTAAGCGTCTGGTGGACACAGAAGTAAAGAAATGTGAGTTTCATCATATATTTTTGTTGTTTGCCCTTCAACTGATGTCAGTGAAACTGGGATGATGAAATGTGACTGCAATGGAAGCTGGTCTTTATTTGAAGAGTGAATCTACTCCAAAATGTACCTACACATGTACTTTCTTCAGCTGAGGAATGTTTCAGACATAAGGTCATTCCTCTTGTACAAAGATCCAGTCACTGTGATAAATATCTTTCTATCTTTGTTTTCAGCATGATACTTCTCCACAACTCCTAATCATGTTAGTGCTTTTAACTGGATCCAGGAAATATGATCATATCACTTTCACTTTTACTGTTTGTAACATGTTATTGTCAACTCATCAGCCCCTGCAGCAACCTATGTTGGTGACCTTTTAAACCCATATGTACCTGCATGTAACTTAAGATTGCTGAATTCAACTTTGATGCCCAAACCTAAGTTAAAGATAGACACCAGGGGTGAGATTGAGCCCTTGCAGTCAAGTGCCTCAAACCTTTCCAAGTTTAAAGTAAGTAGAGTATTTTGAAAATGATAATTGTGCCAATAGGGCTCATTTGAATTCTTACTCAACATCAGCAAATTAAGTTGTCTGTGTAAGATATCTGGGCAGATACAGTTCTTAAACTAACATGTGCTTTGGAATATGTCTGTGGTGAAGATTCTTTAGACTCAATGAAGGAAATGTCAAAAATGCAGACACCAGCTTGTGCAACATTCTAGTATCTCCTTGGAGGTCCTATCAGTAACAATGTTGTATGAACCCTGAGGCTGCATTTAGACCAAATCCAGCAATGCATGAAAAACAGCAGCCCTCCCATTCATTTGAATGGGGGCAGTGCATTTACGCTGCAGGAGTGGGGACTGCATAATGCTCAGCAAAAAACCGCAGTGGCCGCCCGGCAAGAAGTTGAGCAACCAATGTCATACTGCGTT
The DNA here is from genome assembly GCF_914725855.1 of Thunnus albacares. Classification (NCBI taxonomy): domain Eukaryota; kingdom Metazoa; phylum Chordata; class Actinopteri; order Scombriformes; family Scombridae; genus Thunnus; species Thunnus albacares. The sequence goes on along the minus strand of NC_058118.1, from coordinate 1,240,638 downwards.
GGCCAATCACATACACACAAGCAAACATTCCTAATGTGTTTCTTTTCAATGTGAATGCCATATTTGACTGTTAAAGCCTACCTTGTGATCATCATAATGACAGACAAAACTGTTGCTGTTGGGGAAACTTTCTAGAGTTGTAAAATCCTGTCTGCGAGTGTTACAAACTGCTCCGCGTTGTTTTGGCTTCTGATAAGTCCCCAAATGCATTAATAGGGTGGCTGTGGCTCAGGAGGTTGAGTGGGTCGTTTTGGATAAAACACTATGTCGCTCTTGATGAGCTGGTTGGCACCTTGCATGGCAGCCTCTACCATCAGTGCATGAATGTGTGTGAATGTTGGCATGTGTTGTAAAACATTTTGAGTGGTTGATAGACTAGAAAAGCGCTATATAAATGCAGTCCATTTACCATTAATCTGTAACTTCAGCTCGACTTCCTGGATCGTATTTCATTGTCTTACTGGAACCTCAAACAACACACACCTCCACCACCAGAGCCCCCTGCGTCATAGTGCCAGATTGCCAGATTTGGTTTGAATGCAGCCTAACTGAACACCTTAAGGCTTGTCATCCAAACAAATAATAAAGAATAAAGCCTGATAAACAATGAGAGCATGCCAGCCAGGCAAAGCTGCTGACATTACAACAATCTCTGAACAGGTGGGAGCAGCTATCAAACAGTAGTAAAGCCAATGGAGATTAGTGTATGAATTTCAGTCACTGATAAACACTTGTATTTAATTATTTAATTTCATAGTTAACTACTGACAGTAGAATGAATAACAAAGTTAAAAAATCATTTACTGATTTCAAATAATCAGTACTCAGAACGTGCAATGGATTGCTTATATAAAGATGGTATCAGTGTCGATTGATACCTCTGCAAGTCTTCATCAAGTCCTGATATTTGGTCAGTCTCCTCTCCGGTTGTGGTGTGGGTGGATGCAGTAGGACCTTGCTCCAGAGTGAGTGGGAGCTCCAGCAGTGCAGGCAGGTCCTCTGATAGCGTGTCTCTGGGCTGCCACAAACAGACATAGCATAACAAGGAAAACACACTCAGTGGTATCTGTAATCATCTCATGAAAATACATTAGAAATGGTACATAAGGGGTTATGAAGTAACTGATGCAACCCGACAAATGGAAGGTCTGACATGTGTTCAGTCTATAGGATGAACTTTCTTACCAGTTTCTCTGGGGAATAAAGACTCCCACACTCTCTAAGCCTCCTGTGGTCAATCTGCATCATGATGTCTGTGCTGCGGTCGATGGCACCTGTCTGACTGTAAAAGAAAGTCCAATTCAACAATACCCCGGATGACATATAAAGGTCAGTTAGAGTGGTTTGAATCACATAAATGTAAATTATGTATTTAAGGTCACCTGGTAGCAGTGTAAGAATATCCAACAAAAGCCAAGTGTACTCCTATTGGAGCTCTGTCCATTACATCTGACAGCGTCTCCTGCAGAACACAACAAATGCCAATTTTCAACAACCACCAGTTAGTGTTATTTTGTTTAAAGGTGCATACATTTTGCATGCAGCCATACTATGAGCTAACTTGGTGGTGTGAACTGTAAGGCAGATTTTTTTAAATTAAGTTAACTAAAGGGAATACCAAAGCAACAAAATGCATAATTTGCATCAATACTAATTTTACTTGACACTTTGCATATGCAGGGTACATAAAAGGATTTGGGGTTTCTTGCATCACCCACATGAAAATGTGAACCAATGACAATAAGTTGCTTTCCGGGTGCACAGATGGTGTGGGACCTGGCCTTTCCCTTTAAAGACAACCTCTAACTGCATGACACAGAGTAATACTCTAAAGACAATACCATTTCACTGAGACAGTCGTCCAGAATATCAAAGTTGGAGGTGTCAGTTGGATTAGATACTTCAGGCAGGAAGGGGGCAGGGAGTTTATGCAGGGAACCCCAGTCTAGTCCACAGAAGAAAGGATGGCTCCTGAAGTCACTTAAGCCTTTCCTTCCCAGACGGACTTCCCTCTCACAGATGAGTCCAGTGATGAAGGAGCGAGCCTTGTCTGAAACCTCAGGGCCAGATGGAGGGAACTCAAAATACTCCTGGGATTAAAAAAAGATTCTTTAAATTTAAGTCCACTTTGAGTATTCACACTGCTAAGACCACCACGAAACAAACATAGAAGTGGATCAAATTGGGATATTACTGTTGGGTATCTCTTGGTATTACATCTACACTGGACAATTCTGCACCTCATGATTAAGGTCCAGTGCTACTGTTCAGTGTTAGAGATCTAGAAAGTCATGTTGATGGATGGGTGTGTAATACACGACTTTCATGCCAGCCCATCCAAGAAAAAAATGACACTATACATCTAAAATTCAGCTAGCAAAAATGATCTATAGTTACATTTATGCCATCTAGCTGTTCTCATAATTATGACCCGGGGAAGTGAGGCATTTCAGATGACGTCAGTATAAGGTGACAAATTTCCCTATTAGGAGGAGACAGGTTGGGTGGATGACTAGATAACTACATGGCAAAAAGTGGACTTAGCTGCAGGAGACCACTGTTGACGTGGTGTTTACTGTTGCCATGACAACAAAGGTTGCATAACTTTCAGGAAGTAGTAACCACATGTCGAGTGATCATTTTAACCCAAACCATGATCTTTCCGTAACCATAGCACTGTCACACCATAAAACACAATTATTTTTAATTACTACCCCACCTGTGAAAATAGTTGTATAATGTGTTCTGTGGCTCTGGTGGGAGCTTTGCAAAATAAAAAGAAAAAAAAACTGATGATATCATCATTATTTGACTATTTCAGCTTAGGCTCGAGACTTAAACTTTTTAACAGAAAGTCTATGTTACAAACTGGGAGTGTGGGGTGTGGAAGAAGTGGGCCTTTAGGAGGAAAGGCACATTATGGGAAACATAGGATCCAATGTTTTTTTAGACTGACCAGGGACTAAAAGTCAGGATATATCCTGACTTTTTAAAGTAGTAGAGGCCTCTGCTACTTTGATTCTGACTATTCTTCTTTAATGTAAAGTCCATCAACTTTACTGTACTCCTTTAACCAAGTGCTTTAGCTGCCTAACCCTACCCACACCTTAATCATATTTAATTTGCCATAACCACTTTTAACCATCTCCCTTTAAATTTAACCATTCTACAGTTGTCATGTTTAGATGTAGCAGAAGGCAGGATTTTTTGAAAATGTTGGCATTGGATTGAAAAAAAAATGTTGTTACTGAATGTTATCTTGGGTTTCACAGAACCATTCAATAATGATTTTCTTGTCTTGCCATAGTTTAGGATATTTATAATTAAAAATTTTCGGGAAACATGCTTATTTGCTTTCTTGTACCACTCTCATGTCTATACAGTAAATATGAGGCTACAGCCAGCAATAGGTTAGCTGGCATAAAGCTTAGCTTAGCATAAAGACTGGAAAGAGAGAGAACCAGCTAGCCTCACTCTGTCAAATTGTAACAAAAATCGGCAGACCAGCACATCTAAAGCTCACTAATTAACAAGTCATATCTGTATTTAATTCATCCAAAAATGAAATGTAAAAATGACTTGTTGTGGTTTTACAGGAGGTTATGTGCCAGACTATTTCTTGGCACAGTGACTGCCTAAAGTCTCTGCTGGTTGAGAGAATAAGCATATTTGCCAAATCCTTTTTTTACCCAGTCATCTGCAGACATTGTCAGTGTGAGCATATACCTGAAAGTGGATGATCTTTGCATATGTTTCAGAGATGGACTCTGCATAGAACGGTGTGGTCCCCAGCAGCATCTCATAGGCACAGATACCCAGAGCCCACCAGTCACATTCAGGACCATAACCTCCACCTCCCTCTACTGCCCTCAAAATCTCTGGAGACAAATAGTCAGGGGTCCCGACTGCAAGGGATGAGTGAACCTGCAATGAAATCAAATGACTGATGGATTTTCAAGCATGTCTTAAGGCCATGACCTGTATTTCTAGCATTTGCTCTGTTCTGTTCTGTGTGAATGTGAAACTGTAACTGGAAGGACGTAACATTTTTCAATCGTCTTTTACTGAATGTTTGGCAGTTTTTTTCTTTGAAGAGTATCTTTTCCTTTTTCTTGAAACTTAGTGAAGTGAAGCCCGTGAGCTAGTGTAGGCAGTCAAGTTGAGTCTCTTACTATACTCACATAACATACTCTTCTCACTACAACACATATCCAATGCACCCTTCTCATAATGCATACCTGTGAGGTTTTTTACCCCAATTTGTGCAATTGAGCAATGCTTTTGCGAGTGGGTCCCCGATTTGTTTGTTGTGTATGCACATGAGCATGTACACAAAATGACACAATACATATTTCTACCAATGGTTTCACACTATTCCACTGATCTACAGGTGCTAGTAACACACCAAGAAATGCAGCAATGTGCCAGCCAAGTGCAGTGAAGAAGACTGCCAGAAAGTAAACATGGATATAAACAATGCATGTTTCATCACGCCCCACTCCCTGTTGTGCCAAGTTTAGCCTTTAGACACCAAATATCAACACATGTTTTACATTCGCATAATAATCCATTCCACTTGAGTTTACTGACTGAACTAAGTATGAGCCAACTCTCACCATCCCGTCGTCTAGGAGCCTCAGACAGGAGCCAAAGTCCCCGAGTCTGATGTGTCCCTCAGCTGTCAGCAGGATATTGTCAGGTTTGATGTCTCTGTGTAAGAAACAGGGTGGAGGGGACAGGTCAGATTTCATTCATATAAAACAACATGTTATAGGATGGTTGCAGTGTTATTATCCAGTTCATGTTACAGTACCGAGAGAGCGCATACATGTTGGGCCTGTCTCAGGAATGTTTGAGTCATGTGAAAAAACAATATTAATAGCTATGTTATACTTCCTCTGGGAACTAATAAGTAAGTGGCTGCAGTCTGAAACAAACTTTATGAGCACAATAGAATAATCTACCTGTGTACGTAACCCAGCCTGTGGACAGAGTCAATGGCCATGACCATCTCAGCCAGGTAGAATTGAGCCATGTCCTCAGTGAGCCGGTCTCCAAACTTGCTGAGCAGAGTCAGCAGGTCCCCCCCAACATAGTAATCCATCACCAGATACTGAAGGAGGAGGGGGTGGATAGGTGAGGAAAATGGCAGTGGGATTTGCTAAATACTGGTTGTGCTATAGACTTGCAGGACATCTTTCAAAAATACATTTACTTAATGACTGGTTGTATTCCCACATACCAGATAGTTGTCATCCTGAAAGGCATAGTGCAACTCAGTGATCCAGTGTCTGTCACCCCTCAGCAAAACTTCCCTTTCCTCTTGGTAGCATGCTGTCTGCATGACATAAGACATAACAAAAAAGACAAGTGGATATAAATGACAAGTAGAAAGACACAGCTCAGCATGTAACATAAGAAAACTAGCCATATGTTTTGTCCTGTGAATGTAGGTGCAGCTTTGTGTGTTTGTGCGTTTACCTCTCCTCGCCTCAGCATGTCCCACTTATTCATAATCTTTAGAGCATACACTTGATGTGTGCTTCGCATCCTTGCCACAGCAACCTGCAAGAAGAGCAGCAAACACACAAAGTGTAAACACAGTGACAAGATAAAACAACCACATGAAGCATGCATGCACAAAATGGATGAATGCATCACTTTAGAACATTGGGACCATGTAGGATTAAAAGTCAGTAATAATCAGTAAGTCATCTAAAACCACTTGACACAGTGAGGCAGTGGTGCTTACACACTCATAAAAATGCTTTTTTGTACTTTGTATAAAAAATCTAAAGTGGGGACCATGTAATGCCTACTCACACAAATGAGGGAGCAGAATATGAGAAACACCTCTTGATATAATAATTCACATCTAGTCTCAGAAATACCAGAGTTGAAACAACATGTCTTTGACTGTGTGTCAACAAAAACTGAATATGATAAGCTTAAGAAAAGTAAGATTTATTACAGGGCCATTCTATTGGATTGTATTAAGTTGTACAGGTGTACCTCATAAACTGGCAACTCATTGTAGACTAGACTCGTAGAAAAGTTTTAAATCACATCTGCAAAATCTGGGCCTAGAAAATCTTGAATATAAAAAGCTTTACAGGATCTCAATTCTGGAAAAATGGAGTCTGGTGATATGCTGGATGATAATAGTTATTTTAAGAGGACACAGTGATTGATCCAAATGTAAATAAATGGGTACCACAAGAACCCAAAACAACACAAACAACTTTTCATTGTCTCATTGTTTAATTGTTTAAATTGTGAGACAGAGTTGGTGGTCAGGATGATGTAGAAGATGATTTTAAGATATAGAATCAGGTGCAATCACAGATTATTAAAAAAACAACAACAACACAACAACATTGCTTTTAAGAAGGAAAAGAATTTTTTCTGCCTTATAGTTGTAGTTGCCTTCTCCAGACCTGCTCACCTCACTGAATGTGCCTCGGCCAATCACCTTCAGGATGTGAAAGTCCTCTCTTTTGATACGAGTCTTCCTCACCTGCCTCACCAGGGGCTCCGCTGTGATTGGAAAAGAGTATTATTTGCAGGTATAATGTAGCCTTTGACTGCAGATCATAAAGAGCATATGAATCATTGATTTCATTTACTGATCAAGATGATGGTGGATTGGTAATGCAGTGATGTTTTATTGATGTTGAGGTGCTATATGTTTCTATGGAAGCAAAGAAAAGGCTGAAAGATATGAATCTCATAAACAACTGAAAACCTAATTGTGAAATTTAACCACAACTTGAACTTTATAGTATTGAAATATTTTACTTTTTTAAACTAGAAGAGTGCACTCTGTAGAGAGCAGATCTCCACCAGGTGTGTCTGGGGACATGTATAGTCTCAGTTTTCTTTAGGGATTGTCGCCTAACTGTATAGACTTAATTAGGAAACACTACATGGGACATTAAGTCCAAACTTATCAATTTAAACATTGTTATTTATTTAGAACATTTTGTTGTAACACACCACACAAATTAACATCTCTCCCTACCTCCCTCTCCCCTCCCAAACAAAGAAGAGTTGAATCTCACTTAATTGTTCCTTCTGGCTTCCTTGCAGTCAAGATGGTGGCAAAACTAACAAAAACAAGAATTTATTCATTTCGTATTGTGCCTAACTTTAGTGGATCATAACATATCAGGTATGGAACCAAACTTTTCTATGGATGTCAGTTTTTGAGCCAAAACAAAAATGTGCCACATTTTAGCTTGAGCTAAGTTTGAGTTCTTCAATCACTGCCACCATGAGAGGTACTTGAACATACAGTCATAAGTGTGCAAAAAAAGTGGTGCAGCCGCTTCGAATGTTATCATTTGATTGAATGGGTGTCATCAGTGGTTATCTGCCTCATAGATATTGGTTAGAAAGGCCTGCTCACTGCTAGTAGGTTCAGAAGGCTGTTATTATCTATTCACATGATTGATCATTGATCATCTATTGGTAAGCTGGATCACTGCAGGGACAACCCCTATGTTGGCCTGCGTCCATGTCACGTGACTGTCATGTTTCCTTCGGTGAAAACAAACAAAATGGCTGCCATTCCTTTTATTCTCAGTGGAAAATGCAATATTTGAGGACTGTTTCAGCATTAAAATGCGTTTTGATAACATTTCTAGTGAGAAATGTGCAATTTATTTTCATAATCTTGATTCAGTGAATTTGTTTAGTCTGTTAGTTATTATTAGAAGATTTTTTCTGGTCTTGCCCGGTTGCTATGGTGGATGCTATGAACACAACCCAGTATCACAGCAGTTCATGAAATTTAATCTAGAGATTCATTCACGTGGACATAAATTTTCCATTTTTTCATGATGATGATGATTCATGACTTTCAAACTAATGTATTTCAATTGGAATATTTTTTGTGCCTGCACCACGATTTTTGTGTCAGTCGGGACTCAGGAGCACAGAAGCTTTATTGTTTTTTTTCTCATTTGATGGACACACACACACACACACACACACACACACACACACACATAACCAAACGCATGATCTCCTTGCAGGGTTATGCCTGAAGGACCCTTCAATTTTCTGCACCCTTCAATTTTCTGTCTGAATTTGTGAACCTGAAATAACAAAAATTTAAATAATTAGACAAAATTAGGTTTTCAAAATTGCAAAACATCTGGAAATTCCAAAGAGAGAAATTCAAACCAGATATAATCAGGCAGATTTGCAAAGTAAAATATTTTAATGAGGTCAGTGGAGTTTACATCTCAACAATAAAGAAAGAAGTTTGATAATTTTGGCAAATAGGATTTTCTTCCTTGCCAAGAGTTAGATGAGAAGACTGTTACTCTCATTTCTGTACCCTAAATATAAAGCTGGAGCCAGCATGCAATTAGTTTAGCTTAGCATAACGACTGGAAGCAGGGGGAAACAGCTAGCCCAGAGAGAAATAGCTTGATTACATAACTCCCCATAAACAACCTAGTCTCACATGAAAACGTGTAATAGCTACGTTGGTCCACAGCACAAAATGTATTAGTTTCACAATAATGGCACTAAAATTGTGAGATGCCTACGTTTTTTTTCATCTATTCTATTAGCCTGCGTCCACGTCATGTGACTGTCAAATTTCTGTTTGCGAAAACAAAACCAAAAAAAAGGCTGACATTTCTTTTATTCTCAGTGGAAAATGCAATATTTTAAAATAGTTTTGGCATCAAAATGTATTTTGATAACATTTCTAGTGAGAAATGTACATTTTATTTTCATAACCTGCATTCAGTGAATGTATATGATGTTTAGTTTGTCAATTATTATGAAGCTTTTTGCAGGCTTTCTGTTGTTGCAATGGACGCTGCTATTGCTGAAACCATGTAGTTGCATGTTGTTTGAATCATTGTCTTTGTGTTCAGTGATTCAAACAACATGCAACTACCTGGTTTCAGCGATAGCAGCGTCCATAGCAACCACCATAGCAATGATAGAAAGCTTGCAAAAATCTTCGTAATAACTGACAAACTAAACATCAAATACATTCACTAAACAAAGATTATGAAAATAGAATGCACATTTCTCATTAGAAATGCTATTAAAATGCATTTTAATATCTTAAAATAGTGCATTTTCCACTGAGAATAAAAGGAATGGCCGCAATTTGACCAAAAAAACATGGGCATCTCACAATGTTAGAGCCACTATTGTGAAACTAATATGTTTTGTGCTGTGGACCAAATTAGCTATTACACATTTTGATGTGATACTGGGTTGCCATAAAACCGCAACTTTTCATTGAAGGACCAGTGTGTAGGATTTAGTGACATTTAGAGGTGAGGTTGCAGATTGCAACTAACTGAATAATGCTCCCCCTTCACATCCCCTTCCAAGCGTGTTGGAGAATCTACGGTTACTTAGGCGCAAAAAGTACATATGTGTACATTAGGACCATTTTCAAATATGGCTCCTCTATGGGCAGTAATTGGCAGGACAACATAATTTGACTGTGCTTTCCAAAACCGTTACAAGTCACTGTTAAAAAATAATGATGTTTTATGGTTTGGAAATGCTGTGGTTAAGGTCTGGTTATGTTTAGGCACAAAAACCACTTGGTTAGGGTTAGGGAAAATCATGGTTTGTTCATTAAAGCTACGCAACCTTTGTCGTCATGGCAACAGTAAACACCACAACAATTGTAGTTATGGTTTTTAAAAAACTGACACTCGCGGTTGGAAGTGGGAACCTAACAGTAGTGTCCTGCAACTAAGCCCTCTTTTTGCTATCTATCTATCTATCCAGCCATCCACCAAACCCACCTCCTCCTAATAAGGATATGTGTCACCTTATATAGACGTCATCTGAACTGCGTCACTTCTCTGGTTCATAATGTTGGCATTGAGTATACACGCATGTACTTTTCACGCCTATGCCAGGCAAAATGTGACACTGACAAGGTATCCTCTAGTGGACTGGCAAGTATATCGCATGCTTTGGCGTGATACTACGCTGAAGGCTCAATGATCAGGTCAGATGTGCACATGATATGACCTATTGGAAGTCTTAAACAGTTAAATGTCTCGCTGCACTTCCTTTTTCAGATGTGGTCATTTTGGCTTTCAAATAACACCACATCACATAAACTGTGAACATGAATACAGAATGCTGCTCTGTGTGTCCTTCCAGCTGAATCCAAGATCCTATTTGCCATAAAGGGAGTTCCTCTTTCACAGAACAACTGTCTGAATAGGAGTCGCTCTGCACAGCTAAAAATAGCAGCTATCATTTATGAATTGAGGCAAATTTTCCAGTCCTTTATTTTTATTTCATTCCCCACCTCCTCACACACTGAGAGGAATGCAAGTGAAACAGAAGCACAGTGTAAACTGTTTTTAGATGAGGAGCGAGAGCAACTTCAGACACACACATATACTGTCGCCTTCGACTTGAAAGTTTCTTGAAGCAACAGGGCAATCTTGTGAGAGGCCCTGGGTCAGTAGACTGGGTCTGCCATGTGACTTGTGCTGTGTCACAGTCTTGTGATTTCGTGATGCTGCATTTTGCATTCAAACAGATTGTGAAGAATAGATGGCATTCATTCTGAAGTTATACAGATCACTGACCTTTGTATAGTTACAGTACGAACCGTATAAATCATCTTAGTCTCACAGGGAGGCTGTGAAAATAATATATCCTGCTAACAGGAGAGACATGAGATACTAATTACAATCCTCTTTTATACAGCTTCACAGAAGAGGATCCAAGAATCCAGAATCTCAACACAATCACAAATTATTGCTGTGCATTGGGAATGAGGAAAATAATCTCAAAACATTCCCATCGCCATTATCAATTTGGGGAAAAAGGAGTTTGGTGTGCCTGGTTACAGAGTAAACTTGCAATCAAATGAATACAAAGCATCTAATTTTAGGTGTATTATGTATTACTGTATCTATCAAACAGATTATTCTGACCCTTGTGTCAGTTCCTCTCTGTGTGTCAGTCTGGTGGCTGACTTCACAATGTTCAGTCATGGAAAACATATCCATCACTTTGTGTCCACAACCTTGATAATTTCCACTTTTGGTCAGAGTGTGAACGTGTCTTCAGCCTGCTGATTTCTCAGTAACATGATTATTAGTAGCCCTTTTGTAAAAATCCCAACATTGGGAAAAAAAAAATCATTCTGTTTGTTTCTATACAGGAAATAGACTCCACTGTCTGTTCCTTGTGCTTCCTGCAGCTGTATCCTCACAAAAAAGCCAACTCTGTGGAACAGTCTGTGCATGTGTGTGTGTGTGTGTGTGTGTATGTGTGTGTATACAGTATGTGTGTATATTCCGTGCCTCTGCCTGTGCCTGCTTGTGTTTATTCAAGACTAACACCATAAGTGCTCTGCCAACCCCTCTGCCAGCTTCCTGTCCATGAACGGAAATTACTCCCCTCCCTGAAAAATGACTGAGCAAAGATGGAGAACAGGGCTTTACTGAATGAATCAATAACAAATCAATCAAACGTGTTGGTGAACACTTAGCCAAAAAGATGAAATGTCCCTGCACAGGGTTGTTGTTGGTATTTCTTCTTTCATTTGCATAATTCACTTCTAGCTAGTGAAAGTCAGGGGTAGAATCACATGTAGGACCACACATGTAGTCTACCTATTAAAATGTCCTAATGTCCTTGTGGGTTTTGCTATGTGGGCAAGACAAAAAAGAGAATTGAGAATTAGGATTTCCAAAAATAAGAGTATATCAGAAATAGGGATGAAAGGTCTCCTGTAGCGAGACACTTTAATTCTGCAGGCCATGGGGTTTGTAGTCTACGCTTCATGGGTATCGAGATGATAGAGAGAGGAAACTTCTCCAAAGAGAAATATATTGGATACACTACTACCGAATATCCTAGGGGTTTGAATGAAGAATTGCTGTTGTCTTGTTTTTTATGAATATATGTATTATTGGTCTACATATTTACACACATTCATTTTTTATTGTTAGTGTGTAGACTTATTGGCCTCTTATCTGGCTGTTGCAATTGCAGTATGTGATATTTGCCCTCCTATTACTTATAGATATATATTTTTCTCTTGTTACCAATTTTCTTATTATTTCTTATTTTTGCTGGTAAATTCACATGTGATATATTGAGTAGATCTATCAGTCACTTATCTGGCTGTTGTAATCACACAATGCGATATAAATCCTCCTATCTGATTACCATTTTTCTTACTAATTTGTATACTATACTATATTTGTATACTACTATTTGTATCTTGAGGATGGTTGTTCATATTTATGTACATACATTTGCTATTTTTCATGGAGATGCTGCACATGATGAGGTCACATACCCGCATACATGCTATTTTTATTGTTAATGTGTAAATCAATTATTCATTATTTGGTTGTTGCAATCACATAATGTGTTACATCTCCTCCGGTGGTTTAAATTGTCTTAAATTTTCTTATTATTTTTCTTATTAGTGCTAGTTTTCTGATGATGCCTGTTTGGATGATTTGTATCAGTTGGTTTTAATCACTAGCAGGTTCCTGGCAGCTGTTTGATAGGGTTCAAACTCACAATTGTCTCAGTAATGCTGCGGAGAGCCTAGAGCTGAAACGCTGCTCCTGTGCATCATTATAGAATGATATACATTTATCTGTGCATGCTGACGACTCCATTTGTTATTTTTGTGATTTTTTTAGGGGTCGGCACCCATTACTTTCTTAAGACCGTGAGTTGAACACACCAGTTCACTGTGAAGTAAAACAGCAGGACACAGTTCTGAATTGGATATACAAGAGAGAGAAACAGATGTGAATCGCTGTGTCTTGTGATCATATCTCATGACTGCACATGTTGATGACTAAAGCCCATTCATGAATCTATCTTGTCAACAAATGTGAAGTTATGTATCAGTCAAAAAAGGTACCTGCACAGACTGCTGCTTTGCTACAATAATTCTGCCACATTTGTGAATGAATCCTACATATACTGAACTACATGCTCTCTTTAACTATGCATTGATGCTATAGTGATACATCAGTGAGTTGTGCAGGACACATATCTACGTATTACTCGTATAAAACAAAGAATGCAGCTAGAGTGTGTGAATTATTAGCAAAAACAGAGAAAAAAAATAATTTACATCCTCCTATGTTTCTCAAATCCATGCACACTTTATGATTTTTTATGTTGCCGTTTCTTTTTGGAGTCAATTAATCTTTCTGGCTCTTTTCCCAATCTTACTCACTTGTTTACTGTTTACTCACTCTTTGCACATGTTGTTAACATTTTAACAATTGCTTGTCGTAACAATTTAAGAATCACCGGAATCATATTTGACTGTAGGCATTATTTTACCATTATCTAAGCAGATTGACCGCTACTTCAGTGCCAGTTAAGGCATTTGTTGCATATGGATTTCATATGATCACAGTCAGACAGACAAGTTATCACTCTGTCGGCATTAGCAATTACTACTGATATTTTTGAGGCCATAGCATAGAAAAGAAGAGAAACAGTGAAGGAGTCATTGCTTGCTCCTGTAAATGTTGACTCTGGCTCTGCACCCATCACTGACCTGTCCTGTTAAAGCCATGTAGGGAGTGACCGGAGCAAACGCTAACCAAACACAGAGAGGGGTAGAGGGAAAGCTACATGAAACAGGGCTGTGAGATAGTGAATTGTTAAAAATTAAAGATTGAGGTATTCTACCCAAATTACAAATTAAACACTTTTTTGTCACTTTTTGACTCTTGTGATATCTATCTTTCGTAGGGACTATATCTTAAAGTAGCTCTGACAAAAACTACTGACAGCTCTGTCTTTGAATGAGAGTGTAATGGGAATACTGACTCTGGACAGACATGTCGCTTTTGAATTTTTAAATGCTGTGAAACCAATGCTGTGGTTGTTTCTGTTACAAAGCAGGTAAGAGTAAGAAGGCAAAAGTCCCATATAACTCCCAGGCATTTATTCCTCCTGCCTGTGATGCCTCTATCATCCTTGCCAGCTGTGTGAAGCAGATTTAGTCTAAAGCTCAGACCTCTGGTCCAGCTAAACCCAGAAATCTGCTTCATCACCATTCAGCCAACCAACTCTGACACTTGATCCTCTTCCTGGACACATGCTGTGGTTAAATTTGGAAAGTCCCCTTAATGTGGACACATGATAACCCTCCAATGACTATAGGACAATACAGTAGGTACACACACAGTCACAGTCACATGGAAAGATTCTGTCAATAACAGAGGAAGAAGGAAGAAGGAAGGTGAAAGTTGAGGGGCACCTACGTCTAGCAGTAATGCCACACACGACAGCACTTATGAGTCTTCTGTTGTGTTTCTGTGTGCATGTGTGTGTGTGTATTATTATTATCCACACACGTATCTCCTACATACAGTATATTTATCATTGAATCACAGTGGTCTTGGTGATATGACACCAGTTAAAAAGCTCCAGGGGGCTCATGAGGGATGGCAGAAAGTCAGTAGAAGAGTATTGGTTTTCATGTCCTTGTATTGGTCTCCTGTCGCTTTTAAGCACAATGTATTCTGGGTCATAAGTTGCGGAGGCAGGTCTGTGTGGTTGCTTTTCACATCTTGCACCCAAAACTTTGAGGCTCATTTTAGAGCTGTGGTGCCCGACACTTTAATGGCTGTAATCCCTGGAAAATGTTGACCTAGCCTGTCAGTCAGTCTTCACAGTAAATAGAAACCAATGTGGACTTAAATGAAAATAAACTGACTCATGAGGTCAATGCAATTTAATAGGAGTTGTATTGCTATTGTGGTTTATTTGAAAATTATAATGCAACAATAATATGAACAAATACCATATTACAATGAAATGTAATACTGTATAGCTAATAACCCCATACATGGATTGTGTGTCGTAATTGGCTCTGTAGAATAAATTCAAATAACAGTGTACAGAAGGTTATATGCCTTTTGAGGATACAAACATCAGATCTCTATCAGATGTCTGCCACTAACTCGCCATCTCTTAAGTTTCAAAGATAAATTGTCAATAATAGATCAATAACTGAGAAAACTGTGTGTATCTCAGTTTGATGCCACTCTGTGTCCAAGTGCTTTGATACAGCTCACTAACAAAGGAGCTAATTTTGCAAGGACTGGAAATATAGAATGATCTTAAAATAGAGGGTCATCTAAAAAAAATAGTTGCACCTGCCAGCAATCTTTCAACTGGAAAGATTCATGATGAGCCAACACACATTCTGAATTAGCTTCTATGCAGCTAATTTGTACAGTAACTGACACTGCTGTCTCTGCACAGAAGCCAAAAAACACTGGTTCACTAAGGGGATCGATAAAGTATTACATCATCACAGATTGTTGCACATGTTGCCCCTAAAGCCATGCTAGCCTTGTGTTTTAATTTACAATGGACCCAAATTTCTCAGTCATTTAGGAAAATATCTGGTTCCAGATCCAATACACATGCCAGAAGAAATAAACTGTATATATTATTATTACAGTATTATGCACAATATAAATATACTTAACTGAAGATAATAAGATGCTTTTTGATGCGTTTCCTATAATCACTTTGAAACCTGTGTATTATTGCTGTGCTGTAAATGTTTTCTACTTTGATGTGATTAATTTAAGACCTCAACCTTTGATGAACAGTTCCAAACCTTCAATCAAACATCACTGTTGATGATAAATGCAAATGTTTGTGTACAGCATAATTGTGTCTGGAAAATTTCACTTTAACATATAAATCAAGACAGAAATGTCAGCAAGTAAATGCGCTGAGAATCGTAAAACTTAAAGCTTTGGTGACCATTTATAGTTAAATGAAACAGCAGACTGCCAGAAAGAATCAATCAACAGTAAACAACCATAATATTTAATTCTGACAACATTTTAAATAAATCTTGGCTTTGTTTGGTAAACTGTGATTAGAGGCCTGTTTCAGCTGAGACATCTGAAAGTCACTATTGTATTAAGATCTGCTTTCATGGTCGCTGGTGTAAACCTTGATGGTTATAAGCAGTAAGCAGCTTGAGGTTGTATTTTATAGTGATTTCAGAGCAGCAGCCTTTGCTTTTTACTCAATAGGAATAATGATCCTTGTCTGTCAGGTGAAAAAGGATTTAACACGGGGCACCTACCTTTCTTTCTTGTTTCCTACCAAGAGTCAAAATTGCTTTCCTTTAGCCATGACCATGATCTTTCTCCAACTTTAACCACACATCTATTTTAACCCAATCCATGACCTTTCCCTAACCCTAACCAATTTGTTTTTGTGCCCAAACCTAACCAGACCTTAACAGATGGAAACCAGCTTTATTTATGCAACAGCTATTTGTAATAGTTTTGGAAGCCAGTGACAAATGTTTTACTGCCAAAAATGGCATCAGATCAGACACAGACAAGACACACTACCTCCCGCACTGGCACTGGATGTAAATCATGAGGTGCAAACCCATCTAATATGAATGTAATTCCTACAGTGGGCTGTTCAAATCAACAGCCTGCAGCAGTTGCTTATACTATGAACCAGAGTCGACATGATTTCTGCGTAGGAATTTAGTTCTTGAACACCTAAACAAAGTGGATGCTACTGGACTTTTTGTGTTAATGTTGAGATAAAGTAAGTTAATGGTTGATAAAGTTAATAATAAATTAACAACTGTTTTTTCCTGTTCAGGAATGGGGCTCTTGAACAGCAGAAACACAAAGTGGTTGCTTGGTCACACATAGTGGCATGTGTGGTGAGTTTTGGGTAATGCGTCAGTTGATTGTTCTTGATCAGGAGCCAAACAAAGTGGCTGCTGAGCAACGTGTGCTGTCAGTAGCAGGATGAGAAAATTAGGTCAGCATGGTAATATTTCAATGAGATGATAAAGGTGTGTGTGTCAGGAGTTCCCCAGGGGCAACACGTCAGTCGAGCAGAAGTAGAAGTACTTCATATTTAACTTAAAACACGCACACAAATACTCAGAAGTAAGAAAAAAAACACTCACCCCATTGCAGGAAACCAGAGACATACTTCTCCCTTGCAAAGGGCGAGGAGCAGAACTCCTGGTAGACGCCCACCAGTAGGTCCAACAGGGTCTGGAGGCCAACCGGTCCTGTAGTCTGAGGGCCCTCAGCCAGGTCCAGTGCACCAAGGCCAGGGCCCGTCGACATGACGCCCGGTGAGTGAGAGGTTTGTTGGGTTTAGAGTTTTAATGAAAACCTGTTGTCCATGTTGTGTTGGACTTACAGTAAAGCAAGCTGGATCTTCCTCTTCCTCTGGGTTTACAGTTGCTCTGGTTGCTCTTTTGAATCTATCACATTTACAGTAACAGCCCACCCTCCCTGTCTTTTCTGGACTGCACCCTCCCCACCTACACACACACACATACACACACTCTGGATATCTTTCTGGATCACCACCCAACCCCACCCCCCCGCCTCTCCTGACCTGCCTTTTCTCTGTACCTACTCTGCTTGATCATCAGGAGTGTGTGTTTTCTATGCAGACATCCTCTTTTAACAGTTATCTTCCCTTTTCTGCCCTTTGCTACTAGTTTGTCACTTACTTTTATTCTCTCTCCTGTTTGTCTTTGTATGTCTGTCCCGTCCTCTGTCTGTCTGTCTGTCTGTCTGTCTGTGTCTCCTTATTCTCCTCTCCCCGTGGCTGTGCAGCATCTGTCAAGCCTGCGATCTCTCCAGCTCTGACTCCAGACCTTTTTTGGTGTTTTAGTCTCCCTCTCCCTCTCTCCCTGCTCCCTCTATTCAAAGTACTCCAAACTTTCTACTACAACAGTGAAACCTAATAGAGAAGCATGTACAGTACATGCTCTGAAATGATTCCTCTTTTCCTTTCCCACTGAAAGCAAACCACTGACCTGAATCAGTGGTAGCTGTTGCTGTTACACTCAGTCGTGTTTGAAGGGTGCAAATCTCTTATTTTGTCAACCATCCAAGAATCTTTTTTAGTTCCCTTAATTTTTTTGTAGCCCCTCTGTCTCACATCTTCCCTTCTGCCACCCCTCTCATGCCATGCCTTCCTCACTCACTCTTTTTCAAGGATGCAGCAGTGATTGTCTCCTCTCATCCAGCTCACTGGTTTTCAAAATCCTTCATTCTCCGTCTGTCTGTTCATCCGTTTATTCTCTCTGTTCCTCTCTCCTCCACTCCTGCAGTGTCCGTTGCTCTCCATGTGTCTGTACTCTCTTTCACTCTCTTCTCTTCCTCCTCCCCAACGTGTCTGTTTTGACTTTTCAAGTGAACTGCCTCCTTCCTCTTCTCTATGTATAAATACACCACAGCTGCCACACAGGACTGCCTTAAATGTTAAATCTCTCCATTTCATAGCCATTTAAACTGCATTTCCTGCATCAAATGAATGCTCCATGCTTCCACATGAGTGTGACTGTGTACTTCTCAAACTAGTAGAGAATAAGCGTGGGTTGTTTATTTTCTGAATGAGTTTTTAGAAGTATTGAAACTTAACTGAAATGGAAGAAAAAACTTATCTAGACACAATCATCACTTTACATGACTTAAAGTAATACATTTTTGTATGGTTTGGAAAAACTATACTGCTTGAACCACTTGCACATACACTCAAAATTAATGGATTTCAAACAGGTATGTACACACTTATAATATATTGTGTTTTCCCACCTTGTATGGACTGTATGTAAGACCACCATGGATAAATACTATACATGCTCCATTACTTTCATGAATATTGATACACATACAGAGGTTGTGTGGTCCAGACATTGTTATGTGAAATGATTTGCTATGAAAGCACTGCTGGCCAAACTAAAGCATTCAACACTTCCACCCTGCCAAGAAAAGAAGAGATAAATAATGGAAGAATGCTTGTCTTTTTTTTTCTTTTGCATGTTTTGTCATTCTGTTTGGCCTGGGCCCTACAGCAGTGAAATTACATTTTGAATGTGTGATCCGACAACAGTATTTAATTTTGCCAGTATTTTTCATCTAGGTGCCATGTCTAAACGAATAGTGCAGCAGACACCTGCAGTGAACCTGCAGAGGGTCATGAAATAGGAGGGAGACTCATCAGAAGAACCATAGAACTAGATTTACAGCACATAACTATCCAAAGACATGATGACTGCACTGCCTGTCTTGACACAGACACGACTTCATAACATTCACATGTTCACAGCTTCACTTCAAAATCATAAAGTTTAATTATCATCACTATTCATCACTAATTTTTTAAAAATTGCTTCTGTATCAGACACCCCCAAACAACTGAGCTTTTTTCAATCTGCCAATACGAATCTCATTAGAGATTCTGCATTTAGGCAGGGGTTAACCAACAACCCCATCTGTATAACAGACAACACACCTGAGACCAGGAATGGTTTGACCTGCTGAGGGAGATTCTCCCAGGACAAATTCTATAGGTTCTGTGTCTCCTTCAACTGAAGCAGATTGGAAATGAACACTGAACATCGCTGGAGGTGAACAATGCTCATGTAGACTACTGCCGTAGAGTGGACACTCCTTATAAGCACTTAAAGTCTTGGCTGTCTTGCCTCCGGCTGTGTCTAAAATCACTCCCTCATTCACTCAATCTCTACTTCCTATATAAAAGATACTCAATAGTTTCCTCAATAGTGAGCAGTAAATTGAGATTTCTGACACTTATTAATCAGATAATCTATAACGCGTAGCACATTGCATTATATAAATACCGATACAATAGACAACTTTTTTTGTCCTGTTGTGGAATTTTTGAGGGCTCTATATAATGCTACACACTCAGCATTTGGACACTCAAATAAATATAGTGCACTATATTGTAGAGAGTGATTTTGGAGCCTTAATTTTTTGTTATTCTTCTGCAGGGAGGATGCATGGAAATCCCTTTAGTGGATGACAGACAAGGCCACCAAGGATTCATTTTGTCATTTTTTATACAATTTGTACATTCCTCTGCATGATTTTTATCTACATCGATCCAGCATTTCTTTACAATTGTTACAATAGTATGGCTAATATTCCACACTGAACCCAGAATTTGAACAATGTGAACATGACGTTTTTAAGGAAACTGAAGGACACATTAAGCGAAGTAATGAGCTGTAGAGAACATCCAGTGATGGTTCAAACAACACACATGTTACATGCATGATTAATACACTCTTCCTGCCTGTTGCCATGTCATCCATACAGCAGTGAATAGCCACTTGTAGTACAGACAACAGCACTGCCCCAATTGTGCTAGCACCTCCCACTGGTTAGACTAGAAAATGACTCCTTGAGCTGCAGTAACAACAGGGAAACACCCCAATTATTAGAGAGACTAAACAATTTAATTGAAGTGTCACTATAAGTATACAGTATATAAAAACAACACTCATGCGCTTGATTGAATTCCCAGTTAGGGCTGAAGAGTCTGCCTTCAGAAAATGAATCTAAACTCTGATACCAGAATATCACAGAAAGATGTGTTTACTCTAAAGTCTTGTTGATTGGAAATGTAATACCCACAGTCCTCTTTGATTCTCTATTATGCAGCCTTATCAGGGAGCATAATCTAACATAGCATCAGCAGTTCTAGTGAATGATAGATAGTTATTTGGCATTAGTCAAGATGTAAAATAATCTCCAAAATCTGGTGAATGTGTGCAGCCAGGACACCTGCTCACCTGCTAATCTGTATGTATGAGGCCCCATGTTGATGCACACTCACATGTTACATTGAGGCTTTGTTTGTAATTGAAGGTGACACTAAGCCTGTCAGGCTGGAAAGCGGGTTTGCACGTCAGTCTGAATGTGCAGTGTTATGTGCGTCACTGAACGGGACACTGTGGGAGAATCGGGGGGGGAGGGGGTGGAGAATAGGAGGAGGAGGGGAGGGAGTGGTGGAGGGAAGGAAGCTGAACCTGTGGAGGAAGAAGGAAAGAAGAGTGACTGCCCGACTTTCACAAGGAATAGTCCAGTGTGTTAACCATTTTTCTGAAAGAAGACGTTCTTCCACCTTCTTTTTTCATCCTCAGGGTCTTTAGATCCTTTACATCCCAGTAAAGATGAGCTGTATTCCTGCCTCACACAGGTAAGAAACATGACTAAATATTCTCCTAACATTTCTGAGATTTCTATTACAGTCTTAATACAGTGTAACTACCTTCTCAAATGTTGATGACTGTTAGAAATTAAGTGTGTCATACCATATTGTCAGAGCACAATGGTAAAAATGAGGCCACAGTCGATTTAACAAGATAACTAATGCAAGAGGTTTCTTATACCTGAAACTAAATTTATCGAAACCTTGAAGTAGAAATGGGATTACACACCAACAGCCTGGGATAAACATGTCAGTCATTGCCCCAAGTTCAACAGCTCACTATAGGTCCACTCAGTATTTGAACTGTGTGATTATTTGGTGTTAAAGTACCCACTGACTCTCTTTATGCCAATATAAATGAAATAAACACAGTATTGGTGAGTGGAGAATGGCCATCATAGACATAGAGGTTACCAATGTGTCCCATCCCTGTAGAATATATTCAAATGTTCCATGCTAACATCCGCATACAGTATAAACACATACTGCACAATCATTCATATGCATAAATGTCAAATTGAAAGTTATAAAAGTGTAGGCCTAACAGGTAAAATGGTCAACTGGAAATTCACTTAAACTCTTATTCATTAAAACTACGGAAACCCAATATTCTTTTCCTTCTTCATAGTTAATACCCTATCTCACCTTTGTTTTCCACCTTCTCTCACCCTCCCCCATGCTTGGAGTTGAGGAGTCATTTGTTGTTCAAGCCTGTTATATCATTAAGTGCTTACCTGCAGATTACACAGCAGGAACAAGTCTTTCCCTGCCCAATCCCTTCTGATCCCTACACTTGTTGTCAATACTGCCCACTTTTTTGTATTGGAACATGTCTTATTGAACGATATGATAACACACTCGTCCGTCCATTGATGGAGCTAAGATGTAAATCCGAGAAGTAAACCTATTTGATCTTAGGGTCAGGGTTAGACCTTCACATCTGTACAGTTCCAAAGGTTTTTGAAAGTGTGAGCATAATACTTGGCTGGCTGGGTTCATGGTCAGGTAGAAGCTGTAGATTTAGACTTTGATAGGACTGCAAAGACTGTGAGATGCAGGGTGATTAATGATACAGAACATGCAGATTTTGTTGTCTTCCTCTGTAATCCAATTCTGAATGGTAGATATAACTCAAGTCACACCACAGAGCTCCATTTGGTCAAACAATGCCCCAGTGACCCAAAAACAAAATGCTGTTTCATTCAGAGAGCAGGAAAAAAAAACTGGTTAGAAGCAAACCCAATTTTTAGGCTCAGATAAACCGTTCATATTATTATTAAGCCTCACATTATCACTGAAGTACACATTCTATGTATTCTATTTTTACATTATTTTTTTTATTATTATTAACAAGTGGGTTTTGTTTTTTATTTTGTTTTCTGTCCTACGTACATTTACATGTGTTTATGGTCATTTTATGTCTTTTTTGATGTGAAGCACTTGGTCCATGTAATTTCTTTTGTTGTAAAGCACTTTAAGCTGCATTTTTTATATGAAAGGTGCTATACAAATAAAGTTATTATTATTATTATTATTATTATTATTATTATTATTATTATTATTATTATTATTATTATTATTATTATTCTCTTACAACTTCAGTTCATTTCTGAAACCTTAAATTTAATTTAATGTAGTCTTCAGGCAAAGAATGTATCTTCTGATTCTGTGTTGCTGAAATTTAGTGACCCAATCACTTGTGATGAGGTTGGATAACATACATTACAGTGCTGCTTACATGTCACATGTCACAGCAGTACATGTCACAAACAATATAAACCAAAATTAACCCAAAATGTGTGTGTATGTGTGTGTGTGTGTGTGTGCGTGTGTGTGTGTATGCAGTATGACCACCATTCTCAGTCAAGTAGAATCTCAGATGGAGGAGAGTCCAGTTCAGAGAAGAGGAAGCAGAGCTTACCAGGTACAACTGATGTATTTACTTAGGTGTATTTTACTTGATTCCAGTGCAGTGACCTGCCTCATCATCTGTCTTCAAATCAAGTTTAGGTTATGTTTTAATGATAACATCAGTCCAGTGGCGGAATTTTTGTTTTGCTAATTTGTAAAAAAAAAAAAAAAAAAAAAAAAAAAAAACTTTGACAGCTTGAGTGGCTTGTTAAGAATATTTGTTGCAGTGAACATTATTCTACAGGCTTACATACATATCTTTATATCTTACTTGTAGTTTTCCGTTTTAATCATTATATTTGAAAACAAAGGTCAAGCAAACTACCAGAAATGTGGGAAGCTTACAGTAACATGAGATCAAAGCCTATATTTATCAAACTGATAAAAGTGAAAATTTGGACTTAGGTAAAAGATAAAAGTAAAACTCCTTTTCTTTTTCTCCTACTCACAAACTCAAGAATAAAAGCTAATCATCAAATATTTTTTTATTCAAAAGTGCTCTTAAATTTAAGAGAGCTCCGAAGGTCTCTTAAGTTGGTTAAGACTAAACCCTAGATGACAGCTGTACAGAAACAGAAGTGAGCGCACACATTGTGACACATGTTTTGGAGAATAAAGCTGACATGGATTTAGTTTGTAATCACCTTTCATACATCTCCACTGTCTGCAGTTGACACTATAGCACCAAATGTCCCTTATTACACATTTGATCTACTGTATCTCATCTACCAGCAGAAATAAGCAGCAGAAAATGTTGTTTTTTGCAAAAAAATATATTGAGTAAAATGTAAGGATTTCTTAAAATAACTGACAAGATGTTGGGTAAATCCTTGTTTCTGATTAGCTATTCCTGCTCTGAGCATACAAGTGATTAATCATGTGATCACATGACAGTTGCTCTTAAATATTCCTCTTACACTTCGCTGTGAGTAGCAGCAGTAAACCACATGTAGAATATATCTTATAACTCATATTCACACTAACTTGGCTCTTTGGAGCATTCTGAAGAGGAATTCTTAGAAATGTGGTGAATATGGGCCCAGGTGAGCATTTAGTATCATGTTCCCTTCAGACCTACTGATAGCTCTGTTCAGTTTGTACAGAGTTATAAATTAAAATCGTTATGAATCTCCTCCCTGGTCCAGATCTTCCCTGAAGCAAACATGAATGAAGAGTCAGACTCCAGCTCCTATCCTGAAGACTTCCTGTACAGGAGGGAGCGTCTGCCCTCTATTGTTGTGGAGCCCACAGAGCACAATGAACGAGAGAGCGGGGAGCTGCGCTGGCCTCCACGATACTTGAGCAACAATGTGGAGGTAGAGGAAGAGGAAGAGGAGGACAGCAGTGCTGATCACACAGAGGGCTCCGTGGATGGAGAACAGCAGGAGGACATGAGGATGGAAGAAGGGTAAAAACCACAGAGTTGTTATCTTTCCCCACACTTCAACCACTGTCTGTCAGGGTTGGAATGATGAGTTTTTTGAGGACTGATATTGATCACTCCTGATTAATGCTAACATTGGGACCAGTTACCTCTTCATGTCACTGTCTTTCTATCAGGGAAATTTAAGGCATCAAGGCAGTAAAACCTAGATATTTGCATTGAATTATAAATGGAATTAGAATTTAAAGGGGTTTGCAGATTTCGATGGACCACCTGACTTTATCTTTGCTTTTTCACTGTTGTAGTTCTGTTGCCAGAAAGCCTTCTATTGGACCATCCCAGAGTCAACCGTCCTTCTCCCGGCTGACCCCCCCTACCTCCCCCACCCCCCCTGAGGCTGCCCCGCCCTGCCTGAGGAGCTGAACCAGTACAATCAGTATGGACTGACACCACTGCAGTTCAACTGAACTGTGTGTAACCTTTAACGTGTAACCTCTTCATGTCTGACTATCCCAATAATATCCTTTTGGGAGGGTTGAGATGCTCTAGTTTGAAATGTGGTTAAGTGCTGCACTACCTACTACTGTATCTGACACTGTGCATGGAAGGTAACCAGAGACTGTAACAACAACCTCCAAGACTTATCAGGGTGATTTTTTTTTCCTTTGTAGGGCAAATCTCATCCCACAATAATAAATACATACATATATATATATATATATATATATATATACACACACACACACATATATACATATATATGTGTGTGTATAGGTTATATATACACTGGATAATATTAGAGATAAGAATAATGCTGAACCATCCATGTTTGAACTAAGCTCTGAGCAGTGTGGTTTATGAATTGTTGATACACCACAATCTGTGGTGGCATTAAATATTATACAATTTTTGATTCAGTTTTTGTGGGAGCAAAATCCTCTGTAATGGAATTTAGACCATGCTGGGACACTGCAGCTGTGAATTCAAATCCTCATCAATGAAAAGATTGAGCGCAACAGTAATAATAACCTTATTCCTGCTATATGTGCACACTCCCTTCAAAATGTCTCTTATATTCAGGACATTCACATTATTATTAACCAGTGCAATACTGATCAACTTGTTTCATGTAAGCAATTACACAATTATTATTTGATATCCTTTTTTTTTTTTTTTTACCTAAATGCTTATTTCTGCTGGATATATCAACTTGATATACATAGGCCCACTCCTATTTAAAAAAAAGTGAAAGGGTAATAATGGCTGTATAACTGCAAACATCGGTCTTGATTATTTTCATAACCAAAGCTGACTGGTGTGCTGCTTTTGTCTGCATCTTGAAGGAGAAAAGTTCTTAAATAATTACAAAACATTTTCGTTTTTCACCAATGCATTCATTTCACCTGTACCATGTTCTCATCATGATGAGATAGCATGTGCTGCTACAGTCCCAGGTGGACAAAGCTGAATGAGATTTGAATCATGAAGCCCTTTGCTGCTGACATGAGAAATGTCATGAGATACTGTAAGAGAAGAAACCAGTGTAGAAGTTTTGTATAATGTGTCTGTGTCATTCTAATCGAGTATGATAATAGATCTACTCGTATATGCACCTTTCCTTTATGCACTGCCAGTCTGGGTGGCTACAGTACAACAATAAAATTGTGTTTATTTCTACACGGCTCTCATGTAAATGTTCATCAAATGAAACCTATGCTGATGGTAGAGGTCTGACTTGGTCTGGAAATGAAGTCCTGTACCAGTGAGCTCAAACCATTGCAGAACCTGCACACAACAAAATTATTCATATGCATATTCATCAGACCATGCATATTCACATATTTCACATAGTTTGACTCTGTTTGACTGCCATCAGACTGTCAGTTTTTAACAGATGGGTATATTTAGTATTTTCTCTTTCTCTGCAAATTCAGTTTTAAATGAATTTTGAAGAAGGTAATCCAAAAAGACACCTGCTGTTACAGTAGCAGACAGACAACTAAATCCTGAGGGACTAAACAGCAAGTGCACATGGTTTCACTAGATGCCAATAAAAACTCTCACAGACACACATACTTACAGTATGCATCCAGACATCAAAAATAAATACAGCACCATTTTCACCATGGGAAATCAAAGCATAAAGTCAAGTCCAGCTAATTTTTTTTTAAACTGTTGGGATACTGGTGTCGAATTTAATTGTTTCTTATTTAAAGATTTACTTAAAGACCTCCAGATAAGGAACACTGCAACAACACACCAGAAATAAAAAACTTCTTTCTTCCTGTTATGACTCACTTGTGTTGTTTTCAGTGATTGATGACTTTAAACGTTAAACAGGACTGTACCAACTAATTCCACCAGCACTGACTAGAGGAGCCATAAACCCCCAAAATAGGAAACCCTATCAAGTTACATCAATGTGACTACACCGCCTGACCTCTAGAAGGCAGCAGAGCAACACATACCACTGGTATGAATGCTGAATACAGTATAACAACAGGGATCTGTAGACTTCCCACCACACATTAACCACAGATCACCTTTTCCACACTTACCTACTAAATGTATAAGGAAAATATTTTATTCAATTCAATTTGGTGATATAAGCCAGATATAAGCCAACTCAAATCTTAACCAATTAGATCTGTGATTTATTATTGAACTATTAATGAAATATCGAGTGTTTCTCACCATCATATGCCCAACCCCCAGACCATAGAGGGACTCTCTCATGGTCAGTTGTGGTGCAGCACAGTTGCTGAAATGCCAGGATGATGCCAAAATGTGGCAGGTGGCAGGATAAAGGAAAGTCTGGCTTGCCTTTCCCTGATACTGATTCATCTCAACCATGTTAACTAAGTGACGAAATTATCATCATCAGTTGTAAAAATCCAAGATGATATTTAAAGAATTGCAGAACAGAGCACTAATAGATTTTAATTAATTAATATAATTGTTATTCATTATTATATGAATTAATATAATTAATTAATTAACTAATATAATTAATAATATCTTCTAACACTGCATATACCACCAAGTACAATTTTAGTTTTCATATTGTTTTTGTGTGTAAAATTGCTGCAGAGAACACATGACAACACACAACTGTCACTGGAGACACCACAGTGGCTGCCACACACACTCTGCCTTCTCCAGTCAACTCACTGGTACATCTTCACCACCTGCACTCATATATGGACTGTGTAAATTAGAGAAACACCTGTATGCTGGATTTTGGAGTAAACATAAATGAATACAATGTTTATTGTATTTTAGATATTGAGTGTGTGGTCTGATAAGTCATATGTGTCTATATACAGTAGATGCTTAACAAACACCATGCACTGAACTTCAGTGACCTGTGCCTCCACTAGTGCATACCCTGAAAGTGTGCAGTAATGCGCTTTTTGACATCTACCTCCATGTCTTACCACTTTGTTTAATTTTGGGAATTGTTTCGTTTGTGTCACTGACTGCATTAACAGCTGCTGCAGCCATCAGCCTCTCAAACATTCTAATTAGTTCATGAATATCTTTGAATCATCATACTGACCACTTTCATTGGTTCTTCCTGATTAACTCTGAACCAGCTGCTGAGCAGCTCAAAACTGGTAATAACTCATTCATTACTAATTACTTAAAATTAGTTACTCTCTTTGTGCCCCCCAAGTAAAGTGGCACATCATAATGAGTAGTTACTAAGTAGTCCCTCATTCCTTGAAGCCTTTACTTACCCATAATGTAAAGCAACGCATCAAAACTAACAAGTAGCCACTGGGTTATTACTGGGGATTCACAATTAGTTTAATAACAGACTGGAGACAGCAGGATTCTCATAAAAATATTTTAATCATCATATTTAGGGTACATAGCCTACGTTAATATCCACATCCACATGTAGGCCTATACCATTGGTTACACTTGGTGCTTATGTATCCAAAAGTAGTTACATCAACAATAAAAAATAAATGTCTGTATTAATATTCAGAAAATCATGCAATGCCAATAAAAATAAATAAACTATTAAATAGTACATATCTACTGTATGTTTGAAATAGTTTAATGGATAGAAAGAAAATGTTTTTGTTGCTAAGCTAGGCTAATAGCCAGTAAATTCAACATTACTTTCACCTTAGCCAATCAAAATCCCACCTCCCGACCGTCACGCTAGTGCCAGTCTTAGCTGAATCCTTGATGAGGGAAAGCGTTGTTATTGAAGTGGTAAGAAACCTAGTTAAACAATGGGGGAACTCATTTTAAGATCTATCTCACACAGGCTCTGCCCTCCACTGGAATCCATGGGTACTACTGTCCTCCAATGATACATGCGTATTCGCCCACTGAACTTTGCATGAACGTAGCCAGCCAATCAAGACGAGTCTACTTGAATACATGTGTAGCCCACTGTATATAAGACAGCATCCTCCTTTTCTCTTCAGCGAACAGTGAGTTTGCCCACTGATCAGCTTTCTCCATGGATGGAGTCGCTGCTTATAATGCTCACTTGTCGTCTCCCGGCTTCATAGCCGACAAACACCATCATAAATTCTGTTTTGAGTGCCTTGCCCAAGACCTCACAGAGAGAGGTGTTCAGCAGTCACCATCCTGCGCGGACTGCTGACAGTTGCCTGACTTTAGATGCTGGCAGTGGTGGGATCACTTTGAGTGTTTCGATGTATTTCCACTGCGAGGACAGCGAATTGGAGCTTGTGAAGGATGACACAGAGCTCCCCGCTCAGCCTTTCTCCTGGTCATCCCCACTGATATGACAGCTTCGTTGCAGATGATGAAGATACATCATCAGTGTCCCATGAAGCCCAGCTGCTGGTGTCTGTCTGCTGTCTGACTTCCCACGAGTGATGACCATCACGGCTGGCCATGTTGGGCGAACACTGCCCCCCAGCTTCCACCCATGCTGATGAGCCGTCTCCGTGAGGGTTCTACTCACCTCCCTGCTGGATGCAACAGCCAACAGTTTGGGTGTGTGGGGTGTTTCGCTGGTGTCTTCACAGCAAAATGCCCCCCCTCCTGAGAACAAGGATCGCGGGTGCCAAGCACGGATAGGGCTCTATGACAGCAAGCCGACAGCGCAGATATGATATGGGAGAGAGAGTCCCGACAGTGAGGGCTGTGTTCTCCAGCCCCCCTGCAATCTTCCCACCATGCTGTTCATGATCTTTGTGAATGTTTGCCTGTTACAATGTTTTAATTAAAATAAAATACACTTCTAACAGAACAAGTTCTCATACCCTCCCTAATTATTGATGCCACTATGGTGAAGTCGGCTCAATCCACTCCACACAGTGTATCATGTCTGTCCAGCGTTGCACAAACACACACACACAGATGTTGACTTTTATTCACTTTTAAGCCACATTTTTATGATAAACTTTTTAGATCTTGGTCATTTTTATGTATATCGTTTAACCAGATGAAGAATTTTAGTAATTGTCTGGATCTTATCAGAGAAACAGTGTTTTTACCGGTTTTAATCCCCATGTATGTTTGTTTTGGAGAGGAGGAGACTTCTGTGGATAATTTGGCTCCCAGTAAAAATCTCCTGAACGTCTGGATCTTAAGTTGTCAGAGAAACAAGTTGAGCAAATATTAGCAGCAGGTCAGCTCACAGCCTATCTGGACATCCTGTGTATGCTGAACATAGACAAAGAAACACTTTTTTAACATGAAACTGCTTTATTCAGTGTTTTTATGGGTTTTAATCCCCATGTAGGAGGAGTCCTCTGCAGATAAATCAGCTCCCGGTAAAAACCCCCTGAATGATGAACACTGAAGGAATCCTAACTGGGAGAGACTGACTGGTGGTTGTTTAACAATGAAGACAACAACTCCCATGATCCCACGGTACTTCACAACGTCATCACATTCCATCTTTTGTTATTGTTTTGATTGACAGACTTCTAGCAGCAGAAATTACATATTGTGCATTTAAAAAAATGCACCACAAGTAGTGCTTCAGAAAACATTTTCACTGCATGGTGAGAGGAAAGACCTGAAATGACAATTGCGTTTAAGAAATTTAGATTTAAAAGAAATGTAAAGCAAAAAATGGTCAGAGATTGTGTTCCGGGTTTGCGTTTAGGGTTCAAACACAGTCAGCATGTTTTATACTTTGCTTGACGTTTCATTCTTTACTTTTCCCTGCAGAACTGTAGACCTACGTGCTGATATCTTCATAGTCAGCAGAAATTACAAACACTCCCTACACACAGAAAGGCTATGTGGTACTGAAATGAGAAATGTTAAGAAATAAAGATTTTTTTTCCTCACAGACAGATAACACTATCTGCCAGCTGGCTATGTGAAGCAATAATACTGTAGATAGTGCAGCTGACTTGTGCCCATTTTTCATAAATGGTGAGCAGTTGTAATATGTGATATACATGAACTGCTCTTGCTCTGTCTCACATTTATCAGACTGAGTTGAATCTAAAACTTGGGGTGGGGTTTGGGGGCCCTAGGGAGGAGCTGTCAGAAGTTTCTTGACATTTCCCAGGGATTGGAGAAACTACATTGACACTGAGCCACACTCAGTTTGTCTCATTCTTCCAAACTTTCACTCTTCGTCTACTCTGATGGTTCTTTCATTCCCTCAGGACTGTTTTTATATTAATTCTAGACTAAACATCAGACTCAACTGCAAAGCAAGGCAATCAGAAGACTGCTGCTCAAAGCCATGTGGGAAATTCAGTATTTCATCAGTAGATAAACTGAATTTGTAAAGTATTTAACCATCTTGACTTTGAGGATACAGGCCCTCAAGTGCCAAGATTGGATCATTATGAGGCCAAAATTGTACTCAGCAGTAATGAATATAACTTAAAGAGCAAATTCTAAAACTTTCTGAGATGGAGCAGCAAATGAGTGCTGTGTCCACAAAAAGGTGGAGTGACCAGTGAACCAGTTACAAACTCTACCACAGTGAAATGTTTTTTTCAAAGGAAGATGATAGTGACAGTAAGGAACTGTTTATTTATTGCCACTTTGGGCTAACAAAGTGCAAAGTTCCCCTGAGCATCTTTAAGTTTGTGACTTTATCTCTTCAGCAAAATATCATGAAATTACACATTAAGAAATACATTTTGTTTTGGTTCCTCTCCATCATCTCTTAAGTGCTCCAGCAGACATGCTGAGACATGCACTTATCATGTGAATCAAGTTTCCTGATCCACCATCAGTGGAAACTGTAACATTCTCCAGGTATTTGGTTGATGGTGGCCATATCATTTATCAAACCAAATTAGTTTATTCACCTTCTGTCGCTGGGTAACAGATTGATGCTGACTAGCTTGTTGCCATAGTAATTTTGATCACTTTTAAATAAACAAATAATTGATTTTAGACCTCTGAAAACCACAATGTTAGAGGAAGATGATGAATTACTTGCTGTCTTCTTAATAAATGCTTTACTTAAATCCTATTTTTATATTCATATTCTCTGATTATCACTGAATTTAGGGGCAGAGGAATCTGAAAATAAATTAAAGTCATGCAGGACAATAAAAAAATACTGGCTCTAAAGTGAGTTTTGATAGATACTTATTCAACACTGGATAAAGACATGGCAAAGTTTGGCACTGACAGACTTTATGTGAGTATGGAAGTGTGCATCAGAAATGTAGGTAGCATGTAGCATGTTTCAGTATATATGCAGTATTTTTGTTTATACATATTTGAGCCATGTGAATGTAACTGAGGTGACTGGAGCAAGGAGAAATAAAATGATGGAGGAGAAAACTGGGTGGCACCTTATAATGTCTTCCTGCTGCGTTGTCTATTGAAACACCAGACTAAAACAAATGTTGGTTCCAGAGACTTAAATGTGAATGAAGTGGGTAGAAGTAAGGAAAAATCAAAAAGGATTGAGAAGGAAAAAAAATAGGTCAGTCACTCTGTATCCCAAAAGTGCCAAAAATAAAAGCCCCTCTGTCTTCTCTCTCTCACCATCACCCTCTCTGTTTGGCTAATCAAAGCCAGATGTATGTGCACGAGGCCTTCATTCAACCTCCCCCTCTTTTTCCCCCTCCCTCCCTCTCTCACTCCGTTGCTCTGTTTCTTTTTCTCGGTGTGGGTTTCCTCCTCAGGCTCAGTACCTCTCTGTTCCCCCCTTCATCTCCTCCTCCTCCTCCTCCTCCTCTCTTGCCTCTCTCCCCCTTGCTCTCTGGCAGAGCAGGAAATACTCCAGGTTCCTGGCCCTGAAGGGAGCATGTTTCTTCTAACCACTAACAGATGGAGGGATGAAGGAGGGAAGGGAAGGATATGAGAGTGAAAGGATGGCGGCTGGGAAAATGTCGGCAATACTGAGATAGATTGTGAAATGATAAAGAGCTTAAAATGTTGCAGAAGTGAGAGGTTTTGCTCTTTTCCTTCAGAGCCTTAGTGGTGTTTTTGAGCTGTTCCCCCTCATATTTCCTGTCCTCTTTTCCTCTCCTCTCCTCTCCATCCCTCTTTTCCACTTTAATAAACTGAGGCAGCTCGAACTGAATCCTAATGTCATAAAACAGCCCAACCCACAGAAATCCCCTTGAGCTCTCCTTTTCTCTGGTGCACACACACACATACACAAGCATGCATCCCCTCTTCACCCACTCTGTAGGCCTCTTTATGAAACGATGAAGAACTTTCTACATGAGAGTGGGCTTGAGTGTGATGAATGAGTAGTCTGTGAGTGTGTGTGCTGAGAAAGTACGTGTGTTCATGTGTGCACATACAGTACCAGTCAAAGTGTGGACACACCTTCCCATTCACTTGAATGTGTGTTTGCATATTATATATGTGTGTATCAGCAAAAGTAATCAATTACATTGACAGACAGAAAAGGATTCATATTGGTAATGAAGTTTAGTGGTGGCAGTATTAACAGTAGCATTAGTAGTAGTAATCATGGTTGTTACACAAGTAAAAATTGTACAAGAAATAGTAAGTATTACTAGTACTAGTAGCTCTTGTAGTAGTAGCACTGTAAGTGAAAAGTAAAAGTAGCAGTTGTTGAAGTAGTAATAGCAACAGTTATAGTAGCATTATCAGTTTTACTAGAAATGTACAGTATTTTTAGTATTAGTAAAAGTACCACCTGCACTAGTATAATCAGTAGTAGTAGTTGTAGTAGTAATCAAAGTAGTGGCTGTAGTAATTGTATAAGTACACAATATAGTCTCATGGATCATGAAATCCAGATGACTAGGAACTTTCACTACAGCCCAGTCCACTCCTCCTCTGTATTGTTGGTGGCGACATTGAAGAGCAGAATATTGGCATCATTACCCTTAAACAAGCCAATGTTCCCCTGGAGCCCTTAGCTTACCACTTTAATCCACCTCTCTCTGTCACCTCCCCCCACTCCTTTACATTTCAATTACTCAACACTACATCACTAACACTAGGCCTGCTGACTAGTGTGTGTGTATTTGTGTTTTCTCTACCTGTGTCACTGTGTGGGGTCTGACTGTTGACAATTACATGGCCATTTGGTGACATCTACCATAATGCAATGAACAAGCCTTCATTGATGAAATAAATGTTAATTTAGCTTTCCTGGCAATTTAGAGAAACACAAATATTCGTTTAAAACAAACACTTTAATTTCATACACTGCATTTTGGCGAACACATTTCATACAAAAAGAAGCTAATAGTGAGTTGACTAGTGCACTTTAAATGATAATACTGTCAAACACTCAAAGTGACATTGTAACATTAATTACATTCTCTGGGCAGGCAAATTTTTATTAGTCTGCAAGTAGCCTCTGTCAACTTTACCCAACAGTAGAAACTGTAATTTGCTACTTAATATTTTATTCAAGGTCCTTCAAGAATACTCTTTGTGAATGTGACATTCAATCTCACAAAAACTTTTAAAAGATGGTTTAAATCATGCTACTACGGTAACTTGCTGGATTGCATTTGCTGCTACAGTAAAGATTTACAGACTTCTTTTCTGCTGAAAGTCAGTTCTTTCTCCAATGAGATTTACTATCTCAACCACAAATTCCAGACATAATGTCTCACAAGCACTTTGTACTGTACTGACAATCCACTCCTTAACAACTACTCATTTTATTTAGTGTGGTCACATTTCCCCATGTCTGACAGATATGTTTACTTCTACTGACAACACAAAAACATGTAGCAAGTATTAATGTTTGGTTGTCTGTCTTAAGTTATCCTCCCATTTAATTACAGTAGGACTTTACAATTACATAATGATGACTATGCACCATTTCGGCAACACAAGACGATTTCACAGTCCAACTATAAGGAAACTGTGGCTTGTCTCAGTATCATAGGCCACTTTTTTCAACAATAAGTTCCCAATATGCAGAGTATTGAAGAATGTTTTAAATAGGAGATAAACTGACATGGTAAACTTGGAGGCAAAGGGGTCCTTCTTTTGAATGGGGCATGGCAACTCTCTCATACTTATACCTCATACTTACATATTAGGCTGCTTTTTACTAATCTGCAAAGTTTCACTTGGCGTGGGTTGCCAAGTGAAGGACACTTCGATAAAAAAATTCATGTTTTCAGTTATAACATTACAAAGGCGGATATTTTGGGGATTATTCAGAACTCAAACTGATGAAATACAGTTCACTATTAGGTCTTTTCCACTACAGGACTGTAATGACCTGCAGCTTATGGTAGCTATTTTCAGGGGTTCTGCTTTTGTTTTCACTGTACTCCCCCCACTTTGGTGCAAGTTCCTGAGCCTAAATTTGGGAACTCCTAGGGAGAAGGTACTCAATCCAAGTTCCAGGTACTTTCAGCGGGAAGGAATGCAACAGCTGGTTTGGTACAAACACAGCAATTAATAATAGAGGGCGTGTGTTAAAATGATCACTGCAAAGAAGTTTATTTCAATATACAGACAATACTCATGATTCAGAATACCCAACATGTGTTTTGTTGCCTTCTTATGCAAATGTAAAGTGTAGATTTAGTGCTATTGGGGGGCATGTTAAAAGTTTAATTATGTTTCCCAATAATTCAGGTAGCATTGGTATTTCCAAAATCATGTGACATTTCCAGTAGGTATTTTTTCCACTAACTACAGGTAGCGGGGCAGAGTGATCAAATGCTACATCCCTATAATTTATTGTTTCTTGAATTTCACTGGATTCTTCAGCATCACCTCCCTGTCTTCTGAATCAGGAGAGAACAGAGCAGCAGGAGGGATTTTGATGGTATGGGCCAGAGAAAGAGCTGCCAGTGTGCCCTTCAGGGAAGCTAGCCTGTCCCAAGGGCTACACCTGGCACTGGAGAGCTGGTCAGCATGTGGGAGCTGGTTTGGTACCAGTTCTGTTGACCTTCTACTAAAAGTAGGGCTCTTCCATTAAATTCATTTAATGATACTGACATTTAAAAGTCATCATAGGTAAATGTAAATGTTAATACATTAGCCCCACTTTTTCTACAGTTGTTTGTCCCAGAACTGAACTGCACTCGCCACACTTGCCTACCAACAAGCGCATAAAAATTATGATGTTTGTAATGTTGTTCCCATGTGTGACACTGGTACCTTTTGACGTATATCCAAAATATTCTGGTTTGTAAAACGTAGCGGAAAACAAGGAAGAACCTAGAACCTAGACTTAGGGATTCTTACCGTCGTGGAAAACAGCTACAGTACCAGTAAAAAGTTTGGACACACCTTCCCATTCACTTGAAAACTGAATTGGTACTATATGTTACCTGAAAGACAATTTCAGGTCAATCAGTGGGTGTGTGCCTGTGGGAATATTTATGGGCCAATGTGGCCAATTTAGAGTACCCTTAGACAAAACATGAGTCATCAATGTAAGACTTTAAGTACAATACAACACTTCCTGTACAATTTTTCATCTCATTTTTGAAATAAAAAGGCTGGTTTGGTGACAGCTGCTTCCTTCATTGCTTGTTAAGGCTGAGCTAAATCCATCCAGTCAATGCAGTCACTCAAGATTATAGATCACTTTTATGTACACATTGATTTTTATATTTACTGCAGTTTGTGGTCCATCATTCTACGTAGTCCAAAACTAAGCAGCTGATATTCCTTGAAGGAAAGCATAAACAAAAGGGGTCTCATAGTGGCCACAAACTCATGCTATCCAATATTGTTGGGTTCAGTTTGACCAATATTCCACTTTATACAGTGGTCATTACTTTCAGTGAACCAGTGCGAAAGCGCAGGATCTTCTTCTTAAGGGCATGGGAGGCCTTAATCTTGACAAATGCCTTGGGCTGCAGAGGTGCTCCAGGTGGGGCAGGGGGTGATGGGAGGGAAAGTTGTGGGGGTAGTTGCTGGGGCCAAACCAGACCTCCACTTTCATCTGAGTCACTGGACAAAGAGCTGGAATCTGGAGAGTCAGCCTCGCTCATGCTGGACTCAGACTCCCCATGTCCTGGGTGAGGGTAGCCCTCGCTAGGCTGACACATTGGCACTTGGTCCCTCTCCAAATGGTACTCCATGTGCTGATGATGGTGGGAGTGGTGGTGGTTAAGGTTGTGGTGTGGGTAGGCATATGATGTGTGTGTAGGGCGAGATTTGCGTGTGCGCCTTGCACAATGGTCCCTTTGGTTTGAAGCTGAAGAGCTGTGTATGGGTGCCTGCGTGGGTGGCTGGTCAGCCTCGTCTTGACTGAGCTCCAGGGTGGACTGCCAGCGCCGGTAACTTCCACTTCCTTGCTGTTGCTTCTTGCTCCTGGACTGACTACTGCGGCTTCCCCTTCCACCACTTCCACTTCCTCCACCATCCCTCTCTACTGTATTGTACTTGCGCTCTGGAACCCTTTGCAGGCTATTCTCTGATTGAGACCGACAAGCCCTCTTCCCCTGCTTCTTACTGGCACCATTTTTGTCTTCATTGGAGCGACATTTCTTGGGGCCCCCTCGAGATCTGGAGGGTTGGATCTGAGATGCAGTGGGTTGCTGCTCTTGATGATGATGGCCTCTCTCTGGAGAATATGTGCTTCGGTTGGGTTTGGGTGCCCCAGAGCCCTTGTGGGGGTTGGAATGGTGATGAGCATAAGCTCTGGTGGAGGCTCGGCATGGCTGGGCTGGTATATACTCTGCATTGACCAGCTGCTCATCAGGTGAAGGTAGTTGGTGAGGCTTTGATAGAGCTGGAGGGGAAGGGTAGTTGGCGAAATGTTGGGGTGAATCAGGCTCACTACTGCTGGAGTCTGGGTGGGTTTGTAGAACTCTGCTAGATGGATAGTCTAGCGAGGTTGAGCGAGAGGTGTTAATCATGGAGGCCTGCCTGGGCTTGTGGTACAGCCCTGGTTGATGCTGAACACTTTGCTGGAGGTGGTGGTGGTAAGGAGGTGGCGCATCTTCAGGAAACCCTGTCCCTGTGTAACGTTCCTGATCCAGGTTATGGCAAGCCTGTGGAGCAGTTCCCTCTGAGCACTGGGACAGAGTAGAGATTTCTTGAACAGACACTTGCTTCGGTGAATGTTTCTCCTCTTTGCGGCATAAGCTACTCTGCCTCACCACACTGACAGCTCGGGCATCATGTGCCAGGCTGGTGCGGGGCTTTGATGGTCGTGATGGTAGGGCTCTGCGCTGGATCAATCCAAATATATAAGTCTCCACCTTTTGGGATTGTTGATGATCGTCTTGACTGGGGTCAACATCCCTCATCTCCCCCAAAGCATCTGTAACCGTGGCCCGCCTTGTTGCATCTGCCAGCCATGTTTCTCCTGTCTCTGTCTCCACTGTCCCTTCAAGGGCTGAGAGGGAACAAGGGACCACTATGTTGTAATTTGATTCAGGAGATCCATCTTGCTTGGCTACCTCTCCTAATAAACAGAGCAAACACAAAGAAAATGATCAGAATCATGCACAACATGAAATAAGACCAAAGCTTTACAAGAATATGAGGCTTGGAAATAAAATGCATGTTGCTTTATTTTTCTAATTGGGATGAGGGTGGCACCATCACATGTGAAATGTGTTAAAGTGGGAACATTTAAGTATTGAAACTGTTTCCCTACAACCTAACTGTAATTACATTTATACAGACTAAGCAAGGTTTGTGTAACCAAAAAATGAGAAACTCCAAATCAGTGGCATTAGCAACATTAAATAAGTTTTGGCATTTTCTTGCTGTTACTACTTTAGTAAAATTATTCTCCCTATTCAATAACAACCCCTTTGGTAACAAATATGATTAATGTGCATTATCATCTTGTATGTTCAGTTTAGAGTACCATGTTACCTTGGCAATGTTGATTTACTCACTACCTTACTGTAATTTTGAATTATGCTCTTAATATTACACTTAGAATGTAGACAATGCTTCAGACTTTTTGAAAATGGAAAGGGGAAAGTGTTAAATTTGACTCTCTCTTTTTAACCATCTCAAATGTAGGTTCAAGGCCATTATTTTTTTTTAGTTTATGTTTATGTAAGAAACACAGACATTTCAAGCCGTTTGTGGTCTTACCAAACACAAGTGTAGTTTAATTATGGTCATGTGTAACCAGTACCATTAGGTTACTCTGTAGTGCAAAAGACAGGACTGTTTGTCTTCTGAAATCCCAGTGTGCTCAGATTCGTGTCTCACATGCTTTATAAACATGAAGTACGGGCTGAGATGCGGCGAGACTTCAGTGATGAAGGATGCTTAGCCACCAAGGGCATGTAATAGATTTGTCTGCTTGATGTTTGTCTACCAGACACTAAACTGCATCCTTAATGACCTCAGTGTCTGCAGCAGGGAGAAAGAATTATTGCTCTTGAGAATGACTGAGTTACATGGTACGCTATGTTTTGGTGCAACTAGAACATACAATGACTTTTGCTCCCATAATGTAGCATGGAGCT
The DNA here is from genome assembly GCF_914725855.1 of Thunnus albacares. Lineage (NCBI taxonomy): Eukaryota > Metazoa > Chordata > Actinopteri > Scombriformes > Scombridae > Thunnus > Thunnus albacares. The sequence continues at coordinate 1,201,464 of NC_058118.1, read as the reverse complement.
CATGCAGACATTTACACAAATTAGGTCAGTATTAGGAAAAATAAAAGTGAGGGATGAATTCATTAAAGTGCTGGAGGAGTTGTTCAACATCTGTAGAGCAAACTGAGATATATCTACAGTGCTGTGCAAAGGTTTTAGGAACTTTAGAGTCTTAGATTCTTATCCATAATGTAATACCATCAGGGAAGCATCTGATTGGTTCCAAATTTATTCTGCAGCATGACAATGACCCCAAACATACAACCAAAGTCATAAAGAACTATATTCAGCATCAAGAAGCACAAGGAGTCCAACAGATGGTCTGGCCCCAACAGAGCCTTGATCTCAACATCAATTAGCCAGTTTGGGATTACATGAAGACACAGAAGTCTCAGAAGCCTAAATTCACAGAAGAATTGTGACTTCTCCAGGATGCAGGAACAACCAACCTGCCACATACCTTAAAACTGTGCGCAGGAGTACCAAGGAGAACAGCTTTTGTTTTAAAGGCAAAGTATGCTCACACCAAATATTATATACATATATATATATATATATAAACCACTGGCTGTTTGGAAGAGGCAGATTTTACCTGAACTGAGTCGGCTGTCGTCCAGGCTGGCAGGAGAATCTGCTGATTTGACCTCAGCGTTGACTGTCAGCTGTGCCACCTGCTGCTCTAAAGATGCCATTATACCCCAGGGAGTACACTGGAGACTGGTCTGAAATACACAGAGAGAGAGAGCGAGAGTCAAGAGAATGCACTTAGTTGGGAAATCTCTCTCAACAGCATGATCAAAACACTTTCACTAATCACGCACACAGAAGAGACACACATGTTTGTCTTCTGGGGAAACTATATTCATGCTTTAACACTTCAGCACAAACTCTAAGTATGAAAAGCAACATTTCAAATTTGTGTAAAGTCCACTCTTTTCTACCATCTTCCCTTTCATGAAAGCAAAGAAATACATATTTACATACACATTTATACTTATACAAAAATAACAGGGTTGGCCAAATATTACTTTTACCCTTTTGAGATAATGTAATTAATGTTAATTAGACCACAGTGAAGTGTTTGCATTCTGCCGACTATCACTCATAATGGTGTATGCTTAATATGATTGACACATGGATGATTTTTGCATTTATATTAACATGATTTAAGTCACCCCAAAAACCCTATAACTTACAGAAAGAACACCTAAATGTGTGAAGACTTTGTCACATTTTGTGGTTATCTTTTAATCTGGAAGTTAAAAGAACAACCTAACACCCACACCCCAAACTGCAAAGGGACAATTACATGAATACACTTAAAATACACATGATGGTCATTCATTAGGAGTGCACATATCAACTCCCTGTTCATCTCCCAGGATAAGAGGTAGAGATACTGAGAGCAATAGCCTTCACATTCACAGACAGCTATGACCACAAGCACCTATTATCAAAACACTGGAACAATAACACACAGTTCTCTCACCAACACCTCCCCACTCCCCCACCCCCACCCAATTGAAGCTGTCTAAACAACAGACAGAGCAGAGACACATAGAAAGCTTAAAGAGGAGAAAACACACAAGAGAAAGAGAAATACTGTAAGACCACTCCCGTTCACAATACTTTTCACTGCAAAAAGACAATAAAAGTTTACCTTCTAATAAATGAAAACGACTTGTGTCAACAGGGATTCAAAAACAGAGAGGTCTCAGATAACCCCTTGGACACAGCAGTTGGTCAGCTGATTTCTATAGAAGCCCTCACATGTTTAACTAAACCCACATGTTTCACATTTGAGAACTACAAATTCCAAAACCTGCTTAGTGTAGAAAATCCATCAAACTTCAGCCTCTGGGTTATAAATACAGTCTGTTTTATAGCACTGTCTTCAGATAAAAGTACTGTTGTAAACCAGTAATGAACAATAGAAGGACACTGTATAACTATATAGTTAAACTTAGTTTTATGGTGCAGCTACTACAGTATTTGTCAAACAGGATACACTTCAGGAAACCCTGTAGTAATAATGTAGGAGATAAAAATGATCATAAAGCAAAGATTATACAGTATATTTAGTGTCTGTTGTGCTTATGTTTTCAGTGGAGAGGACATCTATAAAACGCTGTTATGCAAACCAGAGCCATGAAGGTGCCCAAACATGGAGACTGTGAGAAGTCTTCTTTTTCCCCTCAGATGACACACACTTACAGGACAACAGCTGTACATGAAGACAAGAGGAAAACCGGCTGGAATTAGTTATAAGCTGTTGATTTTTTTTTCTTTTAACTATTCCTCATGTTCCATTGTTTTTTGCTACATCTGGCATCTTACACTGGTAAAGGGATTACTTAATCATTTAGTGTTCCCACCTTAAAGAAACAGTTCACCCAAAATTATTTCATTATCTCTTCACCACAATTTTAAATTGTGTTTTAAAACACAGAATATCAGCTGGTGCCATTCGTTTTACTACCCTTATCCTCAACAAGTGACTGGTACTTAAGATTTCCAAAAAGGCAATAAAAAGTATCTCAAACAGCATATGTCACAATTTCCACATCTTCTGAGCTCAAACAGCTACCCTTTGGGTGCTGTTAGGTGTGTACTAAATATTTCTCTGTGGGAGCTGAGGGCAAGTCACCAATGTCAGATTTTTAATCTTTTGGATAATCTATTCCTTTTGACAAAACTTTTATATTCAGTATATTCGTAAAACCAATACATCTATATTCTCATGGGCATGTTGCCTCAGTTCGTAAATATTGACTCATTTTATACACTTATGCAATATTTATGATGGGTACTAAGGATTTTGATACCGTGGCACCACATGATTTTCTCCTCTTTGACTAAGTGTTACATCATCATCAGAGTGTGAGAGAGGCAAAGAGAGACACTACCACTTACTCACTGTGAAGTCACTGGAAAGCTTTGCACCAGTATTGAGTCGAGATGCAGGAGCTCCACATTTATTTTTGTAAGGCTGTTTTTGTGCTGTAATGTAATATAAGACATAATAACATCTTCAGGGAGGAACATATACTAGCTGAACCAAGAGAACCAAATATCACACATTAGCTGCCTTACAAAAACAGAGTTTGGACTGTGTCTGCACACACTTGTGGCCCACTTTGTTTCACACGATGAGTTTTGTGCAGATTGCAGCTGTTCCACACTGAACCTACAGGTATCACAAAATAACAGCCTCCATGATTTATCCACTGGAGGCTACGCGGAGGTGGAACATACATATTAATGTGGATGGATGTCTTGAAATGACTTAATGTTTCCTACAGTACATATTCACATCTGCCTATTCACTTCAGAAAGTAGATAGCTGTTGTTGTTGGAAAGTCTCAGTAAATTGTGGTGTCTGAGAAGCCGCCTCAAACTTTAGATCCAATCCAATTTTCCATCACCTCTGAAATCAGAAGCCTGGACATTGAGGAGATACATATGTACTCTAAGTCAGTTAGTGTTTATTTAGCTAAGTCTGGTAGGATGTCCATGAAATATTGGCTGAAATAATGTTTTGACGCACTGCAGTACCTTCTAATTTTCCTGTTGCAGTGGAGATGAAGGTGGTTGTTGATGGGGGACTGTATGGCATAGTTGAGATGTTTTTAAGTCCAGCTCAAGTCCCATGTCTGTCAGAGGCAGTCTCAAATCAAGTTGAAACAGGGTTCTCTGTGCATCTTCCAGCAAAATGCAACTGAATCAGGTGCTTCTCAGTTTGAGGACAGGAAACTTCCATTGAACAAAAGGGACTGGAGCACACTAATTAATTTGTAGCTTTTAATTGTGCAAGCAGACTAACATTTACTTTCAACATTTCATCAGAGTCAAAGTGTACAAAGATAAAGCAAACAACTTATGTAATTAACCTAAACCAGGTGTGCAGTTGTGATTAGATAACTGGGTTTCAAATCTATTGGGTTTCTAATCTAAAGAACATAAACGTCTTAAGTTACAAGGATAAAAGTGCAAAATGTAAAAGTACAAATATCTGTCAAATGTGACAAATTAGAGGAAACATGACAATCAGATTTTCATTGATGCCAAAGGGCTAACAATACGTAAGAAACAAAAGAACACACATCACTCTAAAAGTACAGATACAAACATCTGTCAAGTATGACAACTTAGAGGAAACATTCAGTTCCTCATTTATGCCAAAAGGCTCCACCCTGTTCAGAGTGTAAATCCACAATGCCTCTCTGTGGAGCAGTGAGTTGATGACATCACTACCTATAGGAGAGGGTGAAAATTTTTCTCTTCCTCAGAACTTCAATGACACTGCAGAGCTGTGGTTAGTCTGTGCATAATATCGAGCAATAGCATAGTCCATGTTTTCAGACAATCAGACAGTTCTCCTCTATTACCTCTCCATATGACCATGATAACATCAATGTATCTTTTCCACAAAGCAATCTTGGACAAAAATGTATTTTGGAGTGGGTTATGAATGAATTTCTCTTCCCATAGACCCATTACAAGACAAGCATAGGATGACGCAAAAGCACTGCCCATAGCTGTGCCACAGGATTGCAGGTAATAGGAATCTTAATATTTATAGAAGTTCATGGTGAGAATTATTTCTGACGGTCTAAGTAGGAATTCATTGGGACGTTTGTTGAGGTAATGGGTGAGAGCATCAAGGCCTATTTCATGAGGTACGCATGTATGGGCTCTGCAAATCAAAAGTTACCAGGATATCAGCTTTAATAGTATTTAGTACATCAACACTGTACCCAAGAAAAGGAAGGAGGCTTGAGACAAATTTCTTGGCGAAGAAGTCAACAAATCGTGACAGAGGCTCAGTAAGACAATACTTGCCACAATCAGGTGGAGGGGGGGGATTGATAGTGGATTGATGTATGGAGGAGAGCAGTCTGATTTGCTGAAATATATAAATTTCACTACTAACTATCTTTTTTTCCATTATGGAACAGCATAAAACCTTTGTCCACTTTCTAGACCTAGCCCTTTATTACAAGGGAAACAACAGTATTATTGAGACCACAATCTATCGTAAACCCCTTAGCAGAAACACACTTCTACAGGCTGAGAGTAACCATCAAAAACAACTCATTCACAATATTTGTATTGGTCAGTTTTTGAGATTGTGCAGAAACTGCAGTACTGTTACAAATTTCCAGTCTAAAGCTGTCAAAATTATGGTGTTTCCAAAACAGGGGTTACCCTACATCATACATCTCTTCAGCCTAGATATGGAATCTCTGTTACTTAAGAAAACTAGAGCTACCACCATTTCCCCATGGATTACTTTCTCTACTGAACATTCTCCTCTGGCAGGCAGGGTCAAAAATATTCCTCAAGAGTGACCCATCTCTAAAAAATTTCAGCTGTGTGCCTCCCCTGATCTTGTTGAAACTTTGCAACAATCTGAGAGACAGACTGATTCATTTTGAAAATAAAAAAACACCTAACACTGACAACATTTACATGCACAAAATATTACATTTTTTGCCCTTATTCCAAAAAAGACAATATTCCTACTAAGCTGCTTACATGGCTAATGAAAATTAATAGTCCACTTATATTCCTGTTCACATGCTGAGGGTTTCCAGGGTTTCCCTCTGCTCCAGTGGGACCAGGAATCACAAGATCTCTGCAGGCAGAGAAGTAACCAGCAAGGTCATCAGTGAGCTACTGCCTGATATTTATAAGTGATATTGATGACTGATATAAATTTATAGTTACAGGCACATCCAGTACCTAGGTTGTCCCATAATATTTACTACAATGCTGAGTGTTTTTGGTACATAGAGCTGGCCCAACACATAAACAACCTAAGCGCCTGCTTAGGGCCGCCCATGAGAGGGCCCTCGAGGGCTGACTCACACTGTCTCAAAATGTGGGAGTCCCCATTAATTGCGGTACCATTGTAGCGACAACCAGTGCTAAGAACCCCCCCCAAGGGACCCCATCTCATCGGTGTCTCTGTGAGTCACAGACACACAAGTTTGTTTGCATTGATTACGCAAAATAGAGAGGAATTATCCGTCTGGGAGTGAAAAAAGAAAGAGAAAGAAAGGGGAAGAGGAGAAAAGAAAGCAGGACAGTGGTAAACGGAGCAGATCATGATGAATGATGATAAATTATGATTGATGATAGCAAATGGTAAGCCAAAAAGTTAGTTAGCAAAGATACATGATGTCATGTAGAACCTCTGATGAGGAAAGTTACGTCACATGGACCCTAGCAGACCCTCGGTTATTTGCAGATGCAGAAAGTATAATTTCAGTTTAAGGAGGGTCCCCAAAGTAAGTCTTGCTTAGGGCCCCCTGTTGTCTAGAGCTGAGCCTGTTGGTGCATCACATCAAGTCGTCACAGTCCATGGCTGCATGTCAGGATAATAACCAATCCCCTCTGTCCCTGTTGTATGCTCCAGCATATATCATTTTGCCTGCGCAGGGGTAAACAGGCAAGAGGCCGTGTGTCACAAATAGTGGTAAAAAACGCAATTTAGACACATATTCCGAATGTGCTGTATACACGTTCAAAGAATGCTCCTAAAACCCGAATAATATCAGCATATCCCACATGTCTTACTCGGAAAATGCTACATTCGGAATAAGGCCTAATTCGGAAAATCCATACAGAAAATACTATTTATATGACCTGTATCAAATTCATAATATTATCATAGTCGGAATAATAGTGGACTATTAGTGTACATGTAAACGTGGTCACTGTCTCCTGGCTGCCTTTGAATCAAGCTACAGGCTTTTTTCGCTGTGGCCACTGTGCGCAATGTTCTACCTCGCCAGACACCAAGTACTTTACACATCCACATACTGGTAAAAAAATATGCCATTAAATCCTTCATTAACTGCAACAGCACATGTTGTCTATATGTTGAAATGTCCCTGTGGTTTGTTTTATGTCAGACAAACAATAAGAGCTTTAAAGACTTGCATATTTAACATAAAACTGCAATACATACACAGGGTTGGGAGGGTTACTTTTAAAATGTAATCCAATACAATTACCAATTACTTGTTAAAAAATTTAATTAGTAACCTAATCCAAGTATCAAAATTATAATTAAAGTAATGTTACTTGATTACTTTCCATTACTTTTGGATTACCTCAATACCAAATATGCAAATAAAGACTTTTACTTAATTCTGTATGACAGCAGAACAATCAATGGCAGTTTAAATGCAGGTCCAGAGCAAGTGTGTGTTTCAATGTTCAGCCAGCAAATGACAGCACAGTCAGAGATTTATATTCTAAACTATCATGCGTGGCAAATATTACTGAGGAAGCCAGTCAACTTGGTATGGAGATCATATTGCCATATGATGGCAATCATATGGAGATTAAATCTCCTTATAGTCACATGGGGATATCATAGTTTCTTGCTTTCACAAACTAGACTGTAAAAAATATGGACATAGCCATGTGACGTCACCCATTGGTTTCTGAAGAGGAGTTTTGAAGCTCTGGCCATCGCCATCTTGGCAGTGCCTGACTCCGCCTAACTCCCTGTTAATCCAAAATGGGCAAAGAGGTGGCGCTGAGGCAAGTTGAATGAAGCCTGGTTGATGAAACAAGCCACTTAGCAGCTAGTGAACTGTCACTCAAAGCGGCCATGTCCTTAATTATGTATATGTTTACAGCTTAATAAAATTTTAACAGGTGAGTTATAAAAAAAATCTAGCTATAGAGACCAAAACCGTTTTTTGTACAAGGCTGTAAACATTTTTATTTCTGCTGTAAAGTTGGGCATTTTAACATGGGGGTCTATGGGGATTGACTCACTTTTGGAGCCAGCCTCAAGTGGCCATTCAAGGAACTGCAGTTTTTGGCACTTCTGCATTGGCTTAATTTTTCAGCCCTTCATTTTTCAGGAGGTTGCTGCTTGGTCAGGAAATATAGCATTAACAAGGTTTTTGTGGACTACAAAAAACAACAAAGAAACCACCTCTGTTGCTTAGCAAATGTCAAACTGCGCTGAGCGTTGACTACAACAGAGCGCATCTTCTCATGCTGTTATATGACTATAATATTAGTTACTATTGGTGCAACGGGGGGGCAGCAGTGTGTGTGTGCAGCGCTCTGCTTCAACTCCCTGCAGGCATAGTGGGCGTGCAACTGCAACCTGCAGCTTTCATGGTGACAGAGCGAGAGACATGGCTGCAAGCGAGCACAAGTGTTCTTGCCGACTGTCCAAGCTTTGTCGACAAGCTGTGGACGGTCAGCAAATTGTAATCCTACTAATAATCCCCCTTTTTACTAAATGTAACTGTAACAGAAAACAGTTACCTTTTTTTGTATCATAATTACGTAACACCGTTTTGTGTACGTATATGTAACATACGTACACAAAACACGGACTATGCTACTGCTCAACATCAGCACAGCAGCATCATTAAAGTTCTGGGGAACAGGAAAAATGTCACCCTTCTAGAGGTGGTGACATCATCAACTCGCTGCTCCACAAAGAGGCATAGTGGATTTACACTCTCAACATGGTGGAGCCTTTTGGCATAAATGAGGAACTGAATTTGTCATGTTTCCTCTGAGTTGTCATACTTGGTGGAGGTTTGTATCGGTACTTTATGTACTTTTATAATGTTTTATATAACTTTTATATTTGTACTTTATGTACTTTTAAAACTTTTAGATACTTTTAATACTTTTAGAAAGATTTGTGTTTTTTTGTTTCTGACATGGTGTTAGCCCTTTGGCATAAATGAAGAACTGAATATGTCATGTTTCCTCTAATTTAACTTAATTTTACTCAATTTTACTTTTGAGAGATGTCTATGTTCTTTTGTTACTGATATGGTGTTAGGAGTGTAGCACTTGGACGTTGACAATGGCAACTCCCACCCTTAGAATCAGTATCCAATAGATTTGAAACCCTGTTCAACCAAGTATCTAATTACAACTACACACCTGGTCTAGGTTGATTACATAAGTTGTTTGCCTCATGTCTTTGTCCATGTTGACTCTGATGAAGACAGTAGTGACAGTAGTAACATTAGTCTGTTTGCTCAATTAAAGGCTGTGAATAAATTGGTGTGCTCTGGTCTCAAATCAAGTTACAGATATTCTTCAGCAAATTCCAAATTTTAGAAAACAATGTTGACTGTCATAATTTTTGAATACAATTAAATAACTAAAATGTAAATAAATAAGGTAAATAACTGTAAAAGACAACTGAAGTAATCATTTAGTCAAATCAATAATTAAGGGGACTCAAATGCTGTTTTATAATGATTTTTATAAAGATAGATCTTGTAGACAGGATTTAAAAGTGGCAATAGATTGGCGAAGGTAAACTCCTCTACAGTCTGGGAGCATCAGTGGAAAACAACTTTGGACTTTGACTGGGTATGTGAAATGGTGAGGGGTAACTGGTCAGGGAAATTTAAAACATTCAGAAAAGACACCCAGATTCTGTATGGACAATTGAGGACAGAGGCCTAAAGTCAGATCATCTCACAGCAGTCAAGTCCGAGTCCTCATTTCTGTGAGTTTAATCTGACTCATGTCCAAGGCTCAAGTTTCAAGTCTGACTGCTACAGCTCTGCTGCACGGAGTTTGGTCAAAATTGTAAAAAATTGACACAGCTTCCTTTCAGTATTATAATGTAGGGATCTACAGCACTGTGTTTGCCAGCAGTCTGCTATAGGGATACATGGCTGATTTTGGATTTTATGTTCTGTCATTTTAATGAGTGAGTTCATCAATGGGCCAGTCTCCAAGGACCTGCTGTATTCATTTGCAGCATTCAGCCCACACATAATAAACAGAGTTAGAGGGCTTACATCTGTGGTTTATCTAACAGTTACATCATCAACATCATGGCTGAAAATAGTGATTGGAATAGATATAAGAGAGCATATGAACTCCACCTAGAAGTGAATCAATGCAGTCCTTTTTCCAGGAATATGATGATTTTGGAACAAATCCATGTTCGTCATAACTCTTAATCTAATGAACCTGTCTTTTTTTGTAGCAAATATCACTTAAGAAAAGTCAAAGCAATTAGAGGACTTCATGCTGCCCTCTCTCCTTAAAGATCCAAACCGTAAACTAACTTAGTCTGAGCATCACAAGACTCTTCAACACATGAAGGCATAGTATTCAGACTGTGTGTGTGTGTGTGTGTGTGTGTGTGTGTGTGTGTGTGTACATGCATGTGCTTATAAAGTTGAGCTGGGCTTATGTCAGGCATGCGCTGAATAAAAGGGTCTATGTGTGGGTTTAAGCAGCTACTTATGTGAGACCACACTGGCTCAATGGATGCCTGTTTGCCCCATGTAAGTGCACGCTCACACACGCACACACACACACACACACACAAACACACACACACACGCTCATGCTTTTACATACACCGACACACAGTCATGCATGAATGAACACATTTGCATTTGTGCATGCACACATATACACACCTTCAGTCCTGCTGAGGCCTTTAGCTGTAAAACCGACAGTCGGGCCTTCAGTGGTTCTATAGGGGTCAAACTCTAAAGCACTTGGAACGACTGCGTCTCAGATTATTAACACTCTGTATAGTCCAGCTGATTTGAACTCATTGGCTACATGAATTTGAACAAAGTCAGACTTGGCCTGGAAGCTTATTTGTGTGTAAAGTTTGCATTACTTTCCTGAAAATATTGTTCCTGTCAACTCATTAGACTAACCCAAAAAAAACACACTTATTGAAAGGAGGATATAGAAAATATTGCAAACTTTACACACATACATGTGAACAGCACTCTGACAGACACGTTGTCATTACACTGACATTGCTGACTAATGACACCTAAACTATGACCAGCCTCGCACAAAGACTGAACAGAATCTGCATTCCACAAACACAAGCGCTCTCTTTTCACAGGAATGCATTTGACAACAGTGTACTTTATAAGGCAGCAAAGTTGATTTGTCGCTTTCTCTGCACGGTAAAGTGTGATTCACTAGCAAGGACAACACCATCAACAAGATGTGTATTAATGATTTATTAAGGAAAACAGTTGATGTACATAGTTCTTCCGCTTGCTGACTGTGTTGTGGGGAAGCTTATGGGGAATCCGCCAGAGCATCCGGGCAACAACGGACTCCCTCAGGACCCTACAAAGGAGAGGAAGAATCAAGAAGAAACAAGAAGAGAGAAATATTGTGCGGTGGAGGGGCGCAGAATACAAGAGCGAAAGAGGAAGAGAGGGTTAGGTATTTATAGGAATGCCGGAAGTGGCATAGTTGAGGTGTGGTCCTACTCCTGAAACTTTGCTGAATAAACTTCAATTCACTAGCAAGGACCACACCATCAAGATGCGTTTGAATGATTTATTAAGGAAAACAATTGATGTGTATAGTTCTTCCGGTTGCTGACTGCGTTGTGGAGAAGCTTATGAGGAATCCACCGTAGCAACAATGGACCCCCAAAAACCTCCAGTTACTTAAGATGAGATTGAGCAGATCTGAGATCTTTGAGATCTGAATGGGTGTAGTGATGATACATTTGAGTTGTATAAAGTGCTTTGGGATGCCTTTATGGGAGGCTGAAGTAGTAGCTCTGACCCTGAAGGAATGTCCGGCGAAATGAACGGCAGCAATGCCAGATAAGTACATTATGTGGTGTAAATGCTGGTGGAGCCAGAAACGAGTAGCCACTTGTCCGGACTCAAAGATGAAGAGAGGATCTGTCAATGATAAAATCTGGGATTCTGGAATTGCCAGTATTTTGCATTGGTCTCAGGAGGATTCAGCAAATCACAACTAAGTTATCTCATGATGTGTTTCATATAGAGCAGGTCAAGACCATACTCTTAATTTACATAGACCAAACTTTACCCCATGAGCAAGCACTTGGCGACAGCGACAAGGAAAAACTCCCCTTTACTGGGAAGAAACCTTGAACAGAACCAGGCTCTAGGTGGGCGGCCATCTGCCTTAACTGGTTGGATTGAGAGAGAGGGAGACAGTGTCATCTGAGAAATAAGATAAGTCTGAAAAGCGGGTGTGGCGGCTGGGGTTGGAGTGAAGAATTGAGGCAGTGAATTCAGAGCATATGAGCAAACCGAAGAATGCAAGTGAGAATGTGACTTCTTAATTACGAACAACATGAGGAATGGAATATCTGGAGCAGATTGTGTGGATGCTGACTGACAGCAAGTCGGCAGTAAGAGGAAGGCGGCAAGGATTTTTAGCTCACTCTTGGCGTAGAAGTCCTTTGAGGAGTGACGTCAAATGAGAATTGTTGGAGACCAGGCCCGTCTGTCGCTTAGGAGTTTAAAGAAGAAGTTGATGCCACTAAGGTAAATATGGATGGTATGTGTTTTGATGGCCATCACAGAAAATTTCAGACGATCATTAATATCAACGGGCTACTAATGATTTTAACTTGTACACTGTGTGAGCACAAAAACCCTGCGTTATTGTGGATTTTTTTTAGTCATCTTCCCTCTCTTCATTCTTTAAAGGACATCTATGTGAAAGGTACAAGAGTAGCGTAGCTCCGTTAAGGAATAAGGCAGTGCGTGTATGTATGTGTGTGTAAAGTGAGCGGCAGAAACATGACGTGAACGCGTGCGGAACAGAGGAAAAGTTTAGCAGTAAGTTGTCAATCTGGCAGTAAATGTACAGTATAGACTGCAGTTTGTCAGTTAATAAATGCTGCAGCTCCTCAAGACAAAGAAAATACTCATCTATCGAAGGGGGTTAGCCCCAAAGATAGCAATAACGCCTTAGCTTAACTTGACCAGGCTCGCTTAAGGTGGACTGACTTTTAAGGTGGACCAGCAATTCTCATTTTAGTGTCAATGTCAGCCACTCTTTAACAGAGGGCCCACCCCACATCCCCCGGCGCCACTGCCACTCCAAGGCAGTCAGCCTAGGGGAAACACTGTAGTTGTATTGGTAACTTGTGACCCGGTGTATGTAACAATATAAAATACTGAAGTTACATTAGATTAGTTCTATTAGTAACTTGCAAACCGGTGCATATATGGTGGACATTACTGAAATGATGTTTGACAAGTTGTATTATTAACTTGCAACCTGGCGCACATAATAATTAAAGTTACTGAAATGACTTTAGTTGTATTACTAATTTGCAACTCCGTGCAAGTGACGGTAGGCATTACCAAAGTGACATTATATAAGTTGTATTTGTGACTGGCAACTCGGCGCCAGTAACTATAGATTTACTGAAGTGACATTAGATTGGTTGTATAAGTAACTTGCGACCCGGTGCAACTGATGGTAGACGTTACTGAAGTGACGTTAGGTTAGTTGTATTAGTAACTAGCAACCCAGTGCCAGTAACTATAGAGTACTAAAGAGGCGTTAGATTACTGAGGCACTACAGAAGTGACAATAGTAAGAATAGCCAAGTGGGTAATTGGCAACCCGTGTCTATAGTTGAAACGGCAGGATGTTGCTAAAGTGTAGCGAGAATAGCTGACTTTTCTCCTCTAAAATGAAATTGATGGAGAGTAGAATAAGAAATTTGCAACCTGGTGCCACTCATAGAAACCAGAGATAAATGGATGGAATAATAAGATGGAATAATAAGAGCCTGGTATCCTACTGCCAGTAATGACTTTAAATTGATCACTTAAGAAAAGGGTTGCTGAGGTGAATGAGGAATGATGCAAACCAGGCATCCCGGTGCCAGTGGTTTGTTTACTGGCAGTGAGGAACTTGAGGCTGCTGGAAAAGTTTTGGCGATGTTTGCTGCACAGGGGGAAATACAACCAGGCCCCCACAAGGGTTTGCTGATGATGCAGGCTGTGGCCATGATGGCAGCAGAGGCTCTGTGACGTCATGCTTGCCAACTCTGGCAGTGACTGGCTTTATTGTCGCAGGGAATGCCTTCCCTTACAGGAATCGTTGGAGGTGGGCAACAGTTCGGTCTCTGATGTCTCGCTCCATTTGTGGATGTAAAGACAGCTGAATCAAGAGGAGGGCGCACTGTGGCTTCACTTTGATAGATAGTAACCCAGACTGTAGAGAGGCAGCTGATGAGGAGAAAGTTGAAGCTACCTGCTCCCATAGCTATAACTGTTGCGTCCACGGTTTTCAACCCTCGTTGTTGGAGGAGAGGAGGCCTGAGATCTGCCAGGAGCGGAGAGTCATGTTAGGGGAGCATGAGTGGAGGTGCCCATGAGGCCGGTGTGTGCACTGCTGAGTGCGGCGGCTCCGTTGGGACACTCGGCTTTGGTCTGAATGCTGTGTCTTGGCTGGAGGAGAACTGGTTTCAAACAGTCTTGTTGATCAGTTGATCTGCAGTTCGTGATCCATGGTGAGTTGACTTTTTGAAATCGAAATTCCAGCGTTTGTCCAAGTTTTTTGATAATGCAATCATGAGTACGGTTTGTCTGTCAAGAAAACTGAGACAAAACCGCTAATATATGGTGGTAGCTTGAGTTTGTTTCTGAGAAACTAGACTGAGACTGCATGCATGTGAAGCGCAGAATACGAGAGCGAAAGAGGAGGAGAGGATTAGGTGGTATTTATAGGAATGCCAGAAGTAGCATAGTTGAGGTGTGGTCCTACTCCTGAAACTTCACTGAATAAGCTTCAATTAGGCACAGTTGCATAGTGATTTCATGTTGAAACTAGTCTAGCAAAGATAAACACATTTTACAAATAAATTCAGCCATGAAGTTAGTGTTGATACAAACTACTATTAATTAAGAATGTCAGGGTGTAATGATTTTGCAAAAGCGTCTTCATTATTTTGCATGAAGCATGATTTATTTAATTAAGGTGTGGCACAGAGATGTGCACCACTGAACTATCTACAGATTTAAATTTGAAATTTTGAAACATGAGCACAGATAAATAGATAAACTGTGTGTGTGTGTGTGTGTATATAGTGGGTGGTTGGGTGTGGTGGTAGGAATGCTTTTTGAGCAGGCCATCACAATGAAAGGTCATATCACAGTGGACTTGCAGTTATGCAGTCTATGTATTTGTGTTTGTGCTGATAAGCAGGCGCCATGAACATTAAACTCCAAAAATAATGCTATTTAAGAAATGTTTGAAAGCAACTGCTGACACTATGACAACAAAGGGGTAATGGATGGGATAGTAAATACTGGGATAAAAAGAGAGAAAGGGCTTTCTGTTAAAACTAAGGGGATTAGAGAAAGAGAAAAAGAGAAGGAGGAAAACATATGAGGGCGACAGAGACAGGAAACATGGAGTAATGGGAGTAATGTTTCAAAAGAGTAAAAACAAACTGAGACTGACTGAAAACAAAGAGCCCCTCTGCAGCCCCACTGAGAGCTTTCAGTCGTTATTTCCTGTGATCAATAATTCAAACCATTACCCAATCCCGTTACTATAAAAACACCATATATTCACGTTCTCAATCTGTCTCCTAATCACACTCTTTGTGTGTGTGTGTGTGTGTGAGAGAGAGATACATCTTCAGTAAACAGCTTGGATTTATTGGATTTACTCTTTAGACGTGGGATCTCCACATTTCTTGGAAAATCTGTTCATGTTCTTCTGTTCATTCTGCACTCTAGTACAAAAACAAACTTTTAACTATGATATAAAGCAGACCTTTGCATCACAAGTAATCAGTACAGAGCCAAAAGGGCTTTGTCAGAGTAAAGCTGCATACACATTCTGGCCATATGGAATTAATAGCAGAGTTTTTTGTTTGTATGTGTTTTGTGTGTGGACAGTAAAATCCTAATATTTCTGACTTTAGTTGCTAGTCAGTGCAGATTTTTCTTCTTTTGTGTATTCAACTGTGAGGATAAATTACACAGTAGTGTAAGATTAAACAACAAGTAAATATTTTCTTCTTTTGACACAACACTTTGGTGTCAAATGATAAAACAATGCCCCAGTGCAACAGTGTGTTTTGGTCAACATATTGCACTCCCCATTCAGGAAACAAAATCCAATAATGTCTACAGGCTGTTGACTAAAGCGCTTTTATATTTATATTCTTATTATAAATGGTCATACAATATCATTTAACAGATTGATCTTTATTGAATCAATACACATGAGATGGTTAAAGCTCATGTTCAAAGTCACTGTGGCATGTTTGCCATGGACTGCTGGCCAGTACAGCTTTGTTTAAGCTTGATGTGAAGGCACTGTAACAATGGGCCAAATATGGTTCCCTGTTCATCTTTGTCGGCGGCGCGCAGCAAATCGACTAATGATCTTGGAATTACATCTTTGTCTGACAAACAGCCATGAAATTAAACATCCATAGTTCCAGCTAAGGTTTCACACCAAGGTTAAGAAGGCAGTTCGCAGCTGTTGTGTGCCCTATACAGTCAAATGCATTTGAACTGGAACTACTGCAGCAGTGTCGGAGGACTTTGGAGGAGTTTGATCAGCTAAGAGCAGTCATCAGGCTGTGCAGGACTGGCATCTGCTGCCAAGCAGCCAGCTGAAGCTCTGGACCAATTATGCGCAGGATCCATACTGTGACAATGTTCTTCAACTGATTGCTCTGAGTTCATCAGTCAGATGGAGCTGTTTAAGGCATGGCTTCTTCCTCTATTCACTGAAATGAGTTAATCCCTTCTTGGAAAAATATATTGATTACCACAGGAAATCTCCTACAGTATCCTGGATAGATTATGGTCATTTGCTATCACTTGATTAAAGCCAGACAGTGAACACTATATATGATGAACTGATCCTGTAACCATTTCCACTGAATTACACAAACACATACAATTGAATAGAGCTGGAACAGAATAGAGCTCTGTATTTTGCCCTCTTTGGTCTCACTTTTTGTTTGTTTGCAGCATGGATTTACTCCTAATGCCGCAGAGTCTGTAGATATGCTGTTGTCTTGCAGTGTGAGGATCAGGTGGTTAATCCTAAGCATGAACTAGTTTTACTTGATGTTTAACATACTTAACATTATCTATCTGTTTCAAGATAAACATGGTATGGTCAATGTGTGAAATTGTGGCCAATTTGTTACAGGGATAGTCAGTGGTAGTGTCTATAATCTGAATTCCTGGATATCAAATGTTCATCTGCAATTTTCTGTAGTGGTCCCAGTAATATTTGTTGTTTAAGTGCACTTAAGTAGCATATCACACGACATGGTTAAAGGACAGTTCAATTATTTTTTTTTTAGGTTTTTATATAATTTTGTAGCTTCACATTAGTGTTCCATATGTATTCAAATCTGAAAATTCAAATTTTGATCAAAGTATTTATGTTTTAGCATCAAAATGCCATTTTCCCAAGCCCCTCTACAAACTTTTTCCAACGTGACCTGTTGTAGCTTTCTGCATGATGGCATTGCTCCTAGGGTTGTGCCTGAATACAAATACGTTTTTCTGCAAAGCACGGATAGTGTTTTTTTTTTTATGAATATTTGTTTCATACAAATATTTTAAAAATGATTTGTTTTTGGGAAGAAAAAAACCCAAACATGTCAAATACCAGCGCGCAGGTCGGTGACTCGCTACCTCAGTCTCTCTCCTCTGCTCCACTGTTACATCTATCAGTAGGTCTCAACGAGGGGAGTCACATCCACCTGCTACATGACGCACATTTCCTTATTTGGACATCACTCCTGGAGTTGGAGAATGCAGTTGGAGTCATCCTTTAAAGCTATATTATGTAACTATTCTGTATTAAAATGTCTGAAAACAACTAGACCTATGTTATATATTTTGTTGAGCTGTGTACTTACATTATCCCAAATGTATCCAACAATTTCCATATCCAGCAAAATCTGTAATTTTAATCAAGATAACAGTCTGTTTCATTTGGTCGCCTGTCAATGGCATCATACCCCCTTTACCAAAGAGTTTACGCACACAAGATGCATGCATCGGTGTTGTGTTTGTCCGCTACAATCGCATCTACCAAAGATCATACACCTACAAGATAATACATCTGCGTTGTGGCTGTTTGCCACATTTATGTTTCTAAGATCCATACAATATCATACCAATCCATACTATATCATACCAATACATATCCTTAAATAAACAGATCTATAAAATTGGGTTTGGAAATTTGCAGGTTAGTGTTTGAAAAGAGCACAAGTTCTATCATTGTTTCATCGAAATATTTAAATGACAAATGAAGGAATCAACACTGTGCCAGCTGTGCGTAAAGTAAGCAAGACTGTGTATAAACCTGTTTTAAAATGTTTTCACGAACATGTTTGATTTATTTACGGTATATACGATGTTGAAGGAAAACCTACTCTGTTTAGGAAGGAGCACGCATAGCACACAACCTCTGGTTGTCAGGGGCTATTTTACACACTGATTATATGGATACACGTCCATACGCAGAGCTGCAAATATTTTGAGACTTGACTGTAAGTAGTATAACTGAAAACTCACTGTTACATGACAGAAAAAAAACATTTTTATTATCTAACCTGAGCTCAAACTTTTATTTAATAAAATTTTCTAGACAGATTTGATGGAGCACAGGACGCATCCTGACGACTGCCACTTTGCTTCGAACTATTTCATTGTTAAACTTGGAATCTGAGTAACAGCTTCCAAGTCTGATGTTTAGAAAATGCAGAACATTAATTACTTATATTAGTTGATCCTGACTGATCCTGTCACCATGTCAGAAGGTTTAAATAATTAATGAGGTTTCCTCTACTTTGGCATCCACATGTAAAATGATGCACAGTCCCTCTCTCAAATCAGAGACTGTAGATGAAACATGTATCATTCCTGCAGCTGTGTAATGACTACAACTGTTAAATAAACATGGGAAACAGAATCCGACAGAACGTATTTCTTAACTACGGGTCACTGAATTCTGCTCATATATTATTGGTAAGAATCTTCCTTAAAAATATATTTGATTCTCATTTCAGTCTGCAGTAAATGAAAAAAAACATGTAGTAAACTGATAGGGGCAAAAATGTAACATAGATTAAAGGTGTTTTGTGATTTTGGAGACATTTGTGTGTGTGCACCTCTGCCACCTGAAGCTACAAAAGTTGCCCTGTGTCTGCATGTGCAATAAGAGGTGGTCTGAGCAGGTTTTATCGCAAATGCAATTTCATGCCAAAATGAGCACCAAAATTGCACTGCGCCACCTAATCTGCATAAACACAGCCTCAGCTACGCCTCTCCTCCCAAGTTGATGCAAGTGCGCTCCTTTGGTGCCTGGAAATTACCAAACAGGCACAGACAAAAGTAGACTTGGTTGAATTCTAGAGACCTCTACCCACAGTGAAACACCTGAACAATTGGAAAATGGCTGAATCTCTGCTTTGTCCACTTTAACAATCAAATTTTGCATCATAGAATCTGATAGGACACACAGCCTGGTTGAATAAACCACTGTTTTATCAAGAGGTGGTCTGACAAAATCAATATGAATACAGTTTAATGGCGACAGCTGTGATGTGTGTTCAGCTATATTGATCATTTAAATTGACCAATCATAGACAAAGTTAGAGGATGAAGAAAGCCCTTCTTAACTTCACTGCCACACAGCCCCTGACCCTTGCTGGGCAGCTTACATCATCGTCTTGCAAAAGCTCCATACACAGTGATACATCAAGGCAGTGTTTAAGATTTACACACTCTGGCGGTCATTTTAGGTAACAAAACACAATTTTAGTCTGGATGGAGGTCTGAAAAGAAGATGAGATAAAAATATGCATTTACAAATGTAATCAGCTTAGTGTGGTTGTACTCCAGGAGATATGTTCACTTTGGTGGTAATGATAGGATAAACTCTGTGGCCATTGTGTCCTGGCTTGCAGTAATTAGTACATTTTTCTGTTCCTTGACACCCCAGAGGCTGCACAGCTGTGACTTAAAGTAACCAAGTGGTGTTTCTTTGTTTTGGAGACCTCACAAGTGAGCAGTCAACTCAATGAAGCCCCCATGTCCCAACTCTTTACCCCACCAGGAGCTTAAACAGCAACCACAGACATGCTACTGTGTTTGCACAACACAGCAAGGTGTGAAACATAAGCAAAACACATCCATTACAGTTGAGAATGTTTGTGTTTGGCTTCTGTGACAAGTTGGCCACACAGCTGCAAAGGTCTCTACTGGAGACTTACAGTGTGCCAGGTGACAGCACAAACACTCTCGCTGTAAACACATACACCACCATACCAAATGTACACATGCACTCAGCCCAGCAAAGCCACAGTGTTCCACTGTTGGTTGCTGAGCATATCAGTGCCTTGCTCAAGGGCAACTCAACAGCAGCCTCATCGTGTTTTATCAGCTGCTCTCAGGGAAGTGCAGAGGATGTTAGAGGGGCAGGGGCTCAAATTCATGAAAGGCAATTTTTGCAAATAATTAAATAAATATATGCCTGGAATGACAATTTTTGCAACACTGTTAAAGAGATATTAAAATGAATGTATTTAAAACAAACCCATAACTGAGGTTGGTTCAGACACTGCTACATGACAGTTAATTAATGACACATGCAAGGAAATGAAGTTTATTTCAGTAAATTCTCCTCACATGTTAATGTAAGTTTAATGTAATTGTAAGTTTAGTGTAAAATTAAAAAGCAACACATAGGAGACTAGCAGCAGGGTCTGAGTCTATTCACTCCAATGGGAGAAATGTGAGCATAGATTATGGCCGATTCTTTCGCCCTGTAGTCACCGCAGTAAATATTGGACACATTTTTCAGAAACCAAAATCTTCTGACACTAAATTGGCATTTTTCAGACAGACAATTCAGGAGAAAATTAACTGTTAATTAACTCATGAACGGTTTTACCCCTTTTCTCTCATCATGGGGGGTTGCTGAAAGACAAACTATTCAGGCACCAGTGCTAACGTTAGCTCAGCCGTGTATCTGCCTGCTTCTTGCCTCATATAATCAACATGATGCAATTTAAATAAAGATTAAACACAACAAGGTAGATTATGTTGTGAATTTGCACCTTGTTTTAAATAACTAAACTCCATCAGAGGCTGTGGTTGTGTCCTGGGTGGTGGCAGGTTGAGTTTGCAGGGCTGAGAAGGCAAAGCTAGTCCATTATCATGGATTGTGTCTAGATGAGGTTAGGAGATGGGGGGAGAGGCGATCATGCCCACTTAGGAGACAGGAAGTGTATATGAGTAAACTTTTAACACTAACATATACTAACATAAATTCTCTGTCAGCTACACTCAGAAACAGGATGTTGATACTGAGTATATTGTTGTGTCACGCTGGATGTAACAGGAATAACAGGAATTTATTAATTTATTAAACACCCTATAAAAAGGAGAACTTTCTCTCTAGGAGGCCAAACAGGCAGGTGCTCAAGCCCCCTTTGAAGTCTATCTATGCCCGATGCTGTTATTTAAATCAACATACTGCGATAACTTGATAAAAATAAACTTCTGGATCATCAGCATCACTCATTGCTCTGATCTGAGAATGTCCTGGTTTACAATGACTTGAGGTTTTTTGTTTTTTGTTTATTGTTGTTTTTTATCAGGAATGTAATAAGTATATAGTGGAACTCTGGTCACACACTTTGTCTTTACAGTCAGACATACTACTATTCAATCATTAAACACCACATTACCATCACTTAGTTGTGTGGACAGAATTAAGGAAATATAACCTTAGAGTGTGTACTCATGAAATTTTGGTTTACTTTAATGACTTTAATTTATTGTTTGTAATGTTTATGTTGTGTAACTAGCCTATGATAAACCATGGTAACCTACATAATTTTTAGGTGGAATAATTTAGAGACTCTAATCTATCTATTATCTTAATCTCTATATTTGCAGTAATTAAATACTTGTAAACTGTGTGTTTCTTTTGTTTGTGTGTGTGATTAGGAGACAGTTTGAGAACGTGAATACACCTTTCGATTCCACATTTCAACATGCCCTCTCATTAGTCCCCATACACAGGAGGCCACAGTGAAGGTTGTGCTGCTTCCCCAGCTGCTGCCGACTGTCACATGGCTGTCAGCAGCTCCTGCTGAGGAATAAATACTCTCTCTCTCATGCACACACATACGTGCATTCTTTCCCTGCCTGCTCTGTTTGTCCAGCATCACAGATGCAAAGGTTTTTCTCATTGTCTCAGAACCTCTCATCGCATGCGCACAAACATCAACACACATACACAAGTTCAGAGGAACTGGTACTGAATGAAGAATATATTGGCATATACAAACCCCTAGAAATGTCAGCTGATCTGAAAGGTATGTGTCATGTAAAACCCAGAGACAAACAGTTGGAAGCACAGGCCATATGCAGCAATATCAACAAGTGGACAAAACGATCCAGGAATGTATCCATACAGCACACACACACACACACACACACACACACACATATGTGTGTACATGCCAAAAATGATGTGTTCCAAAAGAATCTGATTGTTTCATCATAATCCTATGATGACGGAGACTTCATGGGAGTCAACATACCCCCAAAGCAACACTGTCATGACGTTGATGAATATTACTTGTAGCCAAAAGAATTATGGGAATGGAAAAGTCGTTGACTCAGGCATATGTTAAAGTAGATTCTGAAGCAGACTGAAATTAAGTATGCAGAAAAAATCAGTATGATGCTTTTGGAAATAAAAGACAATAAGGAATTCATCATTTCTTGTACACCTTCATACATCCTTCAACAAGTCCAAATGGAGCAACTTCGAAGTGAAATGTTTCAGGATCTGCAGTCATGGCTGAGAATTTGAGGCTGGCCTTGGAAACCACAGAGAAGTCTCAGAGGGAGCATAACACCCTGATGACCAGTCAGATCCTGTTCCAGACTGTCTGACTGTGGCTACCTCCAACTTTTATTCCTACAAGTAGATGAGTTTTGGCAGCTTCAAGTTTTTTAAAAGGCTGAAGGATTTTATCAGGGTGCAAAGACTTCCTGGAGTCTCGGCTGTTTGCTTGAACTTCACAGTGACATTCAGCTGGCTAAGACAGACTTCCAGAACATAACTCTTCCTAGACCGAGTTAATCTGAGATTTAGAGGTTTTGGTAGGTGTACTTTTGAACAAATAAAGAGGAGTGATCACTGTTTAGGAGAATTCCACTCCATTTGTTTAACTCAGACTGTTGAAGCCTCATATTAGCTTTAGCTGAACTTCAGAATTCATTTTTACATAAAAAGAAGACTGTGGATTTTGTCCCCATCAATTGCATCATGGTAGGAATGGATCGCTCATGGGTTGTTATAGACAGGAAGAATGTTTACAGATTTTACACTTTTAACACACATACAGGTATGTGAGTATGATTTTATTAAGATTGTCTTGAAAAAATGTGAACCTAACCTTTAAAGCTTTATGGGGCAAGACTGTCACATATACATCCATCTTATAATTTTAGCCACAACAATTGTTTAAATTTATTCCATTAACCGATATTAAGGCAGTGACCAATCCAACTTCAGCAAGAAGACGAATACATGTATTCCCAAAATGTCAAACTATTCCTTTACATATAGGTGCTGCCCTTCAGTATTAACAAGAAGGTAAATACAGTAAATTTAATGGTATAGCTGGATAAACCTGGTGATTACACACACACTACTTGTAATTAGGATGAGTTCATTGTTGATTTGGCTCTACACATGAGATTTGTTGACAGTAAGGAAAATATTAATTATTTCTTTTGGAGATTGTATGTTATTTTAGATGTTTCCTATAATTTTTTCAATGCATTCTTGTGGGACTGTTGTCATTGTTTCTTGCATGATACTTGTTTGGCTGTATTTAAGGACTGACTGAATGTTTTCTTCATTCTCAATTCTCTCTTCAAAGTCCTGATCTCAGTGAGCCTGCCTAATTAACCAAAGAATAGGATGCAGTATAAAATCAATGACTGTAAGAGTAAAAAGCTTAGAGAGACTATAAAGGTAAATTTGAAGCAATCAAATCTATGGGTTTATGTGCTTTTGTTATAAACTGTTCTACTAAACAAGAATTCAGTTGATGATCAGAGGTCAATCATGTGGTTCAGTTGTTTTGTGCTTTCAAACCGCAATATATCTTTTCGATTTGTTTGTTGTTTTTCAGACATGATGTCCATGAAATATGCCGTAATTGAAAGCCTTTATCAGATTACAGATTTTTCTAAACACTGGTGATGTCCTCAAGTCTTCACAGATGAAATTCAAAAGGAATGCCTGCCATTGCAAACATCCATCAGTCCACAGTGAACAGTTGTGTAGCCGTGCAGACCGCCTTAATACCACTGAATTAGATATCTGGTGTCATGGCTTAGGAATTAGGATGGGGGGGGAAGCAGGCAAAATACTCACACAACCATAACATGAACAACATCACAGCATTTGAATCTTACAGTTACAATGTCTTCTCTAGCTGCAGGACTTTCATACTGTACTGTACAGTATTTTATAGATTACTATACTGCACAGTAGGCCTACATAAACTTTTACATTTGGGGAATGTTCCTAATTCTCTAGATTGATGAAAAGTCATAAGACTGAACTGTTTTTCCACTGATAACAAGACAAAGTCAGACTCTCTGTTTTCTTCTCTACAGTAAGCCTCTATATTAATGTTGGTTCTATAGTTTCTGTTTTGTGGAACACTTTAGTCTCAACTGGCCAATCAGACAGCTGGTTCATGCCCAAGTCTCTGCATTATGCAGCACTCATGATACTCAAAATATTTCTTTGTGAAGAATCAGACGAAATCCATCTTGTTTCATGTGGACATTCTTGCAATAGCGGGGAGTGGTCAGTTCATCTTTGTATCCACTGCAACCCTTTGCAGGAACACATTTGTCTCTGCACACAGCTGATATAAAGCAGGCTCTGCATAACAGTATATCATGCAAAGCTTGATCCTGAGAGGAAATCTCATGGTTATTGCTCTTTAAAATGCAAAATAAATATTCACACTAACACTTCAGACATTCACTGAAAGTTGTTATAAAGTGTTAGTGTAAAACACTTAAAGTGTAAAGTTGTTACAAAGTGTTTCCCCATTAAAACACAAACTCTTAATATACCTGCATTTCCTCTGTACCAACATTTTTACCAAAGTTTTATTTCCTGCTTACTATTGTTTTAAATAGCAATAACTTGCATGATTTCTTTAAGCAAATATGACTGTGTTTGTTGCAGCTTGGGGCTGTACAACTCCAGCAGAAACCATGTAAATAATACACATTTGTTACACTTTCACTTTTGTGATTTTGTGAAAATCAAGCCAGAGTTCAGCTTGTAGGAATTCAATGTACTGTGATGTCTCAGACTGCAGATGGTTATTCAGCGCTACAATGTGAATTATACTGATATTACATACACATTTCCATTACATGCTAAATATTTGGCATTTGCCTAAGAATCCAAGCTGCTGTATCTTCAGGCCATCATTGGGAAGCATCATCTGCTGAGGACATTAAGCAGATGGAAAACAGGCCCTATAGGTAATGTAGCTGCCTTAAAATAGGTTAGTTTCTGCTTTTTTTCCTGAGAAAAACAATTAATCTGAAAACACTGATGCTGACTTTAGAATCTACTTAAAATAGTGCAAAATGGCTGCGTGCAATCTGGAAGAGTGAGGCATTCGTCACAAAAACAATGACCTCAGCTTTTATCTGATTATGTATCCCATTCAGTAGATAATTTATCCAAACTCAAGGGGTAGAAATGTCTGGATAATCAATTTTCTTCAGAATGAAATGAGTAAGGTAATGAAGCTCTTCCCAAATTTGCCCTTAAATGGTAACATGTGCCTTTAAGGGCCCTCCTGATTTGGCATTTTCATAACTGCACACTGAGGTCAACGACAGGCTTAGGGGATTTTCTTTTGTTTTACTTTTCACATACACTCAGTGCTTGGTAATCTAACCCAGTAGTTGCCACAGAAAGGTCCAGGAGCTCCAGTGTTTCCAAAGTGAGAAAATGTTTCAAAACTATGTCACGTTTTATTCTCTAGAAGTCAGCATATAAAGTAAATGTATAGAATTGATCTAGAGCTGCAAGTTTCCTCTTTGTGCACTCTCTCTCATGTCACATCTGACGACAAAAACATTTCTGATAAGACCAAATCTTATCAATTAGGGGTTCTGTGGTCAAACAAGGATCACATTTCGGGGCTCTTTATATGCAAAGTTTTGGAAACAGATCCCATTGCGCACGCCACACTGCACGTTAGCCAAATTTTTACTGCACTATACAGTAGTTTACATCTGCAAGGCCAGCAGCTTGATTATACCCCCCTCAATACAAAATAACCTCCAGAAATAGAACTTACAGTTTGGAGCCTGAGGCCGTAGTCATCCGACGCGTCGCTGTTTGGTGCGTCCGGGGCGCAACGTGCCCGTAAAGCTCCCCAAGCCTGGCGCCCGGGAATCGGGGAGTCCCCGAGGCAGAGAGCGTTCAGCACCCGGGATTCCTGCCTCTGTTTGAGCAGCTCCAGCTCACACAGGCCAGCCAGGCTGGCCTCCAGCCGCTCCTTATTCCGACTGCGTTCAGCTTTCATGGGCAGAGAGAACGAGGGGAACATGACTCCAAAAGAGCCTAGCTCTTGCAAAGACATCCTGCCCTCCAATTTTCTTCTTCACTGTTTCCCAGCAATGTGAGGCTAAATGAATCCGTTTATGCTTCGATTGACTCGTCTTATTCTCAGGATACCTACAATGGAGCGGCATCGGTTGTAGGCTTCAGCTGCTGAACTCACCGCTGTCGGACTCGGACCCATTCCCCTCCTCTAGCCTGCGCTCTGCTGTGCTGTCTCACTTGGACAGCTGTTGGTGGAGCTTATGCAGGCATGCAGCCTTTTGTTGGCTCTGCTAGACACCCACAATCCACCGAGCCCTCAGTAGACTCGCTACAAAAAAGAATAACAAATTTGATCAAAGTATCAGAAAGCCTAACTGAATAAAAATTAACAACGTAGACCAATGTCATGAAATAGTTATAGAAGACATAATATGTAGGCTACGTGAGGGCATACACCGGCGTGTTTGTGGTGATCATTAGTTAGATCTTTACTTTATTTGCCTCGTCAAAACTATATATTTTTGGATGACCTGTTGTCAACAGTGAATCTTTGGTCACTGCCTTCAGACTCACGTGGATGCGCAGGCCTACTGTATGAAGTGTGACGAGTACTGTGCATACAGAACATGCTGTATATATATACGTACATACTGTACAGACATATACAGTGCATAGTCACTCCGCTAACCTGTAGCAGATGATGCATTTACTGTGTGGTAGAGACTTCAATGACCAAGAAATGCGCCTTTAGGAAATTATGGTAAAAAAAAACAACAAACAAACAAACAAACAAACAAAAAACAGGGATATGAACATTAACATTAAACAACAAATGCAAAGTTTCCCGTGTTTTGGGGAAGTCATCCACAACAGGCTATGTAGATTTAAAGCTCAGGACGCCATCCTGTGGTTTAACCAGACTACTGTAATATGAACAGATTATTGCCGTTCTTGCTGAATTACATACATTTACACATGCAAATATATTGTAAACTGTATTTCAAAGAGAATTTTTCACCTAGAATTTCATTTAAATATCCTTCCCTGATCCTGTTGAAAACATACATTATCAAAATGTGTTCAGAATAATGTATGGCCATTCAAAGTGTCTGCAGTAACTGTCATTTTTTAGATTTAATTCTGTTTAAAAATTCAAGGACAATCATGCATAGTATTATATACTAATCCTCACTACAAATGTACAGTATATTACAGGGCATTATCATTGTACGGTGTATATTCAGTACATATTATAGTTAAAGATTATGGTCCTACTTTCAGTCTTTATATTCTCAGCATTTTCTTTTTCTTTTTGTTACTTTATACTATTTTGCTTTTTTTCTATTGTATCTACAGACAGGTGACAAATTGAAGGAAAAACTAACATAAAGGGTCTTAGTAAGGTGTTGGGCCACCACGTGCTGCCAGAACAGCTTCAATGCACCTTGGCGTTGATTCTACAAGTCTCTGAACTCTACTGGAAGGATGAACACCATCCTTCCAAAAGATATTCCCTCCTTTAGTGTTTTGACGATGTTGGTGGAGAACGCTGTCTAACATGTTGGTCCAAAGTCTCCTATAGGTGTTCAATTGGGTTGAAATCTGGTGACTGTGAAGGCCGTAGCATATGATTCACATCATTTTCATACTCACCCATTGCCTATGGATGGGAGCGTTGTCATCCTGGAAGAGACCACCCCCATCAGGATAGAAATGTTTCATCATAGGATAAAGGTGATGACTCAGAACAACTTTGTATTGATTAGCAGTGACTCTTCCCTCTAAGGGGACAAGTGGACCCAAACCGTGCCAGCAAAATGCCCCCCACAGCATAACAGAGCCACCACATCCCCTCACTGTAGGGGTCAAGCATTCAGACCTGGAACAGTTTTTCCTTTAATTTGTCACTCATCTGTATGTCTGTGTGTCTATTTCTGGAGATATATGTGTAAAATGCATTTTTCCCAATGCATTTGCTCTGTATAGTTTGCAGTTATTAGAACAATGAAGGAATGTGCACTGGGGTTGGACTTGACCAGCTAATATTGATCAAACCCCAGTGATAAACAAAATAGAGTGACTGTGGGCATAAACAGATGATACAAATTCAAAAACTGTCATAATATTTTTTCCTTTTATTCATTCTTCGGTCTTGACTCACAGGCCTCTTAGAACAATAATTTCCTTTTAAGCACTTTTTTCTGCCTCAGTCCACTGCCAGCATGGTTTGAGGCCTCATAATCTGTACTATAAGTCTACACAACAATATACATTAAATTATCATGTCTGTATAGTTTGAATTCATATATGCAGATCAAAGTAAGTTTCCAAAGACAGGTCAGTTATTGTAAGCACACACAGAAGTATACAATGCTACACCACCAAGTGAGCTGAATGGGGGTAATACTGTTTGTTTGTGTGTGTGTGTGTGTGTGTGTGTGTGTGTGTGTGTGTGTGTGTGTGTGTGTGTGTGTGTGTGTGTGTTTACTGATTGAGTGCTGAGAGTTGAAGCTGAGGGTGCAGTTTTGGGATTGTCATGTAAAGTTGACAATAATTAAAACTTCCACATCCTGTTTCCTTTAAATGATCACAGTTTCAAAATAAACTTCTTTTGTAAGCAGCAGTTTCATTTAGAGATCAGCTGGTAAATCTTTGTTTTTTGTGGCTGCACCACACAAAGATGTGTCACCTGTCACTGAACACTTAGTGTCTGTATCGACCTGAACTCCGGGGTCTTTTTTGGGGTCATCTACAGTGTTTTCACACTCATGCATAAAAGTAAGACTTATATAATAGATGCATAAAATTTGACACTAGCATTAATCAGACAGCTGTGCATTTCATATACAGTAGAGGAACCACATGACTTCAGTGATATTATACAAGAGAGTCCACTGAAGAAAAAAAAAAAAGAATTAAATTACAAGTTAATCATCTCAACTGAAATGTTTTAAAAATGGCTTTTGAGTCATTGATATCAGGTCAGAGTAGCACCGTAAACACTCTGAGTTGGACAACAGCTTTGGTTGCAGATTTATGGAGAGAAAACAGTGCATATATAATTTACATGTTTTATAAGATTTACACATCTAATTAAAGGTTTGTGAAACGGTTGAACATTTTGTACACTTGAATCTGAATATTTGTGTGCAACAAGTCAAACTTACATTCATACATTTCTGTGCACAAATTCATCTGTCAAGTACAAAACTGCTGTTGTGAGTAGAGATTATTTGCTCATTTGATGATTTTGGTTTGTGCATTTGTCAGTGTCATCCTGTAGATAAACCCACACTATGGGAGGGAGCAAAAAAATAAAATAAAATAAACATCTGTATCAACCTATCACATCAATGTTTTCTACAGCCTATCGGAGCAAGACACTGTAAAAACCAAACCTTTGACAGTTTAATGTAAACAAGTGCTGGTGGAGTGAGGATGAACAGCAGGGTCCTCATGTTATCATCATGGCTGAGGCGCAGGTGAGATTCTCTTAATACATCCATCGACAGGATGACACAAATCAAGATCTTACCTTACCCAGTTTTGTACATGAGAAATATGAAGTTAGTTTGTTGTGAACACATATTCAGACATAGATTTGAAATGAAGTGGATTTTTTCCATTTCACAAAACCTTATTTTACATTTGTAAATATTGTAAAGCACATGTTGATAATATATGTGTTATTTTTATCTCCATATAAATCCCATTAATAATGTGCAAAGTTAAACTGAAGTTGTGTTGTGCACTTTATAATGCTATATTATTTCTGCACACACTCCGCCTACAATACACTTTTCTCAAAGACAGCTGAGTGTCTGAACCATTTGACAGACCTTCTAATACTAATCAAAACAAATGTTCCTCTCTATAAACAGTTACAGCTGCATGGAAAACAAACTGATTTAATGTTATGTTATGTTATGTTAACTCAGCATCAGCCACTGACACCATCAGGAAGACAGTTGGTAACACTGACAGCTTTTCACATCTTTAAATGCATTCTTATTTCCTACAATATAAATATCTGCCTTTTCATTTTCTATATGCAATTCACAGTATTTGAAGCACAAAGTACTCATACTGTAAGTACTCAACTCACTTTAGTTTGGCTTTCTGTCACTGCAAGACATTTGCAGCTAAGGTTCCTAGGTGTGATGCTTCCTTGATATTTCTTTTCTCAAATAGGACTTTGTAGAAGATTTTTTACTGTGGAACAGCAATGAAACCTGTCATCACAGCCAAATCTACCAATAAAACAGAATCCACCAACCTTGTATCACCAAAAAGTCCATGTTTCAAGATGTTTCTCATGTGATATCTTTTAAATGTAAACATTTGTCACACATTTCAAAAGTTTGGCTTTCATTGTCATGTCAAAAATATGTTTACAATGTGGACAAGTATATATAAAAAAAGGCAAACATGGGAATACAGGATTTCTGTATGACATGTGCTATCACCCTGACCCCTAACAGTTCAGTCAAGGGTGTGAAATGTGAACAGACTCATGAAATTACCCACAGACAAGTTCATATAGCTGTGTCACCGTCCATGACTGAGTGATTACATTTCTGCACTGATAGAAACCAAGACATCAACAGTAAAGCTTGTTTAAATGTAAAAGCTTGAACAAACATTCTGTGAACAGTGACCAGTGTGGTGTTTGGTTAGACAAACATTCCTTAGAGGCAGAAACCATAGGAAGGTTAGCTTCAACAGAGCCAAAAAGTCCTTGAAAACTGACTGAAAAAAAGTCACGGAGTGAGAGAGGACCTGGTACTTCTAACAATTTCAATTAAGTATTTAAATTAGCCAGCTACTGGTCTGTGTTGCCAAACAAATTAAATGGCTGCTTTTGTGGAGACAACTGGTGCTATAAGTGCATGATGGGATATCAGCAGCATGAACTGCAAGCTTTTAAAGCACAGGCTGAGAACACCACATTTGACAAACTATTATCACCTTATTAAGTTCTTACATCAAAAATGCAGTTGCTTATTTTCACATCCAGCAGACACAGAGCAATATTAGTTAACATTAGCGAAGTTTGTGACAGCACATCCAAAACAATTAGCTAAAAAAGTTTAACAATCTTTGCAGAATTTGGTGATAAATCTGTGTGGGTTTGTCAGCAACACCTTGCACATTCACCCATTATAATGTATAAAAAAATATAGTTTAATGAAGATTTAAAGAACTGGTGGATTGTTGTTGGTGGATTACATAATTTCAGATGTTTGTCTCCCGATGTTTTCTCTCATCACAAAGTGACAGAATTACATGTGACTAATTGTTGACTTTCCCAAGTCATGAATATTATCAGCATGAAGTCAGTGTCTGCTTCTTTTCTTTTACTTTGTACTTTAGTAAACTGTGACTCTGTCTCAATAAAAACAACAAACAACAAACATACAGTACCACTGCAGAAAGTACCACTGCAGAAAGGTTGCACACATTTATGTTCACTGCATCTGACATTTAGCCTACTTCATGGCCGGACTACTGGTACACAGTACATACAGTATAAACATCTTTTACATGGCAACCACACATGAATTGATGCAATGCACAGAAATGGCTTAAATAAGGTTGAGTATCCAAAAAAGGATAAAGCTGTTGACGTGAAAGCCTTGGCAGCGATGAAGCAGTGGAGATGTGTCGGAGAAAATCATTAAAACACTGGAATGACATTAATGCTTGGCTGTGAACAAAGCATTTCTTTATTCCCTTGGCAAGACATTAGGAAACTTGGAGATGTGCCATCTTCAACTAAGCATTCCTGTTTTCTTTCCATACATTCTCTCTGCTTGCTAATCAAATGCCCCTTATCAACATGTCACTAAATCAAAACTGCAGAGCAATGCTCCAGCCAGTTCAGAATATTTTATGCCATAGAAGACATAAACATACAACATAGAATCACAAAAGTATGGCATAAGCTGTCAAGGAAACCAGCCCTGATCTGCTGAATATGCCTGGTAAAAATAGCCCTGACTGCCATATACATCTTAAAAATCACATGACACACACGCACACACACATAACCACACGCACACACGTTTGTATAGCTATCTTAGTGAGGCCATTCATTGACATAATGCATTCCCTAGCCCATAACCCTAACCTTAACCATCACAACTAACCCCAACCCTTACCCTAAACTGAACCTAAACTCAATTCTAACCTTGATCCTAAAACCAAATCTAAACCCTCAAACAGCCCTTTGAAGGTGTATCAGAAAGTGAGGACCAACCAAAATGTCTTCACTCTCCTAAAATGTCCTCACTTCCCAGGTCTAAAAATCAAATTAGTTCTCATAATGATAGCCATACAAGTACACACACACACACACACACACACACACACACACACACACACATATGTATATTACATTTTGATTCCTCAGTGTTCTGTTGAACAAACGATAGGTTTAAATACTGCAAACTGTGGATTTATTAGAGTCACTTATCATGTTTCCCAGTTTCCAAGATAGAAACAGATGAATACAGCAGCTGTTGGAGTTTTCCAAAGTGAATGC
Source organism: Thunnus albacares (assembly GCF_914725855.1). Lineage (NCBI taxonomy): Eukaryota > Metazoa > Chordata > Actinopteri > Scombriformes > Scombridae > Thunnus > Thunnus albacares. The sequence continues at coordinate 1,168,481 of NC_058118.1, read as the reverse complement.
ACATATGATTCCAACATGAATTTGTACTTGGAAAAACAGCAGAAGCCAGAAGAAGTTGTAAGCTTTGGGTCAGTCTGATTTCTGTCAGTAAGTGGCAAAACAAACAAAACAAAACAAAAAAAGACAGTAATGCAGCTTTGTGTGCAAAGAAGGAATGTGGAGCTGGGGGCAGGAAGATGTATAAGAGCAGTAAAAGCTACAGACGAGCCTTGCCACTGATTTTGTCTCTCTGCAGGATGCATTGTGGTGTGTTAGTGCACTCTCACCCACTGCAGGTTGATGAGGTCACTTTGAGACAGGGGTTACTTTCCTTGAAAAGCTCTCTGACTGAACTCCATCCTCTTCTCTTCGCCTTTAAAAGGCCACATTCTTTCCACAGGCTCAGAAAAGGTAGGTTGAATATTGCACATCATGTCCGTATGCCTTGAGATTATCAATCAGTCATACTGGTTTCTCTTTTCCTCTGTCTCAGAGTTGTAGTCCCTGAGGCCTATGCTTTTATGGAGGTTAAGAAGGGAGTCTCTTAGCTGGATGGAAAGTCAGAAGAGAAACATGTCAGATATATTACAAGAGTATCAGTAAAGTAAGAGGACAGAATTCAATCCTCACTCATTGAAAGTACATTTGAATTTACATACATACATACATTTGACTACTGTTACATGTTCCCACCAGTATCCATATCTCACAACATACATCAGAACCCGTGAACTGAATCTGTCTCCTTAACAGCAGTCAGTGACTACTCTGTTTAAAAATTGAACAGCAATAGCTCCTCATGTTAGGGGGAGCCTCTCTCTTCCCTCTGGTGTTATAGTCATGCAGATGTCTGTCTCTGAGCTTTCTGTCTCCACTGCAATGCAATGGGTGTGAGTGGAATATTGATGCTCACAGCAACAACAAAATTAAATCTACACAATTTAAACCTGCATGAACTGATTTCCTGGCCACTTAGGGGCAGTGCAACAAGCTGTAAACAAAACATGGACATATTATTAGTTTATAAAGTTGATATGGTGAAAGCCTTAACAAACAGTTGCTGTTAGCCGGTTGTGTCTCTGGCCACCTGGTCAATGTAAGTCCAACATTCTTTTAGCTCTTTGGTGTCCACCAACTCCTGAGAAAAATATCTGGTTCTTTAGCTGTTAAATGCTCCACTATGTTCATCTGATAGACTCTAAATGTGTCTGTCAGCTGTTGTGTGCTGTGCATGTAGTGTACAGTGGGTTTATCAAAGCTTTTTCACTCAAAACAGCTGTGAGTTGTAAAACCAAAACAGTGAGCTGAAAGGGGCTCTGTAGAGCTGAGAGGAACTGCAGAGTTGGTGATAATTCTCTGTGGCTTAATCTCTACAAGCAACATCTTTCACATTACACACAGTCATCTAACACATTGTTCATATTAAAATATTGATTAGAAGATTCTTTCTGTAAACAACACTGGGTGATCTACAATGACAGATATAGCGTAAAATAAAAAAACAAAACCACCTGTGTGGCTCCAGCACAGATAAGTGAGTAAATATGTGTTTTGTAATTTGGGTGAATCAACCCTTCATGATGAGTCTCAGAAAGGCAGGACATAGTTGACCCCCTCTGTTCCTGAGTGATGCAACTACATCTGGAGTGAGTCCCCTCTGTATCAAACATGCTAATTGTGTCACTCTGGACAATGAAATTATAGAACAAATCTGAGTGTTGCGACTACCTGAGTGTTACAAAGAAGGTTTTTTAATTTAGTAAGTAACCACAATGAAATAGGGACCAAATAAGCCTCCCCACATTCTTAACTTGCCCTCTGGTGTGTGGCGCTGATGTCAGTGTGTCAGTGTGTAAGTGAAGGGATAAATAGTTTCAATGTATCTAAACATTGTTAGTGTGTGGAACTTTAATGGAGGGAAAAGACACCATACGCCCAGGAGAAATAAATTCCTTTTGATGTTTTGTTTATTGCTGGAAACAGCCCTGCAGTCTTCCACACCATACATGTACAACTGCTCTGAGATCTGGTGACTCAAACAGCGACACTGTTTACATCATCCTCTTGCTCATCAAACCACTCAACTGCGTGTGTCTTTTGAATGGTGGATGCTGTTATTGTGAGAGAGACACTGCAGCTATTTTTCTAATTTTTTTATTATTGATCATTTCTTTAATAGCTCCTTAAAATGTTATTTTTAGCGTCATAAATGTCTTAAATAGAGTCATTTGGACACAAAGCCAGAGAGAACTTTATAAAAACTAAAAATGGAGCTAAAATAAAAAATAAATAAAATGGCGTTTGTTGTGGTACAAACTTGAGGAAGCATTTTGTGGTTCTGCACACTACCTGTGTTTGACCTGATGTCTCACCTCATCGAGCAGTAGCACTGATGATTTGATTATCTCCTTCCACTTCTGGAGCTCGTCATCATGGTAACGCTGCTGGGAGTCCAGGAGCTGCACCCACTCCAACTTGGTCTGAGGAATTTTGCTGATGAGACACAGTCATACAGATTTCATTAAAAAGCACACTAACATACACACACAGGATAATTAGTGACTCAGGTCACTTGCTGTTCTCCTGAAAAGTCTTAACCCTTAAAGGTAGCTACATAAACAAACAATAGTAGTTGGATTTCACTTCTTTTTCTCATTCTTTACTCAAAATTGAAACTTCTGAAATACATCTATACATGTTCAAGAACATGAATAACAGGATAAATATATACACAGACCTAAAACCATGATTCCCTTTCTCCCTTCTCCACGTCCAAACATGTTAGTACCTTTCTTGTGGTCGTAATGTCTGTGCTGCAGTGAGACTCTGTGTGGCGTACTCCAGCATCCACAGCTTGTAGAACAGCATCACATTGAGAAATACCAGTAGTATCAGGCTGCAGAGAGATACAGAGAGAAAACACAGAACCTCAACTAGTACATCACTTAATGCCATTTACTGGAATGAATCAGGGTCATGGCTGAAATGAGAATACCTTATACAGATCCTATTTGATGCAATTGAAGACGAGGACAGAGAAAAACAGGTAGATTACAACAGATTAAAACAACACAAAAACAAAGGAACACAGATAGAAAGAAGTGCACATCCTCAAATATTCCCTGGTATATCAATCTATGAAATTGTATCAGATGTGTTAGTGATAAAAACAAAAACAGCTGACTGCAGGTGCTGATATAAAATGTCAGAAGAACTGACTTTATCTTAGTGGAGGTAACATTAATCAAACAACAGAATCTTAATGGAGAACAATTCAGATAATCGATAAATCATTGAGGTCATTTATCAAATTGAAAATGTTAAACATTCTCTTTTCCCAGCTTGTCAATCATGAGGATTTGTAGCTTTTCTCTGTTTTATATCATTGTTAACGAAAACAAGACATTTGAGGATGTTTCCTTGGACACTGGAAATGTTGATGGGCATTATTTTATTAGGGCAAAACAATTGATTTACTCTTGAAAAAACAATAAACATAAACTCTATTTGAAGGCATACTCTTGGATTTTAGTGAGTAAATTGATGGTAAGAGCACAGCCTGTCAAGGCTGCTTGATTTGCTGATTGCTAAACAGAGTAAATTACTAGCTGATGTTTGAAGTTGAGTGAGGATGCAGTAGCCAGAGTCTATTGCAATGCAGGGAGTAATGACAATCTAGTGCTTCCATCACTCACACAAGGCTGATGAGAAGCAGCAGTTTGGAGAAGTTATAAAGTGCAAGGCCTCCTGGAGCATCAGGAATGTGTCTGGTCTGTGTGGAACCTGCAGTAGTGCAAGAAACAGAAAAAAGGAACTGTGACACAATTTCCAAAATTATTTTACTGTTCAGGTGTTATATGTTGACTTTTGTCTTTCTCAAAGTTACAGTGAAACTACATTTCCCATAAATCCTCTCCTAAAATTTAGATGCTGTTGTTCACTGCCAGTCCTACAGTATTTCACTGACCACAGACCAGGAGTTGGCTGACCTGCCACATGTTTGATGTGGTGAATGTCTGACTCATCCTCAGGTGTGGAGACGGGGCTCAAGGCCTCCTCAATGTTCCCTGCCGGCCTCAGGTGATGGACCAGCGTCTGTTTCCTCCTGTGGCTGGTGCCTGTCCTTAGAGCCTTGCTCTTGGGTGACTGACTGTGGGGCTCCATCAACACCACATCCAACTTATTCAGCTCCAACTCTAGACAGGAGTAAACCAGAGAGAATTTAGAGGTTGCAGTGAGAGTTGGTCACCCTATTTGGTTTCTTTGGTTTTGTTTACTTACATGTAGTGAAGACTTCAAACTGAGTGATCACTTCGTATTCTTTATTTACTGTAAATCTCCAATGACTGCTTTTCAAGTGATGGTAAAATTATAGTTTACATAGAAATAAGGAAATTGAAGAACTGCATAAACTTTACTTTTCTACATGTTATTCTCATAATTGTAGCCATTCTGACTATGGGTCATACTGAATTTGCACTTGCCACCTCCAATGTAGATTTGAGAAATTGACTGGCAAAACAATGTATATATTGGGTTAAGCAGCATGAGCCTCCAACAGCTGTCCAATAGGCTTTAATTGCACATAAATCTCTTCATAGGCTGCTCTCTGGGTCAGACTGGCCGCAATTGTGAGAATAGGATTCAGGTTGAAAAACACTGGAATTTTCCTTACATATACTGTAATGTGTAAATAAATAGTCTACAAAGTTTTAGTTGATTCAGAATAATGATCAAATGGATTTTGTGACCATGTTTGGAGAGGAGTTAGTACAGTTTTTTCTGATTTCTTCATAGTTACACTGTGTAACATTGAACTTTTTGTTGTGTAGTGCTAACCTAAGTTTCTGAAGTACTCATCCAGGCCGCTCCAAAAGTTCCTCTCAATGAAGCCCTTCACAATCCCCCATGGTTGCTTCCTGTAACGAAGCTCCGTTGACACCCTGAAGGACACACACATGCACAGAAAAACCACTCACTGATTTTCATAATAAATTTAAAGGGGACCTATTATGCTCATTTCCAGCTCTATATTTTTATTCTGGGACTCCACAAGAGTAGCTTTGCATTATTCACAGTTCAAAAAATTCCTTATTTATTTTATACTGGCCCTGAGGTCAGCCTCTGTCTCTTTCCAGGCCGTTTTAGCTCCTGTCTCTTTAAGCCCAGAATTTACAGGAAGTGAAATGTTTTCCTCACTGAATTAGCTGATCTTTGTTAGTGGTGCTAAAAACCGGTCGAGATATTTGGAGCTGTTTGTTGAATGGATCAGTTATGATAACATAGGGAGGAATAGTACATGCAGAAACAGCCACAGTGATGTTTAATGAAGATTTTATATCCTGATGATTTTATTCCTTTAGATTTAGATTTGTTTTGTTGTGAAATGTATAGTGGTTGACGGAGGCAGCTAGCTGTCTCATTAGCGGGAGAGCTAATATATGCAGGGTGTTTCTAGCTGGATAGTACAGTTTTTGTTGTGCTGTTGTGTGGTTATGCCGGACGTTTCTTGACGTCAGTGGGAGAGAGACAAGGCACTCAGGAGCATGCAAAAATGTCACTTCTGTTGGATTTTTGTGGAAAATCCGGTCCGGGTCCTTCACATAGAAATCAGTCCACAGGCTGTTACAGACAACCGAGAAAGTCTGGGAAGGTCTTATTTTTTACGTTACATGACTACCCATTCACTCATTGGCTATAGAAAAACATTAATACATGTAAATTACTTCACAATTCTACATATAGAACCGTTAAATACTATTTGGCAATATTGAATGCACACTTGAAGAACAATGAAATGTTTTGTAAATTTCACCAATTCCGGGTTTCCAAAAAGTCAGCTGAAGATCATCATAAAGTTTTAATTTGTCATTCAAAGTTATTTTAAGTGTTTAATAAATCCAGGTGCATATCTGTTTAAACAAATCTGCGTCATTCAATCTTAGGTATTGTTTTTAGTGAAATTTCCCAGCCTTTTGACTTTGCAATGACTGTTGTGATGATTCATGTGACACTGTTTGTGAAGTACTCAAGAGCAAGAGGATGCAGCACGTTTGGAATGACAGAGACCAACACAGGAATTTGTTTAAAATCAGTACACTCCTGTGACAGAGTTAAATTGAATTACTTCAGTGTTTCGTTTTTTGACTAAATATATGTTTGAACTCATCAAACCTTTGCTGTTTTCATTTTTTCCCATTCTTGTTGCTAAGCGCTCATTGAGATGTTTTAAGTCAGTGGTTTTAAGAGCTTAGGTTTGGTTTTCATGCAGTTAAAACAGAGGTACACTTCTTTCTAGTGCTCTTTATGCTGGTAATAAAACACAAATGAGAGTGAAATATTGCCCCCAATACCTCAGGCGACACTTGTTCTTGGACACTCTGGTGAGCATGTAGCGGTTGAGAGTGTAGAAGTAGTCATGGTAGGGCACGTCATGGGCGATCACCTCTGCATCAATGATGTAGCACTCGTTCTCCTGGCTCGCCTTATATAGAGTCTGAACACACAACAGCATTCAATCAGTTGCAACTTTCTGCTAAAAATTATTCAAGTGAGAATTTAGAGGAACAGTAGGCTACTCTAACTATACTCAAATAAGTAAAAAAATTATTCATTCATACTAAATTAAGCCTTTTTAGAGCTGTGGCTCATGAAATGTCCATCAACCTGCGTTTCAGTGACTGTGGCTGTCTTGGGCGCCAGAGGATTATTCAGAGCAATGGTGTACATGATCTCTCTGGTCTGGTTCCCATCCTGCTCTTTCTTCCATGGTTGATATACCACATCTGCAAGACAAAATATGAAAAGAAACTTAAACTTAATAGTCTGTGGAGTTCATTGCTTCCCATATTTTGCACCTCAAATGCCTTAAAATACATATTGCATGAGGCTAAACACAATTTTCAGCGGTGCCAATTTTCTTCCATTTTACCTGCACAAAACCTTGGTGTGGCCCTTTAATAAATAAAGAGAAGAACCTTTGTAAATCTTTAGTACCTCCAAAATGTCTTGGTGAGAAACCCAGAGGGCATTTTTCCACTGAGAACAACAATATGCATTCAGCCATTGTCCTTGTGTAACTATCCTTGCCTCAAGCCTGAGATACAGCAGATAAATGTAACTACGTATTAAACCTTCAATTTCAAATGGACATGATTAACAGTTTCAAGATGACACACGATTGTGTTTATAGTTTTATCCATCATAGACAGCAGCAGTACTGGCTTCCTAACCATTCAGTGTTTAAATAGTTAAACACTCCCCTCTCCAACATTACATTTGATTAAGATTCTGTGTTTGCCTCGTTACAGTGAGTAAGAGGTTAATCACTGCAGATCATGTTGGAGCTCAACATGTCACTTCATCTATTAAATAACTGAAAAATAGTATTGCTCTCGCCACATTACAGAATTTATTATATACAGTAGGTAGAGACCATGGTGTTAAATATGGGATTTGTGCTGCACAAATACAGATAGGACACGTCAAAACGAAAACACCATGCTGGCACGATGTTAAGATGTGGTCATTCTCTTAATAATGTCAAATTAAATATATCTAAATGTTGAAAACAGTCTGGGGTATTAACTAATAAACAGAAAGAATGACATAAGACACCCAAAGTCCTGTCTATCCATTATAAAATCAGTGACAAATCCTCTGACATTATGAACAAAGATACATTATGAACTCTGAACACTTCTCTGTGCTCATCAGTTTGCTCCACTTTACTTTGACTTTATTGGACTGATGGCCTCATTCTCTCTTGATTCAATAGTATGACACTTGTTAAGCTGCACTGTATTTGAAACAGAGAGAATTAATTATCCCACCAGGAAGTAAAACACAAAAGAGAAAATGCACTGAGGAGGATAAGAAACATCCATTTCTACAGAGCATCATCATAGGGAGGAGACAGGAGGTGAATGTACTATAATGAGTTTACCTGAGAACCGCCTCTGTTCCCGAAATTCCCTCATGAACTCAGACTCAGTGAAGAGTAAGTCATACATCTTGTCCACACCAAACTTGTACACCCCGTTGATGTATTGCCTGCCACTCAGGTCCTTGTGGAAAGCCTGCACCTCTCCTGCACAAAAGAGTATTTCTGTGTGTGAGTGTGTGTTGTGGGGTGAAACTTGCACTGATAAACCACACAAAAAAACAAGGGCGATCGACATGTACACTTAAGGTTCTATTGAGAGGGACAACTGCATATTCAATTAAATATCCAAATGTATCTTTGTATGTGACAGGGTGATATAATACACACACCTTCATCGTGCGTCTCAGATGAGTCACTGAGCTCGGTGGGGAGGTCCTCGTTGTCGTTGAGGTCCAGTGAAGGTGAAAGGGCGTGGCTGCTATGCTGGTTGCTGTGGCTCTCAGGCACGGGAAGGGTGAGGAGGTCTGTGTCAGGGAGAGGGCTGGATACATCCTCCACAGGGGGCAGGTCATACTGCTGGAGCAGGAGGAAAAAACACTGGACAGTCAAAACAAGGATCTCCATTGTTTAAAGGGGTGTTCCAGAGATTCAGTATTCAACTCCCACAAAGTTTTAGAAGATTTTAAAAAAAGAATGGATCAATAATTGAAGCAGCAGAGCAGCAATATCCTGACTTATAGTCCGTGGTATGAGTAAAGCTCCAAAAACACCAGATACTACATTCCCCATAATGCAGCCCATAGCATCTTATCATTAAAGGACGGGTTCACAGTTTTATCAAGTCAGGTGCTAAAATGAACAGTGAAACATGTTTTTCTTGCTGTAATCATTCCTCCTGTTCATACCGACCATTAGAAGATCCCTTCATAATGCACTTACAATGGAAGTGGTAGGGGTCAAAATCCACAGTCCTCCTTCTGTGCAAAAATGTATTTAAAAGTTTATCTGAAGCTTATATGAAGCTTCAGCCGTTCAAATGATACAAATCACGTAGATATCTTTCAACGTTGTTGTTACTATACTTCCACCGCAGCTCAACAGGGAAACACTGTCCGAGGAAACACAAAGAGGGAATTTGATGCTAAAAAGACTGTAAATGTGGCAGATATCAACTTGATATGACTAACTAAGACTGCTGAAGACTCATATAAGCTTCACATCAACTTTCAAATGACTGTGTGGACACACTGTGGATTTTGGCCTCCATCATTTGCATTGAAAGCACATTTGAAGGGGATCTTTTAATAACCAGTGCGAACAGGAGGAATGGTTACAACAAAGAAAACCTCTTTCACTGTTCATATGGGCACCTGACTGTTGTTTTAAGACACACTTGAAAGGTTATGAACAGTTGAATATGTGTAATACTTGTAATATATGTGTGCACATCAAGCTCATTTTAAATTTGTATATCTCTTTGCACAAATTTGCACTGCTAGATGCAGTGTAGCAAATTTAAATAATATTTGAGGGGCAATTTTTGCCCTTGACAAAAATTGGGGCATTTACAAAATTTTAGGGACAATTTTAAAAAATAGTAATTAATGCTTAAAGTTGCTGTTTTTAATGTGAAATGAGCCCAGATTAAAACGCATACAGTAAGCACCACCTTGTGCCAGTATGAGTAAATAAAAAGCATACTATTGCTGTTCCAAAGAGAAATGTGTAATCATCTGTATGTGTATAGATACCATCTGTATGTGTGAGAGAGAGCAGGAGACAATTCTAAATATTTAGGCTTTTATTTATTTCCTAATATCCTTCACATATGTATAATGCATTAGTTTATGGTCTTTTTTAAAACATTCTTTAGAAACTGTGGATGGTCAATTTGAAATATTCGAGGAAATGAGAGGCAGTGTTTCACAACTGCAAGCCGGTGATTTTACAAAAAACAACATTAACAGAATTGTATTCATGTAACAACAGTGCAAATTGCTAAATAGTCATTAAACAATAAACTTCAAATATTCATATTATACATGGTTTTCACTGTCAGAGTTAGACTCTGTCATCTATTTCCATTGTTGCTGCTGTTAGTGCAGCGGATTTAGAGGCTTGGTTCTTTTCCCATGCAGCTTCATTGCTGGGAGCCTTTGTTTTTTTCCCCTAAATTAGCTCTTTCCTGCAGCCTCTCCTACCCCAACAGCATCATCTTCTTGTGGTCCCATCTGAGAGATGTCCATCATAGTCTTTAACCTGTACCAGTTTGAGGTCTTTTTTAAAAATCCTCTTTAGAAACTGTGGAAGTTGTATTAAAATATTTGGGAAAATAAAAGTATAGTTTCACAACTGTAAATGCAAACCAGAAACCTTACAAACAGCATTAAACAATACACTATTCAACAAGTCAGTCACAGCAACCAGACATACTTCATGAGCTACTCAAGTGGATTTCATATTGTACATGGATTTCACTGTTAGATTCAGACTCTGTCATTTATTTCCATTGCTGCTGCTGTTGGTGCAGCTGATTTAGAGGGCTGTGCCTGTTGCACATATGGTTTTGTTGTTGGGCGCCTTTGTCTTTGTCCACTTTTGAACCAGTTCTTTACTGCAGCCTCCATTATCCCAACAGCATCTTCTTCTTGTGGTCCCTCCAGAGAGATGTACATGAGGTTTTCTACTGTGAGTTTTGAGGTTAATTCTCCCGTCTGTCTTTACACGGTTCAGAAGAGAGCAAGCTCTCCTAACTTTTGATGTGGACACTAAAAAGACCTGAATGATCTTGATTACATGAAGCAAGTTATGAAAATGCTCAGACTAGATATGGGAGATCTGAGGCCACAGTTCTCCCTATTTAAAACTCCTGTAGTTTCTTCTAATTACTTTCTTGAGACATGCCCATTCAGGCATTACACATTCAGTAACACATCCATTGGCAATGAGCTCCTCCTTGAAGTGTTCCAGCAGCAGTGGTACCTCTTCATTGCCGTAAGTAGCTAAATCATCATCAGCCTCAAGCCAGAGCCTTGAGTCAAACTTCAGCATTAGTCTCTTAGTTTCTGTCCATCATGCTTTGCCATGTCTCTCAAAACTTGTTCTGTGATACTGACTGCCTCCACAGCTGCTGGCAGAGATACCATCCTTTCCAGCTTGGTCAAAACATCAACGTAGAGGCCCATGTGTAGAAGGAAATTGTGAGACCCAATTTTATTAATCCAGCTTCTCACTTTTGCAGCATCACATTTTTTTATATCCTGGCACTGGTCACTTCCAATTTCACTCAAATGGGTAATTACAGCTGGGATATTGGCCTCCAGTGACTTAAGTGCTCTTCTATGATGGTCCAACCATCAAACCCCATCAAGTCTTGTAGGTGTCATCGCGCTTTGCTTGAGAAGGTCTGCCATTAGGTCCACCTCCCTCAGTCATTTCCCTGATCCTCCATAAAAAGCCGTATAGAAAGACAAGAAACCATCAACCTCTTGACTGAAATAAGTGCCCTGGAATGCATTCTTGCATGCAAGTTTCAAACGATGAGCCACACAGTGAATGCCCATCAGCAGTTGGAAGTTAAGCTGGTATGAGCCACAGAAGTTAGGCAGAAATTACTTGGAAATTAGGCTGCAACAACTCACTTCAATTAAGGGGTCCACTCAGTAGAAATTAGACAGAAACTAGTTGGAAGTCAAGCTGGTATGATCGACAGAAGTTAGGCAGAAATTACTTGGAAATTAGGCAGCAACAACTCACTTCAATTCAGGGGTCCACTCGGTAGAAATTAGACAGAAACTAGTTGGAAATTAAGCTGCAACAACTCACTTATTTACCATGAAATTTGAGGTAAATGCTGGGGTAATTTTGTGGTAATTTCAAGAAAATTTAAAATAACTTACTTGCTAATTATCACCTAATTACCATGAAATTTGAGGTAAATTTTGGGGTAATTTCAAAGAAATTTCAAAGAAGTTACTTTCTAATTACCGCAGCAGGTATGGATATTGTCACACAGCACATTTCTTCAAATTGTTGAAGTTAGTTATAAAGTTGTGAAAAAGGCATGCATCTTTGTCCACCACAAGGTACATGATAATGACGATATGATACACTTAATACATTTTCCTCCCTTCTGTAACAAGCAGCCAATAAGGTGTGTTTAATGTTAAATTGTTGCTAAATTGCTGCTAAATTAGTGCCAAATTAACCTGAGTTTCTAGCCTCAAACTGATCTGCATTAACTATAGTCAGCATTGATGTTGTCATTGTGTTTGTGTTATTAACGTCAGGCATTAAAGTAACACCTAATGTAAGATTACAACAGTAAGCATACATATTTTCTTTCTTTGTATTTTATGTTATGTTTGTCTAACAGGTGAATATATGTATAAGGACAGTGAATGAAGCTACATTTACATGAATGTTGAATGTTAACTGTTTACTAAATGTCATTATATATTTAGGCAAATAGTTAAGTTCAAGCAATTTTTTAGTGTATTTCCAGTATTTTTGGAGGGAGGGAAGGGATGAGGGAATGTTAACTGTTAAAATCTTTTATAAACCAGCGTCTAATACACGTTATCTAAAGCTTGTGTTGCTTTTTAGAATTGTGGTTTAAATGCATGTCGTCTTCCAAACCTAAGTATTATGACATGATATGTGAATTACATTAAACTTACATTAACATTAACATGTGAGGAGAATTTACTGAAATACACTTCATTTCTTTGCATGTATCATTAATTAACTATCATGTAGCAGTGTCTGAACCAAGCTCAGTCAAGTTTGTTTTAAATGTAGTCATTCCATTTATTTAATTACAGTGGAAATCACTTATAATGATCACATCCGTCCTGGTCATATTGATCTTTATAAACAGATGATTATTATAACCGATTTCTTTTTTCTTAATTTCTCATGCAGATTACCATCTAATTGATATTTGTATATTTATTACATGAATATAACCTAATGAAACGGGCAACTTCGCTATTCAATAAATTTTATTGAGCTGCAGGGGCGCCACAGTGAGAAAGTTGAAACAGAATCAACTTTTGGAGAAATGCAACCTGTAACGCTGTACAACCCTACCATGAGGGAAGACAAAACATTACTAGGAAGAGGGGTGGACATTTCTCTTTTTTTGATAACGTTAAAAAGTAAAGTTAGGCTTTGCTGACGGCTTCCCACCTCATTTTAAAAAAGACTAGAGAGGAAGAGAAAGAGAAGCAGTGGTCGAGAGAGCTAGAGAGTGCTTGAGGAGAGAAAGCAGTGGAAGCAAGAAAGCTGGTGAATGAGAGGAATAAAACATTATTTTCTAATTGTTTCATGGTCGTTACAAATAAACACCCACACCCCACATCTCCACACAAACCTGCAGAGGTGTGCCACATGCTGATAATGGTTCTGCAGCCGCTAAATACACATCATACGTGTACTATGGGAGTAACGTAAAAAGAAAATAGAATTTCCGTGGTTTTAATTTTTTTCCCCATATGTTTTGATGTACGAAAAGACCCACAATGAACATTGTAAGCGGACTACTTAATTATTATAAGCAAATTATTTAAACAGCATTTGTATAGGAATTATTCTGTCCTGTGCTTTTTGATCCATATAAGCAGTTGATAACTGCAACCGTGATCACTATAAGCAGTTTCCACTGTATTTGCAAAAATAGCCTTTCATGAATTTTGGCCCCTGCCCCTCTAATGTCCTCTGCATGTCCCTAGATACAGTATGTTTGGCTATTTAGCTGCATGTCCACTGTATGAGTACAGTATCAGTTCTTCATTTGTTCTTTGCACTGTGGGTAAATACACTGCAAGCTCCAAAAACTTGTATGTTTGAACATAATTAGCCAATAAATTTAATTCAGATTCTTAAACAGTAATTTAATGACAGCATGTGGTTTGAACTCTCAGTACAGGAGTTCCTAACTAACAAAGTGTGTGAACTCCTGCAGTTAGCACAGTTCAGTGGTTGTCCAACCTACTCACAGGGACTGGAGAGTCAGTGCTGGTTAGTTCTGGCAGAGCGTTGTTGGGGAAGGCTTTGTGGGGCAGCACAGGGCTGACGTCAGGCTTGGCCTCAGTGTTCTTGGTGAGGGTGTTGCTGGTGTCATTGTTGTGCTCATTGCTGTCCTCCACGGGCAGCTCTTCACAGTACCTGCACCATGGAGACGGACAGCAGCTGTAGGTCAAGGTTACCAGCTTGCTGCATACTGCCCGCACTGGGCTACACACATGCATGTGCAAGGGTGTGATGCAGGTGGTCATGGTATTGAGAGTTTTGGCTGTAATTTAAACATTTCCTCTGTTTTCGCGACTGATTTTCATGTAAGATGTACACTGAATATTTGGATCCCTGATAAGTACCCAACTTACCTGTTCATCACTACATCACTCTTCAATGTTGAAGGCTTTCCTTATATGGTGTTTTATTTTTCACCCTGTGCAGGGTTGTAGAAAAGTACAAACCCACATAACCTCTGTTTTTACAGAATATTTGATCAACCTTTTAGCCTACCATTAATTTTCATAATGTAAAGTCAAAAAGCTTGATTTTTTGTGAACTTGCAGCTTGAAATTGAACTTAATTAAGAATTTAAAAGAAGAAGAAATAATTAATTTGAATTATTAAGTGGCACTTTCGTTCTTTAACTTTCTGCCAACAGTTTTCAGGTATATCACCATTTAAATGGTTATACATAAAGTTTACATAAGGGATAATGCCCAATGAGGTGTCCATTATCAGGATTTAATGGACAATGAGGAGGCCAGAATGTTGCCACTGCAGAGTCCATTAATTCCTGATTATAAACACCTCAAAGGGCATTATCCTGCTTATACCATGGTCACTTGCCAATGAAAAAAAGGCCATTAATTCACATTTTCATGCATTTTGTAATCAAAATCTAAAGTTTTTCATAAGCCATATTTCAGTTTCCCTGGTAACACTTGAAGGTTTGACTAATACCTACAATCATTACCATCCCATAAGGTTCTTATGCAATGGAAACATTGTTCACTACTCCAGTAAATAGGAAGTAGATACAACTTATATAATAAGTTGTGTCTACTTCTAGTCCACTCAGCTCATAGAACCCTTTGGCTCAGCTATGAGCCAGAAAGCTAACGTTATGCTCGCAAGATTCAAAGTCAACAAGACTAGCTGGCTATCCAGCCATGTCATTTTCCCCAAATCAATATCAAATTTTCACAAACAATTTATAGGCCATGAAGTAGAGAGTTGAACAGCGTATAGGATGTGAGATGATCACTTTAAAGTATCAGTAAGTTCAGAGAAGCAGTGTTCTGCTTGCAGTTTGTGTGTTACAGTCGACTTCCATTGGTGTTCAGAGGATGAGGAACTGAACGACTACACTCAGTGTTGTAAATAAGATATTCAGATTTTTTATTTCATTTACTTTTTATCTAATGTCGAGGTGTCAGCATGTCTTTTTAAATAATACTCCCGGTGTGAACTTGTGCCGTTTCTCCCTTTTCTTTTCAATTTCTCTTTCTTCAGCTGCATCTCAGTCATCAAAGTTGTCATATTTTCCAAATAGGTTAAAAGAAATATTGAAGTCACTCATTGTGATAATTAGATATTAGCCTGTTAATGTGTTGCAATAAATTGTAAACAGAGGCTTTGTCTGCGTCCCTGTTGCTATGGTTACTCATTTTAGCCAGCACATTAATTTAGAACAATGAACAGCCAGTGGCTGTGTTCGAAATTGCATACTAACATACTATTCATACTAAGTATGACGTCAAATTGAGTATGTGGTGCATTCCAACTGCATAGTATGTGGATTTTGTGTACGTGAGAAATACCCGGATGTATACTACATTCAGAATCGAGTATTCACCCAGGCCATGGTATAAAGTTAGTAATGACTTAATTGATTATAACTGTATTATTGTTCAGGTGAAAGTAAGGAAGAAAACCATCATGCCAGACATGGAGACATTGTTATGGTACACAAACAAAAACATGGTACACACTACAAATATTTTTCACCATAAGTAAGGAAAGTGTATCATGAAATGGAACACATGATGAATGCACCTTGAGTGCTTTAAACTCACCCCATGGTGTTGAAGTCTTCATCAGGAGGGACGTAGTCCTCATCATCACTGGTCAGGCCAAGTTCATTACCATAACACTGATGGACAAAGTGCCATAGCTCTTTTGGACATAATGGCTAAGTCAGTGGAGAGAGGAAACCAGAGAAAAGCAGAGTGATCAAATGTGTGGTGGACAGAATAGGAGAGAAAAGAAAGATATAACAAGCATCAGAGGCTTATCATACCAGAACTTGGGTGGCAGATAAGAATTAGATATTTTAAACTAGTAATCTCAATTTATGATGAGAAATATAAGGCACCTGCCACTGTTATCTACATTCCAAAGGAGAAACTGCACTAAAGAAGCTAACAGAAGAGTTATTTTATGAAGACAAGAAGAAAAGATAAATGATCCTTGTTGGAAACATTAATATATCTGTTAAACTGTATGTTGTTGTTGTTGTCGTTGTTGTTTGCCAGTGTTTGTAAGCTAGCAAAGTAAATAGTCAGCCTAGCTCCCCTTGGAGTAAACAAGTGGTCACCATGGAAACCGGTAAGCAGCAGCTAAGCACAGCACGGTTCTCAGAGCGGGGAGCAGGGAGATTGGGTACCCTGCTAAATGTAAGGACAGCTAAGCAGAGACACAAAGAGAAGACACACCCAACAAAAAGAAGGAGGAAGAAGAACAACTTCATATTCTTCACTGATTCCATCTACATCTGGAAAGATACTCTGCAGCAATTATGCATACGTATCCAGTATTGGCATCAGCTCAGGAGGCAGATTAAAGATCTGTAAAGATGAACACCTTGACAAGGATGACCCTCTGCTTATCATCACATACTACACCAAAGGAAAGGTCATGGTCCAAGGGAATGAAGCCAACCTGGTGTCATCACCCTGTTGAAAGCCGAGGTGGACACCAAGAAGATCAATGTCCCCTCTGACAGTGAAGATGATGAGAGCCCAGTAGAGAAGCCCACCACCTTTTCCGTCCTTGCCCCTCCCACACCTGCCAGCTCCTCCAACCAGCTGAAGGAGAGTATGGCCCTGTTGGAGCTGGACTTTTCTGACCCAGGCCAGACTGACAAACAACACTTTGCAGCAGCTTTAAGAGGCGCTCCAGCAGCTCAAGACAGGCAACCAGGCCATGGCATCTGACCTCAGAGGATGTCTAGAGGCACTCAAACAGGAGAACAGCGTGCTCTGTGCTCAGTTAGCCAAAGTGAAGTATTATGCTGAAAACAGAGAAATGAGCTTCACCAGGCAAGTCCAACACCTGACAGACCAACTTTCATCAGTCCCCAAAATGACAAGTACAGAGACACAGACTCTCCGTGCCAGTGTCCAAAACCCCTGCCTTGTCTCTGTCCCCACCCTCTCTGCTTTGTCACCCAGCCAAACAACACCTTGGCACCTCCTGATACATCTACATAGCCAGCTGCCAACAGCCAGCCTTGCCCATCCCAGCTTCCCTCCACTCAGCCTGAAGAGCAAGCCCCACAAGTGGCTACCATTGGCATCTGGACCACGTCTACACAGAGAGAGGGTGAGGATATTTGCAAAGACCCTCAAAGACACAGCGCTGGGACGCAGTCCTTCCACCCCCTACTCTATTAAGAGTTTTAGAGGCCATTCCAGACCTAGGCTTGGGCAATACCAATGTATTACGGTATACCAGGGTATTTAGAAATCCCTAAGGAAAAAATACAGATGCTTCTCTAGACAATTACATGTTCACAAAAACCAAATATTCTTTTTGAATAGATAGGTTGCGCTCTCCATCACTTTCATCAAAACACCAAATGAGGGAATATCTTTTTGAGGAATGGTGTTCATCCCTCCAGAAGAGTTCCAGACACTTGTAGAATCAATGCCAAAGCTGCGGAACACCATTCTTCAAAAAGATATTCTCTCATTTGGTGTTTTGATGATGGTGGTGGAGAGTGCTGTCTAACACGTCAGTCCAAAATCTCCCATAGGTGTTCAAATGGGTTGAGATCTGGTGACTGTGAAGGCCATAGCATATAATTCACATCATTTTCAAACTCATCAAACCATTCAGTGACTCCTCCTGCCCTGTCAAGTGGGGCATCGTCACCCTGGAAGAAACCACACCCATCAGGATAGAAATGTTTCATCATAGGATAAAGGTGATGACTCAGAACAACTTTGTATCGATTTGCAGTGACTCTTCCCTCTAAGGGGACAAGTGGACCCAAACCATGCCAGTAAAATGCCCCCCACAGCATAACAGAGCCACCAGATTTCCTCATTGTAAGGGTCAAGCATTCAGACCTGGACCAGTTTTTCCTTTAATTTGTCACACAAAAACATTGCCAATGAAACAAACTAGCCTTATGCATTTAAGCAAATATAAATGTACAATTAGGAACAAAAAACAAAAATATACCCACATGAAACTTGAAGATATTGAGAACGCCATTAATCAAAATCAGTTCTGGGATATGTGGAAAAAACTTGAACACAAAGGAACCACAAGTGTTACCCATCCAAAATGGTGACATCTGGAGAGCACATTTTGAAAATCTACAAAGACATACCAATAAATTTAATTAATTCAGATCAATGTATTATAAAAGAAAAACTCCAAATATTAAAATAAACAATTAAACACAGCCGAAACCCCCTTGATTTCCCATTACTTGACAAGAATTGACCACACAGACAAAATCTCTCTGGTCAAGGAAAGCCTGTGATCCAGACACCCTTAAAATGAAATGCTCAAATGCAGAGTACAGTACTTTTGTCAGAGTACAGCTTGATTCATTTGGTGGAACTGGCATGTATACACCTGGTTCTACAATTAAGGTTGTGAAGTCTTTCGAAGTTAAAAAACCTATGGTGTTCTACCTGTTCTCTCAATGAAACATCTAAAAAAAAACATTCCATTAATATATTTCTCATATCTGAGACAGTCTTTCATTTGAACAAGTATCAGCCCACTTTGACAAGCATGTTTCAGTTTGAACTCAATTAAACATTGTAATTTGAGTGCACCTGCTGGTTTAAATCTCTGCACAAAGGCTCATTACATTCACTGATTTTGGACACAAAATTCTGTGGTACTCTTTTTAAAAATGTGTTCAAAAACATCTTGGGTGTGCTAATATCTGAAATTTAAACATGCAGTTTATCTACCTGATTATAATTCTACCACCCAGGAAGCAAGATGATGGCAGATCTAACACAATTCTGTTAAAGTAAATGTAATCAACATCAGCTCTATGGTTAAACAATGTCAATGTAGTGTTATGACCTGGCTCTTAGGCTATGACAAATAAGGGAAGTACAAGGAGTTCTACTCAAAATCAGTAAATTATATTTATTTTTGTAAGAAACTGCAATAAAATATTAATCTAATATGGGAAATGGTCAGTCAGTAGATCAGTGGTGTAGGTGAGTGGACGTGTGAATGCGTAGTGTTGTAAGGTGTAAACTAAAGTGCAACACAAACAAACAAACAAAAGAAAACGTGGTGCAAGGGGGAAAGACAGTGATAAAGTGAGAGAGCATGGAATGAGGATGGCTGATCCTAAATGCATTGTGGTTGGACTGGTCTGGTGCACCCAGTTGCACTAATACAGTCTCTTCCTACTGGGACCTGAAGGGAAAAACACACAATCACAGCAGCCCAGGGCAAGACAAAAACCTAAGGGCCATGGCACAGCCAGAGGCCCGTTACAGTAATCAGTCTCACCTTTTCTAGGAGAGCATTCTGCCACAGTCTGAACATCATCATGTATGTCCGGTCCCTCGCCCCAAATGAGGTGAAAAAGTGCTGAGAGAGGAACAAAGTTAACAATAAGATGAAGGATGGATTCATGAGTCAAAAATACACTTTTTAAAGGACATTTGTATTCTAAATGGTTATCGTCATCAAAAGCAGTTTACGGTTCTCTATAATATTATAGGGCTAAATACATATTTAAGTGGTTTTGTTAAATGAAAATAAAATAGAGCCAATGACAAATTAATTAACTAACTAAACTAATGAATAAATTAAATGAAAATCAATCAAGATGTTTCCTCTGGATTTGACACATTTAGGTTTTTATGCTTTTAACTGGATGTGTCATTTCAGCCCATGTGCCAGGCACTCTGCTTTTTAATTCAATACTAAGCACCACATGATGCAGTATACTTAGAAGATTAACATTTAAATTAACTGCTCAGTTTATACAGTAGTGTACTGTATATGAAAGGCAGAGGTGTAGAGTTGTCTACCTTCTCATTGTCAGTGCACAACTGGATGGCGTTGGGGATGAGACGGGCTGTCTTTTCCTTAGTCATGGAGCAGATGTCCTTTAATCGAACCATGAGCTTGAAAGTTGAGAGAAAACGAGGTCACTTCAGGAGTTGATGATCTTTTACCATTTAAAATGCTCATGTGTGGGAAAGGAGCATTCATAGGATAAACAACATCAGTCACAAAGTCTGCTAGTATGTACAGTACTTTATATGAAAAGCAACTTAATAAGACTACAAGGGATACACAGTAGGAATTTTCCAGTTACTGTCCTCACCAGGGTTTCCCATCGGAAGATGTTGCTATAGAAACAAATCCAGTTCTCTGAGAGGTAGAGGCGTCCCTGCAGAAGGATGTCCCGCTGCAGGGCACAGGAATAGTCTGGAAGAAGTTGAAGGTCAAGAACTGACAACTTTGTCTGGAAATGGTGTAAAATAGTGCTGTCACAAGTCCACAGCATTCCATAGCAAGAGACAATGTTAATTACAAAAAAGATCATGTGGAAAGGATAATAGTGGGACTGCCCTAAATGTGATCAACAATTTAGGAATATATTTCATATTTGCTCTGCTATTAAAATATATTTTCACACTGAAGATGAGTGCGTGTGTATCAGTGTGGTGTAGACTCACCCACAATGAGGCGCTCAGTATCTGGCAGCTGCTTAAAAAGCTTCCTGAAGTCCTCATTGCGCTGCTTGTAGGTGGGACTCAATACCTGCAGAGGACGCACAATGACAGTAAACATTATTGTCATCATTTACTGTCATTGTAAGACAGTGTTTACATGCATACAAAACACACATTAAAAATCATTTTTCATGCTGGCCAGAGAAACTTTGCAAATGTAGATATTCTTATAGAAGAACAGAAATATGACCAACATTTTTTTTGGCTCTAAGGAGGACAATATTATGTTAGTTGGTCAGTCCACCACTCTGGTCCAGACAGAAATATCTCAATAACTGTTTGGTGGATTATCATGAAATTTTGCACTGGAATTAATGGTCCCCAGAGGACGTATCCAGCTGACTTTGGACTTGTCGTCCTCCAGAGGGTCATTTCAGAGTGAAACGTTTGGTTTATGGTCTTGTTGGACTTTTATAATCCTCTTGCTTTTTCCTGTAGTGCCATCATCCGATCAGATTCAGTGTGTCCAATACTTCTATTTATGACCTACCAGCAAAATGAGTGACATTCCCATCAAACTCTACTGTACTTAGTTTAGTGCTACTTTGTATGTATGCAAATATTAACACACTAACACACTAAAATACTGAATTTATTGATAAAATATACTATAAATAATGATAGGAATTATTTATAATTCCAAATAAAGTGTAGGGTAAACAGTTTCTGATAAGTGAACTTGCACCTTTAGAGGAACATTGGAATGTCCTCCCCACACTGGGGAGTGAGCACACATAAAGGGGGGCAAATGAATGCTAATCATTCTGAGGATACCCTGAGTTTACATTCATCTTCACAATGATTTTCATTTATCCAATAGTTTGATGTATAAGTCATTGTGAACAGTTTGATGTCAGTGAACTTTGATGTGGTTAGAGGGTCCCCCGACCCCAGAGACCTGGGTTCACATCCTGAGTCCCGCATGTGGTTAGGTTTATACAACAAAAGCACTTCGGTTGGTTAGTGAGAGATCATGGTTTTGTTTAAATGTGAATAGACATGTTGAGCTTCGGGTCACTGCAGACTTTTTTCTGTATTAAAACAAGACCACGATCTTTCCCAAAACTTAACCAAGTGCTGCCTGCGCCCAAACATAATTATAAAGTTTAATATTGCTCTAGTTTCTACCAGCTGATATTATCCTGCAAGATCAGATATATTGGTGGAACAAAAAGAACTACATTGTCTCTGAACGTTTCACTTATTCAGTATTAACATTTTTGTGGCTTGCTAAATACATTAATAAACAACATTTTTCTCATTATGTTGAGAGAAAACTCAGGCCAGTATTACATTTCTAGTGAAATGTATTTGCTGTTGTAATTTAGTTGCATATGAAGGTAATTTCTAGGCAACTGAGAGGGCTGGCATGGCTGTATACAGTCTTCTCTAACAGGACCATGCTTTACTGTAACTATAAAGTCAAGTAACATTCACATTTCACATTTCACTCACTTTCTAAAAGACCTCTTTACCTTTCTACTATTCTCCTTTGTGTTTGTAATCATCGAAATGTTTCCATAAATAATGTCTGAAAATGGATTTCTTCAACAAGTCAGGTCAAAGCAAAGCCCAAACCTGCTGTTTCTGACAGTTAAACTGTACTTGTCTGTCAGGAGAGGACCAGGGGGCCATACAGGCAAACAGGCTGTCATACAGTAGCTACAAGCTAAAATATACAGATCTGTACGCTACATTCAGAATGTGAAACAAAGTTGAGTGTGAGTCACACACGTTTTAGACTACAGGTTGTTGATGCATTCTCAGCTGAGGTCAGGCTGCTCTGAGATTTGTATACCAGTAGTTCTAAATTGAAGTACATAGTCGATATTTATTAGTCACTTAACCAAACATTTGGCCACATTTAAACCCATTCTCTGAACTCCCAAACTAATTAGATAACTTGCATCAAATGATCTTGTCTTTTCAGCTGCACTTCTGATTTATAAATCAGATCCCTGTTGCTGTGTTGTGGTCCACTACACATATAAAGTGACTTACAGTAGGGACCTGCTCTGTGTCCCAGTCCCACTGCTTCCACTTGGCTGGCTGCTCCTCTCCACACCCCAAGCCATGCTTCCAGTTTGTTTCAGTCTCTGAGTCTAGGGCTGATAAATTGTCACTCTGCACCGCCATCCTCTTTCTTCTTTTTATCCGCCTTTTGTCTTGTCTCATGGGTTTGTCCTTGTGCCAACTTGTTTTATTTGCATCTGCCTTCCCTCCCTTCATTTTGTTTCAAAGTGTGAAAAGCAGTAATTCAGGTCATCACTTCACATGCACAAACACACTTCTGTCACACACTCAGGTAGTGCCTGGTGGGACAGCAGTATCAGGCCTGAGAGTACCAAATTATTATCTTCAAATGCCTGTCAGATCAGAGATTTGATATAAATACACACAAACAGCAAACGCTTTCTCTTAATGCAAAAACCTGGAAAGGAACTTCTTTAGTTGTCCAGTCTGATAACAAATATTCCAAAGGAACAGAGAAACTTTGAACAATTCATACACTTTTTAAAGTAAGTAAATTCCAAACAATGTTTGATGGTAAATCCACAGTCTCAGTGTGCTGTTTTGAGCTGTCATCATGCTGAGACACACACTGGTTTGTCCATGATGTTCTGCTGTATCTCACAAATTGTAGATTCTTTTCTTTAGATCACATCTCCAAGGAACAGCCTGATTTAAAGCAGCAGAAACACATCACTTTATGCAGAAGGTTCTCTATTTTGCATCAGTCCATCTACTCCATAACTCCACTCACGAGATTCCAGCACACACTCATGATATCCAACTGCCAGTCTTGTTAAGTAAAAGATCAGGTATGACTGGAGCAGTGTATGGCTACATAATTCCAAGATTCCTCTTCTGACTTTGTTCTTTGACAGCCTCAAGTGTTTGGAAATAGTCATAGAGGTGGGAGGAGCCAGTGTGAGTGTGTTTTTGTGGTCTACAGTGAGTGAAAGAGGAGAAAAAGGGCAGAGAGGGGGGGAGGTCCAAGGAAAGTCTGGGTTCACTAGAGTTCATCGGGAGAATGTGTGTTTGTGTGTGTGTGTGTGTGTGTATTTCTGTCTTTGCTAACATGTTAGGCCTCCTCCAAATGTGCAGTTGCACCACTCTCCTGCTATTTTGTCTTTTCTCTGAATCTTTCCTTTGTCCAGTCAGAAAGACAGACTCTGACCAACAGCAACCAAGACAACAGGAAGTGGAGGAACCAATCCACTTCCTGGAAAAGCTCAAGTGTGTGTGTGTGTATATGTATGTTAGCTCTTGGAGGTTTGGAATGATATTTTACAATATGATAAAATTAGTAGAAAAAAGATCACAGGTCAAGGGTTATTGTTCATCATTTTGATTGCTTGCCAAGAGGGCAGATGAGAGCGGTGTGTTGTAGAGTTCTGCACGGGCCTAAAACCAAGATCCAAACCCAGCCCGTATCTGCGCCTTTCAGACCTGACCCGGCTGAACCCGCACGGTGCTGGAGAATTTGAGACTGAGTCTGACTAGAGACTCTATTTTTTCTTTTTTCTTCTATAAAGATAAAGTTATATCCTTGTTTTCTCACACATAAAATATAACTAAACTGATGAGAACAACAAACCAACACAGAATATGGTACGATGGCCGACCACCACAAAACATATAACTTCTAGTAGCCAATTAGCCATAGTTTTAGCATGAATGCACACATTGCAACTAATAGCATGTACTACTATAGAATTGCAAAATAATTAGTTAGGCTTCCCAATATTGGCCAGATGAACGTTTTGCTGTTTCTTCTTTCTTTTTTTTTCTTCTTTTTAAAAGCACTTTGCTTTGTATGAGATGGTGCTATACATATACATCTGATTTGAATTGAATTGAACTGAATTGAATTGAATTGGTAAATGCCCATACTAATAGAACTTCATACAGGCACAGACCTTGTGAGAAGGAATGTTTCCACTGTGGCACTAGAGAACATTCACTAATTCTTTGTAATGTTGCTGTTTATCATGTGTAGACCACACCATGTAAATTTCTTGTAAATCAGATGACGTTTGTCACATAAGGCCAACTTCCTGTTGTCAGTAGGTGGCGCTATAACTAAGACTCAATATGGGCGTGTTGATGTCTTCAGGCCTGGACTCCAATCGAGCATATGAAACATTCTAACATTTGTAACGATTGTAAGATTATAAAAAGAGGACACCCACTGTTTTATATATGAACTCTCCCTGTGTTTCCATCTTACAGCAAGAATTTTCTTGGTTGCAGTCATGCCAGAAAAAGGATCAGTGTGTAGGATTTATGAGAACATTCGATGCCTTTAATTCCAATACATAAACATTGATTATGAAATATTGGTGATATTATTAGATTATGACACTGGCCTTCTTTACCAGATTTGTAAATTCTTTTAAAGAGTACGGTCTTGACCTGCTCTATGTGAAAAGTGCCTTGAGATGACTTCTGTTGTGATATGGCGCTATATAAATAAAGATTGATTGATTGATTTTATAATTCTTCAAGCACACACATCAATTTCTAAATACCTGACATTTTTAACAGTCTGTAATTCTGTGTTTAATTTAAGCTTTCTCATTGCATTTTCAGAGGTAAAAGGAATGATTTGTTTAAATTAATCTTGAGCACAGATATTAAACTACTAATATCATTAGAACATGGTGTAATAAGAACCTGGTCAGTAACAAATCATCAGCATACAGAGAAATGTTTTGATTAGTACCTTTAACCACAATCTGTTTCACCTCATCAGATGATCTTATTTTCCATTCTAAGATTCTAAGGGTTCTAAAGATATAGCAAACACTAAAGCAGAGACTGGGCAGCCTTAATACGTGTCATGCTCAGTGCAACCACTGATTGCCTGTTAGAAATATGACACTTTGGCTGTTGTATAACATAGTCAAGTTAAATAAATTCTCACCAAAGCCCACTTTTTTCATTGTGTTGATCAGATGAGGCCACTCCAGTCAATCAAAGGCTTTTTCAGACTTTCAAGACTTGGCAATTCCCTTTCAAACTTTTCCTTGTTATGTTAATAAAAATGTAATCCTGGTGACATTATGTCTCTTACCAAACATACATGTATTTGCTGTTGTAAATGAGTTGTACATAAACATAATTTCTATAAGAGACAGGGTTGACAAATAGCTTATACAAACCAAAGTTCATTTAAAATGTGAACCATGAATTAATTATTATTACCAATTATTATATGGTAGTATAGTATATTTGGAAAATTAGGACATTTAGACTCGTCCCCACTTCCTCAAAGGGATGTTTGAGATTTGACTTTAATAAATATAGCAGTACAAGTGTGTGCATCTATGTGTGTGTGGTGTGTGCCAAATGGCTGATCTTCTGAGAAAAACTAGTTCTCTTCACAGTCACTGCAGATTCTTTCCATGAAGGAGACAAAAATTGAATATGTATATGTGGTCTGTGACAGGCTACTTTTGGGGACAAATTTCAGACTTCAGAACCCAGTTAACTGGGGACAAAAGTCATGTCCCCATATTAGGAAAAGGCTGATTTTTGAGTCAGTGGTTAAGGTTAGGGTAAGGGTTAGAGTTAGGCAAGTAGTGGTTATGGTTAGGGTTAGGGTAAGTCTCCAGGAATTGAATGTAAGCCTATGTAATGTGTGTGTGTGTGTATGTGTGTGTGTGTGTGTATTTCTGATGTAAACAACTGCCCCCCATCTCTCCGCTTGCTTTCTTTCTCTTTCAATCTTTCAGTGTTTCACTTCCCTCTGTTGCTCTTTGTTCATCAGCCTTTTTATTCCAGCTCCTGTTTTTCTCTCTCACCCTCTCTTTTTTCCTTTCGTCTTGGAAATCTCCTTCCACTAAATTCTACTATGGGATCAGATTTATGGGTATGGGTTTCATACCAGAGGTATGGAAGGTGAGGAAAGGGACTGATTATGTGACTGCAGATTCACAGTCTCAATCACGGTTTTGTGTATAAAATCCTATCGGGTAAGATTGAGATGGAGAGAATTCAGGCCTTTATTTGTTAAAATGCCTCACACAAGCAGAAGAAACTTCAAACCTACCATAAAAACTGTCCAAGTCATTCCCCAGGGCATTTGTATGAATTCTGTTGTTCTACTTGTTATTGTGTGATTGTTGCATAGCAGCAAACACGCTTTCTTCTTCTCACTCTTTATTATTTTTATTCCGTTGTTGTTCCTTTGGCACCTAACTCCCACACGCTTACAGCTAGAAATGTATGGAACCAGAACACTGCCTTTAAGTTGCATTGAAACACTTGTATTTTACTTGTATTGGAAAAAGTTGTATTGGCACTGAAAAACATTGCACTGAAAAATAAAATGCAGTCATTATAAAAAATCAAGTTTTTAATAAAATATGGATGTATTATACTTGTTCATTTTTTAACCATGTACTATTATTTCATTTTGATATTTCTTGAATTCTGATGTGTTTTTCAGTGACAATCTTCTGATTTTTTTCTGTTTTACACTGACCCTGTTTTTTTACGCTGACAGTGTTTCTTACACTGGCAGTTTTTTTACACTGTTTTTTACAGTGACTGTTTTTTTTTTTACGCTGACAGTGTTTTATCAGTGACAAAATGCCTGTGGCTAGCTAAAAACATTAAATTTCAGCATGTTAAAGGATTATTTTAGCACAGAGGCATTACTATAGACCCCACTGCTTTTCTTGGCAAGACACGCCCTGTGTAGCATTCAAGTGCTAGGATTGGCCAGGCACCCATGTTCGCACCGCTAGCTTGCTTTTTCCTAACTGTTTGTTCAGCATTAATTAATTCAGCATTAAAGCATTAATTCTGAAGGACAATGAGTTAACAGTTTGAGTCAAGCATTATGTATGTATGTATATGTCAAGTATTATGTGTAGCTTGGAAAATAGTAACATAGGGCACTGAATGTTTCTTTCTTCCTTGTCAGATCTCTTTTCTCGGGACTGCTGCTGAAATAACTCAGGCATGAATGAATGACTGAATTTATTTGATGACACAAAACAAACAAGCAAAACAAGAAGACAGCAAGGGAAGACAACACAATCAACATATTAATAGCAGGCAGTGGGGTAGCTATGTCAACATGCTCATGTTTTCTTGGTTATAAAAAGTTAGAATTAAAATTGAATATGCTTCATGGTACTTTGAAACCATTTCTTTAAGGCCACTTTAAAACTTCTCTGTGGAACACTCAATTTCATATTTGGGGGGAGATTATTCCACTGTACTGCTGCACTGTAGAGAAATGTGTTTTTGCCTGTTAGGCTATTGAATCGAAAAGGTATGAAGTCTGTCAAGCTACCTCTTGTAAAGTAGCTATGATTGTCTCTTAGTAGTGAGAAATAATTAATTAAATACTATGGTATATTTTTAACAATCTTGTAAATGTGCAGCATCTTAATATAAATGGTTCTTTTTTCCACTGTCAACCATTTAAGCTTTTTAATATGTGTCACTGTGACGTGACATCACCCATTGGTTTGCGAACTGCCGTTTTGAAGCCTCGAGTTAAGTGATTTGACCATCGCCATCTTGGATTTGGCCGTCGCCATGTTTGATTTTTGGAGCCAGAAGTGACCATATTTGGACGAGAGGGTGGAGCTGACCATAGCACTAGCTGCTAGCTTGGTTAGCACGGTGCATTTACAATCTATGGTTAACAGTGGTAATGCTAATGCTGATGCTAATTTTCACTAGCAAAAAATAGACCTAAAACCGTTAAAACAAAATGTACCCACCAGATAAACTGATCATCCGATTCATTGATGGGTCTTTTATTACAACCAAATGACCACAATGTTAGAATTAACTTAAGTGAATTGAAAACACAATTTTAGCAGCAGCTATGCCTATACGCAATGGTTACATTACGTAAGCAACGTTGTCACTGTGGTAGCGACTTGTCAATCACAACGTAGCCACGCCCTAAAGCATATGCTGCTTTATCGTCTATTTTACTCTACATGGGACCATAATTTACAAAATGAACATCATGTTCTCTGTTTAGTTCTTACTGTTTTCATTGGAGCCACCCTATTTAAAATATCTAGAAATGTCATTTTAAAAACACAGGTTTTCTAATCTTCTTTAAGGTAGATGATATTATGGTCACTCAAACTATAACTTACTACTCCACTTTTAGAAATGTTATCTTTATTTGAAACAAGTCAAATCTATAATAGTTTCAGTGGTACAGGTAACATGTGTTGGTTCATGTATCAGCTGAGTTAGGCCAGACACTTGGCAGAAATTATCATATACTTTATATAAAGAAGAGTCCTTTTTTTAAAATGTCCATGTTCAAGTTGCCTAAAATAATAGCCTGAGAATTTGTGATATTCTTTGCACAGATGTCCTTAAGAAGTTAATAGAAATGATTTTGGTCGGGAGGCCTATACTCTAGCCAGTACTGGTTTGCTCTTAGGAAAAATTATATCCAACCATACAGTCTCTAATTCTTTGTGGTAAACGTCTGCTTGACAATTGGTATCAGTGTGCATCCTCACAAACACACAAACCATAAACCATAAAACTATAAAACCATGAATGCACTTCCACTTCCATGGCGTGGAAGTTATTTTATAGTCACATGTTCCATACACCCTCCAATCACATTAATGTCCACAACCTCTCTTTCTCAATGAGTGATCACCATATGAACGTTTGCTTCTAATTCTGTCTGCATACAAATACACTGAGTTGTTGTATGCAGACTACTACACTGCTTCCTGTTTTCTGAAATGTAACTCTCTACAACTCCCCAGCCTCCTCTTGTATTAGTGTTTAGTTGTGAATTTTGAATGTTCCTTTTGTCGTGTGTTCATGTTCATGAAATGCTGTGTATATCAGGCTCTACCGGGGGGGTTGTGAGCTCAGGGACAGGTTATGTCAAGCTTGCTCAGATTTGTTCCACAGCATCACATGAGCAGAGACACACCGCCAAATTAAATTGTATATTGTTGCAATAAATGATTAAAAACCTTAATGTCCGTTTCCTGACTGAAATGTGGATTTTTATATTAGGGGCATTTACAACAAATTCTCCAAACCAAGCTCTGCTAGCACCACACTCATTCCAGATTCTGAACTAATATGTCAGTGTCCCACTATCAGCGACTGCTAACCATACCCTCTCAGTACAGACATAGCCTCTCACTGTGCTGTTCAGAGGGCAGGGTGCTCTAATGCTTGTATAGAGGGTTCTATATGTTTCATGTACCGCCATGTAGCCTGGAGCAAGATTCTGACCTTGTACATTACTGCACTGTATCTCACAATCAGTAACAGTATAATTTAATGGCTTAAAGCGAGGTGACTAAGGATTAAAAGAGAGGCCAAAGAGAAGAACTGTAATAAAAAAAACATCTCTCACATGCAGCACTGTTCTCAGGGAAACAGACACATTGTGAGAAACTGATCATTCCATCAGCAGCAGTTCATGACACCAGGACTGATTCACTGATCAGCTGGACAATGTCTCTTTTTGTCTGTTCCCCTGCTTTTCTGCTGAAGCTAAACACAAACAATGTGAACTATGACACTGGCTATGAAAGGAAGCCCGAGGAAATCTACACACACACACACACACACACACACACACACACACACACACACACACAATTACAGTATGGACTGTGACACATTCACATCCCAGAAATATGAACACAAATATTCACACACAGATTAGAGCTTCCTTCAATTCTTCCTTTCCAATGGGAATGTAAAAAATATAGAAATTTCTTTTTACTGGTAAAAAAGACGAGTGAATTTATTGGTTGCAGTCAATCTGGAGTTGCTATATACAGATCTTAATATATAAATGTCAAATTATTTTCTAAATCTTACAAGTGCAAACAACACATGACATATTATCTCACTCTGCTGATCTGTTGGTTACTGTTTCTGAAAACGAAGACTACAATTCTTATAATTTCTCTTATGAATAGAGTGGTTACTGTTTGTCTCCCCCTGGAATTTTTCTCAGTTTATTTTCTCTTTTGCTATACTGAAAACAATAGACATCTATTCACTGGGAAGGCTTTAGCTGTGTTTGCTCTGAAAGAATAGCGCCCTCTTCTTGTTCAGTGCATTGAAACATTCCAGCCTCTATAAAGAGGGAGGTACACAATGAAGCTCTTATGCAGATGGTCCACGTCATTTACAGTAATTTTCTAAGATCTCAAAGTAACTGTAGTAAAGAGTTATTGTTGTAATGTAAGCCATAAATTAAAGACAAATATTTTATTTTATGCAAAATAACTTTTACACATCACTTTAAAAAGCAGAAGGTAGATGAACTTACATTGTACCAGCTCTGACTTTTCTGTTGTCACATCAAAGCATTGATGAGGTGGTCAAGGCAGCGAGAAGGGCAAAGATAAAAAGAGATCATTTAATCAACAAAACAATTTAAAATACATTATTAACAGTGTAGCATTTGATACTATAAAGGTACAAAATCACATTTGAAAGGTTTCTTTTTTAATAAAGATGACATATTTGAAATAGTTTGAGCTCTTTATGTCATAGAAACATCCAGTTGTCCTCAATGAGATTGTGCCTTTAAAATAATACCACACATTATTCATACTTGCCACAAAGTGACAGCATTAATAGAAATAAACTTTTTAATCAGAGGTCTGCTGATATATTCAGGGGAAAAGAAAAGGCATCATTGAAAACAAAATAATTACATATATCTCAAAGTAGGATTCACATATACTGACCCAGAACTTTGCAGACCTTTCTTGATTTGTAATCATGACCTGTTTGTCTAAAATAGAGGACTCAAATTGATGTAGCAGATACATACAAAGTATTCTGTAAATCTATTAAGTCTGTCTCTGTTCATACTGCAAGTCATAAATGTTTAATTGTTTACATAGATAAGACTTTATTGATCCCCGGAGGGAAAATTCATATGTTACAGCAGTGCAGGAAATAAGGTAACAGGGGAGGAACTAGGAGTAGTAAACACAACAAAATAAAAAGTCAAGTAAATGCAATTCAATCTATATACATTATAAGCATTATACACATTACAATACTAGGCTACATGACCTGACTTGTGGGTTGTAAAAATAGAAAAGTTGTGCAAAATATGTGCAGAAGTAATCTGGTAGAGGTAGCTATAGATGTATATGTTATATAGGTGAGGTAATGAAGTAATGAATACAAAATAAATGAAATATACAGTAGTGTTACCTACATCTAGCTCTGCTCTGTCCTTTCTTGTAGTATGATAAACACAAACGAAACAACACCAGAGCAATAAGACTTCCACATGGGAGTGTCATACTCTATGTGCATCCTGATTGGCTAAATATTTCTCTGCATATTTTGATTGGTTAGGAACAGTGTGATGAAGCTGTAAAACTTTGTCACAGTCTTTTCCATTTATTTTATTATTGTTTTCTTTTTTTGTTTGTTTGTTTGTTTTTTAACATATTTCAAATGTTATTTTGGATTTGAATGAACTGTTATGTTTATGTTTGAGATTAATAGTTGTTTCTGGTGGTTTGCACAAGAGGTGGGCACATGTCGCCTCCATTATGGTGGATTCATTCACATTAATTCCTGCAATATTCAAGCAGCTTGAGGCAACTCATAATAGTAGGAGACATAGCTTAGCTGGCTGGCCTCAGACAGAATAAGTTCCAGGAAAGAGAAAATATCCAGAGAAGAATGATGCTTACTTTCAGATGCCGCTTGTGAGACTATTGCATGCATGAGAAGGAAAGAAAGAAAGAGATTCAAAAACAAAGACATGGCAAAATACAAAAGGATGAAATTAAAGAGTCCATGACTTTGAGTAATAATCAGTAGAAGTCATACAACTGCAGTCAGTCTAAAATAATGGAAAAAACAAAAGAAAGAAAAGAAGATGGGCAGAAATTAAAAGGTGATGTTTAACAAAATCACATCCTGTGAGAAGCAAAGAACAACACTGGCATGGAATGAAGTCATGAGAGTGAGACAGTCATGATCGATAATGTTATTGTTTTATTGCTTTCTGTTTTATTTCAGTACTGACTGAGATGCAGTGTTGCAGGACTGGTGTTTTTCCTTTTGGAGTTTGGCTCATGTGTCAGCCCATTTGATAAAAGAGAATTTCACTGAAATCATGTAATCTCATACACTGTAACCCCAAGGTGATTAGTGTTTTCTGTTGTGTATGTTACACAGTACATAATAGTGAGCGACCAGTATCCCAAATGATTAATCTCTAATTAATTTGTGTCTGTACCTGCCAAGCTTGTTGGGGGACTGCTTAAATGGTCAGTGGTAGATGATTCCTCCTGTCTTCTGTAAGTCTTGAAATGTTTTATGAATTGTTCTTTATGTGTTGACCACAAGAGCACCATGATGCTGTGCTTATATAATGATGATAATTGAGGACATGTTTTCAAATATAAACTCACATTCTGGATTTTAAGCAATCAAATCAAGCGAACAGCATGGCTTACCTTTGATTAAATGTGTCAGTGTGTAACTAAGCTAGGTTAACAGTGATTAGTCCTCACTATATAACAGGCCAACCCCTAAACAACTTGGTAGCAACATCATAACAGCTACATTTCAGCAGTAACATGACTGGTGAGTAACATGCCAAGATAGACTATAGTGAATATGACAATGACAATGAGATCCATCTGAAGCAAATTTGTTGTTTTGGGTGTAGTAGGTTGGAACTGCTATATATTCAGTTTTTATTTAAATAGCGAGCGTTGTCATGCTGAGTATTTCTTTCCATTAACTTCAGCTTTGCACAGTAGTTTTGTAAGTGTAAGTAATTAGTTCTGTAACATAATAAAATATGTTCTAAATATTAGCCAACCAGTAGTAAGTAAGTGGTGATGAGAGAGATACCATATTCAAACTAATATCACATTTCCTGTTATTCACTACCATGTTGTGGTCACGCCATATTGTTCAGTGCTGCTGTTAAGTGCAAGTGTGTGAGAGAGTGTGACGTGTAAGAATGTTGTAGAAAGGTTTTGTGTATATTATGCAAATGTTGAATGAGTGTTAGCAGGACTGTATGTGTTAATATGTGAGTGATTGTAGGAATTAGAGTAAAGTGAATGTGTATTCTGAGTTATTTTGTTATTTTGGTACATAGTATTATTTTGGATTAAGCCACTTTTTGTTTATGTGGAATATATGTTAAATTATTTTGAATTCATGTGCACTTATTTCCTTTAGGCAGAATGTTTTATATTATTTATCATCAGTCTGGTTACACTATTTGTTATTTAATTTGTGAAATCTTTTGGTATTAATTTAACATGCGTTTCAATCAAAGAGCATAGATATAACGTGACTGGGAAGTGTATGCAATTGTATACAGAAATAAACAAGCTCTGGCCTGAGCAAGACACTAACTTTGGTCCTCTCTTTATCAATCCACAGATAAACTGTTTATATATTGGCTACACAGTGCTTTCTAGCACTGAGTGACAGAAATCATTCAAATATCAAAATGTTCAGCTCTTTAAGGACATTTATGCTAATTTTTATTTTTCATATTTCTAGCATATTCCAGTGATTTTTTATAGTCTTTTTAAATATTAAAATTTATAATGGAAAGTCTATGGGAGAAATGTTTGAAAGCTAATATCTCAAAAACTAAAAGAGCAAAACTGTTCATATTTGAAGTATAGGTATCCCATGTGGAAATGCTTAACATATTAAAACATGGAACCAATAGTGTCACCATGTGGTTAGGTATTATGTGTTTTACATTTTCGCTAATAACTCATGAACAGTAAGGTCTATAAAAACAATATTTGGACAGGAAGTTCCTTGGGTGATGCTGATTAGACTCATATAGGCTACGTCCATTTATGCCTAAAAGGTTTTCCACCGTTTTGGATTTTTTAAGAAACACATTTTTTTCACATATTTCATCTAATCTTCACCAAACCTAATTCATACCATATTCTGAGGACACTGAACAAAACTTATTAATTCACTTTTGGATATCACTCACAGTTTGTCTGTAATTGGTTACCAAACTTTTGAAGGCGTGGCCTAATGCACTTAATAGGCAGTAACTCCTCAATACTGAATTGGATTGCAACTAAATTTGGGGATGTTGTACACAAGGTGACATTGCACAAGTGTGTAACATTTCATAAATTTCTACCATAAGGGCGTTAAAGTAATTTTATAACATGATATTTCTACAATTCTGTTGTCTTTAATAAAATGAAACTTGGTACACAAGTTCTCCATGAGAATCTGCATGATATACTGAATCATGGCACCAATAACCGCACCTTGTGGTCATTGATAAATCACCACCATACTACTTATTAATTGCCATATCTCTTAAATTTAATATGCCATGGTAATCAAACTCTGCAAAATTGTATGGATTGGGATGCTGAAGAAGTCTGTAGTATTTCCATAGCATTCATACACATTTTCCACAGAAAATGCATTTCTAGTTCAAATGTATTTTACACTGTGGATCCTGGTTAACCTTAACCAGCCTTGTGGTTGTATATTTTAAAAACCAACAGGAAGACAATACAGGAAGAGCTACAACTGAATCCTCAGTGTAAAAAGCCAGATCATCAATATATAGGTTGCAATTTTTCCCATCAATCCACATTCACTATTTAAACATAAAGAACTTCTTTAAATTACTTTAGTCAGGCACTTGCATTATCAGCTCATTTAGTCATGATTATCTTACCAGTAATAGTGGAGGGTCTATATTGTGGTAGTTTTTTCAAGACAAACAAACTAGTTGCATGTTTCCATTTTAAATTACTGTCCTAAGGTATTTGCAACATAATCTGGGAGTCTTAGTGATATTGTGTTAGTGTTCTCTTCCAGTTACGAAACAGTCTAATTACACAATGCCATAGATATATACATGTAAATACCGGATTGGGTGCTGCTAGTTATTGTATTGATACGTCAACAGTGTATTGGTCCTTCTGAATGTATATAAGTATATTGTGGGAAGAAGTCTGCTCTTACAGCTGTCACAACTCACTGAATTGTCAATCACTTTTTCAGCAGACATTTATGCGTAATACAGAATACTTCAAGATTGATGGTTTTCATACCAAAATGCTTTTCTTAAATGTAAAGTAAGAAAGCTGAAATTACTACTGTAAATCAAAGTTGAGCCTTCCTTAATTATTTTGTGAGTATATTCTATTTTCTTATTGTGTTGTAATATGGCTCCTATGACGATTTTTGAAATACATAAAATAGACAATAGTTTTTTTTTCTTCTTTTTATATTTGACATGCTTCACAATCCTGTTTTTTGATATTCATATTTTCACACACACTATTGACATTTCTCACACTACAAAAATGATGTTTAAAGTCTAATATGAAATATGAGTTTTGGGCTGCATGTTTGTGTATAAGAGAGATGTAAAAAATATTGTTTATTTTTTGAGTGTTTGAGGGAGATCATCAGGTAGGTGGACTCTGGTTGGCTCATATGTATGCATGTGGCTGTATCCAGGTTTGCTACAAGTTACAGGTTCACTTCACTCACTAATTACAAACAGGAAAGTCAGTATATTAATAACAGCACAATAGTCTGACATTCTCTAGTGAGTAAAGATTACAGATCCCCACTGCAATATGATGGTGGCTGAGGCACGTCCTACAGACAAGATGCTGTATCTATGTGTGTATATCTATGACACAATGCTAGCTGCTGACTGCCTCAAACATATTGTATGCTAACAGAGCTAATGATGTACTTGGAACACTGCCTGACCATTTTTACAGGGACAAGTAAAGTGACTGACCTCTACTTAGTGTATTTGTGCCATCAAATAAGAGCACATAAGTGTTTAGCTGTCACCTCGTCTGTCTGCTCACCTTGGAGTTCTTCCCACTGCTGCGGCTGCTGGTGGGATGGACAGACTGGGAGTAGGTGCGTTGGTGCTGGGAGGTCTGTTGCTGTTCGGGGGTGGTGGGGGAGCGGTCTGAGGCCTGGTCTGATGAACCCTTTTCCACCATGGTGCTATCGACCTCGGGGCTCAGCTGGGGCGTGGACGAGCGGGAGCGCTTTCGCAGGACAGGTGAGCAAGCAGGGGTGCTCTGGTTAGAGTTAGTGGCAGTACTGAAAATAAGAGAAAGAGCTTGAAGCTTGTGTTTTTTTTTTTTTGTTGAATTCACTCAGCAAGGGTCACAGCTGCTCCAAGGGTTTTGGACTGATATTCAAATATTGATGCTGGCAAAAGAAAAAATTACATATATTACCCTTGTATGTCCAAAGCTTAAAGCTGCATCAATTGCTGTGGGTTCGTGACTATGAGCAACACCTTTCACATTTCGCACAGTCATGTGGTTCATTGTTGATATAATATTATGATGATTAGTGCAGCTTTAATACGACACATGGAAAACTTCTGAAACTTGGAACACTACAACTCTTAACAATAACTTGCTGACTCATACTTGTGTGGTATCTGATCAATAAACCGTAACAAATTAGAACAAATTCAGGTTAATGGCAAATTGCTTACTATAACTGTACAATCAGCTTATTGCAAGTATACTAATCAAATCAGAGATGGACAATTGTAATGTAGTAAAATTATATTGACTAACACATCAATCTGAAACAGCAGCTGGCTCTAATATAGCAACAACAAGGTGAATTGCCACTCCATGATCCCAGAAAATTGATATTGTCCTATTTAAGATACAAATTAAATAACAAATACATACAATCAAACTATACTAATGTAAGTATATGTCTCAAGACTCTGGACATAAGTATAAATGGGACCTCATGAGTAGTAACGCAAACACTATCATCTGTAAAAGACGTCATCACATATTGCATTGTGTGCGTATGGATTGCCTTTGCAAGCAGAGGACAAAGAGGAACACTATCACAGTACTGCAGTTCTCTATCACTTACCCTTATATAATACTCAATATGAAGACTATAAATAGTAGAATCATTTATCCGGGTAGTGAGATCAAATGTGCCTCAACCCCTGTGCCTAGAGCTTCTCATTCTACCATCAGGAGCTCCAGACCATCCCATCGCTTCTCTGTCTCAGTCAAGGTGCCTAACCCAGAGAACTGGTGAGTCTGACACATACACAGTGAGTCTGGATGCCATCTCCCCCTGCATTGCAGCCCTCATTCAAAGGTCAAATTATAGGAGCAACCTACTGTATAGAGGTCAATCTAGCCTTCCTGCCAGTAACAATATTATTACATCAGTCAGTGCATTTGTTCTCAACAGCTGATTTACTTCCACTGTAAAAAAGCACATGATGTGATGCCAGTATTGACAAACGACGCTGACTGTCTGTTTTTACTTCACAGAGAACATTGATTGACTCAATACATCTCTCCTGTAACTATAACACCACAGATGTGCAATTTTCGATTACACAACACTATAAACTTGTAGAATACGAAACCTCATATCAGACTTAATCACTTACTTTAAATCCTCATGCTTCCCCTGTGGGCAAGTTGAATAAATATGCAACAATAAATGAAGTTTATAGACTTATAAACAAAGTTCGGGAACCAAAGACCACGCCTTGTACGCAACTCATTTCCGCACCACAGGGTATTTAAACACACCATATCCGCTCCTCTTCCCTTCGTCTCAGCTTGCAAGCACCCTGTGACACACCAGCATAAACTAAAAACTTCTTACTCACATCATGGACCTCGAACTGCTCCTCAACGCTTCGGACGAGGACTCGTTCGAAGTCCCGGAGTCCCCCGGCGTCCGATCTTTCCGGCAGCCTCGCCTGCGCTCCTCGGTTTCCCTCATCCCGGCCTCTCGGCCCTCATCCTCCGTCGACGACGGTATCGTCGAGCCCTCGATCCCCAGCGGCTCCAGGGGAAGGTCCCGTACTCGGCGTCCGAAGGAAGCTACTTATTCCCGACGCTCACTCCAGCCTCGCTCGAGATCCCGGAGCCCGCCCAAGAGGAGCAGCCACCGCGCGCAGCGCTCTCCTCGCCTCCGGTGTACGGACCGCTCCTCGGCCCCAAACATGTCCGAGTGGACCGTCGCTCGCTTAAAGCATTTCCTCAGCCAAAATAACATTCCTTTCCATCGCACCGACAACAAGGCAAGACTGTTTCAATTATACACAAACTCCCTGAAGGACAGCACTCTCTCCCGTCCATCTTCCCACGATCTTCCGGGTTCCCGACGTCGCGCGCGCGACGACGTCCATGACGTCACGGCACGTCGCTCCGCCACACGCACACCTTCCTCCTCAGCAACCTCAGCCTCCCTAGTGCAGTCCGCTTCTAACCCCATGCAGGCGCTCTCTGCTCCACAGCCATTTCCTCCTCCCACTTTCTCTTCAGCTGCACTTACATCCCACGCATATACATTCCATCAACCCAGCATCCCTTCCTCCCCTTCGGCTCCTATCTCTGCTGCTCCTTCCCTCCCGGCCATCCCAGCTGCTCCTCCACCCGCACCAACCACGGCAGCCGCTCAGACAGCACAAACAACAGCGGGCCCCAGCAGCTCCACGAGTTACACCCAACCTGTTCCTCCTCTTCCTTCTTTTCACCCTCCCTGTCTCCTCCCCTACCCCCCGGCTCCCCACGACCCGCACTCTAGCATTACCTGTACCACAGCACCTGCACCTCCTTATCCTACGGCCTTACACACGGCCAGCCTCGGCCTTTTCCTGGCTCCCACACCTCCATCCAGCAGCTACACCCTGGCCACCGCCCAGCCACCAGTGCGCCCCCTAGCATCCGCCCGGCCCTCCCCCGTGTCTCCCACCCTCAGGCAGCAGATCCTAACCGGTAATTACATTGATCTCGCTCAACTCATTCACCCTACATCAATCAATCCTCACATCCCCAGGGAACTGCTCACCTTATTCGGCCCCTCGGAACTTAAACAGCCACTTCCTGCTCGCTCCAAGGACCTCACAGTCGCCGAGTTCGCTTTTGCATTCTCATTGTATAGAGACATAATTTGTTCAGCCTCCCCCGACCGCAGGTCCGAGCTCGATGATTACTTGTCATTAATTCTCGACCTGGCCTTGCGTTTCGGCGGCAACGGTTCCTATACCTACCATATCCTCTTCGCCTCCCAAGCCGCCGGTCGCCTCCAACAGTTCAACCAGGGCACGTACTGGGGAACATTGGACCATGAGCTATACTGCCAAGTTTTCGCAGCTTGCGCTTCTCTGCACTGCGAAACGTGCGGCGCCCCTTCCCATCCCGCCGCAGCATGCACCCTCTCCGCCCCCCTGCCCCGCGCCTCGGTAACAGACAAGCAAAGCCCAGCCACGCCACACTACTTGCCATCGGTGGCTCCCCCACCATCCATCACCCCCAAACCTGCCTTAGATCACCCGTCCATCCTCGGCCCCCTCCCCAAAGGCACGGACAGGAGAGGGAGACCTGTCCTCTACCAGGGAGGACGGATGATCTGCAATAACTTCAACGACCTCAGTTGCAGCTCCTCCAGCTGCAAATTCCTCCACACTTGTTCATTCTGCGGGGGAGCCCACGCCAGAGCCACATGCCCACACAACCCGACAAAGCAACAGCTGTGTAAGCATCTCAATACCCCCGTTAACATCAACGCCCTAGCCACCGCCCTACAAAACCATCCAGACACCCAGTTCGTCAACTTCCTCATTCAGGGCTTCACTTACGGTTTCCATCCGGGTCTGCAGGCCATACCTGAGTCCACTCACATATGCAACAACTTGCAATCAGCCCTGTCTGAACCCACCACAGTTGACAGACTACTGCAAAAAGAAGTTGATGACGCCTTCATGATTGGCCCTTTCTCCAGCCCCCCTTTCCCGTCTTTCAGAGTCAGCCCAATCGGAGTGGCAACCAGGAAGTACTCTGGGAAAAAGAGGCTCATCATCGACCTCTCGTCCCCCCACGGTTCCACTGTTCCAAGCATTAACAGCCTGATTCCCAGCCCGGACTTTTCCATGCAATACGCCACCATAGACCACGCCATTTCCCTCATCCGACTCGCGGGCCAGGGAGCATGGTTGTCCAAGGCGGACATCACAAGCGCCTTCAAAGTCCTCCCCATCCACCCCGACTACTGGCACCTCTTCGGGGTCTCCTGGAAGGGCGCATACTATTTTGCCGTGCGTCTAACCTTCGGCTGCAAGAGCAGCCCAAAAATTTTCGACTCATTGTCCGAAGCCCTCTGCTGGATTCTTTCCAACAATTATAAACTCCCATACGTCATCCACCTACTTGACGACTTCCTCACGGTCACGCCACCGTCTTCGCCCCCATCATACGGTCTCACCACAATGATTTCCGCATTCACTGATCTTGGCGTTCCCCTGTCTCCAGAGAAAACAGAAGGCCCAAGCACATCCTTGGAATTCCTCGGCATCACCCTCAACTCCATTACACTCCAAGCATCTCTGCCTACTGAGAAACTCCACCGCATTTCTCTACTCATTCAAAACTTTCTCATGGCCAACACATGCACCAAACGTCAATTACTCTCTCTGCTGGGCCATTTCAACTACGCCACCCGCATCATCCCTCAGGGCCGATCTTTCTTGTCACACCTTCTCTCCATAGCCACCGCCGTCCCATCCATCCACGACCACGTCACGCTAGACAGCGCGTGCAAGATGGAACTAAAAATGTGGCACCAGTTCCTCTCTTCCTGGAACGGCATCTCCTTCTTTTACGACGTCCACGTCACAGACGCCAATGACATCCAGCTGTACACCGACGCCGCCCCTTCAGTCGGCTTCGGTGGTTACTACGGCGGCAGATGGTTCTCCGCCGAATGGCCACCCGACTTCTCTTCCCTGGCCCCTTCCTCCACCATTGCGGAAATGTACCCGATTGTCATCGCTGCCATTCTTTGGGGGCATGAATGGTCCAAAAAGACCATCGCCATCCACTCTGACAACAGCGCCGTCGTCGACATCCTCAACAAAGGCCGGTCACACAATCTGGACATCATGCAGTTCGTGCGCAAGCTCACATTGGTTTCAGCCCAGCACCAGTTCATCATCCGTGCACTCCACATTCCAGGCCATAAAAACGCAATCGCCGATTCACTCTCCCGTTTCATGTTTCAGAAATTCAGACTACTAGCTCCAGCCTCCAACCCTCTTCCAACTCCAGTCCCACCGTTTTCAGCCACAATCTACAACTGAACCCGCAACTGGAACAACTGGTCACCAATTCACGGGACAACATCATCAACAGCGTCACCCCTTGAACACTATCTCCATACTTCACCGGTTGGAATTCCTTTAAAACCTTTCACGTCTACCACGGACTCCCATTCCCTTCACCGGACATTCTTACCCTCTCCTGCTTCATCACATTATCCCACACTCAACTCAAGATCAAGTCTTCCACCATACAGACCTACCTCAGCGGAATCAATTTCCCGGATTCCCGGAGCACCATGCCCAGCCTCGTCCCACTCTCATACCCACATCCATCACGACCCGGATAACGTTAAGAAATCCCATTCTCGCTTCTCTGGTTGAAGTCTCTTTGGGGGCCTCGTACAGATGCCAGATCATCGAGACAGCACCCCCACCCTGAGTCTCAACCCCTGTTCCCACTTACCTCCCCGACGTCAACGCATCTCCTCCTTTCATCTATCACTCTCCTATCCACTCCCTCCTTCCCCTCTTTCCCGCCTGCTCTTCTTTCTCCCCATCCCTCGACCCTCATCCCATTCGACCCCTACCCCCTCATCCCGCATCCCACGACCTCGACCCTCACCCCCGCATCCTCACACCCCCGACCCTCTCCCTTCCCCCATCCAACCTTCCCTCTCCAACCATCCCTCTAACTATCCTTCCTCCTTTTCACCCTGCCTTCCATCACACTCCCAATAAACCATTAAATCCATATTCTAGAAGGAGTGGTCTTGGTTAGTGAAATGAAGTTTATAGACTTATAAACAAAGTTCGGGAACCAAAGACCACGCCTTGTACGCAACTCATTTCCGCACCACAGGGTATTTAAACACACCATATCCGCTCCTCTTCCCTTCGTCTCAGCTTGCAAGTCCCTCCCACCCGACCCCTCCGCTAACTTTCCTCTCTTCTCTGCTCAAACACAGGAACAGGGGGCCTCGTACAGATGCCAGATCATCGAGACAGCACCCCCACCCTGAGTCTCAACCCCTGTTCCCACTTACCTCCCCGACGTCAACGCATCTCCTCCTTTCATCTATCACTCTCCTATCCACTCCCTCCTTCCCCTCTTTCCCGCCTGCTCTTCTTTCTCCCCATCCCTCGACCCTCATCCCATTCGACCCCTACCCCCTCATCCCGCATCCCACGACCTCGACCCTCACCCCCGCATCCTCACACCCCCGACCCTCTCCCTTCCCCCATCCAACCTTCCCTCTCCAACCATCCCTCTAACTATCCTT
The DNA here is from genome assembly GCF_914725855.1 of Thunnus albacares. Taxonomy (NCBI): domain Eukaryota; kingdom Metazoa; phylum Chordata; class Actinopteri; order Scombriformes; family Scombridae; genus Thunnus; species Thunnus albacares. The sequence goes on along the minus strand of NC_058118.1, from coordinate 1,125,188 downwards.
CCTCCTTTTCACCCTGCCTTCCATCACACTCCCAATAAACCATTAAATCCATATTCTAGAAGGAGTGGTCTTGGTTAGTGAATTGATATATTTGCTAATTCATCTGAATGTAAAATCTGTCAGTGCAGCTATCACAGCCAGAACATGCCAGCGAGACATCACAATCTCTCCTGTCTGCAGATGCAAACACAGTGATCATGCAGCATGGTGCAGTGAAAATGAATTGATCTGTGTCTCACTAACTCAATGCTAAATCATCTGATGCAGCAGACATGGTGGGATTTAAATTGATGCAAGGTGACACATCCTCCCTCAGTAAAACACAAACACTGCAAGCACGGAGCGACAGCAACACAGAGATGAGGGACAAGGCATTATTAGGAGACACTAACCAACCTGGCAGCCATAGAAGACCTCAGCCCACAGCATCAGACTCTACCTGCTTCATTCATCCACTCATTCAGACAGCAACAGCAGGAGAAGAGGAGGAGACAAGGAAGCAGAGAGAAGAGAGGAGGAGGAGGAGGATGGGGCTGCCTCTGAGAGTCCTTGCCAAAGAGTCCGTGCATGGGGGTTGGTCATAAACAGACAGCTACACTGCCCCCTCAAGAAATGCAGTTCAGTGGTTTAAAGAGGCTAGTGCTTTATGCTTCTTTTCTGTCTCCCTCCCTCCTTTATTGTTTCCCTCTCTTTTTCTTCCTGCAGGATGATTCACAAGCTCCTCCTGCAATGCCCCTCTTTCTTTCTGTCCACCCTCTGTCATCCTCCCCCCCGAATGCCGTGATTGGATGCCAAAGGAGAGTGCTGGTGACTGGGCTTCAGCATCATATGCACAGGGCCACTCCCTCTCCTCACTAATTCATGAGCTTTATGAATGAAAGCTGCTGACGTGGGTTAACCCTCACTCTCACACCATGCTGCCTGCCCCTCCCCATTAAACAGACCGCACAAATGCTCACACACACACACACACACACACACAGACACCCACACGAAATACTGGTATTTCTTTTTGGTTTATAAATCTGTGGTCCAACCTTTTGAAATGATAAGCACGCTATATTTTTCACAATTTATGCCTCTTCACTCCTTTCAAAGAGTCCACAGAGTGCAGAAACACATGGAAAATGAAAAGCTGTTAACTTGACAAGGTGTGAAATGTGACAGCCAGAGGTCAGCAGCTTTGTCATATAAACATTGGTTTAAAGAATCTGTCTTTTCTAAAACTGGAATCAAACTTTTTATTCCTCTAAAATATGCCAATGCTATCTTTAAAATATATGTTGTGATAAAGTCAATGTCTTAATTTTTCAGTTTTCACATGTTAGCTTGTAGTGGCAGTCAAAGTTACTTACAGTCAATTAGTCTCTTTGATGTTCCTACAGTAATATTGGGGCTGTTATTCTTGATTGATAGTTAAAGATGTAAATGTTTGCAAATTAAATAATACACAGTCTCTGTATGGTTTACATACAAAGTCAGCAGACTGCATGGTGATGCATTTGCATTGTCTGTAGAGAGTGAGAGAAGACACAAACCTGTGACTTCAACTGACTTCTACCAGCTCGCTGTCAGGATCAGAGCTGCTGCCAACGAGTTAATATGATGGCTTTGAATAAACACCAAGTATTTATTCTAACTCACAGTACTGCTTCATTGCCAAGTGGACAATACTTATGACACATTGGTTTAAAATACTTAAATACCATTTAAAATGACGGATCAGATTTTTAAAAAAATCACAACAAATAAAGTGACTGTAGAGATTAAAACAAATCCAATGAGGTTATAGTCAGTAGGAAAATATTATTTGATAGCTGTAGCATGATAATTACTTCTGTCTTCTCTATTTTTGTTGCTTGTATAATTGCTACCTTACACAGCTAATACTGACTGCCCACTAACTGGTGGACAGAAACATGTATTTATTCAGTTTGTTCAGTATTATCCTTTATAGACACCATTCTGCTCTAGCTTGATACTGTGGCTTGAATCAGATCTGTATGGAATATGAGAGATCATGTAATGGAGTAGTATCCTCTTCCTTATAAACACTGAGACTGAACATTTTCTATATTGTTCTTCCTCCTGTACAGTCCTCCATCCCTTGCATACAGCCGATCCCATTCTGTCAAGTAACCCAGATTCCTAATCTCCCCCGGGACAGATCCCTATGATATGGTCTGAGACAGAAGCAGCCAATTGTGATGCACTGTACAGCCCATTGAGCCATTCAGCAGCCAATCACAGAGCGCTTCACTGCTGAGTTGTTTGAGATGCGGCCAGTGGAGGGTGCAGTCAGAGAAAATGATGAAAATGTAAGGTAATTTTGGTGGATGCAGGCAGAAGCTATAAATATCTCTCTCAGTGGTACAATAGATAGGAGGAACCAAAGAACTGATGTATGTAATGTATACCAGAAAGGATAGTAGTGACCATAAATCATTATATAGTCATAAGTCATTACTTGTGTGTTGAATTTGAAACACATATAATACACTCATGTTAAGGAAACCAAAAATCCATATCAACCAAAACAAGATGTGATAATGAACTGTATCAAATATATAACCTTAACAAATAAAATATGCTGTACTGACCTTTCAGTAAATCCACACTCTCCAAATGATCAAGCCAAACCCTGAAATTTCCACTAAGGCTTTTAATAACAAATGTGCAACCTCCTTAAATTGGAATAACTTAATTAACTATAATAATAAAATAGTAGAAAATAGAAATAATTTAAACATGAGTAAAAGTTATGAATTATCCAATATTTTCCTCAATATACTGTAAATGTTTTGATTAATGGAAGGAGCAAGAGAGACACGTACATGTCAGTGCTGTCAGCAGCAATAGTATGGATGCTGCAGTTGCTGCAGTGATTGATTGTAAAGATATTTACATTTTTAAAAAGCTTGGGACATTTCATTGCCCATATGGCATGAGAGAAACTGTACACCTTACTAACTTTGAGTTGTTAGATAGCTCTGTTTGGTCCACTGTGAAGAGACAGTCCCAGAAAGTCCCATAGAAAAGGTCACTGCAGCGTCTGAGTGCTGCTTCAATGGAGCACTACTTCACTGTCTTGGAGACATGGTTATAATTTGCTCCTACATTTTTATTTGTTATGTCGTGTTCATCAACAAGATTTTCCATCTGCAGATAGAGATTTATTTGGGTACACCTTAGTTGAAATGGAATTCTCTTCTCCACTGCAGACACAATTCTGATTTATGTTGATAAGACAGATTTGTCTTTCACGTCACCGTAGGGTGATTTTAAAAGACAGGTTTAAACCCTGCAGTATTTTATCTTTGTGAAAAGTGAGCCACACCATTTGGGCCATATATTTTAATTTCTTATCATGTCCATTTGTTTAACCTGTATAAATTCTTTATCTATAGCATTGCTAGCACATACTATCCACATTCAGCATCATGTCTTGTTACAGTCAAATCAAAATTCTCTGATTAAATCAAGACAGACATTTAAATCTGTCACCATGACTGACAGATTGACAGCTTGCCCACCCTATCAGATTCAAGAAACCTCAGTCACATAAGTGGAAGTTTTCATGAATCTGATATGAAGCTGTCAATCTGAGTGGGCCTGTGTACATCAAGGCCCGCCTCTGAGCAGTACACACTTCTCCACAGACGCCATTTTTGTTTACTACTGTAGTCAAAGAAACACTCTGATTAGTTCTATATCACCCCTTTAAGGACTGAGGTTTGTTACCTCCACTGGTATGTAACAGTGCACGTTGAGTATGTTCACCAGGGTCAGCAGGGCCAGGCATTGCAATTTGTGTTCATGTACTTCCGTGGACCATGTTTAGGGCCTAAGGCAATCTGTTAGAAGACAAGGGCTGAATGACATGTATAAGTACTGGGGAACTAATGAGTAACAAGGGGCAGGTGTGCAGGGAGTCAGTTGGAAGGGGAATGGCAGGAAGGACTGGGGACACTTGGTGGGCGGATGTGGAGTGACACGGTCTTCAATGAGAGACGAGTTGGTACTGAGGAACATATAAATAGACACAATGGCAAAAACATATGCAGACAGTGTCAACCTGTGACATTCTCAATTTAGTTGTTTGTTGTTTGTTTTTTTTTTTATTTTTACAGATGTGCTTTTGGCTTTTTTTGAGTCAATGAACAAGTCCCTGAGTCGGCCACTTTCCTAAACACTCAAGCTAGACTTCTCTACAATCTTATACATCTGAGTAAGTCCTTACACATGGTGATACATATGATTGTATATACTACACATTTAATCTTACTGCAAATACGGTATCTGGCAGAATTTGAAGATGAATTGATGTAATATTTTCTTGGCTATAGCAAAGGTCTCCCTGGATTAATCTAATACACAGTCAGCAGAGAGTTATGTTTGATATCCATTAGCTGTAGGTTAAAGACATAATGGCATAGATGCCCATTTTGTTTCATTGAGAAGGTTTCATCTACTCCACTTGTTAACCTGACAGAAAGGGGGGCATGGCTAAAGCTATTGTATGTATGATTATGGTGTAAAGCTAGTTATACAATACTATATGGTAGTTTTATTGTATTTGTGCAGAAGGATAACGAGAATGTGAATCAGTGCCTGCAGGGCTGTGAAAAAGATGAGCTACAGAAGCTCACCAGGAGCATAACACAAACTGATCCATGATTTCCCAGTGTTGAGGAAAACATCAATTTGATTCAGATTACAATTTGCATACATTCAGTATCATGTAGCAAAACATTATATGGTATACCTGCATGCCTAGTTACACAAGTACACAAGCACTGTCATTTTGAGCAGAGAAACACCTGGATAGTGATGACTAACAAGCATCTGACAGATGACACAATGCAATACAGAGGTAATGTTTTCTGCCAACCCAAACAAAAACAACATGATTCCATTATGTATTAATGTATACATAACATACAATGTTGGACCATCAGAGTCCCGGGGCCAGATGCATAATTGATGCATAAAAATACCTCAAACAGACTTCAGAACAGGTGTACATGTTTTCCAGAGCCAGCTGCGGGTTATATGATGATGTGGAGATGGAAAAATATGGTGAAAGACGGAATCTAAATATAATAAAACATTTATTTGATAACCAACTGCACTAATTATCTGATTTTTATATGGTCTATATAGCAATCTGTAAAATGCCAATCAAAGGTACAGTTATAAAATTAATATTGATTAATTGCTTTTGTGTGATCAATTGTATAATTCTTTTAATATACAGGAGTTGTTGTTTTATTTTGCTGTTAATTTTTCCTCTTATCCTTAATTGGGACACGCCATATAAAGTTGGTTTTGATATGACTGCTACAAACTAATCATTGATTACATTTCTGACTTTTGAAAATGATGATGAGATATCACTGCTGATGATGTTTTACAGGTCCATGTAAATAATTAATGATATGGGCACTATAAATAGCAAAAGACAGCTCTGATGGTACAGTTGCTGAAACTGCACTTTTCACCTATGTTGATATGAAAACGACTGATTAAGGGCGTGTCTTCATCCATTTATGTCTAAAAGTGGGAGTGGAAATGAAGCCTGAGTACATGCACCCAATTCCACTATAAGTGAGATTCTTTACACAGAATCATGCATACGCACAACTTTATAAATCTGACAAAAAGAATGTTTATGCATTTGTGCTTTGTGTGTACAGTTTTAGTCATGAATCTACACAAAGTTTTATGCATCTGGCTCCAGGTCTCCTAACTCCCATGAGCTGAAGCTGTAGAGATCCATGGATCTTGCACAATCTGGTCATCAGTCAAATATAATGCACCTGCCAGATAAGTATTCAACAACTGTCTCATCAACAAAGACTAGCTTCCGCTCAACACAGCGCCTCCTCAGAGTTCTTTACATATTCCAAGTAACTCGGGGTGGGATTTTATTTGGTTTCTCTCTTGTGGTACCTCCTGAATGCTCTCTCTAGCTGAGCTCTTCCTGAAGTTTCTGAATAAGTGTCTGCCACACAACCAGTCAACTCTCTGGCTAATTACCCAAATCCCAACATCATGAAATAATTTCCTGTTGCTCATTTTGACATGCTTCACTAATCAAGACAGAGCAATAATCATGACCCATGCATCCAGGAACTATGTAGGACACAAATTTATCTGCAATTTGTGAGTGACAATCATTTGTGGAATATCACACTGTCACTATTTGAGATCCCTGTTTCTCCATTACCTGATTCACAGTTCATATGTTAGTTGTTAATTGTGAGTAGTTGATTTATGTCTCTGTAAGCTAGTTCTGGTCTTCACACCACAGCCAGTCTGTAGTCCAGCATCTATGTCCTGTACTCTTAGTCAGTATTCTTTAAATATCTTTACCTCAAAAGATTAAGTCTCTGTTGGTTCAGAGGACTAATGTTCCGTTCAGATTACCTAGCAAATAGCAGATTACTCATCTGCCAGAAATAGCATTAAAGGGATGAAAACATAAAAACATGAGCAATAACCCAATCATATGTGCAATGTTTAATTTTATTGATCTTTTTCTCAGCCACTCAAGTTCAAATCCTATTTTTAACAATCATGGAGATGACTATTCCATCTTCACAGCCTCTTTTTATTTCAGGAAATGCAATATCAGTCTCTATCCTTCCACGGAATTAAAATGGCAGGGCACCTTTTCTAACTTTATAACACTCCTTTCTATGCAGCTCAGGTATAAGACACCCAGTAGACACTGTTCTTAATATGCACTTATTCTTAGGTAACTCAGCTCTACTTTTGTGCGGTGTTAATGAGTAGTGGCAGAGGTATAATGACAAGCAGCTGTCCCAAAGGATGCTTTCTTAATTAGAAAGCCTTTGAATGCAGCCATTTTAAATCCTGCATCCTCTATGCATCACACACACACATTCTAATGTTACCAGCCTGCAAGCAGCTGTTGGCATTATTGCCTGCTATGGGGTTTTAATGTGATTTCAGGCATAGAGCTTTAAATATTGCAATAACTCATTTTTATATGTTGACCTATAGAACAGTGGCAGTCACTTTGCTACCTCCATTCTTCCATCATACATTAAATATATTGCCCTGCATTATGCCTGTCAGAGGGTGTTTTTATTTTTTTAAGAGTAGTTTCAGAGGACACGTGGTTTGTGAAAACTCAACCCTGACCTGAGCTGTTTGCAAGCTTATCTGTCTGCAATTTAATTAAATAGCAAAAACTGTACTGGAAGACAGAATACAGTTTAGTTTAAGGCAAATTAACTATACTCTACACACTACTACCACTGGCAGGTTGTAGTTGGGTCTCCTTCATGTAACTGTGGTAGGGAAAGTGATTCTCACTGCACATTATTCCCATAAAATCTCCTGAGTCCAGACTTGTGTCATTGTGACCTTGTCAGTGCACAGAACTCATGTCTCTGGGTGACTGGTAATGCTGCTTTTGCAGGCACTCCACCAACAAGCATAGGGTTAGAGTTGTATGTTGAATTCAACAGGGCATCTGTAACCAGCTGGTATTAAACTAACACAATTTCTTTCAAGTGCAGCAGACAAAAGATATTCACAGCAATCTCCATGTGTATCTGGAAAATAAAAGTTACTTGAAAATTAAAAGTCAAAGTCCGGTCAAAGCAGGGATTAAGAGGCAAGAAACAAGTAGAGTATGACACAAACGCTTAGATGCTGGAATAATGGAGGATTGGGGGACAGCCTTCACTGACTTCACAAGCCTGGTTGAATACTGTTAGCACAAGGCTTTGCAGTGGTAGTGCATAATTTTCATTATTCTCAGTGTGCAGATATGCTTCCGCTAGAGAGAGTAATGTAATGTCACTGTAGCAAACTGTGAGTGTGAACAACATTTTGAAAACCAAAATGGAGAGAGAGAATTTTACCCTGTGTAATATGCTCACACTCATCACTGACAGTCATATACAAACAATGCTTATATTGTCACTGTTATAGGCAGCAAAGTTAAACAGGTGGCAGATGAAGATAAATAGGAGTAAAAGGGAGACATAGGAGAAGTAAGGACAGGGTCTACACTGGTGGATAGTGACGAACAAAAGCCAGGAAAGCCTGCTATTAAGGTCACAGAGTGGTAGTGGTGAACAGATGGTAGAACTGACAGAGATGAGAGAAGAGTGAAGGTATGAGAGAACCATCCACATAAGACAAAACATGTCACAAAGAAATCTCTCCTCTCCTTTACTTCCATTCCATTCATCCACTTTGCATGTTGAAACATCAACATATTCCATATATGTGTGTGCATGTGCAATGTACATCATGTACAAAAGAGTATATTAGCAGTCTTACCAGGTGAGCTTGAAGCCTTTCATCAGTGCAGAAAGTGCGGTCCAAAAGCCATCGCCAGGTCTCCTCAGTCAGCCAATCAGTCATCCCATGCCATATTGTTGTTGCTGTTTTTGTTGTGTCGTGATGGTAGAAGGGGTTGGGTTTCGATCCTGGGGCTCGAGGCCTTGTAGCAGTGCCCATGGAAGGGGCAGATTGAACACAAAATGCCCGGATGGCTAAAGCACAGCCCTGCTATAACTTCAACATGCAGCCTCGCCCGGATGCTTTCAGCCTCATCTGAGAGTGTGCGTGCGAGGTGAGCATGGATGGAAGTGTGTGAGGTGTTTGCTCATGTCTTAGTGCCTTAGGTGAGTGTGTGTGTGAGGATACAGCAGCAGCAGCAACTGCTTACAGGCTCTCTCTCCCATATGCAGCAGACTCTGTCTCTGCAGAGGCATTTGCCAGACAGACAGAGAGAGAGAGAGAGAGAGAGAGAGAGAGAGAGACAGAGAGAGAGAGAGAGAGAAAGCAACTGAGCATGCTTTGTTTCTCTCATCCATCCAATCCCCCTATTCCCATCAGCTGAAACACCTCCTCACTTAACAGAGCACCACTGCCACTCTCTCATGCCAAGGTCTCTCCATCTCTCTCTATCTCATTTAGTGACATACACTGGATGCTCCGACAGGGATTACTGTCTGTGTTGTTTTGGTCAGTCCTGGCAGCTGGCCCTCTAATCTCCTAATGTGTGTGGGTATGTGTGGGTATGTTTTGCGTGACAAAAGTCAGAACAGAAGACCAAGTATTTGTGTAAGAATGCATGAAAATAGGTGAAAACAAGCCTTGTGCTATGAATGCAATCAGATAATTGAATATCTTAATCACTATTTCTATATATAACTATGTGTCATTTATTCCTGTGGGCCTGTGTTATGTTGAGTGAATTTGTGATTAAGGATTTTTACACGCAAAGGCATGAGAATGTGAATGTTTTTTCCATACACATCTGGAGGGACAGAGAAGAAAAGTGACAAATAGTGCTACCTCACTGTTCTGCCCTCCCTTTTCCTTGTCCCCAGGACAACTGAAATGGTACTGAGTCACATTGCCCACAATGCATTGTATTAGGGAAGGCCAACTTGTGTCACACAGCCAATGATGCACCTGTTACTATGGGAACCTCTTAAAATGCCAGGGACACCATGCAGGAAGGCCTAAAGCCACATGAAGCCTAAACGATTCTCCTATCCTCTATCTCACATTATCAGTCATAAGAAATATTATTTTAGGTGAAACATTAACAGTAACCAGATGATGTGTCTACATAATCAACAGGAATATGGTTTGAAATTATTCATTTGGTGAATTACGGAAGAGAGCTGAGATGTAGAAAGAAGGAAGGATTAGGGATGGAGGGATGGAGGGATGAAGGGATGGAGAGAGAAGGGTGAGGGTTGAGGGTCGAAGAACGTTGGATGGAAGGTTGAGGGGATGAAGGTCGAGGGATGAGGGGAAGAAGAGAAGGGGGGGGGGGGGGGGGGGGGGGGGTTGATGGGGGGATGCATGGTGGTTAGATGATTAGGCGTCAACGGCGGAAAGGTAGGTGGGAACTAGGGGGGTCGAGACTCAGGGTGGAGGAGCTGTCTCGGAGGTCCAATGTCTGTATGGAGCCCTCAAAGGAACTTCAAGTGGAGTGGGATTTTCTGATGTTGTCCAGGTCGTGACAGATGTAAGTTAGATAAGCGGGGGAAGACCAGCAGCCGAGAATTTTTATGACATTGTCCGGAATTCCTTGTCTGGTTTCCTTGTGGTGGAAGTGGCTCCAATGCAGAAAGAATGTCTTGAGAACTGGTCGGGGGTATGCCAGATCTGGCGAGTACTGTGCACATATGGTGGTGGAACCAGAAGCATGTTGCCACTTTGCCTGTCTCTGTGAACAAGGGAACAATTGTAGTCATGGTTTAATGAAACATGTTGATGTTTGCTTAGAAACAATAAGCAAATCACAGTCTTCAGTGGCAAAGTCCAACATTTTGTTGATCCATCCAACCACACCAACCTTTGTACATGCAGATATTTTAGCTCTATAACAGTGTTACACAACTTCCTCCTTTGCTTCCCACAGACAAGAGTCAGCATGACTACAGCCCCTTGAAGGTTATGTCACTTGAACATTAACATATGTTGTTTTAGGGCATTTGCTGAAAATGACTAGTGCTGACATTTTTCTTGGGAGGACAGTCCCTCTTCTTGAGTTAACATAAAGAAAACAGGCATTTAGACAAAATACTGTCTCAACAACCTAAACTTTATTAGTACATCCTGATGTTATGTATTTTAAAGCTGTATCAATCTGTAGTAGCCACTAGAGGGCAGAATGACTCCCAAACAAGCTAAATAGTTAGGGCCCGAGCAGGGGCTCAATGGTCCCTGGCACTGAAAGTGCGAGGAAGCTATTGTTTTTGAAGGGATTATTATTATTAGGGCTTGAGCATGAAAGTGCCAGGGGCTCAACGGTCTGCGACTTTGAATCTACTTTGCATTTTTTTAAAGTGAAGTAAAGTGAAGCCAACGACTTCAAATTTGGTAGGTGACATCTAAAGACCGTTGTGATGTCAAATTGCAAAGCTATTTAGTTTTCATGGAACGCCCTTGATGTGATGTGGTGGACAATTTTGCCCAAAACATGTTTGGGGCATTAAACAGGAAGTTGTTGTAACTCGGCTTTACCAACAACGGCTTTGCCAGCAGTCGTCTCCTTTTCATCTTCTCGCCTAAACGCACAGGTCATGTATGTTGTTAGCATTAGCTAGCATCAGTGCTTTACCGCCTATGCCAAGTAGCCTCATAACCTGTCAGTTGGAGCTACATTCTATCTTGGAGAGGCTGCATAGCCAGTGCTCATCCCTGCCAGGAATTCTGCTGAAACTCCCATCACAAAGTGTTGGACTTTTCCAGGTAAGTAGCCACCTTTATTTCCCTGGCGGGTGTGCCTTGCTTACTTACCCACTTAGCGCCTTCGCTCATTGTGGGTGAATCACCATTGTGTGCTGTATTAGCTTGTGATTTTTATACTTGACTGACCAGTCTCGCTGAGGAGAGTGTTTTATTCCCTCCTGGGCTACTGACTTAATGCATGTCAATGGTAATTACATGCGATTGCCCCTACCAGGGTGACTTTTGGAAATTGCCTGTGACACTAACAGAAAGTGGATTTGTAGCTGAGTGTTTCTTGCTCTACCACTACATCACTAGCCTTACGGCATTATACTGTAGGTGCTGGTTTACTTCGGATTTGTAGGTAAGGTGTGTCTGACTCTACTGCTATTATCAAACTGTAGGGCACTACACATGCTGAGGTGCACTCACCTTGGTGGTGTGTGTGTGGGTGGGCCCGTTCCCCCACCACCCATTACACCATCTTATCCCTTGGGCTACACCCCTTGCTGGTTTATTACAGAAACTCCATCCTGTTGATTATGCCCTCCATTTGAAACCCCTGTTTGGTCCCTCTCAGCCCAGAGGATGACCATGACAGATGTCTATCGTGTCTTGGCATCTAAAACCTAAGGCAGCACTGATATATAATTCTTGCACTAATTGCAGCTGTATGCCATTAGCAGTGAGGACCACAAGATTGGCCAGGTCTGACAGAAGCATTGCTGAGGCTGGCTTACCTCCGTCAAGAATGCCTGCATTCTTCCCTTCAGGTTCTAACGGCTGCAGGTACACGCAGGGTGATGAACCTTTAACTCTTGAAGTGGACACACTGGCTTCAGAGTTTGCCCAGATTACAGCCCTTCTTCTTAATTTACAGCCTGGCGGCCCCAAGGAGTTCCTACATCTATTCAATAACTGCAGGGCTTCGGCTGCTACGATGGACACTGCCAAATATGGTCTAGACCAAATGCCTGCCATTGATTCTTCCATTGCTTCTCTGATATTATCTCCAGATGAAGCCCTTAGACTGGATGCCCATTGTTCACACCTGCAGTGTAGAATCACTGATTACCAGCTGAATATAGTAGCTCAGATGGGGCTCACTGGAAACTCTCTTTCCCACCTTGCTCTAGCTCTATCGCAGATCCAGAGCCTGAATGATGCTTCGCTCTAGGTATTTGCTTTCATGACCAGAGAGCTTGGCATTTTGACCGGCGCCAAGTGTGGCTTGCCAAGGCCCCCTCGTAAGAGGGTGCAAGAAGACACTTCACATGCTACCTGTCATTCCAGGCCAGTTGTTTGGGCCTGCAGCCCAACAGCCCTTGGAGTGTAGTGCACAAGTGAATAAAGTCAAGCAAGAGTTTGCTGACTTACACTGGGCACCTTTGCCTAAACCAAGGCACACCAGCACTCTTCACCCTGCAGCCAGCACTTGGAGTCCCTTGAGAGCCAGAAGCTCCTCTTTTGAGCAGGGCCACCTCCAACAGGTCCCTTTATAGCCTGCCTTTCAGACACCAAGGGCTAGGGCACCCAAACACAGGGCTCCTACCAACCAACCCCCCAAGCCGCCCAAAGGTCATGGAAGTCGAGCCTGAATTCTAAAGTCAACATGCCGGCCATTTCTCTCCACAACATCTCAGCCACTGGGAGGCCTTGATGTTGGCCCCCAGAGTTCAACAGGGTCACAATGACTGGTGTCTCTGGCCCTCAGGCAGGAAATTTCAGTGCTTCTAAGGAAAGGCGCCATTGAATATGTATAAAGTTTGAGAGACTCACTTCACACTCTGCACACATACACACACAAATACACACACACACACACACACACACACACACACACACACACACACACACAGACTTGAAGCATCCTGTAAGACTAAACCAAGGAAAAACATGTACAAGTTAAAATCAGCTGACATTCTAATTTTGTTAAGATATTCTGACAGAAACTCAATTTATAATGCCTATGGTATTTTAAAATCTTATAATACAGTGATTTCTCCAATGATATTCATGTAGAATCCCTCCTCAATGCTGCAGTAGGTGTTCTGGTTTAGGACAAACCACAGACTGAAATTAGTATTATGTCTCCTTCTCACATACCACATGCTGCGGGTTAAAAGCCTCACTGACCTCAGCATTGTGCTAACCTTTAGGCACAAAATAAGTTATCTTATTTAGTAGCCAGTGGTTGGCTGTACCGAGTTGCCTTTTCATCTGTTTTATCACATACAGTCTCACACCATTTGACGATGGATAAAACTGTCCCACACATTGCTAATTATCTACTTTCATTCATTGATCTGTATGAACACATGACACAACATTTCATCTTCAGAAACTAACCAATTTATGAATCATTAACATTTCAACGAATGTTTTATAAGTTTTTAGAGTTCATTGATTTTGCTAATTTGGGGGAAAAAATTAGTGATGGACTTTGTAATTGACCATTGATTACATTAAGAAACAAAGTTCATTTAATTCATTTTCATTGTTATTTTATTTAATTGTATTAATTTAAATAAACTCAACTTAATATTTTTATTTAATGTAATTTATTATTTTTTAAAATTAAAATTACATTTAATGATTAAAGTTGACAGTCATTTAATTTAATGTAATCAGTTTGTAATCAATTATTTGAATTAGATAAGTTAATTTCATTGTATTCATCTCAATTCTATTTTATTTTATTTATTTAAATTATTTAATTTTATTTAATTTGTTGTAACCACGTTGTCTTCAAAGAGATGACAGAGACAGAGGCATAAAGAGGTGCAGCAGCAAAGGGAATAAGTTCTTTGGAAACCTGGTTTCAAAGCAGCAGCCAGCCAACATGGGAATCACAAATAAAATTTCTAACATCCAGTTCTTATGGTTTATCTCCATTAAAATAGGTTTGTCTCCATATCTTTTATCGAAGTTGGAAGTAGTTATGAATTTATGGAAAAGAGCTGCATTTTTTAAATAATTAAATGGGACATTGTTATTCTATGTGTTTTCTATGTTTATCATCAAATCGGTGTTACATCCTCGTGCACACAAGCATAACATTAGTGTGCCAACATCAGTGAGTATGTGTGGGCACAGTACAGTGAGTGTTTTTAAAGAAAAAAATGAGCCGCTGTCTCTGCCTGTGCACATTCCTGCACTCATACACACACACACACACACACACACACACACACACACACACACACACACACGTGTGAAACAAGGGAGAGACAGAGAGAGAGAGATGAAGTTGTTGAAGTGTGTCAGAATATTAATTCACAGGAATGTAACTAGTTAGATAAGAGCAAGATGAACAAACAAACCATTTCATAAAAGGGACAGAAGGGGAGCTCAGTTCAGTTTACCTGCCTTGCTCTCTTTTTCGCATATCTTACTATTTTCTAGAAAAGAAAAAAAACCTGGGGACATACATAAACAATTGGACTGAATGTGCCAGCACTTCCATGATATCCAGGGTTTTCACACACCCGAATATCAGGGTTACATCAGGTGAATAAAATAATTAAGTTAAGTTTTGAAAAGACTATCTTTGTTTAAAAAAGAAAAATGTCAGCATCAAAAATGAAACATTACAATAGAAATGTTGGAGTGAGTCTGAAATTGAACCTAGGTCAAAGCTGAAGGCAGAAGAATCCTCCACCAAGGCCATTTCAGCATCACCCCGCAAACCATTTACTAATGCAAATATGTTTTGACTGGAAGAGCACCTAAAAAGAGCTTTGTGAATAAGTTAAGAGGCGTGGTATGTATGGTATGCATAAAGCAGCACAGGACAGCAAACAGTAGTCGAGGTATATAATATGAAAAAGTATAATTTATGCTAAGAATGGCACGGAGTCAGAAAAGGTTGAGCTGCTTCACTGAACTACAGGACAAATCAAAGTATTTGGAAGGATGGCTTCATTATTCCCTCCAGCTTTAACTATACAAACTTGATAGCCTAATTTACACACATAGTCACAGTTTGTGTGTTCTTTGTCAGTTAAACTCATATCTGTCTGCTTATAAAATACAGTATAAAATCATATTACACCTTGAACATACATGCTATTGATGCAATGTAAAACACATTCATAAGACGGGCTGCTGAGAACCAGGAATAAAGCAGAATGTATTGTTTTCTAAATACACACTCCACCAGATACTATAGCATCACAGACAAGTTACACATCACTCTGTGTTCTAGTGAAGGTAAAGAGCTGCAGAGGAAGGCAGATACTTCACATGATGTCCATTATCATCCTTTACATACCATACCTATACTTTACAAACCAGTCAAAACCATGCATGCAACAAAATGCCTTTACTGTGTAATGAACAGCTGGTTTCACGAGACGCATGGAGCTACAATTTCAGTAAATTGGTACATATTTAGAAATAAGTCATATGTTGCTAATAATTACAGAGGACTGGAGATAGAACAAGTGTTGAGAGGATGAACGAGTACTGAATGCTGAAGCGTGATTACTAAGTAACAGAGTAAAACTTGGAACAGCCTTAATCCATTTACATTGACATCCTAAGAATGTTTCTGTTCCATACCAGCAGAGGGCAGAGGACAGGAGGGAAAAGTCATCACTTTGACACGAAAGGTTTTTTGTCAGCTCTGTTAGCTGGAGTCCTGTATTGTGTCAGTATAGCATAACTTGACACTTGACAGAATATGTATGTTATGGAGCTATGAGGTTACATTATTTTTGTAGTACACAAAGCCAACAACAAATTACTGTGTTGGATCATCTCAGGTAGATGCAAAGGTGATCTTACAGTGAACACCGGTGGAATGACGCTCTGGCTTATCTCTGTCTCTTTAGTCAGGTGCATTAGTGATGAGGCTCAAGTTGCCATTAAACCAGACAGCTGCCGTTTCCATAATAAGAGGAATTGGAAAAACTTAAATAGTTGCTTTTAAGCACCTCAGAGAAGCAAAAACGACCTGATTTAAGAAACATTTGTGCGTGATAAGCAGTAATGTGTTGATGAATATTTCTCACCTAAGCTTTCCAGTCCTGCGGTTAGTTACCCTATGGCCAGAGAACACTGAGAACCAGGCTATAGACTTTCTTATCGCTCTAAAGGGAAACATCCTACAACAACCACAATGCATTGCATGCGGTTGCCGATCCCAAGCCACTCCTTTTATGGGGACTCACCACAAAGGCTTCAGATGGTGATGTGTTTATGGAAGATGAGTGCTGGAGTGAGACCCACAGGAAGCAACAAATTGTACATCATTGCTGCTGCGACTTCTTGCTCGACAAATATGGGTGTGTCAATAGTGTCAAAAGTGACAGTGTCCACAGCCTGTAGTCCAAGCAGGTCTCTGCTATAGAATTCCTTTTCAAGCCAGGTGAATTTTACTGGTTTAGGCAGAGGGATATTTTAATACAGGGAACACAAAGGGCAGTTTAATGTCACTCATAAACATTAGAATCATAGGACTCAAGTTGAAAATTGGTAAAGTTGTCCTTTAAGGCACTATGCACATTTATTAAGAGTGCCTTTAAATGGAAAAATCTACTTTTATGGTAAGAGCTGTTTAGATGCAAACTTCAATTTCAAATTTGGATACCTGCAGGACTGTTGAGGGCACACATGTCATACAGAAAACCAGAATAAATGTAAATGTATTTCAACCATAAGTGCTGATAAACTGCATAAAACAATATCTTCAGTGCAGCAGAATTACTCTGACAGAACTACCGATGTGGATGAACAAAACCAACACAGAGACTTAAAACTCCAGTTTAGATGCCACATAATATAATACATAATATTACATAACGAACAAAACACAAAAGTAAAAGTCTAAAATTTAATTAGAACTCTAAAATTCAATTGTAGCAATCAATGAGAACAAACATATTTGTATTTCTTACCCTCAAAGCACAAGGTAAAGCAGGTACAACACATAAACAGTGTTAAGAATTCGCTGTGACACTCACTTGATCCTGTGGAAGGCCAGCCTCCTCCTGAGAGAAGACACTTGCATATGACAGCCCTGCTTGATACCCACATGACTCTGGACCACAATGGTGACCCATTCATTAACTACAGTTTCACTGTCTCAAAGCCCATTGGATGGACAAGAATGACTGGTAGTGGCTCATGCCATATCACACAAATACATTCTCTTTTGCTTATAACCTCAGCAGACTCTTTTGTTTCTTCCCCCTCTCTTCCGCACCTCCCCATCTTAATTTGCCTTTCTGTGCACCTCCCTCCCATCCCTCTCTTCCAACCATACCAACACCTATCCGCCTTCCTCTCTGCCCTCCCTCTTTGGTACGATTTGCTCTTTCCAAGTGATCCATTTCTTCTAGGCCGTTATATTTTACTCCAGTGCACACATTCTACACACTTGCAAGTATGCTGCTCTGGCGTCATCCTGCAGCCCACAGGGAAACACTGCATGCTCACACAAGGTTACTGCATTTGTCATGTACTGTCTATGCAGAGCTGGTATACCTCAAAGTCTATGTGAATACAATGTCCATGTGAGCATGACGTACTGAATTAATATATTAAAGTGAAACTGTTGACAGAAGTTGTGTAAATGATGCAATGCGGCATCGGTTATTTTGTGGGATGGTGGACTACAATGATAGACTAGATTAAATATGTAGGTAAAAAAGTTAAGAAAATGATTGGAAATTGACAATATTTGCTGAACATCAACTAACAATCATCAGTCCTGAGACCTTTTTACCATTATATCTCCCACTGCACACAAATAAACAAACACACACACTCATGCATACGCAAGCAAAGAAATATGGTTACATATAAACCACACTTCAAGAGGTACACAACAGTAGACGTAAACACATTAACATAGTCATAAATCATTAACCTGCCTTTGTTCCCACCAGAATAGACCTTGAGGGCTGCCATGAATAAATGTGCTGGGGCTTTAGGTGACTACTGGGGGAATTTGGCACAACTCAGAAACACTGGATAAAAAACATCTAAATGAAGCACAGGATTCAAAAGGTTTCACTTTTTTGTTTTAATTCAATGTTCGATAGTAGATAGGACTGTAGCCAGGATTTATAAAATACTGAAGTCATGAGTCCATGTTATTATCTTAATACAGTGAGGCAAAATAAATAAATTACTGTATATGAATGAGTCTCTGGTCAAGACCCATTGACTCTATTGTGTGTTATTGATAATGCTAGTGTTGTTCACACTTAAGAGCACATTTACCACAAACCATGCTGATCATCATGTTCAGTCATTTACAAGAAATTCTACAGACATGAGCTCTGTTGTCTTGGTGCTGGAAGAGCAGCACTCTCTTTCTGTTCTGTGCCATAAATCAGCCTCTCTGCTGTAAAGCACCCCAACACATTTTCATTGATCCAGTGACCTCACATTCAGTAAAATGCAGCCTATAGAGGGCATTAGAGTCTTGTTAGTGTTGGTCTGACTTATTTACAGGAATAATATTTATGTCTCAACTTCAATGATAATTTTTGATGAATGAGAAAATGGCACACACAGCACCTTGATTACAAAATGCTGCTATGGGTTTATGCCGGCATGTGGCGCACAGATGAAGCTAACCAATCAGAATTCATGTGAAGCGAGTGTCTGAAGAAATATTTCCATTCCTAATATTTGAATTTCATGTGTACATAACAGTGATCATGAGGTCTGTGATGAATAAAGATTGGTGAATTTTTATGTACACAAAATGACTTGAAATCTGCTCTTCTGCCCTGACAACTAGTTGCATTTTTCACATTAACTGTCATATTTGTAAAGTGCTAAAAATGACTGGTGAGCTGGTAAATGCTAAATAAGAAATCAGATCATAAATCCTCCCCTACTCCCTTGCATACAGACAGGTGACAGGAGACAAAGTGTCAAGGTAGGAGATGTTCCTGTAGGAATGGAAATAACACTAGCACCAGCAACAACAAAACTGTCTGAAATGCACCACTCATTTTGTCATATGGTCTGCTTTAAATTCTTATTGTTGAGGCACTGTTTTAAAATAAGGTAGAACAAAGATACCAACCATTACTTTCAATAAAATAACATTCTAGAAACATTTACTAATACATTTACTATATACTCTATAGTAATATAGTCACTTGTCATGAGAAAAATGACTGTAGTATTCCACACCAGCTTAAAAACATGTTCTGGTGGTTATTTTAGAGCAGCAGAACTAGTTAACACTATGTTGGCTCATATCTCAATGTACTTCTCACCTTTCCTATTGTATCAACACAGAAACAAATTTCATTGTCAGGTGGAAAGCTCATATCTCTACTTTTCAGCAGCTAAAACAACTTTGTTTTTACATGGAGGTGTTATGAACCAGTGACCATGTCTCTCAGTTAAAGTGACAACGAAAATCACTTAAACTGACAGCTAGTTCATGTAAAAAAAAAAAAAAAAAGTCTTCATTATCTAAGACTCTCCATGGTCTTGTGTCAGTCGATGAGTATACTGCAGTAACATACTTACGTAATATATTAAACTGACTGTTTATTCCATGTGAGGCTGGTAAAAAAAAATGTATCAATAAAATGTACCTCAAAGGCTACTGTAAATATGTCACAGAACTCAGACCTTTATGACCTTTTTTCATTCCAGCCCAGGCCAGGAGCCTTGAGGAGCCATGACGCGACAAACAGAGCAAAATTTTAGTTTATTAATCTAAAGCCTTGAACCGCAAACAGGACAGTGAATTCAATATTTCTTGGAGCACTGTTTGTGACAATAATGTTTGCATATTAGCAGAAAATCAGATGGATCTCATGACGGTTTGTCCTGCTTACCTGTCCACATGATGATAATGAAGATCTGGACAAAACACATTAATTACATGTTCCTTTTGTCGTTATATAAACTATGCTTTCCTGGTATTACGGTAATGTGCAATTATTAATTGTGAATAGGATATGGCATGGCTTCAGCTTAATAACTGTCCTGTAATGTGATAATAAGCAATTCAACAAAGATTTGTTTGTTTTAATTGCCATTTCTGCTGAACTGGAAGCCACAATCCTGCACAGTGAAAGATTCATTCATGGTTTTATCAAGCTGCAAACAGCCATACAATCTGTCCTGAGGCTGTGATTCACAAACACTGCCTCTGCACATTACAAGCAAGTTCATTTCATTTCACTGACTGAACTTGAAAGAAATGGCTGAAAAAAGCAAACAAACAAACAAAAAAAACTGAATCTAGGTAGAAAATTTAAATTCATGTTTTTTAATGGTTGGTGTCTGACTCATTAGGAGACGAGAACAAAAATGGCAAAAGCATCACCAATCACATATGTGCTCTATGCTGACTTGCTATAATGTCAAAAGGTGACTAGCATTTAAATCCACTGTAAATAGACAGAATGCCTCATTAGTAATTGACCTTTATCCATGGTTTTTATATCATACAGCCTTATTCATTAGTGTCAAAAATGACATATGAACCCATTATATCTGATGTAACCAAGTTTCCATCTACATTACAGATTCTTTTAGCTTTTTAAATTCACATTACATGTAATTATTTCCCAACTATATTATCTTTTATCAGTCAATTGCTTTTTTATTAGTTTACAATGATGACTTTATTCTTCACATTTTAATGAATGACTGTATTCAAATTGTCATCACTTTTTGCCTGCATATAATATAAGTCTTGAAGTAATGCTTTCTAGTTAATTTGAAGACTTTTTTGTAACCTCTCATCCTTCTCCACTGCATAATGCAATTGCAGCTGTTCACCACTAGAGACCAACATTTGCTGCACAATGGAATTTAAAAGCTGTTCTCTGGACAGTGAATATGATACATTTTGAACAGGCCTGGGGCTGAAAGACAAGCAGATGGCTGAAATATCAACAAGTTGGACAATGATAATAGAAGCTTTATGAATAGTGTCTCTATTGGCTTCTGCACAGTCAAAGCTGACATTATACACTAAATGCCCTGTCCCTTCACCACTAATCAGTGTTAGGGTCAACTGTCAACCTGTTCAGCAGTTACCTTGGATACACCTCCAGATGTTGAATAACGGCCACCGTTGACCTCAGACCTCACCAGAGTTGAAGCACAGAAGGTCCCGCTGTTGCTCTGACTCATGGGAATAGTTTCATCTCTACTTTGCTAGTTTTTTGTTTTGTTTTGTTATTTTTTTTTATCTGAAGTGATTTACAGTGAACTTCATGTGTAAGATTTGAACAAATAGAGACTGTCACTGCTTCAGCAGATGTCAGCTTACTTTGGATTCAGCTCCAGGCACAAGTCATCATATATGATGTGCAGATTAAAGGGGAATTTCAGCAAAACTCTCTTCATCCTATAAATTGCAATTTACCTCAGATTTAATATATATGGGGGGAAATAAAAAGAAAGCCACAAGCATCTCAACAATCTTGTATATCTTTACCAGAAGCAAATTAAAGAAAGGAAATATTTCTTGAGGGATACTAGCCTGTTAGTTTCCATACTTGTTAAATCAGGAGGACACATGTGCGACAGGCAGCTGTAAATGGCTAATTTTCACCAAAATAGTAGGATAACAATCATTATTCTTTCTGTAGGAAGCGAAAGTGATGGGAGATATGACCACTAACAACTGTTGACTGCATTTTGTTCACTGCAGCAAACTGATGAAACTGAAATGCTGTTGAAAGCTCTGGATCCTTGAGTTTTATAGGATTTTTGTCAAACTACTATTTTTGTAGTTATTAAAATGGTGAGATTAAAGATGTACATGTGTAGCCATTTGATTTCAATAGTACAATTCTGACAAATTCTTTCTACTGTAATATGCAGTCTAGCTGAGCAGAAGTAAGCCTTACCACAGCACAGAGCTGCATGTCTATGTGCAGCTTGATAAAACCATGACTGACAGTCACTGCACAGGACTGTTACTTCCAGTTCAGTAGCAATTGTAATTAATATGATAAATTATTGATTTTCTTACTGTATTTTCACAGTAACTTGTCATGGAGTTGTCATGAGATGCCCAGCTGCATTCAAATTATGCTGCTACATCAAACTTAGCTACATGTATTATACTCAAAAAATTTAGTAGTCAAAATATAACTAAGAAAAAACATTTTAAAAGGAACACATGTTGAAAGCAATTCAAGTCAGATGTGTGAGGGTTTAGTTATTTAAGTTTGACTATTTGAACACACAAACTGGTTAGACTGAAAAAAGAACAAAGTCTGTCTTAACAGGAGTAAAGACAGTAGTGCTCTGTGCATCCCAATTGAAACCTTTATTTATAAAAAAGAACAAAAGGAAAAAAACAGTACTGATTTTCTGTACAAATATACATTTTTCACTCAAGCAGAGGACTATATACATGGGCTTTTTGGTTAAGCCCACATAAAAATAAAAGTCTGACACTGATATCACGAGAAAGAAAAAAACATAAGTCCCTTTTGGCACTGTGTTGTTGCCATTCTGTACAGTGAGCTACTGTAGAAGGACTTTTATATTTACACATGAAGAATTATCAAGAAGGTACATACTTTTTATTGAATGCATACAATAAACAAATCTGGAATCAACCAAAAATATGGAATATTTATTAATTTACAGTTTGGTTTATCTGACCATTAGATTTTATCTATAGGAATATCATTTTATATTATATAAGCTTTGAGGCAAAAAAAGGACATAATTCTTCCTATAATTTAGTATCTGTAACATGCATATTACCATCATTCCTCAGCTTTTATCAGAAGATTTCACCCCATAAATTTCTATTATGTTTACACTGTGTGCATGGTAGGAACTCAGGCGCCCCCAATACATGGATAATAATGTTACTTTCCAGCTGGAATTGACATTAACATTAACGAGATACAAGGCTTCTTTTTAGCTACATAAGGAAAGACAATCACTTTATTCAGAGAAATGTGACCCAGTCTGCTTCAGTGATCGATCCTGTTTGGTCTGATATATTTGATGCCAAACACATTCCAGTGAAAAAGTGAAACATTTCTGATTTTTATCTTAAAGTAATGTGCTGTGGATGAACAAGGTGGGCAGCAAGTCTACTTGTGAATTTAACTGAGCCTTGCGGATAAAAAGAAAATCAATCATGCCCTGCATCCTACCACATCAAATGGCTATAACAGCCACATTCAATCATCTACCTGGCCTCACTCTGTTGGCTTTTCATTGCATTATGGGAAATTCAGAGGTTGTTTTGGATAATCAGAGGCTCTCCCTCAGGTGTTGTCATCTTATCTTTCAGCTCCCAGGTCTAAAAGAGCCATTAAGACCAGTTGTAGGCAAGCTAAAAACACTCAAGAGAACCAGAGACACATATTGGCTGCTTTATCTAGCTGGCCTGGTAAAGGCCCATGACTCAAACGATAATAGTAGTATTTCACTTGATATAATCCAAAAATCTGCTGTGTAAAACTATTTCTCAACAAGTTTTTAAAGTGATGAGTTGTATTTTGTCTAGTTATGATGACACATCTAATCCTTTCTGCTCTTGGTTTGATCCAATATGGAGCTCCTAGCTTGTCTATCCACCAAATGTGTGGTGATGGGGAAAGAGGGAAGTACTATCTAACTGGTTATTTGATGAATATCCCATGCATTTATGGAAAATCTTACAAGAGTCCCTGGAAACAGACGTTCTCATTTTTTTCTGAAGTTGGTCTGAAAGGGTAATTTCAGTCACATTTCAAAAAAACCTCATATTTTATCTAGTCATGCAGATATTTGTCCAGGTTTTGAAATATCAGTCTCCAACCCAGCAGAGTGGGTTCTTTCATTCAGCTTTGGAAAACATTTTAAAAAACTCAGACTTTTTAAATTACATTGAAGCAGAGCTTTAAGTGAATATTTGAAGTATTTGGTCGATTGTCAGCTAGTCACCTCAGCCAATGAGTGATCAAAACACAGAAAACACACCATCACAACTGTCCTGTTACCTCCAGTGCACCATGTTAAGACACTAAAGCTAAATGGTGAGTAATCTTAAATTATGGTTTGTGTGCATCTGGCAGTTTAGGAGACTGGCATAATTTAAAAGACATTACTGTAAGAGATAGAACTAAAATACTTCTGTTTCATCAGAATAATGCCTTGAGGTTATCTGAGGATAAGGGCACCTTGTCTACTGCTGACCTGACAGTGTTTCTTCAGTCCATATAATCATCATACCAATTTACAGTCCACAGAACAGCTCCAGGGTTTTATTAGCTATGGGAAAGAACTGTTTATGTTCCTGAATATTGATTGGACTGCCCTAAACCACAAGAAGAGGATATGTAAACCTTAACTAGGGTGTATGGAATGTAGCAACACTGGTGATGGTAAATTCTACCTGCACTGTGGTTTGCAAACGCAGGAGAGTCACTAAAAGGACATGAAGATGGCAGTATTAAGTGACACAGGTATTGCTCTGTCCCACCTAAGTGGGCTAGGTGCTAGTTTAGAGGTGGCAATCACATTCCAGTATAAGACAGAGAGGTGTCATCACTGGTGCAAAGTCACGCCATAATTAACTAACAATATGGACATCTGAAAAGTACGTATCTCTAAGTCGTTGTACAACAACTTTGGCTTTGAACACAACAATGAGAACGCTCTGTCCTTGGATCAAGGCTTTGCATAACTCCCCCCACCATGCAAACTAGAATCAAGTACAGTGTCATGGGAGAGGGGCGAGGTGGTGGTGAGACTCACAAGACAAGTTGAAAGAGGAAAAGGGATAAGAGGCAGATTATGTATTGAAGGGAAGGAATGTGATTGAAGAATGAGGAATGGAGAAGGATCAGGTTTGTCCTCTCTCCTGAATGGGAGATGAGGCACAAGAGCAGGATTCACTCTGTCTTGTGCGTCTGTCAGTCTGCTGGCTATGGCTGGTATGGAGTAGGTCAGATATAAATGGAGCTCTCCCCCCAAACCTACATTAACTCTGATTAGCGTCATGTTCCTTGTGAAAGACAACTAATTTGCAATGAGTTGTACAGACAATTGTACTGTATGTGTTTAATCGTTACAATGGGCACAAATATGACCAAAGGCACTCTTTACTTCTAATGTATTAAGTATATTAATGTATTAAGAGTGCAGAAGGTGATGGTATTTTCTCTATATATAAATGATTCAATGAGTCATTTAAAACTCTCAAAACATTTTAACATGGGAGAGTTCAACTTATTGCTCAGAAAAAATACTGTACATAACACATCTCATTTAGCATCACATTCATACAGCTTTGCATTCTTGGATTAAAAATGAAGTTATGCTACACACAAAACAGAATGAAAAAAACAAATAAATGTAAACCATCATAATGTGACAATTTCTCAGTAGGGCTTCTGCTTAACCCTGTAACAATCTTCAAAAATATCAGTACTCCATGATCCTGTAAATGAAATCTCACAAAAAAAAACTCACATGCTTCTCTGAATTCTCTTCGGATCTTTACATGTCAGGTTTGAACAGTGGCAACATACAAGTGTCCAGAATCAATCCATTATTAAACTACTGAAAATGGAAAGTTGTGTACATCTACACATACATGTACACCATTGTTGAGTCGGTAGAGGAAGCAGTGACAAAGGTAATCATTTACTTTATGTTGGTGTTACAACATGTGACTGACACAGGGATCGATGGATATATGAAGTGTGCACAAGAAGTCTGTTTATACAATCAGAGCCATTCATCCCATTTACATAACAACCTACAGTTAAGCTACTTTCATCAGTTCAGTCATAGGCGCAGGGTATTTTAATTTGCAAAGTGGTGGTGTACTGTATGCAGGAAGGTGTTCAAGATTGTTAGATTGGTAAGAACATACTGTAGAAGAGGTGAGTGTTCTTTTTTTGCTTTTACCTTTTGAACTATTATAACCTCTTCAACTGTGTCTGTGAGCAGTCTGTTGTCCTCTGCAAAGAGAATGAAGTTGCCATGCAATGTCTTCATTTTATGCGATTCCAGTCTGTCTCACACTTTCCAATTGCATCCCATTTACTCTCTGGTTGGTGCGCACCTCTTCTTCAATGAGCAACCACCTGCAGCTTCAGTTTCAACACCTCCTTGTCATTCAAAATCATGATCCATAAAATATGATCTTCATCAGAGATGTTGCTCAGATGACAGACAAGACAACACAAGAAGGTGTTCCTATAGTGTTAGTGTAAAGCAGAGATTCTCCAAGAGTTAAATTGCTGAAAGTGTCCATCAGATTGTGAATGGTGAGAATATATCTAGATAATATGACAGGATCCTTATCAAGACCAACTCTTGGATTCAGCTGGTTGCCATGTCCTGAGGCAGCCCTTGTCTGATTACAGTCCACTTTCCATCTCTTCTACACAGTCTGAAAGGCCTTTGTTTGGGCAGGGATCATAACAGGGGTGGCCCCCATACGGGTCAGGTTCCCTGGGCTCAGTTTAGGGGGAGGGCTGGGCTTGGAGTTGGAGTTGAAGTTGGAGGTAGACATGGAGGTGAGTGTAGAACGGGGTTCAGGGGTCTTGGGGACTATCTGATTGTAGCCAGGTGGTGACTGAGCGAAGGTGGAGGCTTGGCAGTTCTCCTTGAGGGCCGCCACAGCAGGAACACAAGCTCGTTGGCTTCTGTGTGCCATGTTGTGTACCATGGACTGGGTGGAGGAGGTGCCTGAGCGAGAGCTGCCAGAGCGGGACGAGGACAGGGAATTGGGCTTCACTAGTTTGGCTTTGGGAGCCTCTGCATCCTCCCTGAAATGATTTCAAAGAGTGCCCTCAACAGATCATATTAACATTTGCTAGTAGAGTGAAATTGAAATTGGCCTGGACAAATGATTACTAACTCTGCATTGTCATATTCAGGTTAAGTAACGTATATGTCAGTCTTAAGTTATATACAGTAAACATTACAAATCTTGTTTTATATTTTTACTACTTAGCTGGAGACAACAGACATATGTTTCAATCATCATCCTTGCTGCATCACTGGCTACATTATTGATAGGAAGCCCAGGGCCGCCAGATTTAATTAATTAATTCCTAATTAATTAAGAAGTACAGGGGCCAAAAAATCTCTCTCTGTGCGTGTGTGGTAGTGTGTGTGTGTGTGTGTGTGTGTATGTCTGTAGTGGCAGATAGACTCTCACTTTTGCAACTTTTGCAGAGTAACTATAACTTGCTTGCACCACAGGGTGGCAGTATAATTCCAAATACAAAGCAGCTAACTAGTGCTTGTGGGATTGGATAGTTTTTTGTTCAATTACCCAAAACTATGAGTTCATAGGACAGTAACAATGCTGCAGCTGAGTAGCAGCAAGCAGGCAATAGGAAAGTTAACGTTGTCCTTGTGTTGTAAGCAGTCATGCCCTAAATCCATATTTAACGGTAAATCAGAAAAAAATATTACTTTTCTACTGCTCCACCATTGCAAATTATAAACATGCCATGCTGTTGTGTTGTGTTGTCATAGCCTACAATAGCCTAAATAAACTTTTGGTGCACCTTGACTGCCTTTACTCAAAAAAGGAAATACTTTGGACTTGTCATTTCAATGCAATATCATGAATGAACCAATTCATGTGAACTTTCAAAACGTGTGTGTTGACTGGCTGCGTGTGCCAAATAGGTTTTGCCTATGGGCTGGCTTTATTTTACCTAATGTTCTAGAGTGGACAGTAATGATTGAGACATCTTTTGACCATAAATGTTGCAATATAGGGCTTTTTGGGGTGATACAGTGATTTGTGACATAAAAATAATGTAGGAAATTAAAGTTGGGGTGAGGGGGATAATGGCCCCTTGGATCCCCTACTTCTGATGGCCTTGCCATCAGCCTGCCTGCATCATTCATCCAGACACTTACACTTACCAATCCACCAATTTAGCGTAGTATTCCTATAACATTGTAAGACTGACAATGAACGGTTAAAAAAAGAGATCAACATCGAGATTCACTCAACTGTACAGCTTCAGGTGTCTTATGCTATGTTACCTCTGAGGATGCTCTTGTATATGGCAACAAACATCGCCATTCTCCATTCTTAATCATAAGAATGTGAAAATTCATGTTGTGGCTATGACAACATGTGTGGTTATGACTGGTAGAGAAAGTTTCTCTTCATTCAAACCTGATTTCATTTGGAGTCTCTTCTTCTTCATATTTCTTCATCTCCTTTTTGCGAAACACCAACCAGATGATGAGGATAATGAGAAGGACACCGAAGGATACACCAACCACTGCCCCCGCTACCACACCCATTCCCCTTACATCTGTACACACAAAAGTACAAAACACACACAGTTATGTAAGAAAGAGTATGCTGATATTGAGATTAAAGGTAAAAATGACACTAAACACAGTTTCCATTGTGATATATTTATTTAAGGATATTAATCTGTAAAATAATTACAAATGATGCTTTCACTATTCTAACTGTGAATACTACAACCTCAACACTTTAGAGTTTCCACAAGTTGTCCCAAAAGTCTTACTGTACATGACTTATTATATTTGCAGGTACTTTGTTTTCTAGAATCCTGCCTTTACGGGTCTTGAGGTTTGGCATTGTGTAACTTGTGGTAAACTCACATGGGAGCAATAGAACTTTACTACAGTAGAGAAGCAAGTAAGCCCACAGTGTACAAAAGATTTGCATTGGTAAAATGTGCTGGTGAAAAATGCGATCTATCCAGAAACATTTTGGATTTTACATCCAGCACCATTTTGGATATTAGGCTCTGTTCAGTGCTGTCAGTTTTACCACTGCAACATTATTTAAGTATTATTACTCCACCATTATTAATGTAGTTGTGTTCATTGTTCATGTTTTGGATAATTTTCAATTATCACATGTTCATACAGTCAAGACTACTGGAGGACAGTTTAAAGGATGAATTGGGTGAATATCCTTTTTTTTTATTGTCAACAAATTTCATAAAACAGGATGGGCCATATGCTCCATTGTTGTCCTTAAAGTATTAAAAACACATTGGTGAGCCACACCCCTGCACTGGTTGACATGTTCCTTCATTACCATGAACACACACACTGTAGTTTATTTTGACCCACACACACCGTCCTGCTGCCAGAAATACTCAAGCACCAAATTTGGATTACTCTGCTGAAAATAGTCCCCAACAAATGCACCATTTCCTCCTGTTCCAGTAACATTTGTGAAAACTACAGTGACCAGCTGTTTTAGGAAATGACTGAACCTTTTAAAAAAATTTATTGTATTTGTAAGCTATTCTTAAAGATTTACATCATCAGTTGGAACCAATGTTCTAGGGACTTAGCGACACAGGCAGGGTAGAGAAGTTAGGAAGTACTGACAGACTAACTATGACAATATTGATTTTGGTCTTTTCATGGGCTTTCAAAAAGAAAAACAATATTAATAATCAGCCTTATCTTTTAAGTTTCCATGGAAGTATGACTGTAGATAATGGGACACCAATGTATTTAAGTTATTTTTAATACTGTCCAAAGTCCAAAGCATTGTTTGTGGTCAGCCACATATCAAAGTGAAATGTTTATTATGTAAATCAAGTTAAATTAATGTTTCACTGTGGGATTATGGGCAGGAGTGTGTGAAAATAATTTGTGGGTGCAAATATTGGGACAGAAACTGTGGGAAAGGAACATATGTGCAATCAACCTCATCTTCTAAATTAAAAGTTGCAGATTTTTTGGCCCTTCAATGTTCAGTGTTCAGTGAGTGTTGTCTACTTACAGTGCATCTTGACCTCCACTGTGCAGCTCTCTTCTCCCACATCATTGCTGGCTGTGCATTTATACACACCAGTACTGTCCTTGGTCAAGTTCCTCAGTGTCACAATCTCTGGGTTTTTCAAATCTGAAAAAAGGACATACAACTGTACTGTTGTTTTTGATTGTGGTGTAAATTTAAGATTAGATTTGTGTTGTTAAAATGTTTGTACACTTGAGCTTACAGATAAGACAGTTGGTTTTTTTTCAAGTGGAAACAGACAACTTCTCAACTTTCCCTCCCTAGCATTTCCAAGTGGTATTATTGTCTGCGCCAATGTCGCAAAGACAACTGAATCACTTTCCATTTTCCTCAGAGACTAGCCCTGTGAGGAAATGACCTACACCACTTTGGAAAAAAGAAAGAAGAAGCATGTTCACGGAAGAGGTAAACTGAAATTGTCACAATTTTATACTGATTTTGGGATACAGGCAAAAGCTATTGTAATGATGTGCATTGCATAGTAATAACATAGTTTGAGTAACATTATTGCTTCACACAAACAAGTAACTACAGCCTGGGTTGGCATCAGGGCGGAGGGGGGAGTAACGTTAGAAGAAAACATTAGGAGCAAAGCATGAGTTTGTTCATTCATTTAGTCTATAATGAGACATGAAAGCAGAAAGAAACTTTTAGTATGTGTTGAAAAAAGTGAATTGGGTTGGTAGCATTTTTATATTTTTACAAAATGAAAGAATCCAGGGGAGCTCGGAGTAAAGCCACTGCTCCTTCACATCAAAAGGAGCCAGCTGGGGTGATTTGGGCACCTGATTAGGATGCCACCTGAATGCCTCCCTCTGGAGGTGTTCCAGGTAAGAGACCCAGGGCAGACCCAGGTTGACGCTGGAGAGACTACATATCTCTTCTGGCCTGGGAGCGTTTTTGGATCCAGGAGGAGCTGGAGAGCATTGCTGAGGTGAAGGATGTCTGGGTTTCCTTATAACTTATTTATTTAGTCATTTATTTATTTATTCATTCATTCATTCATTCATTCATTATTATATATATTTGTTCATATGATTTCCATATGAACAAGCAGATCAGCCTGACATCCAGCCTGTCTAGATACCGATGCAGTGTTCTGTGGCTGTAGGGCTGGTAGCTTAGCAAACTGAATTCTAGAGGGCTTTCTTCCCATTAGCTGTGGTAACTAACGGGAAGAAAGCCCTGTATAAATCAACAGAGAAGTTTATTCAGGTAGTATACAACTAAAACATAGCGTACGCAGATATAAGTAGTGTGTCATCAGATTTGCCTGTGCAATATAGCAATAAGACAATAGAAAGAGGTTGGCCACCTAACAAATTATTAACCTACCAGGGAAAACAAAAGCACCATCCTCTTCCTTTTTTGATTGAACAATGGTCGATGCACTTCCTTTGTGCCGTAAATTGAGCCTTCATTTTCCTGGGAGATCATACCCAGTGGCAGACAGAATGAAATAGTGAAAGCAAGGCTTGTAGGGAACCAATCTAAACGCAGATTGTGTCATTATTCTATAACCATTATATTGTGCAATCAACATTTACTTCATTATGATAAGTTAAAGCAAAAAAGTTGTCTATTTCCACTTTAAAGATACATGCTTTTGCCAAATGCTTTATGCAAGGTGAAACTGATTTTGTTGTCCATTTCTGAGGTCTTGTATGAGGGTGGTCAGAAGAAGCAGAGGCGGAAGGAGGAAGGAGAGGACAAAGATGAATTGGAATAGACAGAACCTCTGTCTAGCTTATGACAGCAAACTACAGAAGTCAGCGCAAAAAGAAATAAAGGCAAAGAGCTGAGGCATGACAACACGGTCCAGCATTTGTTGAACTGAATCTCTGTCCACCTGAGCAGAATGACAAAAAGTATTTTGCTTATAGAGCTGATAAAGAGAGACACCCAGCTGATAAATCAAAACACCATCACTGCTACAAATCTGTCCAAATCACTTCCTAGCTGTAGTGCCTTGTTTGTATTGGATTTTAACCTTAAACTTGGTATCTAAGTAGAAATCTCGGTATATCTGACAGGCAGGCACATACTCCAACAGTATTAGAGTGGACATACCTATCAGGGCTAGTGGAGGCAGCTTGCCAATGTACTTGCCCTTGTCCAGCACCCTCTCCCATTTGTAGTGGATGGGATCAGAGCCATCAGCGGACTTGCAGCTCATCTTAACATCACCGCCCTCTAGCAGTTTTCCCTCCATCCAGCACCGCGGCTTGGAAGGCTTCTCTGTGGATAGACAATCAGACATAAACAAATATATGGGTTCGTTCCTCATTGTAGACATATAATCACATCAAAGTAGACACATCAAAGTAAAACAGTCAGACTGTACATCAGCCAGTTACAGATAGGCATTGATGGTCCATTATCAATATTACCAATGTTAATTTTTGAGACAAAAGAACATTCTGTCAGTTAGCAGCTGCAGACCAGCAAAGTGGAGCTTTAGGTGGATGTCTCCTCAGGGAAGTATTGGATGCTTAGGATTTATCAGCACTTAGGTAGGTGACTACAGAAGGAGCTATACGGTGCTTTAGCCAAAAAGTTGAATATGTTGGAGTGATGATGCAGGTCTGATTTGTGTTAATGAACAGTATCAGAGGAAGATATAAGATAATTCCCAAGTCACTTGGTGACTTCAGAAATGTTTAGTGTTACTGTTGTACCAGAGGCATAGTAATTTGGTCAGTACCATGATGGTACAGTTCCATGGTGTACCATGGGATTACAATGGAATTGTAGCATCATGGCAGTGACCAAATTGCCATGCCAGTTCTTGCAGTACCATGCTATTTTTGTAAGATGACTGGCCATATGTGTGTCAGATGAACAGTTCTTACTTAGGTACTGGAAGACCTTCAAAGTTAACAGACATCATTTGACGTTGAATTGGTTTAACTTTACAGGATAGTAGGCAGAAGGTAGAAGTGTCTTTTAGGGATAATGTGAGTGCTCCTTGTACTCAAATAAGGTCTCATCTGGAAAATGTTATGAGTTGTGCTTCTGTTCAGGCATATGTATTGCTACAGTGTAAAGTTTGGTGCAGGTTTAGGTTTAGCCTTTTCCAAAAGTAATTGATTAAAATAAATTAAAATTGCTCTTTTTCCCTTTGGCTGTGTCAATTGTTGGTCTCCATGTGTGTCATGTTTTGCAAGGATACACAATGGCCTATGTATTGTATTAGCGTTGCAAGCTAATGAATGGATGAAATATAAAAAACACATGCTGAAGGAGAGCTTCACTTGCCAGTGATTCAGGGAGGGTGTCTTCATTGTAGGAATATTATGATATGGTAAGATCTGCAATCTACCATTTGGATCTTGAAGTTATGTGACCTCTTGGTTGATTGAGGAGGAGACCACCACCCTCTCCTTCTCAAAGTACAGTTCTGTAGGCAAATATAGCCTTCTTCGACACGCTGTCATATCTTCAAACCGCTACACTGCATTTGCCCATGGACATGAAAACCCACTGTGGCATTTCCAACATTCAATCAGTGTAGTGATTTCATTGGCTGTCACCTGCATCACTGCTCAGCATAGCCTGATGGTAATCCAACCGACACAGCAGTTACCACCACTGTAAGTGTATGAATCATGTCTAATAAACAGGAAGCAGACTTTCTGAGGTAGAGGCTGAAAATAATGTATAAAAATTATATATAAAATCTTATACAAACAGACTGTACTGGTGATACATATTCCAGGAAATGTGAGGCTGGTCGATTTCATATTCTACAGGTGTTATCTCTAGACCACAGGGTTTGTTTAGTGAGAAAGGAGGATGAGGAGAGTGGGGCTTAGTAAACAAGAAGCATGCTTGACATCTGGTATAAAGCTAGAAATGAAGAGAAACTGGTGTACAATTATTATGTGAGATCTGAGGATCACTATGATGGAGTAAAGACTGGAGTTGCACTGCTTTAATAAGTGACTCGATGCTTAATGTGTGAATGTCCAGCTGCCTCTGGGAAATGGAGTGGCTTCAGTAGACTGGAAGAGAAAGCAATACATAATTTAAAAAGGGTTACTGCTGGGGTTTGTTTATGCCAGTGATGTATTGGATAGTAAAGAGGTGTTTGCTCTTCTTATGGATCTGTATGCATTATAGATGTGCTGTTTTCCTTTACAGATTTAATACCAACAGATTGTATAAGCAATCAGAGTCAGCTAATTGATGAGGGGGTCTTCTAACTGAATTTTAAACACTTTGTTGAGCCAACTCTGCACTCTGGCCCTTTTAATGAAATGCATAGCGAGCATGTCATATGCCTAAAGAGTGATGGTTTTTGATCAGGAATATGTAGAAATAGGAAATTATACATTCTTAACTTTTACATATTTATCGACTTAACACAAGACAAGACAATCACAGAGCATGAGAAAAACAATTCATCCCTGTTTGCTCTTGCATATTCTGCCAATACATAGTAAGTTGAGGAGACCCCCCTGCATTAAAATAATCTCCTATATATTACTGGACTGAATTTTGAAACACACACTATGGTCTACATTTAATGACAGCTCAAGTGCTAAGAGCTTTGGGGTTTCATGGCGCTTCCATGTGCACAGTGTTCTCATGAGTCCTCTCTCTCTGTGCTTTCTCTTATTGAACCAATGTGCACTTACCCAGCACTATGAGGCTGATGGTGCTCCAGTGGTATTGTGCACCAGTCTTGACTTTGCAGCTGTACTCTCCTGAGTCTATCAGAGACAAGTCACTGATCAGCAGAGAGGCATCACCTTTCAAGTACTCTCCAGCGAAAGCCACGCGGCCACGCTCTTCTTCATTGGGGTCAAAAACCCGTCCAGCGAAATAAGTGATCACCTGGTGAGGGAAGTGAAACAGGTGGGTGGGTTGTGATGGGGTAAACAAGGTAGAAAATGCAACAACAAGGATCTATTTCAAAATGAATCTCTCTGCCAACTAGTAATTAAACTCATACAGAGTACACAGCCAGATAGAACATGGGTAAAGATAATGTATACAGACTGTACATTTTTACTTTAGAAAACATGACCCCTTCCAATCCCCTGTATATCTATGCTCATTTTGTCTAATAATTATTTTTTGCATCTTATCTTTTCAGAATGCCTGAGCAGATGTGTTACAAGTAAAACTTGAATCACTAAATTCTAAATGTACAATATATTATGGATGATTTACAATATGCTTTGCACAGTTTTGCTGTCTATGTGAGGTCTTGCTGTCCTTGAACAGAGTTGGTAAGTCCCTAAAATTTGGTTCTGCTATACAAAGGCAGATAACAGTACCTCCTACAGAGGCAGTACATCTTCAGACTGGCTGACAAACTGTGCAACAGATATTTATATTGTACATGTATATTTCATTTAGTGATAATTTTAATTTATATTAGAACGTCCAGAAGATTCCTGTATGTCCTGCTTGTGAGTTCATGTTTGTGTGTGTTTGCCCATCCTCCAGGGGACTGGGTGGGAGCTGGGAACTAGGGGCTTTGAAGTTGTATGTAAATGTTCAAAAACCCAATGAAACTTTTGAATATGAAGTAGTATGTATGCCTTCCTCCATCATGACTGGAGTCAGCTACTGCCTATTTAGTTATGTAGGATAACAAACTGAATAACCGAGAAGTTGGTTTATCAAAATAGATATATTTCAACTACTGATAACAGGCAGGAAACAATCAATACATTAATTTAGTTTTAGCTTTAGCTAAGGCAAGCCAAGGCTATCTCACCACTTAGCTGTTCCTCTGTGACAGAATGTAGTGTGGTGGAGGGTTGTTTAGATTAACAAAACCAGACTGAAACTCCAGCTGTATGGTTTGGTTTTTGGCTCTGTAAATGCAAATTTCACATGCTATTTTCAAGGAAATTATACACGTGTATGATGTAATGATTCTTTATGTGGTAAAACAGATTTCAAAATGTCAGTTTCAATTTTGACCACATATGTAGAACTGCGTTTTAGCTTTGCAGGGCAGTGTTGATTCTCATGCCACGTACATACAAACTTGATCTGGTGCTTCAAAATGCAAAACTGAAGACTCCACTAGAGATTGCAGTCTTTTTGGCCATGGTCTTGTCTGTTTATGGTAATTACATAAACAAATAAGACCATGTTCTCTAGTGTTCTATCCTGAATAAACGTTTACCCTCTTGCATGGAGCAACACTCACCACTCTCTTCTTATTGGTTGGCTTGAGAAGTAGCCACTCAATGTCCAGCGTGGGGTCATCACCCACCCAGAACTGATGGTGGCAGGGAAGCGTGGCATTGTCTCCAACAACCCTCTTCATCTCCGTCTGGGCGCATGTTGTCAGCACACCCAGCAGGACTGTAGAGAGACAGACCAGTTCAAGATTACTGCATAAGATATTAAATATTGATAGAGTAGTACAGCTCCAGGTGTGATTCAGACACTGAACTGCTGAAAGACAAACACAAGTGAAGGTGGCAGGGGGCTTTATTTTAGTTTTAGCATTTCACAGGCTAAATGTGTAGATGATTTGCCCACAGCAATGTCACTTTCCAACAATATTACCTTCACATTAGGTGGTTAAAATGAAAAGTACCTCACATCCCGTATGAATTCATCATAACAAATGACTAAATATTAACAGTCACTTTACATGGACAGAGGCCTGTCTGTAGGGACAAATGGAACAGTGCATGGAAGTGGTGTCAGGCACTGATGTAAACAGATTTACAGAGCTCATGAGCAGCATGTGACGGCAGAATTTGCTTCTGTCTGCTGGCGATTTCATAGTAATTCTGCAGCAAGTAATAGCATTTTCTCTTTTTTCACAAACACACATTTTAAAGAAATGGTGAATAATTGTCATGACAATCTATGCTTTTCCACTGATATTCAATGGTGACTTAAATCCAATACGGTCCACATAAATTGTATTTCTCATTACAAACAAGCTTGGTCTTTCTGAAGTTTCCATGCGATTCATTTTTACATGTCAAGACAAACACCAACCTAATCAATACAGTTATAGTACAATTGTATAGGAAATGACATATGAGCTATGCCATGCCAGACAGCAGATATTAGAAACATTGTTTTCTAGATGGATTGTTTTCAAGTAACATCATGATTTCTGTAAACTGAATGTTGAAAAATGAGGTATTTGATTATGTCACAGATTTTTTTAGTTATAGCATGGGTCAGCAGCAAGAGCTTGAATGAAATGATCAAATCCAATCACAGGGTGACCCAGTAAATGCATAGTTAGGGGGATTAAACCAATGTGGATGAGAATGGAGGACATTTCACCTATGGTAAATAGTTTCTATGAAGTGCCACCACACAACAGATACAGTTAAACCCACTTATATTACATATCGACTTTCAACCATAAATACCTCACAGAGTCACCATTGGTACACACACACATACACACACATACACACAGAACCCCACAGTCCACACCAGGTTACACTAATAATAAGCCTAAAACAAAGAGGATACATAGCACAATGGGTAAGATCCAGAGGGGATATCAGCTTACCAACCACAGCAGGACACAGAGTGATACTGGCACTGCTGACTGGGGTAGAATTACCAAGAGGCTGAGGATGAAAGCCTGAGCTGCCAGTCGTTTCCTCTTTTATTCATTTATCTTTCTTTGGACACTGATCAACTGTATGGACTGTGATGTCCTGCTAGCCGGACACATTTGTGCCTGGCATGCAAAAATAGAACAGAAAATGTGTGTGTCTGTGTGTGTGGATAGCCTCAGAGTGTGTGCATGTGCTTGAGTATAAACTGGCACTGTGTTGTGTTTGTTATGGAAAAATCTTACTTTAGGGGATACAAAGTGGGTTACACTGGGTCAAGCATGGGCCTTGAGGTCACACTACATTTCTTAAGCAGAAGGAAACATTCTCTCCTGTCCTTGAAACTCAGAGTAACCGTCTGGCTGTTTGGGGAAAGCAGCAGCCACTCTGTTAAAGAGTGAACCGGCATTGTCCCGGTAACCAAGGTCAGGGAGATTGCTTGAGAATCCCTTGACAACACAGATAGGTGAATGCATAGACTCATGGGCAAAGTGCAGTTCCTTGTTTAGAAACTAAATGAACCAATAGACTAATCTTTCATATTGTAGGCTGATCTGTTGGGGTTAAAGACTAAAAATCTGGCTTTCAGAGGGCAGAACAGGAAGAGACAGTATCTTAGTGCAGAACACCTTGATGTTTACTGTTTCTGTTCTCCGCTTGGCCAAGTGTTCAATAAATATTCGCAGTATAAGACATCAAGGCTTCTGGAAACTTTGTTCTACCTGATGAATTGACCATTGATCAGCATTCCTCCACAATAGTGTTAATAATGTATTCCAGTTTTACTGTGTGCCAGTGCCTCTGTGTGTGTGTGTGTGTGTGTGTGTGTGTGTGTGTGTGTGTGTGTGTGTGTGTGTGTGTGTGATCCTCAGCAGATGATGAATGAATATGTGTTCTGCAAGTGTGTGTACAGTTGGTGTGTTTCACCTACAGAACTTGTACATATTTGATGTTTTTGTATATTTCTGTTTTGACTGTTTGTGTCTTAGTTATAGAATATGCAGGTCTATGTTTGTGTGTACCAACATGCAATTGTATGTGTGTGTGGTGGTGAGGTCAAGTGTTGAACATGCATGACATCTAGGAATATGTCCATTTGCTGTAGAACATACTGTATATGGGTAATTTCAAACAGGCATGTGTCCAGAATGAGCTATGTGTGTGCATTTTTATGAATACAATGCCACTGAGTGCATTTTTTTTGTATATTTATGCTGTGTGTGTCTCTGTGTGTGCATGCATGTGGCACATATGCAGGCACACTCCTGTCTGTGAGCGATTATCGCCACAAAAGGTCTGGAGCCTGTTGGCTGGTGGGGAGGCTCACTGAAAAGAGGCATTGAGAGCTTTGTTTCTGTGAAGAAGCCCTGGAGTGAGCTGTGCTCCAGTAAACTTACTCCTGCTCCTCCCAGTAGACTTCTCACTGGACCAATTATAGTAGCACTGGGAGCCGGTGGGACGCAGCAGGGACCCAGTTACCCTTCAAACTGTCGAAAGTCACATCGCCTTCCTGCCTGCTTGCTCATATGCAAGTCAGCACATCGCCTGCTCTGGGGTTGGTACCACAGAAAGCTCTGATCTATGGAAAAACACTTAAAATAGAAAAATAAAAAAGGAAAGGAGGACAAACTCCAGCCTCCAAGCTCACTTCTCCAAGATCTCCTAATTGTTTCTTTCTTCTTCCTCTTGTTGGGTGGTGATGCATTCTTTTATTAAAAGAAGCATCAACTAAATTAAGTGCCTTTCTCTCTTTCATGCTTGCGTTATATTTCAGCTGTAATTTTAGCTCTTACAATCAATCTGGTTATTGTTATCCTGCTGTTTGGTGTCTGATTAAATAATTGCAAGTAGTAATGATAAATAACCCATCAAATCAATAGCAGTATAGACAGACAGTGAGCCCTGAAGAGTTGAGCTGAGCACATGTGAAACTCACTGTTTAACTTGTACAAGAAAATATAAGATGGACTACGAAAAACACATTCTAAAGGCTTTCCATAACAACCGGTAACTGAGGTTTAGAACTCTGGTTGTTTCATGGCTAGGGTAAAGGATAAGGGAAGGCATTTCATGCTTAAGGGATAGGGTTAGACACATCCTCTCATGCCACACATTGCAAATTCCAACACAAACATTATTGTTCTTTGAGTTTAACCTGGACTCTGCATGGCTGAGACTCTTGCCTGAGGATCTCAGGCAGCTTTCCGGCTAATACATGTATAAAAGATTGCTGATCTAACCAGAAGCTTCAGTAATCCATGGCTACTACATCACTATAAACTACAATAGAAGTACTAAATACATATAATGGCTTAAACTAAGAACAAAAGCAAATTATAGATTCTAATTAAAAAGTCTCAGCATATTCTGCAGCATGTATTTGATAGGATGTTTAAACCATGGGTTCAGCCACATAAATATCTCTATCAGCTATTATTTCATTGGCTATTGTTCTGTAATTTGATAGTGTGGTTATTAGTTGCTGATATTAGTCATGCTAAACTTAAAATGAAGTGAAACGTGCATCTCTATAATGTCTCTACTGCCTGGTCAGGATGGAAGCAGAGCCAAAGGCCCAGAAACTGATTTCCTGGGTCTTTGCATTCGACAAAGTTTTATCTAAAATGTAAAATTAAATGTTAAAGTCTGATATGCACACCCTAAAGCGATTCTTCTCTCTCTCTGAGAAACAGCAGTGGGTGAACAATCTGTCCAGAGAGTTAGATTCATCAGTGATTGCTGCTAACCCCATCAGGCAAGAAGACAGTGGGCATTCCCCCTTTGCAGACATCAAGGATTTCAGGGTAATGAAGTTCTTGGAACTATTTCCTCACAATATGAAACAGGCCACATTTCCAAGTACAACTATGCCCTTGAATGGAGATAGAAGATAATTCAGTCCCACGTCTACAGTGCCTTCCTTTTTTTATGGTATAGTATGGTTAGGTGAAATAGTACACATTCTAGTTTCACTGTCTGAATGAAATGTGCAGTAAGTCCCCATATCTAAGGTTCCTTTCAAAACAACTCATATGATCTTTTCAAAGAAAATGCATGAGTGTTTTCTACCGTACTACTTGGTGAAGGTCACAGAAAGATAATTTTCTTGGCATAAACTTGGAAGGATGCACAAAGCAGGAGACTGCTTTGTACACCCAACCATCCACCTCTGTCCTGGGAGGTTTTGTTGCAGCATGACAATACAACAGCACTTTGCCTCTGATACTGTGAAATGACTTTTTTTTCCAATGACAGCAAGAGGTTGTTTGTCAGGACAACAACAGTTTATCTGCCAAACATTTCTGTTGTTTCTTGTTTTCCTGGTGAGGACAGTCTCACACGTGTCCATCAAGGACAGATCCGATGACTCATTTAACATAGGCACACTCTTCCAATCAGAAATGTGAAATTAGTTTCATTTTGGAAGAACATACATGATGACAGACAGCTCTGTAAAACAAAATAAATCTGTCTCTGTACAGCAAACAGCTTAAGGCACAACAGAATCCAATTTTTTTATTTTATTTTATTTTTGCAGTCTATTTAGTGGCCTGATGACTTGTCATGAGACACAGTCTGCTCAGGTTGTATTCATACTAATGCATGTACAGCAGGAGCTCTTTGGAAATACACACATACACCCATACACACACGTGTGTGTGCTCACTCAACCATGTGTAACATGTATAAAATCTTGAGTGTTAAAGTCCATCAGAACAGTTAAGGTGATTCCAACGGCTTGTGCTGTGTGTTCATGACATCAAAGGTTCAAATGCAGCTGATGACCTCAGTGGCCTGTCATCTCTGCCCATGTTTCCTGTCACTCTCTGCTGGGCACAATCTAATAAAGCACAAATACAATATGATAGCAACAGTGGGCTGAAAAATTGTTCTTGATAGCGGGTTACCTTGAAATACATCTTCAGGTCAGAAATGGTACTGTATTAGCAGCTTGTCTTCCAGCTGCTCATGCAGCGGCTGGAATCCCAGTTAGACAGGCTGAACAGCAGTGACACATATTGATACAATTTCTTAGACGGAAAAAAGTTTATATTCTTGCTTTAATAGTTCTGAAAAAATAATTGACAATTACATATGATATGAATGCCACACAAACCACACATTTCTCATAAGGAGTCTGATGTAGCTGCATGGAAATTAACTGGTGCACTACTGCAATACATTTAAAATCATTAAAGGCCAAAATGCACTAGAGGCTGGTCATTTATTGAATAGTTTTAAATGGGTGTATGTGTCAACCTGCCTTGATGCTCCAATTCTAAGTTATGACTGAAATGCTGTGACTTGTTGCTTGTTGTTGCTTTCAGTGTATCTGAACAACACATTTCTTTGCTTTTATCTTCAAGCTGTGGAACTGTAGCTGATATCCTGTATGTACAAACAGTAACAATGTCATCTCTTCACTTTTGATTGGAATTTGAAGATATACTGCAGCCGGTGTCTCAGCAAACTTGAAAAGACCTACTATACTTCATGAACTACATTCTCAAGAGAGCCTGGATGTTTTCATTACACTGTGCCAACAGTAACAGCACATACTGTCTGTACTGTAAACTAGAGTGCACCATGGACTCGCCTGCAGCATCTCAACCAAGAAGATTTTGTGTCAGCCAAGATCTGGCAACCATTCCCTCACAACACAGTGCAGAGAGTGTTGCTACACTGCACCACACTGCGCAGGACTATGAGGGACAGAAAGTAAATGTCAAGTATCTTCATGACCCAAAAATGGAAACCAGACACACAATCAACATTAGAAGGCTCTATGAGGAGGACAAGCCTATGCTAACAGCTGTACTTACTGTAAAAATCTGCAGCCTCTGGAATACAAGCAGAGCTCAAACTCTCCCAGCAGCACACAAATAGTTATGGCTACAAATAAAAAAAGTTGCTGTCTACCAAATTTCAGCCAAATCCACGTGTAACTTTTTGCTAAACTGAAACTGAGAGTTTGACAGTAAAGAGATAAATCCATAAGCTCTTTTCAACTTTGTGTTAAAGACAACTTCTAGCAAACTATCTGAGAGAGGTGGAAAAGGAGTGAGAGGTCAGAAAGCAAAGAGAGAGACATAAAAGGATAAAAAGAATTAATGTACATCTTGCAAATAAATGGTTTTCATTTCTGACATTTACTCAAACAACCTCCAAGAGGAGATTCCAAGGAAAAGTTAAAAATAATAATTAGTTGTAGATGTGAATGTTTGCAGCTTACAGGGAGGTAGTCTGACAAGCAGTGAATAATGTATGTATATGTTATGTTATCTGACGTCTCTCCACCCTGCTGTACCTGTTTCTCTGCACATTAGCTGCTCCCTGAAGCATGTAATCATTTGACTGCAGCTTTGAAAACTTGAGGAGAAGCAGGGGAACCAGTGCTCAGAATGAATCATCTTTTATATCTCTTGCTACCATTGCTATTGCTTCAGCCTGAATGAATGAAAAACATCCCAGTTTAATGTATTATATGTGCAACAATGTCAAACTATGCAGATAGTTTGTAATGTAGGAATTGCAAGATGCTCATAAAGGAAAATAAAACAAGTGTAAAGTCACTTTTGGATAGAGATCTTATTGGATCAGAAGAATTTAAGTCACCTTCTACTATAAGTTGTAATGTGAAACTTCAGGCTTACAGTTTGATCATAGTTCCAATATCTCTGCTTTCCAAAGGTTTATGCTGTATATGGGTGTTTAATCAATGGCGATCTCTACCTTCCACCATATACACAGACTTACAAAGAATGATACACAATAAACACATACAGAACAAACTGTATCCATCTGCTCTTCTGGTATAAAGCAGAGGTCCATCCACGGATATTTTCACTGTGGTATTACAGTCTGCTAGCTATTTTGTGATAAAATGTTGTGATAATTGACTTTTTGTTAGGGTTAGGGTTAGGGTTCTTTTAGGGTTCTTTTCATAAACCTACCTCAGCTTCTACTTCAGTCAGTCAGTCTTATATTTCCCACAATGACTTTCTGACAACCCCCAGAGAAGGACATGAAGCTTTTTGATCCTAGGTTTGCATGTGGGTATATGCAAGAAAAAAAAAAATCCTAAAAATAAGAACTTGTAAGCAAGATAATTCAGCTGTGGGTTTATTGTGGAGGTGGAAGGTAGAGTTGTGTTGCTGACTGGCATCACACTGAGGCTCATCTTGGTGTACAGTATATGTGTCTCTCTCCTCCAATGAATTTCTCTTTGTAAGATTGCAGAATGTCAGAATAAAATCACATCTCAAGAAAATCAGGTTCTTTGATTCTGACA
Source organism: Thunnus albacares (assembly GCF_914725855.1). NCBI lineage: Eukaryota > Metazoa > Chordata > Actinopteri > Scombriformes > Scombridae > Thunnus > Thunnus albacares. Next base: position 1,081,366 of record NC_058118.1, on the reverse strand, counting down.
CCAAAATCAGATGGTGTTTTGAATACATATAATTAAAAAAATCCAGTTCATCTGCCCTGTAAATATTTTGACTTGACATGTGAACTATCTTGACATGTGAACTAGCTACAGAAATACCACACTGGCCAATGATACATAACACCTGTCTTAAGACCATAATGATATTATTGAAAATATTGACCTGACCGACCAACGCCCTTGCACATGATATACTTTAGCTGGAATTTGTGTAGGGGTGAGAGGGGTGTACTGGGAAAGAAATTCAGCCCTGGACTTATCAGCTGGGATCAATGTGTCTCACATATAGGCTCCAACATTGACAGGAGCACCGACCCATGGATACAAAGAGACGCAACGGATCCATTTTACCAGCCTGCATGGCGGCTAACAGCTAGTTAGCATGGATAACTGTGTTGTGCTGTGTGTAACCCATAGACTATAAAATCAAGGTGTAGCCACAGTATTTCCAGTTTAACAGCACCATGCTGGGCAGGTGACAGGTGTGTTTACAGTGTTGGTGTGCTCTGAAAGATGTCACAGTGTGGATATAAAGTCACACAGCTGATGGACTGTTAGCCTAGCATGCTAATTCTATGTAAGCATATGGATGAGTTCTCTTTCAACTCAAACATGCCAAGATATGAGTGGAAAGTATTGTTCTTGCAACTCATTTATATCCCTTTTTTAAACTCGAAAGTTACTTAACCATGTCATGTGATATGCTACACTACAAATATTACTGGGACCACTACAGATAATTGCAGATGAACATTTAATATCTAGGAATTCATATTATAGACACTACCACTGACTATCCCTGTAACAAATTGGCCATAATTACGCACATTGACCATACACAGTCCAGCCATATACTAGGTTTTGACCTGTCTTGTTTCTTTGGTCATCATTTCTATTGGTTATGATAAAACTGTACTCTCCAAACTAATTTCAGGGATCCAAAACATGGCAGCATCCCTATAATGAAGTCCAATGGGTCAAGAAACACAAGCAGTCAGATGATCAGACAGGTTGTAAAAAAAAACAACAGTGTGTCTGGGGGAAACTAATACACAACTAATATAAAAACAGTAGAACCAAGAAGTGTAAACTATGATGCATGTTTAAATAGATAGTTTGAGTAATAATTTAAACTTTGTTCACCTTTTCTTTTCTTTTCTCTCTTTCCAAATAATGTTGACTAAGCTAGGGGTTTATTTATAACCAGTGTAATCATCTGACTGCAAACTTGAAGCCTTCAGTGCACATATACTGAGGATCAACTTTCCAGTGAAGAAGGAAACATCTTGTGCTCAGCAGTTCAGCTTTTGAAATGAAAAATATTTGCAGATTTATAGATAGATTTTTCAATGAGGGAAAAGGAGATGTAATAAAAAAATAACTTTCACTAGATAGTTGAAATAACTGTGGATAAACCATATCAGACACAAATACTACTACTACTACCACTACTATTACTACTACTACTACTACTACTATATATAAAGTAGTCATACTTTATTCCTGAGTCATATGTAAATTCCATTGGGATGTAAAAAACAAACTGCAGTTACTTTAAGCCTGATGAATACCCAAATAGCTGTAAACTTCCCCAACTCAATGTGGAACTTTTACATATGTTACATTCAAGCCCTAGCAAAATGAGTTCACACAATGTTGATTAAGCCCATCACTGCCAGATAAATCTCTCTGTATTTTACAGTATAGAGAGTTTTAAAATCTCATTTCGGGAGCGACACAGCACAACAACAGCCATTTGTTAGACTTTTATATAGTAACTTTGCTGATGGTAGAGACAATTCTGTAGAAACAATATTTTGTCATATTTAGAAATCTATTCTAATCCTGTACTGAATTTATTATTTTTCTAAAAAGGTAATAACAATAAAAAAAAAAACAATTCCTTAGCAATGAAAAAGAACTGATAAGAGGTAAGGAATCGGACTGATAAGTGCAGGACTGACTATGGGAGGATAAGAAAATTGCAGTTCAAATCCATTCACTATAAGCCTGTTCTACCAATGTTGTGTGATTATCATTTTTTATGGCACAGAGTGCATTTTTTTAAATAAATATTGTAATGATAATAGTTCAAAAACATGTAAAAATTTGTAGTTTTTAGACAAATAACATCAAATTTTCTTGGAGGAGGACCCCCAAACTCCCCAACCAAAACCCCTGTGGGCCTTTGACCTGGTTATTTTATTTGACGCTGTCTGCCAGACAGTTGCAAGTATGATTATTTAATCAACTGGATAGCATCATAAAAAACAACAATCATATCATATCAGCAAAATGGCGCAAAACAAGGAAATATTCTGTTGAACCCCTTAGCTATAGATACATATCCTTCTGCTTTTTTCCCAGTAGTCTCAGACTTCTTTCTTGGTAGGCTGCTCTTGATTTCCGTTGGAACAATTAATAAGAATTCTTCTCGTTTGGCACCGGCACCAAATTACCGCTTTCTGATTGGCTGCTGTTCGTGATCAATAACAAGACCTAATTAAAATTTGAATGTCAAATTTCTAACCGTTGCATTTGTTAACACTCATAAATATAATTCACATGGCTTTTTTCTCCCTGGGAAACTAATGATAATGATATTCCAACTATCTAGTTAAACAAATCTGTTATTTGGAATCCAATGACATGCTTTTTAATGTTATAACACAGAATAATAATCAACATTAATACTGAGGGAAGACAATTAGCCCACATTTTAAGTGATAGGGGTGGTAAGGGACCTGGAAAATGGATAGGGGGGCACTTGCCCAAAAAAGGTTGAGAACCACTGCCCTAAATGCTCATGCTTAAAAGCACCTAACTTCACCTCTAACACACTAATGCACAGCCAATAAGATCTTGCCACTGAGCGATAAAATGAGAGCCATTTGGATTCTCATGCCAATGGATCATTAGGTTTGATGCTTAAATTCATCATTTATTTCATTTTTCAGCAGCACCAAAGTCCAGACGCCCTTGTCAGCACTAACATGCTACTACAAGTACTAAGTTTTAAATACATTTTGCTGACTGTGCATCTTGGCAACAATCATTAAGAGAAATGTGTTACGATCAAAATTGCACCATTTGGCATCACTGATGGTGTAATTCACAATTTCTGCAAAATTGTCCCTCAGATTTCATGCACTAAATAAAAGTGCTATATAACATACTGTCAGTTCTTGAGTCTGAGACCCAGTGACACGTCACTGCTGCTGTATATATGGAGTTTTCAGCACCTGCTGCCACAAGGAAGCAGAACTGCTGGTTATATAGCATTGACCCTCCCCAATCAATATATGTAATACACTTTAGAACTGCAAGTCCTTTTTTGCTGCAATTTGCAAGTTCTGTGCCCATTGGGTGGGAAATGGTGCTGACTGCGTGTTGTCCTAACACATACTATAACATAAATTGCAGATGAGAGTTCTCCCTATTATGGAAGTAATAGGGGATAACACAACATTGCAGACCGTGGCTGCAGGGGAGACTCACTCCCTGGAGTTTGCTGATTTTTTTAGGTGTCACACTCCATGTAGTACGATGCTGCCACAGGCGAGGACATCCTCCGCTTTACTGTCAGAGCTAGATTTCAGGTGTTGCATACTTGCAACCTGCTGAGAAAAGGGATGTAGTTGAGGGCAAAGTTGTCTAAACTTTCTTTCATCACACTTTATATTTGCAGGAGAAGGAGTTTTACCACCTTTACCACACACACTGCAGTTTACAGTACCAGTTTATTAGGAAAGCATGTACTGTTTAGTGCAATCCAACACAATAGCCATCACCCAACAACATTATGTTTTTGAAGCTTTAATATTCAGATTGTATTGACACTGTGTCATAGAAAAGTTGATTGAGTCTGTCATGTGTGAGGCTATAATAAGTGATATTGTTGTAGTGTTCTTCAGGATGTGTCCCTGAGACAGTCTGGTCAGACTATATTCATACCCGTACATTTGCAGCAAGAGCTCTAGGGATCACACACAGACATGCTCATTCAGCCATGTGTAACAGAACATCTTGAGTGTTAAAGTCCATCAGAACAGCTAATGAGTGACATATATGAAGAGAACTCTGAGGAGGCAGAAATGTTGATTCCCTCACTAACACATTTGATGTAAAAATGGCTCACAGTCAGACATATTCTCAATACATCAGATGTCACTTCTGTCTTTTACTAGCCAAGAGAAGAGGTTATTATTAACACAGGCTCCCTTTTGCCCCTTAAGTAAAACACGGCTTGTCACATAGACTGACAAATTATCAGTTCTTAACTGCACATGTCAGGGGTCGCTGTGAGCCGATGGTAATTTTTTGAGACTGCCCTCCCAAGAAAAACGACACAACAGATCGTAATGTCAGTCACCCAAAAATGACATATAGTAATGTTTGAGTGATGGACACTATCTAGCAGTCGTCGTATTTCTGACCCAGAGCAGCGGTGCATTTCAGATGACATAAATAGAAGTTGACAATTTTCCTCATTGCTAGGGGAGGACTAGGGGTGGATGCAGGCATTAACCCAACAGTGGACTTTGCTACAGAAGACTGCTGTTCGTTTCCTGTTCTATCTTACACAGCTCTGCCCTCCACTACGTTCTATGGATAATACTCTCCTCCTATCACACACACGCAATCACCCCTGTACGAAGTTGGCCAATCAGAACACACCTACCGATTACATATGTCTTACACAGTATATAAGGCAGTGCTTTGCTGCAGCTCTCATCCTTCTCACTCCAGCGACAGTGAATCTGCTCACTGATCTTACCTCTCCACAGATGGAGTCGCCACTCCAGCAAACTTGCTTCTGCTCACTGATCTTACCCCTCCACAAATGGAGTCGCCACTCCAGCAAACTTGCTTCTGCCCATTATGCCCCAGCTTCATCTCTGCTGCAGACGGACATCTCCTCTGTTTCAAGTGCCTCGGTTGAGGCACTGCTGAGGACTTCCACCTTTCTGACAGCCAGTTCATCTGGCTCAACCAGCCTTTGTTTTGCCTCCTCTCTTGGACATTTGGCAGTGTGTTGAAGTGTCCTGGAAGGAGCCACTGAAAATGAAGTCACCAGTTGTGGGACTGATTTCCTTCCTGAGAGTGCAGGGTCACACAGAGACAGGCTGTCCTGGAGAGACAGGCCCTCCTCCTCAGATTGCAGCCCTCCTGATTCCTCACTCAACTGGCTGGTCAGTGAGCAGGAAGCTGCTTCCTGCACTGGTGCAAGATAGGGACACACTGGAATATTTTGAGAAAATTTTCCGGCTGGGCACGCAGCTGGTCGTAGCAGCCAACAACCTGGGAGTGTTGAGTGTCACTGGGGCTAACCCATATCTTGTTCTCACCGCTATCCGTCAAGGGACCAGCATACGCAGCTTATCCTTCGGGTTAATGAGGGAGCGGCTGACAGCTTTATCTCCTCCTTAGGGAGTAATGCCTCAGGCTGAGTACAACAGGCTACCATTTGGCTACTCCCTGGCTCCCCGCACATTCAGCAAGTGTGAACACAGCACTGCAGCCACTGCACGGCCAGGTTATGAGGGTTTTCTTCCAATTAAACAACCTCATTGTCATGGCCAGGGCGAGGGAATGGGCCACACAGCCAAGTTGGTGCTGCGCCTAACCTGGTTTCGCCAGGCACCAGCCTGAGGAGAGAGATAGATGGTGTGTGGCCTTCAGGGGAAAGCCAACACACCAACCATCAAAAGATGCAGCAGCCAGTAGCTCCCTAAAACTTTGCTACATTTTTATATTAATTTGCTATTTTTTCACCTTTATTAATGAAGCGCGTATTACTTATGACAGAAATACACTCATCAACATTGGAAAAGGAAGTACAGGGATTGGATTAAGTGCAGTGGACCTTGAAACAATCACTGCCAACGGTGTCTCCCGAACACCCAGCTGGATAAGCCAGACCAAACGTCACTGCAAGTGGTGCGATTGCCCCAGAAAGAGAGGGGAGGGAGCTGGGATCAAAGCCAAACTAACAAAGCTTGGATCCAAGGCTATTCCTTTACCCAACCTACTTCTGGCTAATGTCCGGTCACAAGAAAATAAAATGGATAAAACAGACTCAGGCTAACTCAACAACAGGAAATCAGAGACTGTTGTGTCCACATCTTTACAGAGACCTGGCTCCATCCCACCATGCGCTCAGCCCCCTCCTATTCATGCTCTACACCCATGACTGCAACCCCCGCCATGGAGAGAACTCTGTTGTGAAATTTCCGGACGAGAGTTCATATCAGGAGGAAATCAAAAATCTTGCAGAATGGTGCACAGAGAACAACCTACTGCTCAACATCAACAAAACCAAGAAGCTGATTGTTGATTTTAGGAAAAAGGGAGGCAAAGACATACAGCCCTGTCTACATCAGTGGAGCAGGTGAACAGTTTTAAGTTCCTGGGTATCTGCATCACAGACAACCTGTCATGGACATCACACATCTCAACTCAACAACTGTACTTCTTAAGGAAACTTAAGAAGGCAAAATTCCTGTCCCAAGTTCTTGTTAACTTTTACAGAGGAGCAATAGAAAGCATCCTGACTGGAAACATCACAAATTGGCATGGGATGTACATGTTCCAAGACAGGAAGGCTCTGTAGCGGGTGATTAAAACTGCCCAGAACATCATCGGTACCCATCTACCAAGCATCAGTGATATCGGTGAGGTGAGGAGCCTGCACAAAGCCTAGACAGAGCCGAAAGGATACTAAAAGACAATGCCAACCCCAACCACAGCCTGTTCACCCTGCTACTGTCTGGCAAGGGATACAGAAGTATCCGCTGTTGTACCACCAGACTACAGAGCAGCTTTTTTCCTCAGGTTGTGAGAATCCTCAATTCATCCTCTGCACTCCAATATAAAAAAATCATTTTATTTCTACGACTTACTATTTATTAATCCATTTATATAATTTCTGTTTTTGTGAGTAGCATTAAGGGACTACAAACTACATTTCGTTATACATTTTGTGTTGTAAAATGATAATAAATGAATCTTGAATCTTGAATATGTGCATGAGAACAGACAAACGCACTACGGTTGCCTACATCAACACGCAGGGCAAAGTCTGATGTGCAGCCTTGTTGAGGATGTCAGGGAACCTGCGGTTATGGGCTTCAGAAAACTTTCTGTCACTGAGAACCGTCTACATTCCAGGTCTGGAAAACAGGGACACTGTCTTCATGTCAAGATGCGGCCCTCTGGCAGATGAGTGGAGGCTGCACCCCAAGGTAGTACAGGAAAGCAGAAGCGGACCTGTTCACCAGTCAGAACAACACCCATTACCCACTCTGGTTCTCCCTGATGCCGCTTGATGATCCACCGATGGGAGTATACATGTTTGCACATGTGCCCTGGCCAAGGAGGCTGCTTTACACCTTTCCTTCTCTTTGTCTCATGCTGTTGGAGAGAGTGAAACAAGAGCAGTTGTCGGTCATCCTGATACTACACAGAGATGACCCAGATGTTGGCGGCCCATCCCTGATCCTTCCCCCAGGTCTGGGGATCCTGTCCCAGGAGGCGGGCTTGATAGGTGCGCTGCCTACATTGGGCCAACCTCTCAAGGCTTGGTTTCGGAGAGGGACAGGCTGATGCTGGCTGAACTGTCTGCACAGGTGGTGCAGACCATCCAGGCAGCAAGAGCAGGATCCACCATTGCTCATTGAAGGTTTTATCCCATTGAAGGTGTCAGCTGTGATACACCTGACACCTTACCCTTGGGCAATATACACCTGCATTCTCCCGTGATCTATGATGACTCAGAATGAGGTGTGCAGGGTGTCATATGGTTTTTGACCCCTGTGAGGACAGGCCATGGATACATCCAGTTTCATGTACATGTTAACTGGGCTGGGTTAGGCCCCTTACTGCTCCGCTGAAGCGGCTTGGATTATAAAGTAGTAGGAGGGCCACGGCAACTAACCTTTTGCTGGCTGGACTCAGTGAGGCAGTCTGATGACATGTCACGGCAGGGCAAACATTCATCTGGCTCCACCTACTGTTCCCATAGAGTCCAGTAGAGGGCAGAGCCTGTGTAAGATAGAACGAAGGTTACAATATTGTAACCCTAGTTCTATAAACACAGGCAAAGCCCTCTAACTATGGACCCATCCGCTCCTACATCGTTTGCTTAAATGGTTTTGAGATGAAAGTGGCAGCGAAGCGCTGCCTTATATACTGTGTGAGACACACATAATCAGTAGGCGTGTCCTGATTAGCCAGCTACATACATGCAAATTTCAGTGGGCGACTGCATGTGTGCGATTGGAGGAGAGTATTTCCAATAGAGTCCTGTAAAGGGATCTGCCTGTGCTTATAGAACTAGGGTCACAATATTGTAACCTTCATTTTCAGCCGTGAATTGGGACAGTTTTTAAAAAAAACAGAACTACGATCACCCCCTAACCTTAACCCAGTTGCTATTATTATTGTCATGATGACAAAGATCACCTAAGTTTAAGGAAATTGTAACTTTAGCCCACACCACATGTTTCTCTGACCTTAACAAAGTGATCATTTTAACCCAAACCATAATCTTTCCCTAAACCTAACCAAGAGGTTTTTGTGCCTAAACCTAACTAGACCTTAAAGGAAAATTCCAGTTTATTTCAACCTGATGTATTTCCCATAAATGTGGCCATTGTGGTTCTCTGTGTCATGCTAATTTTGCTCTCTCCAGCTCCTTTATAGAGATTCTGGTGATTCACAAGAAGACGTATCGCACAAAATGACGATCATCAGGGCAAGTTGTTGAGACTCCTACAGCTTTCCAAATAAACATGATTTTTACATGAATCACTACAAAAGTTTGTTTCTTGGTCTGCACAGAAGTAAATACAGAAACTAGCCATCTGTAGCAACCATTATGGCTGACTGCAGAGATGTCTATATTCAGAACACATTGGTTTGTTTACGTCTGAGGCTGTGGATAGCTCAGCATCACTTCCTGCTATAGAAGTAGTAACTTAGTAGATGAAATAAAATGGTTCATGCCTGCAAGTTTCCAAGCTGCAAGGATAAAATGACAAGATATACATTGTGCAGTTTAATGGATTACCACTGGACAATAGAGATTTACATAGTGTACTCGCATTTTTCTTACCATGTGAGGCTGAGTGTTTGGTCCAGCCAATGTTGTGTTTGGCTGATTTTGTGGAGGTGAAACAGTCTCCTGGACTTTGCTGATACATGCTGCAAATGTATCAACTATCCATTTGTAAACAGCTGGGATTACTCTGATCTGTGGACACTTCTAGATTTTCCGAGTCAGGTGACTCTCTGCAGCAACCATTTTCCTCCTCACTCGACAAAAGAGGAGAGCAGTGACCGCAGGAACATCAGCAGTTTCTCCGAGGTAACCGTTAATGTATGCTGTATTTCCTGACATTCCTGTTGCCATTCTGCCTTCATTCTTTGTGTTTCCTCTTCCAGTTGTTTTAGCTCCTCTCTGTACTCTGGCTCAAAAAACACACGGTTGGCCATCAAAGTGAAATGACTCATACTAATCCACAGGATAATCTGTCACTGCACTTAGTTTTTGAGTTTCCTTACAGTCTAACCGCTGTGAAAGTCAGCCTCATACATGTCAACAAACTGGTATGCGTGGATGAATATGTGGATGGTTCGGTAAGTTGTCCCAGATAAAGATCTCTATGCAGTTAGTCATAATGGCTGCTAGTTTCTGTGTTTACTTTTGTTCAGACTCAGAGATAAACATTTTAAATGATTCATGTAAAAATCATATTTATTTGGAAAGCTGTAGGAGTCTCAGCAGCTTACCCTGATGTTCATCGTTGAGTGCGATGTGCGTCTTTTTGTGAGTCGCCGGACACAGCAAAATTAGCATGATACATAGAGCAATAATGGTCACATTTATGGGAAATACATCAGGTTGAAAAAAACTGGAATTTTCCTTTAACCATAGCCTTGTCACATCATAAAACATTATTTTTAACAGTAATGTGCAACGGTTTTGGAAAGCACAGGCAAATTATGTTGTCCTACAAAATTATTGCCAATAGGGACGCCAAATTAGAAAATGCTCCTATATGTCTTTCTTGAATCACATGGTCATATGATGCATTTGGTTGTTTAAGAGGACTTCTTGGATTTTTCATAGGAAAAGGTGACTGTTACAGCTTTACACTTGGAGATCTAGTCCAAAAACACTGCAAAGAATATTCTGTTCAGTGTTTGTTTTTACATACTTAAATGTCTTTAAACATTTAAATTGTTTGATTTTATGCAGGTAGGGTTAATAGGTAGGGTTAGTCTGTAAAATCAGTCATTTAGGGAGTGGATGAGTGAATGTATGCTGTGTGGGTGTGGGTGCATAAACAAAAGAAAAGGAACCAAAAAGCAACGCAGGAGAGTGTGGGGGAGAGGAGAGAGGATCTGAACTGGCAGCTTCTCTGACTTTATATATGGGGCACACCAGGCCCAGGTGTGTCCCATCCTGCTAATCAGTGTGCTCAGGAACCTGCCCCTGCAAACAAAGAACACAGCAGCAACAAGGAGCATAAAGCAGAGGGGCCATCACACAGACCCAAATATATTATTTAAAATAATGTCTCTGTCAAAGCACTTCTGTTAGCACTTATGTGTGTCATAGTGCAGAACCTACTCTATATGCCACTAAGACCACCTTTCAATTGGCTCCTTAGTTGTTTTAAAAGTTTGCTAATTATCAAAATCCACAAAGTAGGTTTGGTTTTCATTAAGTCTGTTGCAACAGCCCTGGGGCAGCTTGACACAGTATTACATTCTTTAACCACTTGCAGAGAGGCTGTAAAACAGACCTGAACACTGCCGACATCATGGTGTAAAAATATGACTAATTAGGAGGAGAAGTTGGCTGGATGGCACCCCAACCAACCATGAACTAGACCATACATGGCTGTAAAACAGACTGAGGTCCACAGCAATTAGAGATGCATGAAACTGAACTGGAGCAGAGCAGAACTTTGATGACTTATTTCTTATTCAAAGCCATTAAAAAGAAAACAATCCTGGCTTGTTGAAAGGATGAAGCATTGCATCCAATACCTAACTACACCCCTACAGACACAACCACGAACATTGAAGAAAAACTGTGGACACATTCAACTGAAAACCTAAAACCTATTAAGTTTATAAATTCAGTTAATTCAAGAATTGAAGGTATAAGTAAGTAAGTGAGGAAATGTTGAATCAATCTTTAAGATTAATCAGTCCACACACACACACACACACACACACACACATACACACACACATACACACACACACACACACACATTCCTTCTGGCCTCTTTATCTCAGCAGATGGATTAAGGCCCCAGTGGTCTGGACCTTGTCCTCCTCACACTGCGAGAGGCAGCAGGACAGGAACTAGACTCAGCAGGGTGAATAAAGGTCTTCCCTGGGGCCCCACACCCGCTGGATGCATAGAGCCAGATTGATGTTTTAGGAGACGAATGACATGACACCCTGAGTCTGTAACTTGGACAACACACACTTAAACATGTTTGAAGCAGCTACATGTTGGTCAGCTTATCAAAACATTAAACCGACACATTGTAATCGTCCATGTGTCCCTCCAGTGCTAGATGCTATCACTTTATCATAAAACGTGGGGAAGCACAACATGATATGAAATGTGAGATGATGTAACAGCTTTAAAGCTGCTAACTGCAAACTGTAGTCTAGATTAAAATTGATACAAACATATGTTTATATTAAATTATATCTTTGTCATTGTTTAAAAAACATTTCTTGACTTCACTTGAATGATGAGAACGAATGGCGTTGGCAAGGACAAAGCCGTGAATCAGATAAATGAAACATTATTTCCGTGTTTCACGGCAATTACGTTCTCAAGCACAAATAAACACACCCACACCTCTGCACACCCCTGTGGGAAGGTGCCACATTGCTGGATTTTGTGTGAATGCAGAGCTGCATCCTGTCCACTGTGGCCTCTCTGCTCTGTGTGTGTGTAGCTCAGCCCCGCCCTCAGTCAAACAGACACACAGACCTGCAGCTCTTTATACATCCATGACACAAAGACAGAGAGCAGAGTGGAGCAGAGGAGAGAGACGGAGACAGTGATGTTACCTGGTCGCTACGCTATGAGTCCTGACCTCACCTCACCTGTGTGCTGTTATTGGCTGGGGGCTACACACCCACTGCTCAAAGGTTGACACCCGGCAATGTCCCGAACACAGCAAAATAATAAGAAAATACAGGCAGAGAGCAGGGGCTCTGCAGATACATACACCCCCACACATTTCTAGTGGGTCATTAGTGATGAATGAGAGGGATTATTTTTGTATGAGTCCATATATTGTTTTTAAAAAATCATGCATAGTACACCTTTAATGACGCGTCTATTTAAATAAAGTTCATTTTAAATAAAGGTTTTAGGGAAGGGGAAAAAATGCTACATCTCTTGCTTTCTTTTAGCACAACCTTCTGGGCACACCTTACATTTTTGCCCCATTTGTTTTAATAATTTAAGAATAACAAATTGTGGACTCCTTTTTTTCATCCATCTAACAATTTTGTTTTCCAGTGTGTATGAGCAGCTTTACAAGGTGTGGCTACAAACTTTTAGCCTTGTATAAAATAACGGATCCCATTTATAACCAAGGAGACAAATCTTTTTTAACCTGGTGGATTCATTTCTTTTTTCCCTTCCTCTTATTTCACACCCCGACTACTGCACTGTAGATATTACTGGCACACAGGCAACACAAACATTTGGAAACCCCTATGCTTGCACACACAACACATACTGTAAGTTGGCACACGGGAAGACTTCCCACCATGTGGACACACACCAGAAAAACACACATCCCCTGGCAAATGAACAACAACCTCCTTCCCACCCCTCAACCCACTCACACTCACACACACACACACACACACACAAATACACACAATGGCTGATCACGGTTCCTGTCCTACATTCAGGCAGGTCTGACAGCAGGAGGCAGGAGAGGTAGAGTGATTGGAACCAGATGAATGGTCAGACTAAAGCTTCCCAACACAACCCAACCCTCTCTCCCTTCTCTCCCGTCACTTTCTTTACTTCCCCACATGGCTCTCTTTTCACATATCACCTCCCAAAGCCCTACAGCAGACTAAATCAACATTGGAGATGCTGTGCCAGAACCCTATCATCAAATAGGCTGTGTTTGTGAGAGAGAGAAAGATGGAAGATCTGGACTGACAGTCCTCCCGGGTCAATGCTTTATTCATTTGGAGTGACATCACTCAGCAGACATACCTATCAATACCTATCTAGACATATCTATCAACAGAAGAGAAACTGAGGGGCCTCCCTACAGACATATTGTAATGAATGGAACTAGAAACAGATGAGCTGAAATGCCATTAAAGCAGAACACTGAGGCATTTGTCAAACATGAAAGCAAGTGGAGAAATAATGTTGAATAATTGTAGAAAAATAGAGCACAACTTTCTCATTAAATGTCAATGTTTATGAAAAAATTCTAATATCCAAATTAGTTCCACTCATTCCTTTTCAACTTAATCTTCCCCTGTCCCCTTTTCCTACCTCCCATCCTCCTGTGATTAAAATGCATACCTGATCTATTTTCATTAAACTCTGGAGAGGGGAGGGACATCCCCTTTCTATCCAAGCACTTTGGGTATTATAGCACTTGGAATGTAATCAAGGCATCAGCCCTCTTAGCTGGAGACAACACTTTGGAGTCCAAAATAAATGGATTTTCCTTCAACACTAGGAAGTAAAATCTTATCGCTTGGCTTTATGGTGACTATCTTTCAGTAGCACTTAAGAGGAGAGGATCGAGTGCGATGCCAAAAAATATGGATGAAAATGAAAAGGCTGTTTGAGGTGAGATGGGGATCAGAACGTCAGATGAGATAAAGTAAAACATAATGGAATTTCTATTTGAAAGTTCCACCTTGTGAGATGACAAGTAACTAAAATCCAAATGCACTTCAATCCATGTCACCTTGGTTTAGAAACATGTGTTCACTTTTAATTGTGCAAAGGTACAGGGTGAATGTTCAATTTAGGTTCAAAGCAAATGAAACAACCTACAGGTGCATTAGACTATTTGCATATTTAAAAGAGAAAGAAGAAAGAAAAGACTAATCAATAGCAATATTCAAACTGCTCTGCTTATGAACAATGTGGGCAGACTGCGAGCCTGGCATGAATGTTAAATGAATAAGAGGATGGGGGTTAGTAAGGACTTTGAATAAGCAGATCAGTGGGTGGTGAAAGAGAGAGAGGGGGGGAATACAAAACAAACCAGAGGAGCCTCAGAAAAAGAATCCCATCTGTAGTGATCCATCAGTTGGATTGGTGGGGAGAGAGAGAAGAAAGGAAGAGTGGGCACACTCAGCCACACAACTGCTGTGAAAGCATCATTCCTCCCTTTATTCTATCACAAATTACGTATTCAGCTGCATATCAACACTTAACAATTACCAGCAGCTCACCTGGGATATGGGAAGTGCCTATCTTGCAGACGATGCCAAATCTTTGTAGCCAATGTGTTTTCAGAAGCCCCTGCAGTGCCAACTTGAATTAGTATCAACAAATCACAGTGCAGGAAAAGCAGAAGACCAGGCTGGCCAGGGGTTAGCCATTTGTCAGTCTGATAAGGTGTAAATACAGCCACCAGGTTCAAAGGTCATCTTTGTGACAGAATCCATGCATATCAGAGATGTGAGACTTCACCTTGCAGTGCGAAGTTCTAGTAAGGAACTAGAGTCAATGCCACAGTAGTTTCTTAGGTAAGGTGAAAACTGTAAATCTGATAAATGCATACCATAAGTTGTCCTTCATTTTCCTTCAGTACAAAACATTTGAAACATTTCCATCTGTCTGTCAACAACTTCCTTCTCCAACTTCTAGGGAGCTCCCAGCTTTCCGCTGCAGGCTCTCAGTGAATGTGCAGTGATGAGCAGCAGTCACTGGTGTGTTTACAACATGCTCTTAGGGTCAAGCCAGAGGCCAAATACCCAGAAAGGGTCAACTATCCACCAGAGATACTTAATGAGCTGACAAGGATGCCCATTCAGTGCCCCTTTGATAGTTGCATCAGCCTTGCAGAAGAAATAGCCTGAACAAACGCTTCAAACAGACAGTGAAGCTGGACGCTCTCTACTGTCAAACACGGGGAGGAGTAACTTTTGCTTTTTTTAAAATCATGTCATTCTTTAACTCATGGGTTCAAGTCTTTGAAAAAGAACATATGAATGTATTACATATGAAACAAAACAAATTTCTCACATGAAAAAAATCACATGAGAAATTCACATATAGGTACATGTTGTTTTGGGATATTTTTCATTTGAAATATAATGTTTCACATGCAAATTGTATATAGACAAATTTGGCTGATTTTATTGCATGGTGTTAATGCTTTCATTGAGACTGACACACACATAAGCATTTATCCAGTTTAGAACTCTACCAAACTCAGAATTTTCGATTAAAGTTGAATGTGAAGGTAGTTGTTGTAAAGAATCAGTGCAGCTCTAAGTAAGAACTGTTGGAGTGACATGTGAACAATGTGTATGTTAGAGAATGTCCATGTGGTAGCCCGTAGAGACGGGCCGAGATGTCTCAAAGTTCCATTAAATGTTGCCATGACCCCTGTGGATGACCTATATATCCACTTTAAACTGCCCTTATCTACTCTCCCCTCCACCTCCAGTCCTTTTCCCCTCCAGCCCTAATTCCCCTGCTCAGTGTTCCACATCCTCAGTCTTTTCTTCTCCCCCTCTTCCATTCTTCAGGTCTTCAGCATTCGACCTTTGTTCTCCAACTCTTTTTTTTGACAGTAATTTCCACTCACATGGGATCTTTTTGCAGGCAGAAATACTGTGGAATGTGGGGGTAGGATTTCTGCTTTTACAGAGCAGAAGGATGATCAGATGAACTGCAGACTGAACCTGTGAGCTTCTGGCCTCAGGGCTGTCTCCATAAGCATCAAGCCTCCCAAACACCTGGAGTTAACTTCCTTTTCTTTACTTACATACTTATGATAAGCAGTTCTACCCCAAATCTGTCTTTTGAGCATCAGATGCTAACCCCTTGCAATGCCAGTGGATTGCATGATGATCTGTTTTCATGAGCGAAAAAGGAAACGAAACATTCATAACAACCACCTCTGCTCCTGTACCATAATCTACTTCCGCCTCATCCATATAGTCATTCAAAACTGTTCACTGGACTGGTCACTGACTGGACATGTCATTCAGAGAGTTACTTCCTCAATAAACAAAACACCAGATTCGTCAGTTTTTCGTCAGAGGGAAACAGGCGCTCTGATGCCCACTAACAAGCTCAACAAGGTTGTGTGTGGTGATTGAGATGGAAACAATGTACCGCAAACCTTTTACAATCACCTAAAGCAAGCCAACAGAACTTGCATATTTGATTGGGGTTCACATTTAGAATGTTAATTGCAGATGTAACTCATTTCAATTGACGTGATTACCGCAGTGATACCGCAAGATACCATGGTAATGCTGCGGCGGCAGTGAAGGGGGGTGGGATAATTTATTCAGGAGTAGCTGCACTGCATATCAACAACCACCAGGTGGTACATGTGACCAGTCCAGATGCAGTGTCTGTCTGTCTCTCTGCAGTGAAGTCAATACAAAATGGCAACCATGCTCTGTGAGAAGACACGACTGGTGAACATGGAAACGCTGTGAAACATTTTGAGAATGAGTCACAGCACTGTTATATTTTCTGCTGGGCCTGTACAGTATACTTAAATGTTACACAGTCTTAATTTCATTATGTAATGACATTTAAACCAATCATCTATCAACACAGTTTAGACCTCAATATATGAAACGTGGAAATTTGTTGCTCCTCAGTATTTGTAATTGACTGAACATCAGATTACCCCAGAAGATGAAAGAAAACTGATTTGTTCTCCTAAATATTCAGAGTTACACTGACTCCAAAACACACTGGATGTGTATCATTCACAGAAAACCTCCTGTGTCTCATTTGTGTTCATGTTCTGTGAAAATCCAACAGTAGTGAAGTTTTTGCATGCTCCTGAGTGCCTTGCCTCTCTCCCGCTAACGTCAACAAACAACTGGCATAACGACACAACAACACAACAAAAACTGCGCTATCCAACTAGAAACACCCTGCAGATATTAGCTCCTCGGCTAATGAGACAGCTAGCTGCCTCCATCAACCACTACACATTTCACAACATTCAACAACAACTCGCCCACTCCTGAGCACACACAGCTAAAACAACATTATTTCCTCAACAAACAAAGGAGCAGAAAACAAAATCCAGAGCGATAGCAGAACACAGCTTACTCCTTTTGTTTTTCCTGTTGGTAGTCCAAAGGTCGTAATAAGCACACATTTCACAACAAAACCGCAGTGTGTTTGCTCCCTTGCCACAGCCAGTTGCTTTCTCGACCACAGCGCGTTGCTCCCCAGCCACAGCTCATTGCTGACCAACCACAGCTCACTGAGCCTAACAGTGTTTAGTGAACATGGTTGGTAAAAAGAAGGTGGCGGTTTGCAGGTCGGGTTGGGTTCGGGTGGTCGATTAATGCATATTTGTGCGAGAAGGGCAGTGCAGATTGGCTCTCATGGGCCAGCATCCTCAGCGCAGCAGGAGCCTCTGTGCGTGTGTTTGCGTGTGAGTGAGCGAGTGCACGTACATACAGCAAGGGGGGGCTGACTGATGCTTTGCTGAAACACGGTGCAAAACACATTAGACATCTTTTATGTAATTATGAGAAGTGTAAGTGAGGAAAAAGACATCACCTGCAATAGTCTCGTGCTGCAAACACGTGTGCAACCACGTGAGCGTGAGCACCAGGATGAGTGTACAGCTCATTTAACGGCCACAGGTGTCACTAATGAGAAAGAATTTCTGATTATGCATGCAGACTATCTCAGTGGGCTTTTCAGTGCAGCACAGTGCATGTGTCAACCTGACCCTTTATTTCATGATGAAATATACCAAAATAATAATGGAAAAGGAGGGAATGACACTATTACACAAATACTTTGAATAAAAAGTATCTTGTGATCCTGTGTCACTACCAACTCTATACACTCGCCATATATTCCACTATCCAGGGGGGACACATCAGGGATGCCTGTTATCTCCGCTACTCTTCGCCATGGCAATTGAACCATTCTCTATGGTGCTCAAGACTTCACCCCATTTTCAAGGTATCATGCACTAAGGCTCCTAGAATCAGTAAAACTATTTTACAGAGACCAAGAAATAGTGGCGGCCTCGCGCTAACTGGTGTAGCCTAGGGGCGCAATCATAACACTCATCCCACTGTCTGCACTGGTTTGTTCTTCTCTCCCTCTATCATCCTCCCACTACTCTTCAAACCTATTGTGTGCTGTTCACTTTAAAGGTATGCATACAGTTCCACCATCATTTTAAGTTTTCTTCAGCATCATGTCTAGGGCCTATTAGCAATAACCACTTATTTACTTCCTCCATATTGGACTCGACCTTTACTCTATGGAACAGATTGGGTATCAATCGTTTCAAAGACCGATATGATGGTGATATTTTTTTCTAGCTTAAATTCTTTATGTCTTAAATTTAATCTTCTCCATTCAAACTTGTTCTGTTATCTTCAGATCCATCACTTTGTATGTACAAAGTTTGATTCCTCTCCTGGGCCCCCTCAAGAATCCAAATGGGAGAGTCTTTTCAAACTAAATCCTACTCAAGGGGCTTATATCTGAAATTTATCCAAACACCATGTCCTTGATCGGTAATACAGTCTCCAAATCAAAGTCCAGACAGGAGGGGGAACTGGGAATGGAGTTGGCAGAGGATTGGTGGGATGCAGCATTAGAAAGAGTGAATTCTTCATCGTCCTGTGCTCAACTCAGTCTAACCCAACTAAAGGTGGTGCACAGAGCCCATTTCAGTAAATCTAGACTGCATGAAATTTATCCGATTCGAAATGTGACCATTGCAGCAGTCTAAAGGCAGAACTCTCACACATGTTCTGGTCTTGCCCAGTGTTGGAATCATATTGGTCTTCGATTTTTGGTGTACTCTTGATGTAATTAATAACAGCATAACATAATAACAGCTTACAGCCATGCCTGTTGTTGGCCATCTTCAGGGTATCAGCAGAGCCCTATGCTTACAACTCCAACGAGGCTGACATGATTGCTTTTGCAACACTTTTATCCAGGTGAAGAATACTCCTAACCCCGAAATCGCCTACACTCCCTTCATTCTCTGCCTGGCTGAAAGATATGATGTAATTTCTGCACCTAGAGATCAAATTTACACTTAGAGGGTCCAGCAAGCACTTTCTTAAAAAGTGGCAACCCTTTGTTTCTTATTTTAGTAGGTTGTCTGTTCTTCCTTCTGTTGAGTCTCAAAGGCCAACCAGATGTTTCAACAAGAAACAGAGGGAGTCCTTAAGAAATGCAAATTCAGCAGGACAAAGGAGTGACTGGTATTCCCTCCAAAGACTACACCGTCCAGCATTGGCACCACAACTCTTCCCTGGACTCAACAAAGCAGCAAACTAAAGCATCTGTTTCTCCATGGACATGGTAACATACTGGGCATAGCATAGGACAACACATGGCCAAAGCACAGGACTGCTTAATTTAGTTGATGTTAGCATGCTTCACACACAGTGACTACTAGGCCTTGCATGCAACTAACCTCTTCCTAACCCGGCACCTTTATCCTACACCAATTGACCTTAAACAGAGACCCACAGACATTTAACACCCAGCTTTGCACACTTTGCTTCTGGCAGCACATGTGGTTTAAAGACACCACATGGACTGGCCTTTTGTTTTCTTTGTCAGCCATATTGTCTGCATGCCTAGTGTTCAGTCACCATTTGACTTCAGCCATCCTGCTATTGTTTTCCCCTATTTGCAGTTCACATGCTAACACAAACACGCACACACACACACACACACACACACACACACACACACACACACACACACACACACACACACACACACACACACACACATCTGTATATAGCCTCTCTAGTTGGATTACATATTGTGTGTTTTGCTCTTTTATCTTTTTAAATAAACGTTTTTGGATATACAAGCTGTCTAATGTGGCAAAAGAATGAGTTTTACTAACATCTGCTTTGCAAAGAACTCCAAAATCCTTAATTCATAACTGTCTATTGATATGGTAATTGTGGTTATAGTTATTACGTTAATTATTAATCAGAGTTCTAAGTTGATAGTTTAGTAAATTATGAGACTGAATCAATTGACTGGCTATTTTTTTCCCTGACCCCAGGATGGTGCCCCGTTATTATAAATTCTTATTAATAATTTCTATTGATTTTAATAAGTAATAATTATCTTTGATAATCATTAATTATTGCTGATAGCCAAACCTGTAACCAATCAATGTACCACTTAACTCCATGGTCAAGCTGAAATAGAGGTTTTTTTTCATTTTTATTTTACTTTATTTATTTTATTTTATTATGTTTTATACTTTTTTTTTCTCTCTTCTTAACTATCTTCTGTCTCTCTTTTTTTACTATAGTATCTCTTCTATTTCTTCTTTACTATCTTGATGAACCTGATGCTATTCAGACGTCTTTGGTTTGGCATTTGTTACTCCTCTCTCTCTTGCTCTTGAGGTTAAGACAACACAGTTACTGTCCAGTAAATGTCAACACAATAATACATTTAAGTACCTATATCAAATATCTTTATTCTCCAGAACAGCAGGGCAAATTAAACTTTCACTCTTGACACTCTTGCACACTGACATGAAATACATATTTTGTTGTGCATAATAAAACCTGCTTCAATAGGAACAATGTTCTGCTGTCATCAGAAAAGTCCTCTACTTGTACCACAAACTGTTATTAAAATGTGACAGGAAAGAGCAGTGTGCATGGAGGTGGTAAGGTGGATGAGAACAGAAGAGGAGATTAAAGAGAGCTGAGAGCTTTGAAATATGATCATAATTGATCTATATAGCATGAACCACTCAAACAGGACCTCTCTGTCTTGCTTACATACAGTTCACACAGAAGCTACTGACACAAATGGAAACTATTCAACTTGAAACATAAATCACACAATTCAACAAACAAATCAGGCCTTTCATACCAATCTAGGAGACATATTTCCCTATTCAGATCACTTTTGAAACCTTAATAAAAAAAACAAACATCTCTCAAGCACTTTAGTGTGTTTCTGTGACCTCTGATTGCATTCAATTGATCCTTCCCTTCACTAATTATGTGATCTGGCAGCAGAGCCAGCTGTAAGGTCTGCTTAGAATTCAGAAGCTTTTAATGAGGACAGCCGTGACATGTCAGCGCCACACTGACATCACCATCATCACTGCAATCATCACCACTGCCGTTTCCCCATCGTTGCAGCAGACTTAGTCACAGCCCTGTCACCGTCTTGTCACGCAACCAAACAAGAAAATCGCCCTTGGTCAGTGGTCACAAAGACAGCAGGGTAGGGCCTTCAATGACATGATAGGTTGACATGATGAGCCTGCAATTAAATTTGATGATGATAATGACGGGAGAATGATCCTTTGAATTGATGATTATTTCTAAAAAAAAATCTTAATAACAGGCTGAAACAGAATTTGTTTACCTTCATACCACTATGTTCTGTTTTTTTTTTAAACATCCTCCACCTGCATACACAATAATGAAGAGCAGTGGACCAGAAGACACTGTGTCAGGCTTAGCTTTTGGTCAAACATTGTACTTTTCTAGTGCTGATCAAAGTCAAACTTTAAAGAGGAGTGCACATGATGTATCTGTTGTGAAAGCTGTCTATTTATGTCAGTCCTTGGTGTATTACGTACTGTACCATGATGGCATCAGGCAGAGCCCTTGCTATTAAAAGAAACAATAATAAACACTACTTTTATTAAATCAGTGTTTTCATGAGAAGAAATGCAAACTACAATAAACAGTATGGATGGAAAATTACAGCATTGTAAAACCAGATTATATATCATTCAATCAGTTTTCACTACAAGACTTCAGTCTGGAAAACACCCACTCAAAAGTCTGGTCAGTCCAGTCAGGTACACATCAGTGCTCTTCTCAAAACTCATGAACCTTGCTAACAACTATTGAGAGTGGGATTTGGAGATGTAAAATGTATTGAGAAACCACTCAGTATTTCCAGTTTGACAAGAGTGATGTAATTGTCCAGTATGGTTAATGTTGATGTCTGATGTTAATGATGGGAACTTTTCAGTAATTTAGAGGTGAAACTATTAGTTGATTAATCCATAAATTGATCCAAAGAAAAAATAATCTGAAACTATTTTGATAATCTATCAATTGTTAATGTCATTTCTAAAGCAAACATGTCAAACATTCCTAATCATAAGAGTATTTACTGCTTTTTTGTCTTATTTGATAGTAAACTGAATATCCACACATCACTGTGGGCTTTAGGACATTTTTTTCATTTTCTGATGTTTTATAGAGCCAATGATTAAGCAAAATTATTTATTTTCTACAAATTGAAAAATTAGCCAGATTAATCAATAATCAGAATAATAATTAGTTACAGTCCTACAGTCAGTTATAAGTGTGATATACAGTGTAATATAATATGTCTCTCCTAATTAAATTAATTTAAACATGCAACAATGTCACACTGGCAGAAAGTTGATACTGGATGACTCTGCAAAACCCCAGATATACAAGGTTAAGATTAAGGTTAAACAATGAAAAATGTCCAAAAAACATTAATTGTTAAGACTGTGATGAGATGTAAAATCTGATCCCTGGCATGTAAGTTGAGTGTGTTACTTGCTCACACATCAGCCTTACTTTAATTAAAAAAAGGGCACATTGTTTCCTTCACTGGTCAATCATCTGGTATGAACATAATTCCTGTTGAAGTATGTCAAAGAGATAAAGTGTCTAAGCTCCTCCAAAATAAATCAGATGATAACACAACAAGGCATTGTTGTGGACATACTGCACGTCTTATCAGAAACTCTCAAACTACTGAAACATGGAATCAAAATAAACATGGTGCTTGAGCATTTGTCTTCTGTTGTGCATGTTGAACTGAGCAGAGGTCAAACACCTTTAAACCAAAAAAAACCAGGTTAATCTAAATTAGAGATCAAATTGCAGTTGTACATATCTTAAAAGTCATGTTGTTTGTTCCAGCCTGGAGCAAAAATGCACGCTATGTCTGATCTGAGTCCACCTGGAGAGGAGGAGGGAGTTTTCTCTCACAGGAGTCGTGACTCTCTGTCAGCATGAATAATGTTAATGTGGGCTGAACACACTGGTGCTCAGGGAGTCATTTGACATTGGCGCAGTGGGTGGTGTGTTCATGAGCAGTTTGACATGAAGGGGAACAAACGTGAAGAGACTCTCATCTCAAAGCATCTTAATGATGTGGCTGCGAGGTGGCCCTGCCCTGCCTTCTGCCTCTCACTGCCATCAGTGCCATCATGTCTCCCCTCCGCCACATTTATCATAATGAGCTATAACATATATTACACCCTCTGAGCAAAGATGAGACTGAGATTTCATAAATAACAAATGGCTGCTATGGATGATATCTTTCTTCTCTTTTTTTTTTACTCTTTCTTGCAGTTTATCTTTCAGCTGACAGTAATATGCCCATATCAGATTAAAGGTTTCCACAGAATAACTTTCTTAATGGGTGCCCCATTTGGCAGTGAGCAACAGAATAAATAGCTTTAATAGTGGTGTTTTTGAAGTGCTAATATGCTAACATTTTCCAGATGAAAGGAAAAAGGATTCAGAAGGAGCTCAGTAAAGTTTGCTATCCTGACAAAGATGATTTGGACAAATGCAGCTCCCTTTCACTCAGATATAATTGACTGAGAGGACAGAGACAATGGCAAGAGAGAAATCCCATCTCCATGTCAAAATTGGTGTGTGTGTGTGTGACAGAGAGGGAGGAAAAGGGATCTCTTCCTCTCATTTGTCCTTTTATAATGTTCAGTGGAACAACAGTGATTGAAGTGTTTGTGCTGCAGAACAGATCTAATGAGCTTTGGCTTCTCTTTGGGGAAAAGATCATTTTGTGTTTCAAAGGTGATCACTTTGGAAGAACATTTTGTTCTGACTTTGGGGAGTTGCTTTGTTCGAACGTTTCATTCTGAGAGGGGCAGAGATGAGAGTGTGTGGGTGGGCATGTGTGTGGGTGTGTGCCCGTAACTATGTTGGATTTTCTATAACGGGCAGTCCAGAAACAATGGAGCAATTTATTCTGGACTTTTAGCCTTTTTTAGAGTCATAGTAAAGATCTTGTTTGACTCCAAAAATATGTACTTTCCAATAAGTCATCCTTTATTTTGGGTTTATAAGTTGTAGCTAATGGATTTATTACTGTTAATAAATGCTTACAAATGCTTTATAGATCAGTAATAACCCAATAATAAGGACAAGTTTTAGGTTGCCAGAAAAATCCCCTTCTTCTACAAGCTGGACACTTTCTTTGTATTTTTAACTCTTTAGTTCATCAAGAAGAACCACTAATATACCAAAATTATTTTATTACAACTTAATGCAGAACTATTTATAAATGAATTATTAACATTTGCAGATGGCTCACTACTGTAACATGCTAGTAATCCAAAAGTCACTGTTATTAAAAAGATAGGGCTGGTGATATTCTATATTTTTGTTGATGTCAACAAATCCCATGAAAAGACGAAAACGAACGATGTCTTTGTCCATCTCCCTACAGTCTAAATCTGTCAGATCCAAGCCCATTGGTTCCCACTGAAGATGTAAAGTAATAGTAATTTTCTAAAACAGCTGGTCACTGTAGTTTTTAGCAAATGTCAGTCAAACAAGAGGAAATAGTGTATTTGTTGGCAGATTAATACACATTTGGTTGGTTCTAGTGAGTATTTCTGGCAGCAAGATGGTATGTGTGGGGTTGAATGTGTGTGTTCATGGTAATGAAGGAACATGTCACCAAGTGCAACACTGTAACTCACTGATGTGTTTTTAATAGTTTTTGGAGGAAAACGGCACAGAGGAATAACATATACTTACACAATACTTGTTAGTAGATAAATTGATTGTTGGTTTGGGTCTGTATGTGAGATTTGTTGACAGTAAGAGAAGTAATGTGAGTTTCATTCAAATGTAAGTCCTTAAAATGCTTTTGCCTTGACCATTTTAAATGAAATTCGCTTTCTTAGGAAATGGCAGGTCTAAAGCCTTAGACTGTTCAATAGGAATACCGGCTGTTATTAGCCATTAAACCACTTAAATTGCCTTTACTTTCTACAGTTGGAACACACTTTTTCAGACCACTTTCAAATGTTCGTAGTGTGTGTAATGATATAGAATATTCTGCCAGTAAACACAGCCAGTGTCTGACCTTTTCTCATTTATTGTTTGGACTCAGCAGGTTGCCTCATGCTAGCTGGAGGCTTCGTTTTTTCACCAGCAGCTGCATAATGGAACCATCCCTCTCTTTTCTCCTCCTCCTCCACGTCTTCCCCTCACTCCAGCTTGACCCCATCATCCCTCCACCCCCTCATCTACCCGTCCCTGTTGCAATCCTTCTTCCTCTCCCTTCTCCTTCTCTCTGGCACTGTGGTGAATTATAGGCTCATGAATCGCTCCATTTCCAAGTCTCAGCATTTCTTGCTTGGCCCGCTGACCCTTCTTTATTACCACAAACCCCCGTCAGTAAATTTGATCAGTCACATCCCGACCAATCTATGATTCATTTCTTACCTCTAGCAAAGACTAATCTAAAGGCTTTCAATATTTCAATAAAGAGGTGTTCTTTGGAGAAAAAAGTGTATCAGTGCTAATAAAAAAAGCAAAATTATTCAATAATGTATTTGAAAAGTGCAGATGGTTCCCTCTCTCTTTCTCCCTCACACACACACAAACACACACACACACACACACACACATTCATGCTCTCCTTTTCATATTTTTTGGCAAGCCCATAAAAGTTGAAACTGAACCTGCAGTCACACTTGATGCTGCAGTATAAAATGAGAGTGAAGTAAAAAACTGAAGTTGAAACCAAAGGGGGTTGGTAGACAGGCTGTGTGTGTGTGTGTGTGTGTGTGTGTGTGTGTGTGTGTTCCCCAGAGGTGGAAGCCCCTGCAGTGCAACCCAGTGACAGACAATAGTGTTTGACACTAAAAGATCTGACTCTTTGCCAGGTCAGCTATATGCTGCTGTCAGGAGAATAGTTTTCAATTCAAGGCTGCATATATGATATTTAGCATTTATCTGTGACAACAAACAAGCCTCTGTCCTAAAGCCATAGAATTCTCTCATCTAATGATTTTATCAATATCTTATGTCACAGAATTGATGGATGGAAAAAGCAGTCTGTGACTGTGGACTAGTGTTAGATTGCCAAATATTGATTAGACAATCATAAATGATAGGATGAACATTTTGTTCATGCCCATGGCTTACTGCGTTACTGCAATTACTGGATGCCTCAGAGAAACAAATATGGAGGCTGCTTGCATAAACAGATTGTAATTGTGGAGAGCAGTGAACTATACAGGACATCTTGTCAGGTTGTTAAATTTATTTTTATAAGTTGCAGAAAAATCCACATGGAGGGCTTCTGCCTCCTGCACCATCAGTATCCATATTTCTCTCTTGTAAACTATCCTTGTAAACTTAACTTTAAAGTTTGGGCTCATCATTTGAAGCTCTGCTGCAGTAAGATGACAATGAATTTCCATTCCAGTTTATCATACATATCCCAAACACTACAGTTCCCAGCAAGTACTGCTGTAACATCAGGAAAGGACTCCTGCTGTAAATTTCTAAGAGATGGAATGTGGACTCTCAAAGAGCAGACTCTGTGATACATATTAAAGTATTTCACATGCTGTGGGTATTGCTTGTTTTTTCTAGCTTATGCTAGTGTAGGGGCTTCCTGGAGGTCTTGCATCCCCTGGATGCGTAAATATTGTCCATCACTGTGTATTTTAATCAGGCTGCTAAAGATTGATGTCTGCAGCCCGTCATGTTAACGGTGGGCATCCATCAAAAAGGCCACGGCAGTTTACTCCTGTCAGCACAGAGTGTCTCACACATGTATGCACCGTCAAGGAATGGACATACAGTGGCAAGGACACACACACACACACACACACACACACACACACACACACATACACATACACACACACACACACACACACACACACACACTTTTTTGATAGACATTCCCATAGATCAGAGCCACACAGGGTTATGTTGGTATGCTATCCCAGGAGAAAGAGCTCTTAAAGGATATGGAAATTAATCAGAGTCAACAATATTCCAAGAAATTGGTCAGTCATATGAGTGTATGAAATATTTTGTCAACACACAACAGCAGCTGCATAACCACGCTGATAAGAAGTAAATATTAGGTGCTTATATTTACTCCATTTTGGCAACAGCTTTACACAACCCTGAAACAGAAGAAAACATGCATTATTCAATCAATGCAGCTGGCATTTGTTTTCATTTCCTGTTTAGTTTTGCTGTGGATATAAATCAAACATTAGATTTATTATTATAGCAACAATACCCAAGAGGGAGTTCATTACGGTGAAATATGAGATGAAAGCTACTCCTAACTACCTCACTAGTTAGCTTTCAATCCAATCCATTAAGCCTGGGCTCAAAAAGCCTGGTTGCTTAAAACATCTGTCTGAGCATTCAGATTGATGTTGGCTGGATATGCCAGGGGTGTAAAATAATTATCAGTGGTGTCAACTGCTAATGCTCCTAAATATCCACAAGGTGATTAATGTTAATAATGCATGTGAGAGGAAGAGGATGTGGTCACAGAGGAATATTTGTTTCACTTCTTGGTTTCCTGAACATTACATAGCAATAGAGGAATCAATTAAGTGTAATCACATTTTAATGGCATGGTTATAAAGATGTGTACTATTTTGCTCCAGTATTAGTTATTCAGGTGATGGACTTTAACACGGGATACTGCTGTTTGGGTCATGTTTCCTACCACTAGTCAACATTGGTTTCTTTTAACCATGACTGTGTCGTTCCATAACCTTAACTACATAGTTATTATTGTAACCATGGCGACAATGTTCCCCTAACGTTAAAGATCACCTCCAGCCATGTTTTAAGATGTATATAAAATTCTCCTCTTTGAGTGATAATGTGTCTGACATGTTTTTTTCCATTAACAAAAGTTCAATTATCTTGTTAAATTCCTTAAAATTATATCCACTCCTCCTTCATTAAAAATATCAGAATCTATGAATATGCGGATAGATTTCAATACAGAAGATTACTGCTGGTTACAAGATGTCTCCAACATCACTGAAAAGTCCATTCTCACATTCTTACAATTTTGTGGGTTGAATGTTGGACCAGGATTGTCTTCCAAACCACTTGTGAAGTCACAAATCATGCGTGTAGGGCCTGCCCCTTAAAATCTGATCTTCAGTGAGCACAGAGAAACTTCCCACTTTCAACAGATGAATGTGTAAAACGGCCTTCTAGTGTCAAACTCTGCACATACATCATTCTTCATCATCACAGTGAAGCTCAAACATCCAACTGTAAGAACAAGAAGACAAATATATTTTTGAGTGGAGGGGAACTTCAAGGAAGTAGAAATTTTAATCTAAATCATAATCTTTCACTAAGCCCTTTTTTGTGCCTAAACCCATTCAAACGTCAACCACAGCATTGTCATATCATAAAACTGATTTATTTGTAACAGTTTAGGAAAGAACAGACAAATGATGTCGTCCTGCTGATAGGGGTGCCAGATCAGAGCATCGAACATCGTTCTAGAGGACAGTCACAAACAACATATTTTGCTGTTGAGCCTAGAACCACCACAGGTTTTTCAATTGCATATTACTATGTTTACATAAAATATTCATGTCCCCCAGTCTTTCACTTTTCCTAAAATAATGTTGTGTAGCACCCCCATTGTTAAAAATAGTGAAGATGAAACCACATTAAAACACAGGCATTTATACCTATAACCACATAAAATTTACCCGTATATGAAATGCATTTATTTCTCTATAATTTATGTTTAAATATTCTAAGTTGCTAGGCAACGGCATTCATTGGAGTGTATGATTTGACAACCATGGATATAAAACACTAAATGCTACATACCATAATGGCTTGCCATTCTGGGATGGAACCATATGGCAGCTGTCCAGTTTTAAACTTGCTACTCGCTATAATTGGAACCTATAGTGAAAGAGACCTATGTTGTATGTACCTATGTCTACCAATACTCCAATACTGTTTTTTGTTCAAAGTAATGAGCGTAAGACAACTGTGCCTGTCTGGACTGAACCAAAAAAACAAAGATTCTGGTAGAATTTTGATTATAGCTATAAGAGAACAAATCATGCTTTCAAGCATGAAGATAATCTCATAATTGTGCATTTATTTTGCAGAAAATGATTTTATTTTTTCAATTTTGCCTTAACTTCATATGTAAGAACTGTCTTTGGTATTTTGATGGGTAATATACTACATTAAGCAATGTCTTTTATGTAGAAACCCTAAATAAAATTCAGTATTACGGCCTATATTGGCAGGCAATTACAATCAGAAAAGGGGTTGAAGAGCCTTGCTAACTGTAAATGAGGAATTATTTTTGATGATAAAGCAAGTTTCGCCTTCAGCAGAACTCCTGATGGACTCATTGCAATTCTTTTTTATTCTCATCGCAAGTTATGGACATTAAATTTACCATGATAATGCTGAGAAATTGCAGGATTTTTGCAAAATTGCAAGCTTGACGTGCACTGCTGAAGTACAAATCTCCTTTTTCTGACTGGATGACTTTACCTAGATGTGGTGAACATGTAACGTTAAGTGCAACCCCTTAGCCTCAAATGTTGGCTAATTATGAGGTTGGTTAGTGCTCTGTGATGCTGTCAAGGATGTGGCTAACATTACTGTTATCTTCATTTGCCTGGGCTTCACTTTTTAGATGTAGATGTAACGTAGCTGGCTTGCTGTATTTGTCTTGAGCTATCATGAAATGGGATTTAGGGGTGAAGATGAGCACTTCTCCTTGTCATTAACATCTTGTATGTTTACACTTGATTGACAGCTGCTTAGCGGTCAAATGTTATATAAAGGTAATATTAATAACTTTGTTATAATGTTACAAAATGTTACCTTTGAGCACTAAGTTAGCATAGCTAACATTAAGACAATGCTGGTTATAACTTATCTGTTTAGCTAACAGATCAATGCTTTTGAGAGCTACTGTAGCAATCAGCAAGCAACTTTGACTTAGAACACAGCTGGTCTGTTACTGGATGACTTAATATTGGTAGTTACCTAGTTTACTAACTTTTTGTAGTTTTAGTCGACCCATATGTAAAAAGAAAATTTAGGCTACTTTGGTCATTTAAATAACATAGGTTATCTTGTTATGTGATGAATGTTGTTTTATATCACACCACCCAAATATGCAAATATTTACATCTAATACTTATTTTCAGTGTCATTTTAGACTGATTTATACTGACGGCCATGCAGAGTGATTAGTGTTCTTAAAGATATTTAGATTATAAAACAATATTAGTGTTACAGTCACAACTACAAATCAACCACAATCCTTTTTTTATAACTGAGCAAACAAAGGAGATGGAGGATGATGCAGATAGACACTGACACACTTACCAAGAATACAGAAAGATTGGCAGGCCTGTTTTTATGCATAGACACACACTGCTCTAAAGGAGGAATGTTCCAGTGAATTTGGTACTTCGTTTAATGAAGCAACCTTTATGGTTTTATATGTTATAACTAATGACCTTAACAATATTAATACATCATTTGCAAGTGCGTTACAGATCAGTAATCTAATTCAACAGGTGTTTATGTCTTGTCTTTTTTCTCAGGCTGGACACCTGCTTTGTCTTTCTGCTCTTTCTTTGTTTATTACTAATGGACTATTCAACCGCTGACTGACATTCAGTTATCAAACTGCAGACCTGAGGAATTATTTAAGAACTTTTTATGAATTGACCTATTCTTCTTTGTATCATCCAGTTAGTTTTTTGTTACAGTTTTGTTAGTGCTCAGTCACAGTGAGGTATAAAGTTAAGTGCTTTGCATTTATAATTGCAGATGATTTACTATGTTGCAGGCAGTCCAAAGGTTGTATTTAGTAATGATTCCTTACTGATTTAAACAACATTAGTAAATTACATTTTAAATGTAATAAACCTATTATTTATCACTTATAAACCCTTTATAAAAGATGCTTTGTTAGAGAGTGGTACTCAGTACAGTTTGTTAGTCCTCGGTCACAGTGAGTTTTAAGTGCCTTGCTCATGGACACATAAGCAAAACATTTGGCTGTTGCTGAGGCTAGCTGAAAGCTTACTGTTAAGGCTGACTCTCTAATGGGCAGGCCATTCAACCTAGTTGACTAAAGAATAAGGATCAATATGTCAAGTATAAAGATGTTAGGATGTGTATATACTTTACCACTGACTTACAAGAGAGTCAAACAATTAAGAAATTCCAATAATAATATAAAGGACATTGGATTCTCATTACTTTCAATTGAGCCACAGTGACAAAAATATGAAGAATATGAAAGCCATGAGACTGAATATACAGTGCTTCTCTTCAGCTGCACTATTTAAATTAAATAAGAGCTTCACTAACAGACAAGGCAGATTGCGAGGCGGATAAATTGGGAGTGAAAGGCAGACAAAGCAAAATAGTTGATTAAGTGAGTAAGGAGGATGGGAGAGATGCAGAGAGTGACGGAGTCCACTAAAGTAATCGATGCCCATTCACAGCAATTCACTATTCAGTCAAGGAGGACAACACAGAGAGCCTGAAGGACTACAAGTCTCCATCTTACACTAAGCGGATAGCACTGTTCATCTGTTCATATTTAGTGTGTGAGAAAATACAATTATATTTTATCAATGATAAAACTCTACTTCTGATTGGGACGTGTGAGCATAAAAAACATTTTGGGTCCCAGTTGTCAGCTGCAGCACTGCACTGATTCTGACTGGCTAAAATAATTGCTATCATCCAGGCGGCAGGCAGCTCAAGGTTACTATATGGGTCTATACTTAGCCATTGCAATTTATGCCACAGTCATATCAGTATAATGAGCAGTTCATAGAGACCCTAGTATGCTGTTTAGTGTCAGCCAGAATGTATCCCTGAAATGAAAGACAATATGTCAAGGGATGAGTAAGGTTAAAAAAGACTCTCACGTGGCAACAATGGCTGCAGTAAGACTCTCACAGCATTCAGCATTGACAATAAGGATCCTTGTGGTTGATGATTTTAAATGTAACACGTGAGCTTGAGTGTATTGACTGAAGGTTATGTAACCAGTGTGGGGACTGTGGTGGGGGGGGGGCATTCATCAGAGAGCTTGTAAGATTGGGAGTTTGGATGGAGCAGGCAGACAGACTGTGT
Organism: Thunnus albacares; assembly: GCF_914725855.1. Taxonomy (NCBI): domain Eukaryota; kingdom Metazoa; phylum Chordata; class Actinopteri; order Scombriformes; family Scombridae; genus Thunnus; species Thunnus albacares. The sequence continues at coordinate 1,048,876 of NC_058118.1, read as the reverse complement.
TGACATCAGTGGCAAAAGCAGAGACAGCAAGGATGGTGGCCATCTGCAGTGCCAGGTGTGAGGACATACACCAGCCATTTGTCCACCACTATAAAGAACAGTGGTGGACATTGTGCAATATGCTCCGTAATGTCACACTTTGATGTAGGTGCTTAACAAAATATGAGAAAGCAATGTTAAAAGTAAGTAGAAACAGGACTGGCTGTCATCCAGCCAAATGTTACATCTCCTCTTTTAACAGCTTTTAACATACTGGGAAGCATCAGCAGTTTATAGCCTACTATTGTACTCACAGCTATATCAAGTGAACCTTCATTTCATCAAACACACATTCAGGAACAAGCTCAAAGAGGGGAAAAAAAGCTGGGTTGAAGTGAAAGTTAAAGTTTTACTCATTTACATGAGTAAACCTTTTACAACATTTTGCTCAAGTTGATGATATGCTCGTTAGGCCTCTGTAAGGGACTACTCATTATTTATGAGAGGGAGGGGTTGGTGCAAAATGGGGGAGGCATGTCTATGCCTATGTTTTTTATTTTGGCTTAGGAGACAGACATACAACTTTAAATGGTTGTGTCTGTATTTATTTTAAATACGTTTTTCTGTTCAAAATATGTGTTTTACTATTGTATGGTGACAGGACTCACAAACCGTTTCTGAGGAAATAAACCATTCAAACCTGCCTATTCAGTTTGTGTTGGAATGTGAAGGGTTAAATGAAAGAAGCCCCTTTTGTCAGCCTATCAGAATTTTGCGCCTCCACAGTTGCTGGGAAGAAAATGCTGCTTTCAGCTCTGTGACTGGTGGTCCAGCTATAATTTTACAGAAGGTGGAGTAATTCAAATGACAGTAAAATTGACCAATCATAACCATATCTTCCCTCTAAATGGGTGGGCTTTGTTGTCGCTACTTTATGACAAGTTCAGCCTGCTGTGCACTGTGAATGGGTCTGCACCATTACCACACTGGTACACCTGTGGTTCGACGACAGAGTCTGCACACCATTGGACAGTTATCGTAGCTGGCAGATACGCCAGATCTGCTGCCCAATTTCAGCGGCGAGAGCAACGTTTATGTCTCCCATACAAACAGAAAGAAATCAAGGAAGATTGATAAAACAGAGAACTGACGAATGTCAGGCTTACATAAAATCATCTTGTGAACATTACTGTCCATGCTGGCAATTATTTGTCAGCTAGGAAAGCTACTATGGCTTTTGCCCTGTAGGCCATTTACGTGGTTGCTGCTGCTGGTTGACAGATTACACAGATTACAGGCAGATTACACTTCATTTAAACACATAGTTTAAACAGTTTTCTCAGCCTTCGCCATTACATGTTGAGCAATACACCGGAACACTGAAATGGAGCAGACTCAATCACAAGATAGCGGGAATAAAAAGATAAAGAAGCCGGGAATAACCATGGCTAGTGAGGATTATCCATGCCTTTTTCAAGATTAACTTTTAATGAAAAGTTGGAGTTAATCGGCAAAGGAAGACCTTCACCAGAGTAAACCAAGGCTTTCTTCAACTCCAGGATTATCTGCTGGTTTTGGTGATAACTCTCACTCCCTCTGTGCTGTTTGCTCATTACGTTGGTTGGACTAAGTTAGCTAAGTCTTATTGTTTCAGAGCTGGAATTGTCATAGGTAACTTTTGCAGTACTAAAAGAGAGGATGCAGTAAATTGGGTTTAAGAGTCACAGCTCACTATTAAATGCAACGGTTTGAAAAGGTCAGCCATTGCTTTTTGTTTTCTCCAATACTACCTATCTTTGGTGTGAATATAATAAAATATGGTTATTTATGGTGGATGGAGGGTCATGCATTTTCCCCCAGTGGCTCAAGGAGGCTCAAGGAAAAATATTTGTAGCTCCAGGGGAGGGTCAAGATAAAAAATAAAAAAGTTACACCCCAGCCACCCCCTCCCTCTGATAAATAACAAACAGTCTCTAAGCGCAATAAAACCTTTGTGAGTAGAAAGCCAACAAGTACTTCAAACCACCTGTTCAACAAGCATAACACAAGCACAAACATGTAGAAAAGCAATATTTTCATCTGCTTTGCCTGCAGTATACCATTTACCGCAGGTATGTTTTACACAACCACAGTGCACCACAACAAAAGCTGTCTATATGTAGCCTAACTGTTTATCTGAGTTTGCCGTGTATCTTAACATTTGGCAAATTCTTGTCAATTTAGCTACTGGTTGAGACACACCAGTGCCTCCTCTCTCTACCAGCGGTATCTGAAGGCAGTCAATCACATCAGCAGCAGAGGACAGGGGACAGAAGGAAAGACTGCCTGCACAGAGAGCGGACATGCTGTACAGTGCCAGAAACAAGTTGTGATAATGAAAAGGAAAAATTATGAAATCGGGAGATTAACAGGAGTACACAGGAGAAAGGGTTAAAAATAGGGAGACTCTAGAGTGTTGGTAGGTTTGACAAACACGGATGTAATTAATACAGATTTCCAAATTTCATTTTAAGAAGGAAATGCATTTTGGTCAGGAACGTAAATAGAAACTTTGTTTGTTTACAAGAAAACTTTAGAGATCCAGACCAAATCCAGACCTTTAATGTTAGAACCTGTAGCTACAATGTGCATATGAGATCTGAGGAGTGTGACGTATCAAAAGGTGAAGAGATATTTCTCAGTGGCACAACAAACCCTAGAGACAAGAAGGGTACATACACTTCTGTGTAAAACTGCATAATCACAAACAGACCTGTATTATGGCTCTATTACAACAGAAAACATTGTATCAATCTATCTCAGATGAAACATTTGTTCTTTGTCTCTGTCAAAGGTCCCTCTAAACAGATCCAAAGCCTTCTCACCAACATGTCACATCTTCTGTATTTGACATGTAGAAACAAAAATGAGACATGGTTTAAGAAGCAGCAAGTCTGCAGTTTGGAGGCATTTCCTGACCATCACCCTGGGTGAACTACCTTTCTAAGAAGACACAACATATAAATAAGTCATTTTTTGAGTCACCTAAAGGTGTGCCTCTCCTCTTTTAGTACACCTCCAGCCCTACACCAAGCTAACACGTCCCGGATCAGTCTGTCCACTGAACACCCAGAGACCAAAATAGATCAACCCTCCAAACAGCTCCTGGTAGGAGAGAGAACAAGTCGACCCCAGAAATGTTAAAGTAACTGAGTATTATTGGGATTAGTAACTGTTAATCTAATTACTGAATTTCAAATTGTAATTCCTCACATGACTCATTATTGAAAAAAGTAATCACATTACTGTGACACCTTATTAAGTAGTGTGTTACTGCCCAAACCTCAGCTGGACAGGGAAAAAGGAAACTGATAGACAAGAATGTAATGGGTGAGACACATGAATGTCACTCTGCATGAAGTCATACTCACAAAGTCATACTCACAGCTGCATATTGAGGCCAATGGTATAAATGAACAGGTAAACTCTAAAAACCGGCAGAGCACACAGCATCATGTCCTGTCCTATGGTCTCCTTTGTGCAAAGAAATTGATTCTCTTGTTCTGGAAAAAGAATGATGTGCCGACTTTTAAATTCTGGATAACAACACTGACTGATACCCTCCACCTGGAGACAATCCGACATATCCTTAGTGACAGACTGGAGGAATTTGAAAGGATTTGGAGACCAATGGAGAGTTAAGATATACTGCACAAACTGTAGTCTTTATCGTCTCTAAACTATTATTGCTGTACACATGCTTCACAATACAAATATTTGAAAGACAGAAACATGTCATGACCAAAGGACCTAATCTAATTTGATACAATGCGTACACACAATACACCCACATACATCCAGACAAATAATACACACTCTTGCACACACACATACACACACACACACACACATACGCACACAGGTGTGAATGGGCCGAAACAAATAAACAAACAAGCAAAAGAAAAATTAAGTAGATAAATAATAATTTCAATAATAATAATAATGTGATAGTAATAATAATATATTATTAGATAAATTAAAATCATCATCAAAGTGGTCATCATCAGTGTGGTCCTAACTGGGTCAAGACAGGTCCACTGGCCACAGAACCAGCTCCAGAACCAGCGGCGGGAGTGGACAGGCATAGCATAGGACCACCTGCCCAAATATATAGATATATCAGCATGTTCTGATCTGACACCTCTGTCATTATCAAACTTTATCTAACCTCACACCATTATGTTGGCTAGGGTTTGGTTAGGTACAAAAATGACTTGGTTAAGGTAAGGGAACAACTTTGTTTTGTTTGTTAGTTTGTTTTGGTGATGTCATTTATCTTTGACCGACAGTCTCTAAAGAACATTGATGAGATCTAATTTCTCTGGTACATTTGGTATCCAGCATCATGATGATCGAAACAAAGGCGTGATCATTTAACAGTAGTGCTCATATTTAACAATGAACACAACAAGATTTTCTTTATCACATTTAATGCATTTACTGGATTGTATTTCACTGATATTTAGGCAATTCTGCAAATAAAAGTGATACATTTGAATAAATGAGCAATAAGTGAAAAGATCCATTCCCAGTGCAGCTCCTGCTGCACAGATTAAGTCCTTCCAGCAATGCTTGGTGAAGACAATGATTAATGTAACTGTAGCATTTCATTAAGATCACACTGAATATAAATTGAATGGGGGGTTATGAAAAATTTAGAGCATCAGTAAGCTTACTATGCATTATCTCATTCTAAAGTAGGAGATAAGAAGAAGCGTGGAAGATGCATAACTTGACGATTACTCTAACACTATAGAAATGAATATTTGATGATGTTAGCAACACTCACCTCTCTTTGAGGATAACGTTGTGCTTATTTGCATGAGTTATGTGATGTTAAGATGTTAAAAATGTAAGCATGAAAATTTAAATGGTCTTCCTGAAATGAGGTCTGTAATTTGGAATCACTGCTCAGGTACTGTAAAGGTGAAGTTAGTATTTTTGATAATAACCAAAATGATCACGATCACTCTATGAACCAGAGAAACATTCACTGATTGTCTTTCATGCTGTAGCCTAATAACTTAAAGTACAACATTATGGATATGACATAACAAGTACCTGAACTGCCCAATGTCCCAGCAATACCACCCTGATGTATTAAGAACAATCGCTTATTCTCATAAAGTTAACAATTCAGATAACACATGCAATAAGAAGCATATATTTCTGTGAGAAAACACTACTCAGTTGGTAATAATACGTTACAGAAAATTAATTTTCCTGATGAAGTTATCAACCTGTGATGTAAATATAAAGCTTCATCAAAGTTGGTGTAGTTCAAATGCCTGCAGAGCCACAGATGAAATTCATTTCTCACATCAGACTGTTGGTTGACCTTTTTTCCATTAAAAAAATATTTTTGATAATCACTTTTTGGATTTGCCTTTTAAGAAGTTTTCAGTGTGGACCTGAAAATACATATTAAAAAAGGCTCATCCTGGGCTGAATCCAGGCATTAATTAAGATGAATTCAATTATATCCTTAAATCCATTCAAAACAATGGATTAAATAAAGCAAAGAAACAGCTTCCAGAAGTTATGTAAAGACTGCATCTCCATAATGCTTTATATAGTCATTAGCAGCGGTGTGGTAAATTAACATCCCTATTTCTAGACAAACAGCACGTGAAGTGAAAACTGCAAACAAGAGGATCTTCAAAGGACTGCCAACTGAGTCACTGGAGAGACAGAGGAAACAGTATTTCCACTAACTCGGAAACATTCCATTGCATTTGTTAAGACTCAGAGACAGTAAGACTACTTCATTAAATCAAGCACAACCTCCATATATGCAAATTATTTGAACGATTACACTAAAAATAACAAATAAATTCCTTGGAAGAGGTTCAAAAATTCAAACCTAACTGAAGCCTGGTCCTGTGCAAGGCATCAGTCTGGTGAGTCTCCTTTGATCATTCTTGGCATATTTGATGATAATGAGGGAGCAGCGAAGAGCGGCATGGATAAACACTGAAAATTCAACAAATTAGCTAATCAGCTAAACAGACAGAGTGAGCATGCTAAAGAAACAGGACAGGAGGAGATACAGAGTGTACTCCCTTTGCCATGCCAATGTACAGCACTCATGCTTGTTTCTAATGTTGCAGATGTTTAGTGTTACAGATCATTTGTAGCAGAGCAACGCTCCCTCAGTCTGGAATGTACTGGAAAAACATTGTGTGTTCTTTTCTTTACTTTTATTGTTTAATTCATATGAAAATGTGCTGAGCAGTTGTTTTATTTATTTATTTTTTTGTGAATAACAGTGGGTACAAAACAGGTGAGGTACATAAATACATAAACAAGAGAAAGACAAAAGACAAAAAGAAAGGGGGATAACACAAACTAGGGAATATGACATCTCTAGAGAGAAGACTTAAGCGAGTAGATGGATGTGTGTGTGTGTGTGTGTGTGTGTGTGTGTGTGTGTATGGTGTGTAATGCGTGTGTGCTATGTGAGACCAGGACAATGGTAGTGGGGTTTAGGGGGGCCAGCCAAGATAGAAACATTCATACACAAATACACTCAAGCACATACACACACTGGATACACAAACATATACACATAGTGCATACATGCAAGTATTCCTCCTCCCGTGAAAGAAATTTACTAAAAAGGAGTAGCTGGATCCAGAGAAAAAGAAAGAAAAAGAGAAGAAACCAACAAACTCTAATAATTATAATAACATTAATACTAATAATCTAGTAAGTTTCTATAATGACATAATGATAATTAAAAATAAATGAGAAATAATAAATAAATAATAAAATAAATATACAGTGTAAAGAGCAATTAATGATAATATCAGAAAAGCTTACGAATGAGTTTGATGCAGAAAAAAAGGAAAAGGAGGAGAAATATCTGGATACACACGTCAATTAAATAAATACATTAACATCTATTTTAGAGTAATAAACATTTAAACATTGAAATAAACAAATAAAAATGCAAAGAACACAAAGATAAATACTCGATATTTCTTGATTCTGCGGCAACAGACAGAAGAGACTTTACACTTCACGACAACTTTACTTATTGGTATATTCTAATTTTTTATGTTCTCTGTGCAAAGGTCAATTGAGAATGTAGAGTATCAAACTTCCACACAATATAATGTGTGATGCAGCAGGGTTAGCAGCAGGAAGAGCTGCTCCTGTCACTTTGAACTGATGAGCAATATTTTCAAATCAAATAAATACATAAAGCACAAGATGAAATGGTGCAGACTCCCTGAACGCAATCAGTCAGTTTGAGCAGATACTTGTTTCAGTGTGGTTTCTCCTTGCCTGCATTTCACCTGCAGACCAACTGAATCACAAACAGCTGAGGAGTGCTCTCCAGTCTATCTCAGCAGGGGAAACCATACAGGTGGGCAACATGAATGAATAACGATGGGGAGAAACAAATGGTGGTTATAAATAGCTCAAACAGCAAGACAAACAGGGCTTCAGATGAATGCACAGTACAACCAAACGAGCTGTGGGACTGCTACATTGCTCTTGGCTGGTCGTGCTTTTAGAACATCTGTCACTCACTTGATTCTGGTTTAATTTAACCGCCCACATGCTGGAGGAGAGTAACTAATAATCAAGTCTATGCAGATCTACAACTCAATTGGTTAGCCAAGCATAAAGAACACCTTATACTGGCCTAACACCGAAAACATCATCATTATACACAATAATATAATTATTATATATTGGATAACTATCCATATATAACTATCAGTGGAAGTAACAGGATGTAATATGTGATATGTGACCTCTGATCCCCCATTGTATGGCCACTTTTGTATTAATTATTTTTGAACATGTGTACATTATGTATATACAGCTGCTCTTACTCTCACTACAATTTTATTAATTAAATCCAAAATATTAGGCTGAATCAAAAAACTCACTGTCTGCTGGAAAAAAATGTCCAGATCACTTTTCAAGGAATATTCCACCAACAGTCTTTATTTGAGTATCAAACACTCACAAACTAGTTGAAAAGTAGCCACCGCCACAGTTAGCTGTTTATTCTGTTGCATGCTACACATTTCCTTGACACAACAGCCATGAGTGACAAATGGCAATGAAGCAGTGTATTTAGACATAAGGTTTCCACAGGTTTCTGTGGATATTTGAATATTTTCCTTTGAAAGTGCTGGAATCAATAGTAATTGTACAAATAGCTAATTGTATTAGTACCTTTCAAGCCTACAGGTGGTTGTTAAATAAAATACTTCTAGGGGGGTACTCCTTTATTTTACTATTCTTAAATGACATCATATTCCATATTTATAAATCATCACTGATTTATTCAATCCAGCTAAAGGAACTTGTAAGCCATTATTCCATAACTGGCTGAATGTAGCTGTGAGACAGTTGCAGTTGCAGCAGCTGCTGGAACCTTATTGTATTTGTTAGGATTATTAAGGCCCAAGCACCAAGTGGTGCAAAGGCCCTATTGTATCTTTTATTATTATGATTTGCCAAATTCTACCACATTTTTTTGAGGGCTAAGGGTGCTTGAAAACTCACAAAACTTTGCACATGCATCAGAAGTGGTGAAAAATTATATATTTTATGGGTCTTAGGCTTGGACGTAGCAAAATGGCTCGATAACACCCCCTATAGAATTTAAAAGTCAAAACCCCCACCTTTAAATTTGACACAGATGAATGATTGGTATCACATGTATCATGTCCAGATTTGCAAAAAAGCATCTTGGCGCCATACCCTAAGTTCAACAGGAAGTCAGTCAGTTTTAATTTGCTGTGTATTTTTTGCGTAGATTTTGCCAGTTACAGGTGTTGTACTTTAACAAACTCCTCCTAGAGAATTTACCAGTGACTTCAAATTTGGTTGGTGTAACCTAAAGACTTTTGTGATGTGAGGTTATCAAAATTTAAGTTTTCACTGAATGTTGTTGCCGTGGTGACACAGTGAATTTCGATGTTTCGCCATGAAAGAGGAAGTTGTTGTAACTCAAAGGTACATCGTCCAATCTGCCCCACATTTCTCATGCTTGATAAGAGTCCCAGCCTGAACACATCTATATGTCAATATTGAGTCATAGTTATAGTGCCACCTACTGGCAACAGGAAGTTACAGGTGCTGTACTTTTACAACCTCTGCCTCCTCAGATCCACTTCAAATTTGGTCAGAAAAGACCTTGATGATGCTATATTGTGAAGCTTGTGATTTTTCATTGAACACCGTTGCTATGGCAATGCAGCAAATTTCGATGTTTCAACATGAAATAACAAACAGTTGTAACTCAACTCCACATCTTCAGATCTTTCCCAAATTTCACATTTGATAAGAATCCTGGCCTGAAGACATGTATTGGCCAATACTGAATCATAGTCATAGCGCCAGCTACTGGCAACAGGAAGTTATAGGCCCTATAGTTTTACAAACTACTCCTATCAGGTTAACCAGATCCTCCTAAAATTTGGTCAGCTAACTTATAAGACCTTTATGATGCTAAATAGTGAGGCTTCTGAGTTTTCATCAAAATGGCCATTGCCATGGCGATGTATTATTCACCATGAAGCAGGAAGCTGTATTTTAGGGTCTAGGAATGCTTGAAAACTCATGGTATTTGGAACCCACATCAGGAGCGGTATATTTTCTTGTCTGATATGGGTCTTGGGCTTAGGGTGTGGCAAAGGGGCTCAATAATGCCCCCTAAAAGTTTAAACAGAGGAGCCCTAGATGTCAACAGAAGTACAAAATTTGGTAGGCAGATGTAGAATCTCCAGACTTAAAAAAAGCATATTGGAGCCATACCCTAAGACCAGCAGGAAGTCAGCCATTTTGAATTTACTGTGCAATTTTTGCACAGTTTTTGCCATTTGCAGGCCTTGTACTTTAACAAACTCCTCCTAGAGAATTAACCAGAGTGACTTCAAATTTGGTCGGTGGCATCTATGAAACAGGATGTTGTTGTAACACCATTGCGCTTTGTCCAATCTGCCCCAGATTTCACATGCTTGATTGGAGGCCAGGCCTGAACACATCTACATGTCAATATTGAGTCAAAGTCATAGCGCCACCTATTGACAACAGAAAGTCAGCCTTATATGACAAGCATCATCCAATTTGCATGAAATTTACATGGTGTGGTCTAAACATGATATACAGTAACATGATGTATAATTAGTGGGTGTTCTCTAGTGCCATGTAGTGGACATAGGAAGTGATATTTAACTTCTTTGTACAACATCCAATATTCATGAAAATGCATATGCATGTCAGGCGACCTCCACTAAATGTATTGCTGCATTAATGACCACTTGTGTAGCACCACCTACCAGCAACAGGAAGTGCCTTATGTTGCAAATTTCCTTTGACTTACATGTGTAGTCTACATTTGATATGCAGCATCATAATGTACATTTAGCATGTTTTCTTGCACCACATAGTGGACACAGGAAGTGATAGTTATCTCCTACATGCAAAATTCAACATTCATGAAAATGTTTATCCATGTCAGTTGACCTGCGGTAAATGTATTGCTTCACTGTGCTGCTCCGCAAAAACAGCACTATGACTGCAGCAGACCCCGGCATTCACAAAGGTCAATTATCTCTGCTTGCAGCTTTAGTTAGGGGTCCATGCTGCAAAGCTGAAAGCTGGAACCCAATTGTATTTGTTAGGGTCTCAGAAACAGCAACAGCTACAGTTCCCAGTAGGGGTGGGCCATACTGCAAAATTTGTTTTTGATCTGATACCAAGTAATACAGGGCCAGAATTGCTGATATCAATGCTGATACCAATACTTCTCATTATCAATTATTAATTATTATTAATTATTAATTATGTACTTTCATGTGGTGGAGAGCAGTGTGTCATGATTTATGTGGTGACTGCATCATCAATAGGCTAAATCTGAATACATTTTCATAACGACTTAATGATTTGCCAAAGGTTAGCAATCATTGCCGCCTGTGAGACCTGGGTTTGATTCCCAACTGAAGCATGTGGTATAGTTTTTTCAATTCTATTAAATTATTAATTTAGATAAAGAGTTTCAATGGGCTGAATGTATTATATGAATGTCTAAATATAGTCTATATTTAACCAGTCTGCTAAAATAACAGCTAATGATAACCAATTACAGTTTAAAAATGTAACATCAACCAATGCTGAAGACTCTCTGTCTCTATGTTGGGGGCATTTCCCTCCTGCTCCCTCCTTCTCTGTTGCAGCTCAGAGTTCTTGCGATTTTTCATCTGTTTAAGCAAATCGGTGGTGTTGCTATGGCAGCAAACAGCCTTCCTACATACATCGCAGTTCACAACGTTTTCATTGACACCAGTAAAATAGCTCCACACAATGCTCCTCTTTGGTTCAGCCATCACTGTTCGCATTGGTGTAGTCAGGGTGCAGGCTGTGGTGTGCTGCATGCTGCATATGTTTGTTGTTTGAGTGCACACAGGCAGTGGATAAGCAAAGAATGTATGCACTAAGATGTGTTCACTGATCATAACAACAGAACGATGCCTGACAGTTCTACTCTTTGATGAAATGGGTACGATGTAGAAGAGAGAAACTAAACTTGTATCGATCCTATTGATGCTAGAATCGATCTTCAAAAACAAAAGGTTGTATCTGTAGTATCGATATTTTGGGATCAATCCGCCCACCCTTAGTTCTTGGCAGATTGGTTGGAAATCTCACCTACTACTCAGACCAAAAAAATTTTAGCGATTGGTCAGATGGTGGCGCTATAACAACAAACTTTTTGGCCTATAACCTTGGAGTCATAAGTCGCAGAAGATAAATTCTTTTTTTTCTCCATTGTGTGGGACGAATCTATTCATATAAGTCGCATCCATTTGCACCTAGATACATTTTCCACCATTTTGAAATAATCTGTTCTGCTACTCCTCCTACAAATTTTGAACAATCGTACGAAACTTGGCACATACTTGGACCATGCCAGAAAAAAGTCAAAAGCCCTTTTCAGATTTTTGATGTTCCATATTGTTTGGAAGTTGACCATTTTTAAACCCGTGTCTTTAGGTTCAATTTTACATAAACACCCATAAATCAAAATTGGCTTAAGCTATTGTAACCAAACTTAGTGCACATGTTCAGATGCTAGGTCCAAGCTATGCTGCAAAGTCCTGGGATATTTTGCCACTAGGGGGCTCGGTTGATGACTTAGTCGATGCATGATATTTGGTAATGATTGATTAATATAGGCATTGCTTAATAAAACAAATCTAAATTTCTAGACATTTCACATTCCAAACTTTGATTTGATTTTGGTTTTTTATTTGCACAAAGGATATGATAAAAATATTACACAGTAAAAAATTATATTAAATTGTGTAGGAGAGGAAGGAAGCCCAAAGAGCTTATACAAAGTCCTCCCCTTCATTTCAACAAATTATAGAACATACTGAGTCATAAAACAATATAACATCAAATAGACAAAGAAACGTTTATAGCAAAAAACAAGAAATCCAACTTCAAAATAAATCATCTCTATGTGCTATAGAGCTGAAATTTTTTCAGTACATCCACTGCAATGAATTGTGAAACAACCTATGGTCACTTCAGAAGTCTGTCATATATTCTCTCATAGTCTATCATATGGTCTCTATATTTTTCAAAATATGCAAAATCAATTACATCTATATCTCTACAAGTCTTCATTCATTTGCTACAAAAATTGAAACAGACATTCTCTGAATGGTGGATATCAAATGTTTCAAATAGTGTTCAGATCAGTCAAACGGTGAGACCACAGTGATATTCAATATCTTGCTGTAATTTGTACTGTATGCACTATTATGCACTCTATGTCATCTCATTTTTATACAGATTTCACCAAAATATTTGATAATACACCCAAAACCAGCAGAATGGTGTGTAATTTTTTTCAGAATTTTTTCTTCTACATTTTGACTGTTGTAAGTGTTGTAAGTTTTAACAAGTTGTGAGAGGGTGTGTGTAAACCATGTGGTGCAGTCAGTAAGTCACATTCTCTGGGGATACAAAGGTCCAGGGTTTGAATCCCCAGATGGCCAATTCAAACTTGCCAACCATGTGGCATGTTGTCATATTAAGTCAAAGACTGCCCTTTGTGCTTGGACCCCATTCATTGCTGCTTGCGGCTATATTTTTATTTTAAATTTTTAACTGACTTGCCAAATATGTGGTGAAGCAGTATTTGTGTGTGTGTGTGTGAGAGAGAGAGAGAGAGAGAGAGAGTGTGTGTGTGTGTGTGTGTGTGTGTGTGTGTGTGTGTGTGAGAGAGAGAGAGAGAGAGAGAGAGAGAGAGAGAGAGAGAGAGAGAGAGAGAGAGAGAGAGAGAGAGAGAGATCCCCATCTTGTGGATCCCCATCTTCTGTGTTTTAGCTGATATTAGCTTTTTAATGGGAATTGGATCTGGTCCAGTCATTGATCTTCCTCTGATGAAATAAACATGATGCAGTTTGACTTACAGTATCATATTACGTTTGTGGAATGAATCAATATTAGTTGTATACAGGTCTGACTCTGATTCCAATGTGGCACATTAGACACATCCGTATGATACATACAGAACGTTTTAATATTCTGCGTGTGTTTTATTGTGTAGATGATGTTATTAAGGTTTTGGGACAGGAGGAAAAACATCCTCCATGACAAACCAAATGCTTGGAATTCTCTAGCATGGAATTTCATATACTGTATGAAGAAACACAAAAAGATGGCTCTTGGCAGCTTAAATCCAAACATCATCCTAACATGAGTAAGACATTGATTTTTGTTCTGGTACTTAAACAATCAATTAACAGCAAATCTCTTCACAAGTGAGTGGAAGGAAATTTTAATAATTTTAAGAACTGCTGACAAGCCATGATAACTCTGACAACTATTTCTTTGTGTGTGTGTGTGTGTGTGTGTGTGTGTGTGTGTGTGTGTGTGTGTGTGTGTGTGTGTGTGTTCCTATTAGAGAGAGGAAATAGGGAAGGGAGGGTCTGGACTGCTATTAGTGATGCCCATGTGGACATGAAGAAGTATTTACATAACACCAGTTAGTAAAAAGGGAGTAAAAAGGGTCTTAATGGTGGGAGCTGCTCGCTTTTGAGAAAAAACACAACCAAACTGAAACATAGTCAACAAAATATGCTTGGATTTTAAAAAAAGTTAGGTGCTGTCTTATTTGCTGCTGAAGCGTTTTCCACTTCCTTCAATACAGATTCACTGGTGTACTGAATGATAAATGAGGCCTATTATTGCAACAATTCCCTTAAGATAACACACATGCATGCACAGCCCAGCCCACTTAGTGCACATGCATACACAAAGTTAGTGTTGTGTGTGCACAGGATGTTGGTTGGCATGCTGGGAGGAAGGTGCTACCATAGTGCCAATGCAGACTTGAAGTGTGAAGGCATGAAGAAAGTGATAGGTTACCTGCAGAGCAGCAGAACGGTGCCTGGTGCTCTGCAGGTGTGTATGTGTGTGTTTGTGTGTGTGTGAGGAGAGGTCCTCCCTATTGAGAGTGCAGAACAGGTAGGTCCTACAGAGGAGTGTGCCAGCACTGCAGAGATTGTGTGATGGAGGCAGGGAGGGGATCAGCCAGACGAGGAAGTGGGAAGCACTGCACTGCGAGGCAGAAGGCATGACACCTCTCTCTCTTTACTCTAATAAGCTTTATCCCCTTTAATGTTTTTTTTTCCTTTCTTATTTCTCTCCCTTAATGTCTCCACTCCCTTCCCTCTCATCTCTGTGCTGTGTGTGATGCATGTGGAGACAGACTGATGAAGAACAGTGCTCAGCAGGCCAGACCTGCCTGCTTTAAGCTGCAGCAGCTTAAAGTGAAAGGAAGAGGTCTTTCCTGTGTATATAAGGCATGTGAGTCTGAACATACACACACACACACACACACACACACACACACACACACACATATATACATACAGCTCACTGAAATAATTTTGTGCAAACACGCCTTGCATTTATTCAAACAGTCATGTACACTAATGAACTCAAAATAAGCTCGTAAAAGTTTTTTGGACAGAGACTTGTTTCCTTTGTTGTTCTGGCCTCACATGCATCATTTTCATTGTTAAAATGCCAAACTGAATTACAACCAGGTGTGGTTGGTCAGCTTACATTTTAAGCCATTTTGAAAGAACTCTAGAACAGTCTTCTTTGTTGGGTAAAGGTGATTGTGAGTTTTCTTGTGACAAATTAAAGTTCTGTTTACATTCAGTGTCACCTAAATGCAAAACCAATTTTTTTTAAATCGTTTAAATTCTGTATTGTTTACATTTATGTTGCCTGCTAGCATAGTTGTTCTTCACTGCCTTTGCTGGTGCATGCATGTGATAGTATGTACTGAACATATAGCTCTATGGTACTATGTGATTCTTGTTTGCATTATCAATAATAGTAGCTCGGAAGGTCTGAAAAGACATTTGAATAGGGCTCTAGTCTCCTGGTCTCCTGGTCAATTAGTTGGTCGATATGTTCTCATCCGATCAAATTCTCATTGGTTGAATAATCGCTGTGTTACTTTCATAAGGAGAAAAGTGCTACATCAGCAGCCTTCCAAGATTAATCCATTTGCTGCAGCAGGAGGGACAGACTAACAACGGGGGTGTATTTAAAACACCCCCATTATTTTCACAACTTTGAACTCGCCCAACCTAATGGAGACTGCTGGGTCTAACTGTACTCAGTGTTTACTGAACGTACTGAACGATTACTGAATCAGTGTTTCTCTTTGGCCAGGCCAAAATAATTTTGGCCAAAAAATAATTTTATTGCCAAAAATAATGCCAAATATCCATTCATTTGGAAATCAACAATGTTTGGGAGCCTCTGTGCAGCGCTGTTCTCATATGCGAGTCAACCTCTGTGTTGTTGCCTGGGAAACTATTGGTAACATGGCTCCATTAAGGAATATGGCATTGCGTAATCTGTGTCGTAGCCAGTGGGAAAGAGCGACAGGCAGAAAAGTGACGGTGAATGCAAGCAGAAAACCTAAAATACTTCTATGAGTGTGATCATGCTGGATACACTTATTGTGCTTGAGGGCTTTTTGTCTAATTGATTTCTATGAGTTTAAAGTGTTTTATATGCTGCATTTATACTCTAGCTGCCATTTAAGGCTGTAAAGCTCACTGTAAAGAAAATCAAAATGTTAGATAGATAACCACCAAACCAAAGCATTGAGCAAATTCAAATCTTGACCTTATGGTGACACTGGATGAAAAGTCAGGTGATCATCAAAGTTTGCAAAGATAATGAATGTACACCAAATTGCATAGCAATCCATCCAACAATTGTGGAGACAATTTACTTTGAATTCCACATCACTGATGTGTTTTCACTGCTGTCCAATTGGAAGAGTGAAGTTGCTCAACTGTCAACAGTAAAAATAAAGGGAGTAAATAAAGAGACTGGAGTGTAAATGTCTGCATTTGTCAGAGTTGGAAAGTAGTCAGATAAAGTCACTGCTGTAGAAATAATATCCTTTCTATAATTCAACACTGTGCTTTAATTGGAATAATCAGAGGCATAGCAGGCATAGAGTTCAAGACTAAGGACAGACTTTCCCACTTTGTTTGTCCACATGAATTATATTTGAAATGTGTGTGTGTGTGTGTGTGTCTATGTGTTGGAGAAAGAGAGTGAGAGAGGGAGTGAAAGAGATAGAGTGAGAGAAAAGTGAATGAGTAAGCAGGTGAGAGATGCTGAGGTTTAAAAAGACTGACAGTCTAAACGTGAAATAAAATGGCGGAGGTGCTACTGTGACACTGTCACTCTGAGAAATGTGTGTGGGGAGTTTGTACTACTCTGTATGAACTTTTGACACTGTCATACTTCGAGAAGTTATATCAGGGACCCTAACAAGTGATTAAAGAAAACATGGTTGAATATGGCAAGCAAGTGCACTGCAAGATACATAAACACTGATGTTGTGCAAACATAAGTATTGCAAGTTCGACCAGCTGTCCGTTGAAAAACATTAAGTTATTATAACCTTGTTCTTCAAGCTCACAGATGTCTGAGGAAAATTGTCAAACAAATCTGGAAGTGCAACTTTTGGATATCCTGTAGTTTTAATTAGCTGGTATCCAGAAAGCGATTTGTTTTTTCTTTGGGTACAGCCAAGTTCTCTGTTGTGTCATTTCATTGATTTCTTTCTTCTGTGATGACCATTGTGCTTGAATTTCTCCAGACCTTTGTGAACTTGAGGTCTGGCTACAGAAGAATAAAGTTGGATTTATACTTGAGCATTGAGGGGTACCTACAATGGCTATGTGCATAGGCTCTAAGCTGATGTGTTCCTCCTTAAAAATGTAACCACACATCTGGGATACCATGTGTGGACTGCAAGAACTGTGATTAGCTGCCTGTACTACAGGTTTGTACAACCTTCTACAGGTTTGTCATGACAGTAGAGATTGATCAGAGTGAATACAACATGAGGCATGTTGATAAAATGCTCAGTTATCTTCTGTCCAGAAACATACATCTAGCAAAGCCATCCCCACTGCGAACCGTCTGATCATTGCTCGCCATCAAATAAGGCTACGACTAATGATTATTTCCATCACCAATTAATGCGCCACATTTTTTTTTTGATTAATTGATTAGTCATTCTGTCTAGAAAATCTGTGAAAATAGTGAAAAATGGCCTTCATGATTTCCCACAGCCTAAGTTGATGTCCTCAAATATCTTGTTTTCTCTGATCAGCAGTCCAAAACCCAATGATATATGGTTAACCATCACAGAAGACAAAGAAAACAATCAAATTCTCACATTTGAGAAGTTGCAACCAGCAATTTTTTGGCATTTTTTGCTTAAAAAATGAATAAAAACTATTTCTCAATCATCAAAACAGTTGCAGATTACTTTTTTGTCAAATGACTAATCAATGAATCGACTAATGGCTGCAGCTTTGCTGTCCCAGTCTCAGATTCAGTAATGGAACAATTCAGACCTTTCCACCATTGCTCATATCATAGTGTAAATGAAAGAATGTAAACACAGTTATCATGGTGAAAATAATTAAAGCATGATAGGGCCTGACCATGACACTTCAATCATGCTGAACTGTATATCAAAAGTTACTTAATCACAGATACACCATACATCCAAATTAATTACATCTATATAATACTAATTTTGCCAGTTACACTTCACTGCCTGGATTATGTTCAATGGCAAACATTTCTTCACAAAAGTGTCACTACAAAACACAGAACTTTGACACTGGAGTTTACATCCTGAGTCCTGCATGTTTCGTGTCTCCTGCCTCAAGTCATTTTTGACTTTTTCAATATTAGACCACGACATTTCTTATTCTTTTTTCCCTTAAATTAAGTAAGTTCTGTGAGTGTAAAACATAACCATAAAAAATGTTATATAATATACTATAGAGGATACGAGTGGTTATTGTAGGAAAACAAAAATACTTTGTTTAAACACATGAAAAACCATGAGAAGGAGAACACTCAGCTACAACAGGAAAGAAGGGAGACGGAGGGAAATGCCTCAGGCAGACCCCAACACAGAGACAGAGTTCACTAGCAGAGTCTTTTCAGAGAGGCAAGGAATATCCAGGTATACAGTATATAGTAGTGAAATGAATACTTTAGTCAAATCGGATTTTCAGCATTGATTAGTGTTACATTTTCAAACTAATTGGTCATCGTTAGCTGTTACTTTAGCAGAGTATTACTTGGTATCGGATTGAAACCAAATTTTATCGTATCGCCCACCCCTAGCGTTCAGTTCTCCTGATGCTCCCAGCCACACACAGCCCCCCTCATCTAGTCCAGCCGATGAATGAAAAGCATGTGAGGTAAGTGTGATCAGGGGCCTTTAAACAGCAGGGAAAATGTGAAGAAAGCAGTAGAGTAATATTGCATGAGATGAAAGGTGTTACAGATTGTGTAGTGTAGAGTTGGGTGTGTCAGCCTGGAGAGCTGTTCTGTGTGTTTGTTGTGCTGCAGTAGCTGTGCTGTTACTCCTCTATTTTCTAATCTTAGGTAGAGTTCAAAACAATGTCACACTGACAGCTTCATGTTACTCAGAGGGACCCAACTGGCCGGCAGCACGCCAAGGACAGATGAGCTCACACTCACTCTCTCTCACACACACACACACACACACACACACACACACACACACACACACAGATCTGTAAGTACACACATGCAGACAACTGACAGCGGATTATATAACCCTGTTAGATCTTAACTTGAAGAACCAAATTGATCTGGAAAGTATCCTTTGTGTAATTTATAGCAAGTATAGTGTGTGTTGTGCGTGCATTAGTGTTTACACACAGTATGTGGAGATATGAGTGTCATGGGGCAGAGGCACTATAATGACTGCATCCTGCGCAAATATGAAAGACATTCATCAGCCTCCATATTCATGCCACTGACCGTTCTATGTGCTAAATACAGAAACAGATGGAGACATTAAAATTATGTGTGTGTGTGTCCCTCTTTTAACACTATGGGAACCCAACAGACACTCTATATTAACAAAGGGTAGATGAATCCAAATGGTCTGATTGATTGAAGAAGCTGTGCTGACAATTCCCATAAAGAAAGACAGAGATCTTTTTCTTTGTCTACTAAATGTGGTAACAGGAGCGATTTAGCCATCTGTCTTGTTTACTCCTGATTTTTATTCTGCTCTGTGCACAATACTTTGACAAAAATTGTTCAGACAGCATACATACACTGGCAGCTATTGTATAAAAGCCAAAACACCTCAGAGGAAGGTTTTGTTGCAATAATGGGGGCTAACATTTGTGCTGTAACACCAATTTGAGGCTAGTATTACACTTAATAATGTTAAATGTGATACAGTTCAATCTGACAGAAAGTGTAAACATCACTGTTACAGCAGGCAGCACACAGTGCCCACTGACATGCAGCTCTTCGAGAAGAGAAGGCATTTTAAATGATGCTGAAAAGTGAAACCTAATCACATTGATACAGTCATCATTCATTCATTCATTTTAGTCAATCATTCATTCATTTTTCATGCTTTCAGCAGCATGGCTCAAAGGATGGAAATGTTGAACTCAATCTCAACAGCTATTAGATGGATTGCCAAGAAATACATGGTCTCCAGAGGATGGATCCTAATGACTGAGGTGATCCTCTTACTTTTCCAGTAGGTTACTATTTGTGGTTTTGAGTGAAATGTATCACATATTTATTTATCACATTTTTATCACTTACTTTATCTCTTATGTGCAATACCGCACTTGCACACACCAAAGTGCAATGTAATAATGTGTATATATATGTATATATATGTAAAGCAGAGGCTTATTGGTCAAATCAGTCTCCACTTCAGCACATTCACAACCAGAAAAATCAAATTATTGAGATCTGTGGGCATCTGCAGAAAATTAAATCCTGTTTGTATGCCTGTGATCTGCTCTCTTTTCTGGAATCTTTTTTTGCTCCCTCACTCCAAATCTGTTTTCACTCCACTGTGCTGTGAAATATCAGGACAGCTACCCAATTAATTTCCAGACACTGGTATGTCAGTCCTATCACTGCAATGAGCATTACTGTTGACATGTTTGAGAGTGCTTCTGGGATGCATGTCTCATCCAGCACCACTGACAGATAAGCCCATGTGTGCGTTTGGGGGGCAGTAATCCATTCTAAAGATATTTGTCGCTTTCTGCATGCTGAATCCACACATTCCTCTCCATGACTAAGGAAAGACGCACAAATGGTCAAGGCTGTGCGACGGCTGTCAGTTATATTCTCTTTGGACAGGATTACAGCTTCTAAGAAGAAACTATATGGTGGGGGAAGATTACCTGGCGATGAATTATTCAAATGTGTGAATGCAATTTGTGACAACGCAAAAGGAATCTTTCCAGTATCCTTCGGAAGGACTTGAACATGCTAGAGATGTTCACTAGTCTGAGAAACAATCAGCCACTATACAAGATGTCAACTCTATCATAGATTTGAAGCTTATTCCAAATGCCTTTCTGTCTTTTACAGTAAATACCAAGCATGTCAGTAATCAGTAATACATTGTCTTTTGATCTTGCTTCTCTTCACTGCACTATACAAACTACTGCACTAATTTAACACTCCCTGCAACCCCCTCACACTGCTGCAGTACTTCACAACACTGCTGCTATATTATGTTTATGGATACTGACTGTGTTTGGAGCATTTGCTGTATTCTAATCTGCTGTCTGAATGCATGTCTTAAGGCAGTTACAGTACGACTGTAGCATGTCATTGTGTCCCGTCCTATACTTGTTACATGTCATGTTACTGAGATAAATTCCTGGTACGAGTTTTGCTGCATGTATCTGAATCCAACTGTTATTATTACATTTGAGGATTAGAGGTTATCAGTGGGGAACACCTGGAGTTGAGAACTTCTGAAGTTAAAAGGTTCATGCATAGTAAAGTTAATATTTAGGAGTAAATCATGAATTAAGGAAATACCCATAAAACAATTTAAAATTTCTTCTGTAAATAATGGTATAAAAACAGATTTTATCTATGACGTACTTGTAGATAAAGCCCTTTACTTCAAAATGATTAGTGAGGAAGGTGGATTCCTCCTTTAAAGGATAAATCTGGTTCATTCATGACTGATCTGGGACACAGTGACATCACCACAAAAAAGTCCACTGGGGCAAGAAGGCAGTCAGACAATCAGAGAGGTAATAAACAAGCGGACAGTTTATCCAGATGAAAAAGATATAAACCACTGCACTAGTATTAATGCTAAGAATGATGGCTATGCAAATCAGACCTAAGCTGTACTAAATATCCTGTATGGCATGGAACTACTATTGGTTAATGTGTTTTGAGGTTGTTGTTTTTTTTCGTATTTGCTGCAGACACAATTAAACTATGGAAACAAAATAGGGTCATGAGTATTGTAGCTGTGTATCACCATATATGAATTTGTAGAATAACCCTGGAGATCAAAACACTGAAATATGAGTGTACAGGAGATGGAAAGTCAAGTTGAGCTCCTGAATCTAATGTTAATAGGTGAGTGGCTGCCTGCTTGCTTTTAGCTAAACATGTTAATACTCCTCTGAGAATTGTCACCTTGGTCCCAGGTGAGGGTCCAGACTAAGAACGATTCATAACCTCGCCCATTAGAGGGAGATCATGGCACCCTCCTGGAGCCAGGCCTGGGAGGGGAGCAAATGTTTGGTGGTTGAGCCTTGACCCATGGGGCCCGGTCAGGCACAGCGCCAAGAAATTACATTACCCTATGGGCCCACCACCTGCAGGGATGAAGACTGGGGTAGGGTGCCTTGCCAAACGGGCAGCAGGCAGGGGCGGGGACCTGGATGCGCTGATCTCAGGCATCATTTACTAGTTCTAGGGATGTGGAACTTCACCTCCCTGGTTGGGAAGGAGCCAGAGCTAGTGCCGGAGGTGAAAAGTAACGACTAGATATAGTTTGACTATGGGAGTGGAGTACTGCTGACCTTGGCTGGGGATATTATTGGGTGGTGGAAGGAACACTGAGGATGTCCTAAACCCGACTGATATACCCTCTGTGGAGAAGGCAGAGTTGGATGACTCGGGGGAAGCCTCACTCATATCCCTGGCAGAGGTCTCTGAGGTAGTCAAAAGGTGTGGATGAGATTCACCCTGAGATGCTGAAGGCTCTGGACATTGTTGGGCTGTCATTGCTGGTGCGCCTTTTCAGTGTCGCATGGAGATTGGGGACAGTGCCTGTGGACTGGCAGACTGGGGTGGTGGTTCCCATTTTCAAAAAAGTGGACCAAAGAGTGTGCTCCACCTATTGGGGGATCACACTACTCAGCCTCCTGGAGAAAACTTATACCAAGGTGCTGGAAAAGAGGCTCTGGCCAATTGTCAAACCTTGGATTCAGGAGGAACAATGCAAATTCTGTCCTGGCCATGGAACAGTGGACCAGCTCTTCACCATTGTAAGGATACTTAAGGGGTCATGGGAGTTCACACATCCAGTCTACATGTGCTTTGTGGACTTGGAGAAGGCTTACAATCGTGTTCCCCCAGGGGAACCTTGTGGGCAGTGCTCTAGGAGGTATGGGGTACCGATTCTGTTTGTGATTTTCGACAGAATCTCAAGGCGCAGCTGGGGGAAGTAGAGTGTCCTTTGGGGACCTTAGGATTGCTTCTCTGATTTTTGCAGATGAATTGGTTCTGTTGGCTTCAACACACCATGACCTCCAGCAGGCACTGGTTTGCAGCTGAAAATGAAGCAGCCAGGATGACAGTCAGCACCTCTAAATCTGAGGCCACGATGTTCTGCCGGAAAAAGGTGGACTGCTTCCTCTGGGTTGGAAGTGAGTTGCTGCCTCAAGTGAAGGAATTCAAGTATCTCGGGGTCATGAGTGAGGGTAAGATGAAGCATGAGGTTAACAGACATATCAGTGCAGGCGCATCAGCGGTAAAGCAAGCGTTGTACTGGACCATTGTGGTGGTACACCTGTGAAGGTGTTCCAGGTACATCCAACTGGTAGGTGACTTCGGGGCAGACCCAGAACTTGCTGGAGGGACTATATATCTCTTCTGGCCTGGGAATGCCTTGGGATCCCCCAAGAGGAGCTGAGGGGGGTTGCCGGGGTAAAGGATGTCTGGGTTTCCCTACTCAGTCTGATGCCATCACGACCTGGTCCCGGATAAGCAGCAGAAACGGATGGATGGATGTTAATATAGTTTAGCTTGCTATAAAGAGAATGTCTTTTCCCATCAGTTTTCTACTACTAAACTCAGATAAAACTGAAGTTATTGTGCTTTGCCTTAATCACCTTAGAAACATATTATCTCATGATATAGCTACTCTGGATGGCATTACCCTGGCCTCCAGCACCACCGTAAGGAATCTGGGAGTGAGCAGTAGTATGCAGAAAAACTAGTCCATGCATTTGTTACTTCTAGGCTGGATTATTGCAATTCCTTATTATCAGGCTTCCCTAACAAGTCTCTAAAGACTCTCCAGCTGGTCCAAAATGTAGCTGCACCTGTACTAACAAAAACTAGAAGAAGAGATCATATTTCTCCCATTTTAGCTTCACTACATTGGCTTCCTGTAAAATTTAGAATAGAATTTAAAATCCTTCTCCTAATTTACAAAGCCCTTAATGGTCAGACACCATCATATCTTGAAGAGTTCATAGCACCGTATTACCCCACTAGAAAACTGTGCTCCCAGAATGCAGACTTACTGGTGGTTCCTACAGTCTTTAAAAGTAGAATAAGAGGCAGAGCCTTCAGCTATCAGGCTCCTGTAGAACCATCTTCCAGATTCGGTCCAGGGGGCAGACACCCTATCTACGTTTAAGAGTAGGCCTAAAACTTTCCTTTTTGATAAAGCCAGGCTCGCCTTGGATCAGCCCTCAGTCATGCTGCTATACTTCTAGACTGCTGGGGAACTTCCCATGATATAGAGTAGAAAGGCAGTGAAAGCAATACAATGTAAGATTTCCAGGCGTAGCACTAAATACAAGTGTAGCATTAGCTAGATATATAACGGGCATTGTGGTGTGACTGTTACTGTGGTGTGAGCTGTCACTTGCATCTATTATGTGCTTCACAAAATTGATTAAGATGGTTTCCTTGACATCTCACATTGCATGTCCTCTGTGTTCACTATGTCTTTCTACCATGTCTCTAAGCATCCCTCAAAAAATTTGAAGCTGGCAGAATTGGTCATTCTCTGCAGACAGCACAACCACACTCCTGATCAGCTTTGGCAAATGGGACATCATAAATCCACTTGAGGAAAAGGAATACCTTGAGGTGATGTAGAAATAAACTTCTCTGTTGCCACCAGACTACAGAGCAGCTTCTTTCCACAGGCTGTGAGACTCCTCAATTCATGCTCTGCACTACAACATAAAAAACTGTCTTGTTTTGTGACTTGTTGTTTGTTGGCCCATTTATGTGGTTTCTGTTTTTGTGAGTGGCATTGGGGGACTACAGACTACATTTCGTTGTGCAACCTTGTGTTGTAAAATGATAGTAAAAAAGATCTTGAATCTTAAGGGCCTTACAGACCCAGATGTTGACTGGGAGGGTGCAGTGATGTGACACCTGTGACACTTCAGACAGTGGAGTTCTGGTCCCTGAATTTGAGTCACTGCTTTCTGATGAAGAGATGACAGTACTTTGGTCTGTGGTCGACCCCTTATCACCGTCAGATTCACATGGCTATGATCTGTACTTGCGGATGCTGAAATACCAGCAGATAATATAAACTGTTTTCTTCACAGTGGAGAGCAGCCCCAGAGCTGTGCTGCTAGCTCTGGGGAAAGCCATCGTTGACCAAGACACTGAACGGGCACAGAGTTTTTGAGGTGAAACAGACTGACCACTGAGTTATTTTTCTTTTATTTTCCATTCTATTTTCTTTTTCTCACCTCAGAGCTGGTTTAAGCTGTTTAATGCTGGAGTGAGTGTTGGTCATCCAGTCTCGTTTGTTACTGCTGATCACTGCTCCACTTTGCTAATGTTAGTCTCTGAGTGACTGCGTAGAAAGTTCACACTATACTTCACGGTCATCATGCAAAGGTAATTATTTAGTCATTAAATCAAAAAATGCCTGTCTTTTTTGAAAATGAATGAGAAGATAGCTGAAGATAACTCTAGCATGTGTGCGCTGTTAACAGTTCAGAGGCTGCACTGCCCTCGCAGTTGAGTTCAGAAGAACTGATAAGCTCAGAAGCATACGATTCCAATGGATTGGTCAATTTGGAACCAGTTCTCAACTGGAACCAGTTGTCGATTCCCATCCCTAATTATAAGAGCTGGATTGGGCCACTCGCAGTGTATTGCAGTGAAAAATACCCATGCAGCCCAAAAAGCATTTTCCCCGTAGACCACTGTTGCAAAAGAGACATCTGTAAAACTGTTGACAGGACACTTTGGACTGCAAACAAGGTCAATTATGACTTTTTCTTTTATTATTCATGATGTCATCACAAGGTGAAGTCTAAGGGCCAAGCAGCAACTCACGGGTGGGGCCAATGGGGGAAACACTACTGCACATATTCAGTGGGCTGCACAACACGGAAGCAAACCTTGAAGCTAGAAACTTGTTTTTGGCGCATGTGCCAGCTGAGCAATTCTTATTGAACTGAATGGGCGCCATTTTTTCCAGCTCTTATAATACATCCATGGTTAGGGCCAGGCTACCAGACCTTCCCCCATCCCACACTTCACGTTCTGAGGAACACCTTGATGGAGGAGTTCCCAATTTTTTTCAGGCATATAACGCCACATTGAATTCATAAACTTCCAGTGAACCCAGTTTTTTTAAAAATGCATAGAAACTGTATTCATGTTGTAAGCATGGATGTATAAAGAGAACTGGTTACAGCATTGGAGACAGGGCCCTGTTCATTCCTGATGAAAACATACTGCGCACGCTCTATGGGCTGCATGCACCCATGGCCCAGACTTCTGCCAGCTGAGATGGCAGCCCTTCGGCTAACTTGAATGGGGATAAAGCGATTC
Organism: Thunnus albacares; assembly: GCF_914725855.1. Classification (NCBI taxonomy): domain Eukaryota; kingdom Metazoa; phylum Chordata; class Actinopteri; order Scombriformes; family Scombridae; genus Thunnus; species Thunnus albacares. The sequence goes on along the minus strand of NC_058118.1, from coordinate 1,022,371 downwards.
AATCATGCGGCTCTTCTGGACTTTCGAAATGCGATCGGACTGAGTGGATCAAATTCTAATAGTGAAACAAGTAATTTCACGAGGGTTGTGATGCTTTATCCGCTGATTTACAGATGTCTCTTTCACAATGTAAGTCTATGGGAAAGGGTCTTTTTGGATTAGTATGCATCACGTGACATTGTGATTACACATTTTGGCCACTATGTCAAATTTGCTTCAAAGCCAGGTGCTTTTCCTGTATCCAATTCTCTTTATACATCCATGGTTGTAAGCACATGAACATTTTTTCTTCCTTGGGACAGAAATCAAGCTGCGTGTATACTGGTTAATAGTGCCTGGTCTGCATGCAGGTAGTGTGAATAATTGTGCTTTCAATTCATTGTTTACATAGGATATTGTGTGCTTGTAAACGCCAACCCATTTTACCTTACCCATCTCCATGCAGTTACCCTCATCACCCTCAGTGTAATGGTTTAATGTATGATTGACATTTAAATTTTTGCACAAACCTGAATGCATGTCTTCTGGACATCTGCTATGTACAGTTTACTTTTTGCACACAATGTATAGAACTTGTCCCTGTATATAACTACATAAATGACTGTACCCTGCAGGCTTAGAATTTTGTCATTTTAGTGGCAAGGCCATTTGGTCTTCAGTGTCACAAATTTTTTTAGGGCACAAAGGCCACACGCCAGGGCACACAGACAAATGAGTTATTTATTTGTAGGCTCCAAATCCTACAAATAAATAACCTGACTTTCCAATAAGAAAAAAACATCAATGACATGAAAAACTATTCATTTTTAATTTCAAGAAAAAACACAAACATTTAAAGTTGTCATATTACATGCCTCCTTTATGTTATGTCTCTTACTAAAATGTACAGTGAAAAACACAAAGCAAAGTACTCCTCTACTTGCTCTCTGACAACTCTCAATTGCCATACCTGTTCTTCTAGGAAAAGAGGGAGGGTGACTGTCATGAAATCAAAGAGGTCAGTTAAAGGAATGAAACTGAACAGCAGGAGGGGTCTTATTGCAACCAACAGAGTATTAAAATGCAATACCCTGTGTGTGTGAGAGAGAGAAAGTGTCTTTAATCTGACTCAACATCATCTTACATTATCCCAAATGTTTCCAACAATTTTCAAACCTAGAGAAATCCGTAATTTTAATCAAGGTAATGGTCTGTTTGATTCGGTCAACTGTCAATAGCGTCATACCCCCTCTACCGAAGAGTATACATGCACAAGATCATCATCATCTTGTGCACATGCATTGGCATTGTGGTTGACCACCACAATGGCATCCACCAAAGAGTATGCACCAGTATATCCAGTTTTAAGTCACATTTGTACAATAAACTTTTTAGATCTTGGTCATTTTAAGTGTATCTTTTGGATGGAGGATTTTAGTCATCGGGCGGATCTTAAGTTAATGGTTAAGGTGAGCGAATGTTAGCGGCAGCTCAGCTCACAGCCCCTCCTAATGTCCTCTATCTGCTGGACAGCCTCGGGGAAACACTTTTTACACATTTTTAACATGAAACTGCTTTATTCAGTGTTTTACCAGTTTTAGCACCATGTGCATTTGTTTTGGAGAGTAGGAGACCTCTGCGAATGACAGTAGCAGCGCCACAGTAGCAGCGCCACAAATGCCATGGTGGCCATAGGGCGTACAATGAGACCATGGCTGTCATGGCTGCTGTGAAATTCCTACCCTGGTACCCTGCACATACATACTGTTACAATTCATACCCATGTAGACAGATACCTGACAAGGGGTTTGTGTTTATATTTATATTTTACTATAACTGCATGCTTTTTTTTTTTTTTTTTTTTACCTCATCGATGTTAAGCTGTTCTGTTATACCTAAACATGTTGTGCTGTCCCCACAGGGTAATGTCCCCACAGGGACATAGCTGTCTGACATTAAACAAGAAATTGCATCAACACGCAAGACTATCTTAAAGTACATTTTTACATACATCCTAAATTTTCCTTTTGCCTTTAACCCATCCTAACTATATAAGACAAGTGGGCTGCCACAGTCCAACACCCAGGAACAAACTCTAGTTTTAATGCCAGTGCCTTGGTCAAGGGTAATGGCAGGTAAGTTTACAAGATCTTACCCACAGCAGCTTTAAGAAACACAATAAAACATTCTAAAAGTATTTCTATTGTTATATATATATATATATATATATATACACATACATAAACATCTTTTTTATTTCTACTGTTATACATATATATGTATGTATAACCGTAGAAATACTTTATATATCTATATAAATATATATAAATACACACACACACACACATACAGCAAACATAATGGTATTAGAACGTTTTTTTTTTTAAAATTTTGCCTCTCAAACATGTAAAATATCAACAATCAAATATCAATATTGAACATTTTTTCTGGGACATAACATATTATTCAGGGATGGGTCATAAACCAAATAACAAAATCTTTCGCAGAAATCCATGTTGACTTTTGTAATGTGATTATTAAAACTTTTTTATATGCATTGTTGTTGCAAACATCATTGAAATAATTAACAGAGTGGAACCATGTAATGCAATTTTCCATTTCAGCAACTATGAGGGTTGTATCATTAAACAACATCACTATGAGATTGTAGCGCTGCCTGGCCTGCGTGTGCTGCTGCTGTTATTCTTCCTTGGTTCAGTAGCTGGCTGCAATGTAGGCCTGTGGCAAACTTCAAGGGAATGAAACTCTTGTCTAGTGTGGGATGTGTGGACGAGAGTTGTGCTTCAGAGCATCATCCTCTCAGAATGTTCTAATGTTTGCAATGGTAGTTAAAGGCGAATACCACCCATTTAAAATATTCACATACGGTATGTTCTTCCTATGCCCGAGGACAATTCAGTCAGCAAGATTCAACAATAAGGCTTGCCTGATTGCCTAGGGTAAGTAAAATGTCACATCAGGCTAGTAAATCTGGATTCTAGATTTCTAGATTTTTTTTATCATCACCCTATCATCATTAATCATGTCCTCATTCTCTGGCACACATCATAGACCCCTCCCCTTGCATGCATCAGAGAATATTAGCACACGCAGTTGGCTAATCAAGAATTGAGTAGGCTAGTAGTGTGGTGCATTACACAAACATCCCTCAGGATTATGTGAGCACTGTCGAATGGAGGAATCAGTGGAGCATGTAATTTTTCATAAATACTCTTGAGAACGAGGAACGTTAAAGAGGGAAATCAGGAAGCTTGGAGTAGAAAAAATGAGTCTAAAAAATGTTATTTCCATAGGGTTAAGGAATCTTTTTTTACTTTATAATGCCAGACACCACTAATGAAAGAAGAATCATGACTAACGAAACTAACAATAACTTTAAGCTAGCAGCTTCATCGTCTAACCCAAATAACATTATCTCATAATGGACTCACATAACCTAATTTCTGCTCCCATCTCTTTGAGCAAAATCAATGTAGCTCCTGTTAAGGTTGGCTAAGTTAGCAAGCTAACACAGTGGTAACGTTAGCAGAGAATGCTGGCAATTTTACCATGTAACTACAAAGAGATTAATTTATTATCATTCATGTACCCTTCCCGTAATTAGCTAACGTCAGGAACATATTTTTCATCTCCAGATAGAAAACTTTGGAGTCGTTTTATACCCAATTTACTGTGAGATATCAATAACAGTGTCAGTGCTCCAGATTCTGTAAGAGAGCAGTAATTTTCCGCAGCCACAGACTCACAGCGAAGAAGACTCGCCACTCTGGCTCTGCGATTGGATAGTGAAATGATATTCCTGATTGGATAGTCAAATGATATGTTAACCTGAGCATCCCCATTGGCTATTAAGGATTAAAGGCCCAAACACACCGAAAGCGACAATTGATGTCATTTGACGCATGTCATTTGTTGCTTCTATGGCACACTGCAGGCATCAGATTTGAATGCCAACACCACAGAACCAACACAGATTTGTCCTGTTGTTCTTTGTATTTACTGCTGCATTGGTAGGATGTAATGCATGAATGAAAAAGAGAAATGCAGAAGAGGAAAATGAAACTGAAACTAAGAGCGTCTGTTTCCACAATAAGTCTGTTGAGTGATGGTTATTTATTTGTGCTTTAGAACATAATCACCATGAAACAATCAGAAAATAATGTTTTATTTCTCTCATTCATGCTACTGCTGCTTGCTCTCCTTGCTCGACCACCACCGCACTGTGTCCGTCTCTCTCTCTCTTGCTGGTGCTCTCAGCTCTCTCGCGCTATCACTCTCTTTTTCAGCTGCACAAAACACAGCTTTGGTCGTTGGGTCCTCATTTGACAGTCCAAAATCGAAACAAGGTTGGAGTAGGGGCATCAAGGCAGTTTGACATGTCTCATAACGTTTTTGGTGAGTGTTTGGCATTTTAAAACAATAGGTGCACTTCAAAACGCATGCATCAGGCGCCGTCAGTGCGTTTGGCCCTCAAGTGTCAAATGTGGGACAAAAGTATTTGTACTGGTATATTTGATTTGTTCTCATCAATTTGATTTGTAGCTTTAAACTTGCAATTCACACATACAATTGAGTTCTGTGTGAACTTTTTTCACCCACAAACAGATGTGCAACTGCAAACCTTTGTGCAAATCTTCTTTATGCACTCACACATTGGAAATTATATGTGCAAATCTTTTTCATTTGTTCACAAAATGTCATGCTCAGCTACAGATCTCCTTACAGATTCAAAAATTAAATCTCTTTGTTCAGATATTTTTAGACATTCAAACATTTGAATTCATTTGATGAAAACATTTTTACACATTCACACATTTGAATGTATTCATACCGCATGTTTTCACACATTCAGATATGGTGATACACAGCTACAATACTTGTGACCCTATTTTGTTTCCATGCTAAACCAAGGACTTCTAACTTATTGTGTGGACCAGTTGGAGACAGTGGTCATGGTATGCTGCCTGGAGTTTTGAGTGACTATTTTAAACAAGGATAGCAAATGAGCATATTTTGAAATTTGATCCAAATGTGAGAGAAAAACAAAGAGTAGGCCATTAAAATCAGGACTTTTACTATATAGGAACACACAGCTGAGCAGAACTGAGAGCTAATTGGCAAACAGTTAATGAGAGAGCAAAGATAGTAGCCATGTTTGCATGTAATGCAGTGTCAGGAGTGCAGCCATGTGGAGAGGGTTCATGGCATGAATGGTATACAGTATTTCTGCCTGTCAGAAAGGATTTACATTTTGGAGATGTTTGTGCTTGTTACTGCTGCGATGACGAGGCACCTTGTTATCTCCCATCACTTCACACAGTCGTACAAAAATGAGAAACATTTCATGAGGGCGAGATAGCTACTGTATCACGAGCTGTTGTGGAAACTGACAGGCCTATATAAACCTGATGTGATGTGGCCTGTGTGTTTGACTGTGTCCCTCACACCCAGACACTGTCTTAAACATCTTATTTTTTATATCACATCAAAAGTCTGGAAAACTCAGGAAACACTGGATCCATTCTGTCCTTTCTCATGCTCTTGTAAAAGGCATGTCCTATCCTAAATGCCACATTTCACCAGAGACAAAGCCAAGGTAGGTATTAGAGTAGGAATGGTAACATTTTGTTGTTTTTTTATTAGAAGCCTTGCACACTGCAGTTAGGCTGTCACCCTGCATGAGCTCCAAGATAGAAAGGCCAGGAATAGACATAAGAGAGACAGCTGGTGACAAAAACACAGGTGAACAGGAAGGGAAACAGCACCTGCATTAAAATCCCCACAGAAACCTTCAAAGTTTTACTAAAGAATAAGCACAAATCGTAATGCACTAAATAGAATTCGCTTGTGTAATTAACCTTATTCAGACGCCATTCAGACACTGGCCAAAAAAAAAAAAATAATCAGATGTACACAGTCATATCACACACACTATATCACCATGACCACAGATTTAACAAGGGCAAAAGAGGGGGACAAGTCAGGTTAAAGTGCCAATTGAATATTTTATTGGAAAACAAAACAACATAACTATTTACAAAAGGCATGAGGTGTAGAGAGTAACTGCATCAGTAGTGAATGGAATGTATGGATAAGTAAGGAATGTATATACTACTGTGGAATGCAGGAAAAAGCATCAAAACAAATCCAAAACCAGGAAAGATGTAGAGCCTCAGAGAGATAGAGCGACAATGGGTGCATCCCAAGTCTCTTGAACTCCACCTACGTTTCCCTCACTTGCGTCTTTTCCTTGTGTCTTAGTCCCTCCCACCGTGGATACATGGAGAGATGCAAGGAAACCAAGCCAGGAGAGACGAAACGAGGAAATTTTTTTTAGAGACATGAGATGTTATATGGAACGACATCCATTTCTGATGATTTCGGCAGCTGATCACAGCTGATCAGCTGGCAGTCGGTTTTAACAGCTGTAGCGACTTTTAATGGAGTTTGTGTGGTGTATCAGATCAGTCCGATCAGCTGCAGCGTCCAATCAATAACTGATATCCAATGAGGGGGTGTGTCAGCCAGTGTGAAGGCTGCTCTTGTGTTTCCTAGCTCTTCGCTCCTTGCAGCAGAAATAAAAGACTTGAGATGCCCGTCAAAACGGTGGACCAGAACAACTTCAGGTTCAGGTGAGGAGCAAGGAGCAAGGAAAGATCAAATAAGAGACTTGGGATGTACCCACAGAGACCAGACTGATAGATATAGCTTTGGTGGAGGCCTATCCAAGTGTCACCACCTGCATGACCTGCATTATCTTACCGACCCTCCCTGACTTCCAGCTCCTTCAGGAAGTGGCCAGTTGAACCACTGCAGGTAGAAAGGGAGGGATCATAAAAGGACAAATACATGTACCATTACACTCCTAGCTGTGGAGGAAATAATGATATTAGAAGTGTACTGTTAGGGCTGTCATGATAACCACAATACCGCGATCATATGATGCCTACTGCAGGGTTGAGCTCATTACCATCATCAGCTTCCGCTTTTTTATTTTTACATCTCAACTCCAACTGTTGTAGAAAACTCCCTGTTATTCTTTAAGAACTATGTTTCCTAGCATCCCTTGCTTGATCATGTGACACCATTCCAAGCAATATTACAGCAGTTTATTCCTACCTCCCACAGCAGCGAGCTACATGTCTGCTGCTCAAGATTGTTTCTCTGTCCGTTTTATGAAGACAGGTGTGTGTCTATATGAATGTGAGTCATGGCAAATTGTCAAATTGTACTTGTATCATGCACATCAAAGAAAGCCTGCAGTACTTGTGGAGAACAATACCTTCTTGTGCTGCACAACCTTGCCATGGCCAAAGAACAGAACCCTGATATCCTCACCATAAGTACTACATCGAACGTGATCTATGTTGACCACACTAGTCACTCTGGCAAAGTGATGTTGAAAGTTGTTCAACTCCACAAGAGGAAGAAGACTATGGACACCCTCACAGTGCTGGATGATGGTTCAGAGAGGACCATTATACTTCCTGCAGCAATCAAGTTCCTCGGCCTTGAGAAGACAGACAAAGTGCTAGCCATTTGAACCATCCGTCAGAATGCCCTACAGCTACATGGAGGGAGCATATCCTTGGAAGTGTCCACCAAAGCCAAGCCAAAAGTGAAACATAGGATAGTGAATGTATTTACTGCTGATCAGTTGGCATTAGCTAAACAATCTTGCCCAACAGAAATCCTTAAGAAGAGATACAGCCATCTTCAAGGACTTCCCCTTAAAGGTTTCAGCCAGATGAAGCCTATGATTCTGATTGGGTCCGATAACCCTCACTTCATCACCCCTGTTCAGCCTGTACTCCAGGACCATGGACCACCAGGAGGGCCAGGCCAGTGCCATCTGCACTGAGCTGGGTTGGGCACTCCAAGGGCTCGCCAGTATCCTACCGCAACAGGCAGATGAGAGTGTTTGTTTACACGCTTCCTTCATTGCTCAGACTCCAGACCTCTACAAGAATGCAGAACAGCTGTGGCAGCTTTACATCCTACCCTTCCGGAACGAGAAAGAGGTAATGCGCTCGAAGGAAGACCAACAGGCCATGGATATGCTGGAGTCAAGGACCATTTGTGAACCAGTGGATGGAGTCAAACAGTACGGAAAGAGTTCCCCTGCCTTCAGGCACCTCCAGGAGCAGTCATAGCTCTTCTCAGAGCCACGGAGCATCAGATGCTAACGGACCCAGGTTGAGCTGATGCACACAACCAAGAGATCCACAAGCTGGAACAGTCTGGTGGTGTGGTGTACCACAACAATAAAGCCTGCTTGGTCTTCAGCTGCTCCTTTGAGTACCAGTAAACTGTCCTCAACCATCTCCTGTTGCCAGGCTCTACATTGAGCCCTTCTCTCCTGGGAGTATTGCTTCAGTTTCGCCAGCATACAGTGGCCATAAGCGGCGATATCAGTGAAGTGTTTCATCAAGTGCACATTCTGCCTGAAGATTGCCCTTTGCTTCGCTTTCTCTGGAGAGATGGACAGCATGAGTGCACTTCAGATGTTTGTGAATCATGAGCGCTGCCATTTGGGACCACCTGCAGCTTGTGCTACGCCACTTATGCTGTCTAATGCCATGTCCAAGACCACAGAGAAGGGAATGAAGACATGTTTGAGTCTGTTCACACTGCCTTTTATGTGGACAACTGTCTCCAGTCCCCTCCAGGCCCAACACCAAGCAAAGTAACTCATTGACAAGATGAGGAAGTCATTAGCTGCTGGAGGAGTTGAGATAAGACAGTGGGCCAGTAATGTACCTGACATTGTGTCCCTCCTGCCTACCTCTGCCAGATTAGATGGTTGTGAGCCGTGGCTGACCTTCAACACAGCTGATCCACAAGAGTCAAGAGGGCTTCGTCAGCATTGCCCCACCAATACCTTGGAATACAAGCATCGTGCAGTGTCCTACCCTGAGCCAACACTTTGCAATATGTACCGCATTCTTGCAAGTCAGTGTGGCCTGCTGGGTAATATTGGCCTGTATAAGATCAGAGTGAAAGTCCTTGAACAGGTCCTCTGAAAAGGAGAGAGAGGCTGGGATGATCCCCTCACTGGTGAGCTCCTCAATGCCTGGGTAGAGTGGGAGAAGGAACTTTCTCACCTGCAAGGTATCATCATGGCAAGGTGTTATATGCCATCCTGTGCAGATTCCCTTGACTCCATCTTTGAGGTGCATGTGTTCTGTAATTCTTCAGAGAAAGCTTACGGATCTGTAGCTTACCTGAGAGTCACAGATACTCATAGTCATATCCATACCTCTTTCCTAATGGCCAGATCCCACATTGCTCCCCGGAAGTAGTTGTCTGTGCCTTGTTTGGAGCTAAGTGCAGACCTGACCGGAGCCCAGCTGGCTAAGTCTCTGCATGCTGAACTCACTCTGCCACTGCAGGAGATCATCCACTACAGTGTTGACATGTTTTCATCTTGTCATTATAAGGTTTTTGTCAGAACTCTGATTGCAGAAATCCACCAGAGTCCAAAAGTGGCGACCAGACCTCACTCATACCAGCCGCTGGGCTCAGGGCCCCACATTTCTGCAACAGCCTGGCCAGTCCAGCCCACCTGCTGATGAGGCTAAATGTGAAAAGTTACGCAAAGGGGTGTTTTGTGGCCAAGTGACAGTAGCTGAGCCTGCTACTCCAAACCCAAGCCAATTTACATCCTGGGAGGAGCTTGTGAAGGCAACTCACCAGTCTCTCTACAGGGCGGCCTCCCCTTCTATGACTGCTGCTGAATGCATCGAATCAGAAATAGTCCTTCTCAAGTCAGCTCAGTATGACAATTTCACAGAGGAAGTCAATGTCCTGTCAAAGGGACAAGCGGTGCGCCCAAATAGTCTTCTGAGTGCACTCTCACCCAAGTATGACTCTGTTACTGGACTGGTAAGGGTTGGGGGTTGCTTACAACAAGCGGAAGGCCTGGAATCTGATGCACTGCACCCCATTGTGCTACCTTCAGAGCATCCTTTAACCAAGCTTATTGTCCAGCATTTTGATTCACATCTCCTACACCCTGGTCCAGAGCAGGCCGAATTACCCTCAACACAACTTTAAATCCACAAGCCAGCTTTCTGGTCAACATATTTAAGTGCTTAATGACCAGAGGTGTGCACCTGGACCTAATGCCAACCTTGACTCAGAATCCTACCTGATGTCACTGAGCAAGTTAATTTCCCGTCATGGGAAACCCTATGAGATATGGTCAGACCAGGGCACCAATTTTCAAGGCAGAAGCAGGGAGTTGCAAGAGGCCTTTGCAGATATGTAACACATACTGCAGGAGCGGCTGGCAGAGCAGAAGATCTTCTTCCACTTTAATCCACCACATGCGCCCCATTTTGGAGGGGCTTGGGAAAGGGAGATAAGGTCAGTTAAATCTGCACTTCAGGTCATCCTTAAAGATCAGACTGTCTTGGAAGAAGTCCTCCTCACCACGCTCATAGAAGTGGAAGGCATACTTAATTCGTAGCCTCTTGGCTATGCCTCATCAGACATTGTCGATCCAGACCCTATCATGCCAAACCTCCTGTTAATGGGGCAGCGAGAGGCCTCCCTCCCTCAGGTAATCTATAGGTCAAGTGATTTTCTTGGTAGTCGAAGATGGAGGCAAAGTCAAGTCATCACTGACCACCTCTGGAGCCAGTTTATACATTGATGCCTCCCAAGCCCCCAACTCAGAAGTGGTGGAACACTACGATCGACCTCACTGTGGGTCAGGTATTGATGATAGTGGACTCCCAGTTGCCTCGAGTCATGTGGCCAGTCGATAAGGTCACCAAAGCTTTCCCTGGATGCAAAATCTGGTCTACAGAGGTGCAGCTGAAGAACCGTACCTGCACTCGACCACTGGCCAAGCTGGTTGTGGTGCTTCAGGTGCCAGATGATGATGACACGTCCCCCTAGCTTAACAGGGACTTTTGTAGGGACTATATTTGCCACACAAATACAAGGGCGGCTATAGAAAATGTTATTCTTTAAGAACTACATTTGTCAGCATCCCTTGCTTGATCATGTGACGCTATTCCAGGCAATGTTACGGCAGTTTATTCCTTCCTCCTGCAGCAGCGAGCTACATGTCTGCTGCTCAATCTTGTTAAGTTTCTCTGTCTGTTTTGTGAAGACAGGTGTGCATCAATATGAATGTGAGTCATGGCAAATTGTAATTGTATCTTTTTTATATTGGATCAAATAGCCAATAATATGGTCCCAAGCTCAAGCTAATGCTAATAACCCTAGTAGTGTGCACTAGCATACCATTCTTTGAGTGCGGTCCCTAGATTGCCGGTGTGATCCTTCGTGTGTTCCTTGTGTGGCCCCTCGTTTTTAATTAGTCCAGTTAGAGTTATGTAGGCTTGACTGCTCAACACACAGCAAGGAAATATATATAAAGCACTGAGTGATGTTTACCTGAACATGAACATGAATATTTATAAAAACAGAAGTGAGAAGGTGAGAATGTGCACACCTCACACATTCCTTCAGACCATGCATAGAGATGTTTTTCTAAAGCAATCCTAGGGTGATGTGTTGAGGTGGAGATGAAATATAAGGTAAGAAACGGAATCTTTTAGTAAAACATTGCTTTAGCTGCACTGATTGTGTGATTTTATTTATTTATTTTTTGCATTTACAGAGATTTGTAAAATGCCAATTATAGGCACATTTATAAATATAACATTTATTAATTACTTTTGTGTGATTAATTGTATTATTCTTTTAATTTACATAGTAGTCAGAATTTTATTTTGCTGTTAACATTCTTTATATTTTATCCTTAGTTGTGGCACATGTTGTAAAGTCAGTTTAGATATGAGCGCTACAAACAAATCATTGATTACATTTCTGAGATATCACTGCAAACAATGGTTTACAGGTCCATGTGATGAATTAATGGCATATAAAGAGCCACACTGTTTCATTGACAGGTGTACAGACTAGTGGAGCAGGTGGCAAATCGATATTAAAACTGCTGGTTTAAGGGCGTGTCTTCATCCATTTATGGCTAATTCTAGGAGTGGAAATGAGGCTTGTGCATCTGCAACCACTTCCACAATGAGATAGACAATGAGATTTATAAAACATTTCTGTTGAAAATAATGTGTATGCATATTTCTGGATTTGTGCGTATACACAGTTTTAGTCATGAATCTACACAGAGTTTTATGCATGTGGCCCCTGGCAAATTTGATGTCATGTGAATATGTCCCAGCTTTACAAGTTGACACAGGCTGCCTGATTGCACCATTAAACCATTGACCGGCAGGTAATGGATTATTGGGTACTGAGGGCTACAAAGGATACAGAGGCTGTGTTCTCCAAATGTGGACAAAATAAGGCTGTATTTCTTGGCAGCATTTCTCTGAGCTTTTGGAGCAGGAGAGGTCTTGTCGACGTGGTCTGACATATTCAATCTTGAGATGCAAATTTCAAAGAGAGGTAACCCTGATCTTCGACATATATTAAAAACATTAACCTATATACATGGATGAGATCCTGCAATCTGTTTCAGATAAAAATCAAAAGATAGGTATCCTATAAGTCTGGCTGCAGGAGGGCTTCATTTAAGCCTAATGATTCACAGTAGATATTGGGTGTAGTCTTTGAACAAAATAAGCAGAAAGGGGAAAACAAAGAGGGAATGTAGGAGGGAGATGAAATGTGAGTGTGGGACAGAGAAGAAAGCTTAGTTTAGCAGAATTGCTTCATAAGCATAGCAGTTCCCTAACCTCAGTTTAATGGGTGACTTGATATCCTCAGCAAACAGGGATCAATTCACTCTATTTGCTTTTCATTTCCAGAGAAAATAGGTGCTTCATTCCGGATACTCTCCAGTCAGTGGTTGTTAATGGCACACCCCTGCCTTCATGGCACTCACAAATCATTCAGTGCTGCTGCAGTTCAGGCAGACAAGACTAAGCCTATTAATGATATCTGCAACACCAACCAATTTATGTTAACGCCTCAATACAGAATTTATTTGGTTATATAAAGGTTAGGCTGTTATACTCAATTGTTTTTACAGTGTCTCTCACAGTTCCTTGAAGTGTGAAGTGGTGATTTCATCATCACAGTCGTATTGAATTCAATTTCCACATTTCCACAGAAAACACACGCAGACCAATTAACTGTCACATACTTTCAGCCCTTGTTTCAAAAACTCTATCAATCAGCTAAAGAGGATTCATACAACACAAATTAGCGTTATCAGTAAAAAAAGCAGCATCAGCCTTTGGGGAAACATAGAGTGGGAGTGCACAAATTATTTCATCATACAGCTTGTATGAGCCATGCTTTCTTGCTTCTTAGATCCTTCTATGTGCACTACTCTGAAGAGAACTTTTCAGACAGCAGACATGCCCTGCAGGAGTGTTGTCAGATTGATCAGATATTGTTGATTTCTAGTGTCAGATTCAAAAACTCTGCATCAGTCAAGCCTCCATACAGAAATAGGAATAAATTACATCTACTTCAGCGTTGCTCCCTGTCATTTACTAAAGACCAGATTGTTGGTATTGACATAAATGCATCATCTAATCTAAAGAAACACAACTGTCAAAACTGAACATAGACATACATGCCATCTGCAATCCTCAGATGTTCCTGACAGCTCTGCAGTGATCCAGATGAGTGTTAATGAGCAGAACAGTGAATCACCGGGAGTCACCAGCATGATTGTTGTCGAATGTTTACTTCTCACAAACAACTCAGTTTCATTGACAACCAAACTCCATAAGTATCGCTGCAACATACTGCAGCACACTCAAGAAAACGCACATGCATGATTGAACTGTCTGTAAATCTGTAGTGTGGGTGGAATTCATATTGCAAGACAAATATTTTGGAAATTAATATCAACCTCATTTTTCACAGTGAAAACATTGAGAACATATGGTCCCCATTACAGGAAACTGGAGTCATACAAAACCCTCTTTCAGCAGCTGGGTGGAGAGAATGCCTCCTGCTCTCAATCTAGTCAGACATTTCAATTCTCAAGACCAATTCAAGGTGTAAACTCAGCTTTAAACAGTTTTGTTCCAAAGTGTATATTAAAACTATTTTGAGATTGCGACCGTCATGTAAGTAAGCATACGGTAGAAACGTTTAATCTCTATGCAATAAATACAAGGCCTGAAGCTGCAACACAGCTTATTTCATAAACCACCTCTGGCTTGTATGGATTGCATAGCTGCTCCCTATGTGAGTGTGTCACAGTTTTTTTGTCAGCTGGCTGAAGAGGCACTCAGTAAGGGGAAGTTGCCCCCTGCTGTTATGCTCAGCTAATTAAAACTCACGCTTTCCACATGCTTGCACACACATACACCCACACACACACATATTCAGTCCCAGTGAGTTCAACAGGAGCATCAGAGGAATCTATACTATTATTTTTGTTACAACTCCTGACAATGATAATATATACCAAAAAAGTCATACAAACACAGGATATCAATGTCTTTCTGATATCAATAACAGTTTTGTGCTCATTTGGTTTAAAGATCATTCTGATGACTTGATTCTTTCTGGGTATTAAAGGATATGTATGGTGATCTATTTGTCATAGTGTAAACAAATCTCATGTGCAGAGCCAAACCAACAATGAACTGATCTGCTAACAAGTATTGTGTGTGCATCCAAAGCCAGATTTATCTTGTTCCTCTGTGCTGTGGTGCAAAAAATACTGTACTAAAAACATGTCAGTGAGTCACACACTGCACTGGGTGACATGTTCCTTCACCCCAAAGACAATGGTTACTTTAGTTTGTTTAGAAATGGCTCTAAAGACTAAAAATAGCATCACATTTTCAGTCTCAGGAGAGTAGTTCTGTGTAAGGTAGACGTCACTGAGCATGTGAGGGAATGCAGTTCCGTTTACAGAGCTGCGCTAGCTTATGGTGCTACATTTTACAACCCCTTGACTTTGTACTACATTGTACAAATAACTTTAGTATAAAGTCAAGAGGTCTTGTCTGATGAAGTCCTCCCAGGACATATACAGTCTCTTAAGATACATAACCTGTTGCTATGCTGCTATGCTGCTATGTAGTTGCAGCACCTATAGCAATATAGCAGGATAGCCTGCTGATTGGTTGACTAATTTTGACTTCTTCTATATTTATAAGAATCACGCAAGAAAACAATTGAAACGTGCCATATCAATAGTTCATTTTGAACCTTTAAAGGATCATTTGAGTTTATTGAAATTGGGTATTATTTTTGTTGTTTTGCCCATTTCTATCAGCTATAACATAGCACATCAAAACCCAGCTGTAACTGCAGGTTGACATCCAACCCATGAGTCATGCATGTTACGTACTGTACTTACATTTATCTTCTTTGCTCTATTCATAGTTCTTATCTGTTATTCCCAGTGAAGTCACATCAGATATGTGACAATGCTATCAGAACTAAAATGACAGCCAACCCTGCAAACAAGATCCAAGTTGTAATTAACTGGAATTATGTCGTAAATTGCAAGGATGCAGTTCATTTCAATGGCAGAAATATCTAACCCTGTCGCCTAAAAGGCATTAATTTACGTCTGTTTTGTGTTTGCTAGAAACAATTCTGCCTGAATTATATTCAAATTATGCTACTGGATGTTAGATCTTGCTGCACAATATCTTCAAGTAGGGACAATGGCAATATTAATTTTTATGGTTATGTTTTTCACTAACCTTAACCAAGGTGCTTTTGTTTTCTAAACCTAACCACACCTGGGACTCAAGATGCAAACCCCTGTCTCTAGTGTCAGAGTTTTGTATGCCCACCCACCATCCACTGCAACCTCAGTGTGATATATATTTACCTATTTACCTACACACTCACCTAGTCTTGTGAGTGTATGTTGCACAGGACATGTGACAGCGCTCTGCTCTGACTAACTTAAAGTGTCGGACATGATGGGCCTGAGCGAGATGCTGGCAGCACACGGTAAGACCCAAGGTGAACCCCAACTGATAGAAAGAAGAGTTGGCATGTGCATCAGAGAGAAAGAGGGACACAGTGAAGTCCATGGACAGTCCCTCACCCCAAAGAACAACAACAAATCTAAGGCTATCTACCTATTTGAGTCATTTGACAGTCAAAGTCACCTATGAGACACACTGCAGAGGTGGAAAGAGGAGACAGGAAGGAAAGAGACAGGGATGAAGGGGAGACGAGGGAGGACGGCTGCCAGAGATTCGAGGCCAGAGCGCTGCAAGATGTCACATCCCAACCTCTGGCACTGGAGACTTCTGTCATCTCCACACTTGACAGATCCTTTGCCCTCCCCCCAGTGATCTACTCTATATATAGAGACAAAGAGACAGATACGGCTTAACTCATTGTTTGTGTGATCAACTCAGTGAAGGCACATCCAGAATGCCATACAGTGCATATCAGGTGAGGCGGGAGATACTGGGTCCAGCTGATCTTTGAAGATCACTGTGATATGCTGCACAGGACAGGAGGCACAAAAAAGCATATCATAAAGGTCACAATGAAAGTGTACTAAAAATAGAGTGTGAAATGAATATCAACTGGGTGAAGGAGACAAACCCAAGGGAATAGCTGGAGAGTGAATGTCCAGCCCAAAAGACACAAGAGCATCATTTCCTCATCATCTGTGTGGCACATAAATCCCACAATAGTCGTTCATTCAGTCTCTGTCAATTAGGAAATTAATTATTTTCATCAGGCTAATTTTGCTGTTTTCAGCATGAATGATGGATGAAACTTCTCCTGTAAAAAGCCTGTGTGATACTGTATTACCCCAATTGTCAAGGTCACCAGAGCAGGCAGTTGTTGGATGATAATAGCTCTTAGCACAGCATGCCTTGGAAATCTTCATACCTGGGGTGTGAGCTCTGCTTCAGCCCTGAGGTGAATTACCACAAAGTCAGCACTGTACAGAGAGCAGACCATCCTCAAATATGTTAGCTATGAATATCTAGAGCTTTGTGTCTACATTTTCTCAGAGAAAATGCAACTGTTCATTAAAAACTAAAATCGAACTGTGGATCCAACAGATTTATTCGGCTGCTTTTAATTTGTGGCAAAAGCAAGGACAAGTTTTCAGCTACAGAGTGAAGGAGGAAGCGCCATGAGGTAGAACATGCTGTTTTTGCCATGGCCTGTCGAACTCGCTCCCATAATGCAACTAATGAAATCTCCCATCACCCCATGGACAGCTGGACTAATTGTGATGTCATGGCCCTGCACTGTCGCAACGACTGATTGTGAGATGTACTCACATGTGTGAGGCAAGCTCTCTAAAATACAAACAAGCAGTGAAAATCAATGAAGGGCCTGTTTATTTTCTACACTTGTGCATTTCACAGCAGATAATAAACATCTTGTGTCTATTTCATTTGTACCAGACTAAACATATCTGTATTTATAGTCACATGTAAGAGGTTATGCATTCATGTATTGTCATTTCTTGAAATGACAATACATGACAATGACAATAGAAAATTCCCTGCAGGAAGATACTGTACAGCCAGCACCCCAAAAACTATTCACTTTGTCTCTAGTTTTGAGGGATAAGATGTTAATGTAAATGTATGTCTTCTAGACACCACACAATCTCTAAAATGGGATAGCACCTAATTAAAGAATAAAATGTGCCTGTTTTTTGTCCTGGAACACTTTGCCTGTGACAGAAACAGGGGCAGGGGGGAGAGAAACATAAGAAGAGTGAGGGAGAGAGATTCTGTGCTTCCCTAGAACAGTGATATCAGATGTAAAGGTCTAGAGAGAGGGAATTGTTCATAATAAAAGTGTATTTTCTGTTGGTTGTAAGGGTTCAGACACATATGCAACAAATCCAGGGTGGGATGCTTTGTTAGTGGTGCAGCTACAGGCTGAACATCAGTGTAACATGACACATGACAGACACAAGTCTTTGTTCTGAGGTTTCCAGCTAGAGGACAGTTACTAGTGTTCATTAATCAGATGAGGAACACTGCTGGAATACTGGCTCTAGCGGGCATCAAGTTTGAGATAGGATTCCTTAAAACAAATTCTTTTGGGGCAGATCAAACAAAAATTTTTGTCTACTGTGGATTTTTTTTCAGGCCTTTGACTTTAAGAACTTAGGAAAGTGTGTCCTTGAGCATAGTGCCTTGCTCTTCTCTTCGAATGAAGGTGGAATTCCTTTTCAGAAACACAAAGCTGAATGTCAGCAGTAATTCCAGTTTCTGCTTTGAGCACATCGTTGCCACAATGAAAATAAATAACAGAAATACTACAACCATTATGTTTAACAATCAGCCTGGTATTACCTTACATGAGCTTAAAGTGCCTGGACAACAGTGAGACTTTTGGTAATATATTTCCATTTTAATAATAATGTACTTTTTATTTGGAACTACAAAATACACAATCAATACTCCAATGACATTTCTATAGTAACTTTTATTGTGGCTATGCACTAGGTGGTGAGCTTTTGATACCTCCTCTTTTTATGCAAGTACAACAATGTAATCACCATCATATTTCTATAATATTCATATAATAACGATATGTGGACTCCTCAATAGTGAGTTTACAGTGACTTTATTGTACTTAGTGGCATCAATAATAATAAATGGTTTGGATTTTATGAGTAAGCCAGCACTGCATTTTTTCTCCTATCCTATGCATCATGTTGGGTCTGTGGTATATGCACATTACTCTTTGAAACAGAACCAAAAACTGAAAAACTGACAACTAGTCAGCCACACCAACGCAACTCATGTACTCAAAGTTTTCTCCGAATACAAATCTAAAAATCTGTCCGACAGTAAACACCACAATAAAAACGTGAAGCACTGCCGAGTCCGACCGTTAATGCCACGCAAACCCCCCCCCCCCCCCCCCCCCCCACACACACACACACACACACACACACACGCAGTCCACATAAAATCGGTGATCACAACTGCAGCCGGGAACGTGCATTTAACTTACCCAAGAGCAGAGTGATGAAAGGAGAAGCAGACATCCCGGCATCCAGCAAGGACAAATCCCAGCAAGAGAAAAGAGTGTATCAAGAATTTCTCTGTGACTGACTGGATCGACTTTACAGTAACTACAGTGTGACCTGACTGAGGAGTGAAGAGTACCGCATGTCTCCAGCACGCCGCGCAACCTACAGCGTCAGCATCCTCATTCATTCAAGCGCAGCAGCATCTTCCTGCTTTATCACACTGATCACCAGTAAAGGGATTCTTCTCCTTGAGCTCCCCCACAGTTAGGGTGCGGGGTGTTTCCCTGATGTACGTGAGTCCATACGCAGCCTCTCTCTTTCCGTCTTACCCTGTGCTCCTCTGCATGGAAATCAAGAGGAGGTGCAACAAAGGTGTGCGTGTAGCAGTCAGTAAAAGGGGGACCTCTACAGTTATAATGGGCGTATACCTACGTTACATGATACGGACTGTACTACTGCATCCCGACACTGGCATCCTCCTACGGGACAAATACATTGTCCTGCCCCTCTGTCTCTTATGTTCCGATATTATGACGTATTTTATACGATTATTATACAAATAGGTGGCATTACAATATCTAGAGGTCATAAATGAAACCGTTTTTATTATGATATGAAATCACTATAACCAATAATATTTGCCCTTTAGACTTAATTTATACCCCAAACTACAACTTTAAAAGAATCAAACAATCTCTGTAGTAATCCGACTATTACACATGAATAGAGAAAAATGTCAAAAGGTAAATTATTACTATAATCCGTCGTCCCTACAGGCACAATGTATATGTGATCTATAAGAGATGCGTAGTAATAGATCTGAAATGAAATGAAATATAGCATACATTAAGTCCCTATAGGAATATTTGAAATAAAGATTTTATATTATTTTTCTGGCTTGTTTCTCGTAGTTTCCCAATAGAATTAGTGTGTCAGTCAGGACCTGTACAATCAATGTGATGGAGCTGAGAGAATAGGCTATTATATATAGTAATGAAAGATAAGAAACAATGTGAATCATAATGGCCATTAAAAATCTTAACTCTTTACAAATGCCAGACCAAGAACTTAAACCTATTCCTGAGGAATGTCCTTGAAAATATTGTATTAATGCCATGAACAATGACATCTCACTCCTGACAAATTAAACCATTTTACAAGGAGATTATAGTCATTCAACAAAAATGAGCATTGCAATTTCTTGAAATTTGAAATATAGTTCAGTATGCATTTTTCCTGGTTGTGGACTGCTGGCAAATGGCTTATTTTTGTATATAACCTTTTCTCTGACTTTAAGTTCACCAGAGAAGGATATTCTTAAAGTGTGTCCCTTATCTCTGTTTTTATGAATTTGTGGTGCATGACACAGAGTGCAGTCAGCCAGACAACCCTGTTTCTTTCCCTTTAAAGGCACTGCATTCTGTACCATGAAGAAGTGACAGTGTTGTGATGGAAGAAAACCGTCTGGGAGCTTTTCCACCAAAAGGAAACTAACTTATGTGCAAATATGGCACTTTAAATGAGCATCCATGCGTAGATGGTCTTACAGACTGCAAAATGTTGCATCTTATTGTTTTTGTGTGTGTGTGTGTGTGTGTGTGTGTGTGTGTGTGTGTGTGTGGTGGGAGGGGGGTCTTTTTTGCAATCTTTGTAATTACAAATGTGACCCTATTACTGTGATGCCAATTCACAGGGTTATCATGAGATGACCTCTGTCTGATAATATTTCATATGTCATTTACAGTAGAATTTTGACGTGCAATTCACATGACAAAGATGATATGTGACAATCCTGTCCTTTGTGAACAAAGTGGAAGGAGGAAATCTCCCTGTGCCTCAGTTGTTCTAATTAGAGGAATTCTGTTTAAGTCTCCGTGCAAAATGGATAAAATTTCCATTTATTAATCTCTTGATTGGTGTGTGGGTTGGTTCTGACTATGTGAAATAAAATCCTTTTTTGCATCCAGATCTAACACTGTGTCTGGTTGGGATAGCAGCACTAGCAGCAAAAAGTAACTATAGATTCTAAATTTTAAACCGCATTTTGGAAGATTGTGGCTTATTAACATTACATCATTCATCATCAAGAGGTTTTAGAAAGGTTTTGCTTTACATAGACACATTTAAAGTGAAACCTAGGAAGCTGATTAGAAATGTGGGAATGAGAATAAGCTGAACACCATGCA
This sequence comes from Thunnus albacares, assembly GCF_914725855.1. Lineage (NCBI taxonomy): Eukaryota > Metazoa > Chordata > Actinopteri > Scombriformes > Scombridae > Thunnus > Thunnus albacares. Next base: position 1,001,230 of record NC_058118.1, on the reverse strand, counting down.
GTCTGATTGACCAAACAATAATTTCTGAGTAGCTTCCAAGGCTTTAATCAAAGATCTTCAGTCACAAACAATGGGGAGGCTGGTAAGAGTTACTGCTGTGCCAATCTCTGAATCCCAGAGGTGCAGCTGTGTATGACTGGATCTGAAACTTCTCACACCCCCAGCCACTGCACTCACTGGGCGTTCAGATGGGAGCAAGTGCATTTGCTATTTAAACAACAGAATGCTGGATGGGAAAATGACCACTGTGTCGGTCTTAAAGTAGCAAAGATGCTTGCGTCGCGCTTGGCACCACTTTGCGCTTGGCGTAAGATAGGTCCTATAGGTAAATGGTAAACTGCAGATCAAATTGATTCAAATTGCATAAAGGAAATGGTGTGACAAAAAAGTACATTGTGTGAGCAGAGTTTGTGGTGCCTGGAGCTGTATTGTGGGTCTCAGGTCTCACACACCCGCACTGTCTCACCAAGGCTATGAGAGAGTTGTCATGATGTTATGGGAGAAAAAGGATTTGAGTGTTGCCAAACCAGTCAAGACACTGAGGAAGTAATAGCTTCTGAGTTTTAAATGATTAACATAAATAAAAACAGCTCTTTGTGTCCATTTTGCTTCCTTTCTCACTCATTTGTTCCTTTCCCTTCTTCTTTATGTTCTTATTAGACTTCTTCCTCTTCCTCTTCTTCTTGCCATCTTCTGAGGTTGAGGAGGATGAGGAGTCTGAGGTAGAGTCGGTAGAGGATGAGTAACTTTACTCGGAGGACCCAGACAAATCAGAAGCTGACTTGAAAGAGGCCTCAGGGGATGGCTCATCATTTCTTGTGTTGGTATTTCTTGATGCTGTACAAAGACAACACAATGAAACACTGACCACAATAGACAGTTGAGAGACATTTTAAAATAAGCCTTTAGGCAGTTTAGACGTGGATTGTGCAAAAGGGGGTGCAGCTCACTATTAGGAAAGTGTCCCTGATGTTTAGGACACAAAGTGTACACATCTACTGTATGTAACAAAGTATAATTACATCATACTCTGTATATTGGTAAAAAAAAAAAAAAACCTCTTTGATCATGTCTTCCTGACATGTTATTTTCAGTTTGGCCAGCTCCAGCTCATATTTGTGCTTTTAGAAACTGAGTTCGGCAGTGTGATTTGACAAACATGGTGTCAAATTGGAAAGCATCTCTACTTTTGGAGCTTTTTAAGGAGCTGATGATTTTGTTTACTTGTAACACATTAGTTTCTACCAGCTCAAGTAAACAAAATCATCAGCTCCTTAAAAAGCTCCAAAAGTAGAGATGCTTTCCAATTTGACACCATGTTTGTCAAATCACACAAAGATATATAGATACTCCCCCTGATGACTGGAAATGTGCCATTGTCATGCCTATTTTTAAATCTGGAGACCGCCTTGAAGCCAGTAACTACAGACCAATAAGTATACTGCCAGTACTCTCAAAGGTTGCTGAGAAAGTTGTCATTAAACAACTGACAACATTTCTTAATACAAGCACTTTTGGTCTACATTGTATGCAATTTGGCTTTAGAGCAAATCATTCCACCGAAACTGCTACCTTGCACTTAATAGATCAAATTAAATCAAGACTTGACAAAGGAGGAGTGGTTGGTGCTGTATTTTTAGATCTGCGTAAAGCGTTCAACACAGTCAATCATGATGTTTTAATATCAAAACTCTCTAAATTTAACGTCTCATCTGGAGCACTGGCATGGTTGTCTTCATATTTATCCCATAGGAGACAGTGTGTTAAAGTTGGTGACACACTGTCCAGTAACATGAAGTGAACAATGGATGTTCCACAAGGGTCAGTGTTAGGTCCCCTATTATTTAGCTTATATATTAATGATCTCCCTCAACAGTGTCATGATACAGAACTACAAATGTATGCAGATGACACCGTTGTGTACACAAACAGCTGAGTTAGCTGCTGCTAAGCTAACAATTGCATTGGAAAGGATCACACATTGGCTTGATCAATCATGTCTGAGTCTAAATGTAAACAAGACAAAGGGTATGTCTTTCTCTAAGACTATGGTACAACCTCCTAATGCTAATATTTTCATAAAAGGTGAAAAAATTGACAAAGTTACTGATTTTAAATATCTTGGTGTGACACTGGATCCAAATTTGAACTTTAAGAAACATGTTGAAAAAATGGTTAAAACCATAAAGCACAACTTGGCAAATTTTAGACATATTAGAAACTGTCGCTCTTTGGACGCAGCCAAGATATTTATGCATGCTATGATTCTTTCCTGTATGTCTTATTGCATCACATGTTGGGGGCAGGCTGGAGAAACTGCAGTAAAAAACCTCTTGAGTCCTTATACAAACAAACTCTGGACAAAAAGTCAATGCATTTCCATCACTGTAGGGTACAGGAGAAATACAATTTACTGAGCTTTGAGAATTTTAGATTATTCTCAAATTTGTGCCTAGTTTATAAAATTTTAAATGGTTTGGCCCCTCCTGCACTATGTGACTTTGTGTACACACGCTCAGTAAGTTCTTTTAGATCCTCCAGAATATCCTCTATAATTAATAAATAAATAAATAAGTAAAAAACTTGCCAAAAGAGTCATCCTCCGACTCTTGTCAATCGTTTTTTTCCAGGCCCAAATTGAGTTTGAACTCGACTTCAGAGTACTGACATATCTGCCTTCTGCATTCTGCATGCCTTCAAAATAAAAGCTCTTAAATGAAGGATCTGATATGCAGCACAACATAAAGCATACAGTATCATACTACTAGGGGCATCTAATTTAAATATTTTATGTAAATACATATGTAGATTGGAAACAAAAGAGATTACAACAGGCATTACAATGAGGGCATTTCAAGTTCCAATTCAACGTTATTTGTCCATTGCTGCCAACATTGAACTTCCCTCCCACACACACACAACTTAGAGGCTTACTTTTCATAACAGTGTATTGGGATACTTGGAGTGCAACTGTGATTTCTGTTGTTGAGCTGGTCTTATTTAAGCTACAGTAGAAGGCCAATTTCCATTTCAAACTTTTAAATAAATGGACCATCCTAAAAGCAAAATGATTATTGTTTCATTTAGCCTACAAGCAGTCATCATAATATATATGTAATTGTCAACTTCCTCCTGTAGAATGGATCTTGATGATTGTCCCACTTTTTACAGCATGTCTTTAGCCCAGATATTGATGGAATAAAACAATAATATACTCTTTGTGTTTATATTTACATGGGAAATGTGTGAGGGAACGTGCAATGTGACACTTGTAACTATTATGAATGAAAATTTCTATAATAGCTCTGAAAGCTGCGAAAAGCTATCAACTGCTAATAAATGCATAATGAAGTCCTTATAGCCTTAATAAATCAACAAAAAAAAGTTTAGTAATAATGACAGAATAGGTTGTTATTATTAAGACTCAATAAATGAGTTTGTAATGCTACTATAAATAATTATTTAATAATAATTTAATAATTATTATTATTGATAATTAATTATTAAAGAAAACTCATTATATTAAAGAATATATTAAAGAAACTCATAAGGCTTTTATTAATGTTCTTAAGCAGTCTGTTAACATGTTTCTTATAAGTGCTTAAGGATGTGCATAGGGCCTAGTATTTGTATTTGTATCTGTATTTGTTGAGGCAGCAAAATTATTTGTATTTGTATTTGTATTCGAATGAAAGTGGAAAGAGGCTTAAAAATCCTGTTTTTATTTTTGTTTTTATTACTTTTTTAATTTTAGAAAATTAAGGTGTTGCAAGAAGTGTTCATGAATAAACTACCTTACGAAGGAAGTCCCCACACTGGGTCTAGAACTGGAGTCTCCCAGATCATACACAACTGTGCTGACTACTGAGCTAAATCTTTACTCATCACCTCATTGCAGACAGACCTCTACCTATTTATACACCCATAACACAGAGACAGCACATCATGTAATGTGTAGAGAAGAGCTTCAAAGGCAATTATTGCTTTGCACTTTTCATTTATTGCCTATTTTTTACAACATAACTTTGAGGAAAGGAGAAGGGGTTAAAAAAAAGGTTATGGAAAGTCCCTTGGGAGCACTTTGTGTGCGTCAGTAGCTCAGCTTTATCTCCGGGGAACACCCCCAACTCCATGAGTGATGTCCAAATTAGGAAATGTGTGTCATGTAGCAGGTTGATGTGACTCCCCTCATTGAGACCTACTGATAGACATAACAGTGGAGCAGAAGAGAGAGACTGAGATAGTTATGTAACCAACCTGCATGCTGGTATGTGACATGTTTTTTTTCTTACCGAAAACAAAGAATTTTTAAAATATTTGTATGAAACAAATATTCATAAAAAACCCACTATTTGTGCTTTGCCAACTTCAGGCCCACCCCTAATAAATATCTTATAATTCAACAATAAACGTATCTATAATAGCAATTATTAACACGTATATAGGCTATAATATAAAGGCCTTATTACCTATTGACTAATGCTTATTACAAGGACCTTATTATAAAGCATTACCCATTTTCATTGTTTTGTCTCTACTCCAGTCTACTCCAGTTGATCTGAAACAATGACCATGAAATAAGCATGCTGACTTTCAGCTTTGAGTGTGTTTATTCACAGGCAGCTGTGGATCAGAGGTAGAGCAGGTCGTCTACCAATCGGAAGATTGGCCATGCAATTCCTGGCTCCTCCAGTCCGCATGAAGTGTCCTTGGGTAAGATACTGAACCCCAAAATGCTCCCGAAGGCTGTGCCACTGGCATGTGAGTGTGTGTATATTCGATTAGAAACTCCTGCTGATGAACAGGTTGGCACCTTGCATGGCAGCCTCTGCCATCAGCATATGAATATGTGTGAATGGGTGAATGTTGGCATGTACAGTGAAATGCTTTGAGTGGTCGAAAGACTAGAAAGGGACTATATAAATGCAGCTCATTTAACATTTATATTGGGTGAACAGTGTGAAAACTGTAGGCAGGGGCCCTCCATTTTAAGACAATGTATACAGAAAAAGAATACATTTTTATGACAAAATCAGACGTTTCAGCAAGTGGCCCTGTAGTAAATATGACAGGAGGAAAGGAGGAAATCAGGTGACGATATTATAGATATTATAGAGTAATAGAGTGCGCATAGGGACAAGGTCAGTGTGGATGGATCAGTTAACAAACATACTTTAGCATGGGAGCTGTTTGATTGCTGTTTCCAACTACAAGTCAACATTGTTTTTCTTTTTAAATCATGACAGCGATTGTTTCATAACCTTAACTAAGTACTTATTTAAAGACAAACCATGATCTTTCCCTAAACCTAATCAAGTGATTTTTGTGCCTAAACCTAACAAGACCTTAACCATAGCATTGTCACATCATAGAACATATTTATTTTTCAACAGTGATTTGTAACAGTTTTGGAAGGCACAGATCAGAAAACGATTATATAAGTCATTCTACAGTTTATGGACCAATTAAGTATTTTGTCATTTCATTTGGAGGACTTGTTTGACCAAACAGAGAAATGTTCTTGTCTGTCATTGTCAGTCACCTGACTTCAAACCAAAGGAACAAGTTATTTGCTGAAGACCAAACTGAAGACAAAAAGCTTCCAAAACAGTCACAAGGTGAGGGGGTGGGTTGTGAGTTTCAGTTTTTTTACTGCAAAGGATCTGACTTCAAATATTTAATGTCATGGCATTATTTTATTTTGGCTTGTTAAATATAGTTTGATCCCCAAAAACCATGGGTTCATATGGAAGGATCTATAGTTCTTACAATGTTTATCTGCTGCACATGTAAGCACCCTCATATTAAATCTGGCAATCAGCACTTCCTCATTAACCTCATGGTCGTGATTTCATTCTTATTCATTTGTGCATACATAGAGAGCAAAAAGAACTACAATGTGGATGATGACTACAGAGGGCTCTGCATGTATTTGATCTAATATTAATCTTGAAATGATATATATTAAAATGGTTGGTCAGTAGAAACATCAACGCTGACTCTTTGCTCACAGCAAATAACAAAGACAAAAGGCGTCTACATGATCAAATTTATATTGACTGTGAAAATCCTTCTAAAATAGCAGGGAGCGGAACAGACAGGCTCATTAAAAATGTATCAAGGGTAGAGCAGCCCCTGTGTTTCTCCTTGCTCAGGGATTCTTCATAGCTCAATAAGGAACATATCATCACATCCAACAATGCCTTTCATTCTCTACTTAATTTCTAACTGCTTTAAGGATACATTGTGCCAGCTACTTTCTTTTATATTCAAAATTGCATATCCAACAAGTCCCACACAAACACGTAGACACTGTCCACCTGTAGGCCATCACTCTTTTAAAATGCATTTTTTAAGCATGTGTATCCTTTTCAGCTGGCTTCCACCACTGGAACAAGTGACCTGACTGAAAATGTTCCAACGTGTCATCAATTGGTTATTCAGGTTTCAGTTGAAGGTCTCGTGAAGAAAAATTGATAATCAGAACGTTCAATCAAAGCAGTGCCACTCTTCTGATGCTGAATTGCTGGACAAATCTGGCAAAAGGTCATAACATCCACACTCATATTATCAAACATCAGTGGCATCAGGATTGGAAAAATAGTCATTCTATCAAACTCATTCTCAAGTTCCTCTCTATGTTTGGTGCGGTGTGTGGTGTGGGTTGGACTGTTAAATTACACGTAGGTCTGCAAAGCGATGAGTGTGTCACACTTTAGACGAACTATAAATCTTTCCAAAAGCACACTCAGTTCCAGGTTTGATAAGGATGACCCACTCAATGTAGTCAAGTCTACATAAGCCATGTGGTACAAGACAGCTCCTCTGTTAACACTTTGCTCCTTATCCCTGAGGTTACACTGGCAGGGATAACCTGCAGCCTGCACCAGATGTGCAATGAATATATGTCATCTGCCCGTGAAATTATTTGTATTTGTATTCGAATGAAAGTGGAAAGAGGCTTAAAAATCCTGTATTTATTTTTCTTATGCTTTTCATTTTAGAAAATTAAGGTATTGTAATAAGTGTTCATGAATAAACTACTTTACGAAGGAGGTCCCCACACCGGGTCTAGAACTGGAGTCTCCCAGATCATACACAACTGTGCTGACTACTGAGCTAAATCTTTACTCATCACCTCATTGCAGACAGACCTCTACCTATTTATACATCCATAACACAGAGACAGCACACCATGTAATGTGTAGAGAAGAGCTTCAAAGGCAATTATTGCTTTGCACTTTTCATTTATTGCCTATTTTTTACAACATAACTTCGAGGAAAGGAGAAGGGGACCAACAGGTTATAGAAAGTCCCTTGGGAGCACTTTGCGTTTGTCAGCTGCTCAGCTTTATCTCCAGTCTCATGAAGAAACCTTATTTAAAAATGACCTTATTGAAAAATCTTGGCCCTGGACTTGTCAGTGCTGGTGAATGTCTTTGAAAAGATGTCTAAGTAAACTGTTAAGTGGCTGAAAAATCATAAGCAACAAAATGTGCAGTTGACAACTAAATTGTATTTGCATTACATGAATATGAATTTTATGCATAAAGTGGAAAATTAACACTGCAGTGTGAAATGATTAATGGCTCATGTTTATCCTCTTCCATGTCTCTCCAAATAGACAGTTTGTCCACCGTATAGGGCCAAATCCACAAAGAATGGATTGCGCCTGCTAATGGCACCGTGAATTGCACAGCATTTGCACCTGCCATCTACCCCTGTTAACAAAAGATTTTGCTCTAATGATATGATGGCGCAAAAAAGCCCAAAAAGTTTTGCCCTTGTTTCGCATGTCATTGAGTGGGCAGAGCAGTTTCCAGTGTTTCAGGCTTTTCTCCACATTTCAGCACACATATTGATCCATAATGAAAACTGCAGAGAGCACAAAAACCTCAAATTGCGTGTCTTTAATTAGCAGAGGTGCACACACAGAGCTCTCCACAATCACAAACAAACTTTCATATATTTTGCTTATTTTACTTCTCTACTATTTTGCATCTGTAACATAATCTACTAAAATATCCATCAAAATAGGCTACAGCTATAAGGCAGATCTCAAACATGTTGTGGATCTCACATTAATGTTGTTCAGTTATCATTGAATGTATCCAGGATTTCGCAGAAGCATCAGTACTGATGTTGTGTTTGTTGCCCACAGCTGGCTGTAGCATCACATAGCAGATGAAACAATGAGTGTGTCTCCAAACTGATAAAGAGGCTGTGCACATTTACACACACAGCACAGCAGCACAGCAGCACAGCAGCAATAACTTCATAAACACCGGATCATCAGGATCTGATGGTAATTAATGTTCTGTGTTATGCACATCTACACAGATCAGTTGTTACACACAGATTCCAACTTTATATGGTGGGACTGTTTGTAATAAAGCAGTCCTTACAGATCAGTCCTGAGCTCCATCAGAGCTGTCAGGACATCTTTATTTTTAAGTAGCTGAAAGTCCAAGATAAGCCTACCACCCCATACCCCCGCCCTCCCCCGATGTCTGACAGAAGATTTCAACCTTGATATCATTGAATATCAATTCAATACCATTCAAGCCTCAGCAGCTTGAAGATTTGAAGAGAGAGAGAGAAACAGATAGAGAGAGTAAGTGAGGAGCGAGTGTGCACCAACTCTGATAACTCCAGCCTAACTGCATATGGCATTAGCACTGGTCTTTGTGAATTAGACTGTTTTTGCAACAACGCTTATTTGCATAGAAAGGGGCAATTTTGCACTGATGTATGAATATTACCTAATTTACATACATGCATACATGTCTATTTTTGTCTCATTTGCACAGGTTTAGCAGCCACAAAAACTACACAGTCCTTTAGTGGATTTGGCCCATAGTGTCTATAGTATAATAAAAGACACATAACTTGAACACACAATGAAAAGAGAGTAATGTTTCTGAGTGATGTCTGAATTGCCTGACTGAATTTTCTGCTTTACCCTTCAAATTCTTAACTATTAATAACAGTTGATTTTTCAGAGATGATTGTTTGATGTTGACAAGTTTTGATTGGAGACTTGTTTGTCCACTGTGAGAGCTGATATGGCTCTGGGGCATCTGTTCAAAACCACACGTTACATTTAGTCTAATGGGTGTGAAAACTGGCATAATGTTATTTTTACACCTTCTGAGTTAAATTAATAAGGACTTTTTTGCTGTGCATAACACTTGTGCTTCTTTTATGTTCCTTTCATGTACACCAACCACACTAAGCACTCCACACTTTCCCCTCCCTCCTAGAAGTGCTGCAAGCTGCTCATTATAAGGAAGCAACTTGCAGGATAACCACAGCTCTCCACTGAACTACAAGATGACTCATCTGTTGAGGAGCTGTCACTGCTTTATGTCCTCCTGTGTGGAGCCTCCAGTTCAATCAGTTGAGAAGCTGCATTATGCTAAGATGCAAATCACGGTCCATCTCCCAAAGCTTTAATCAGGGTTCGACACATGACTTGCAAAAAACAGACTGCTAGCTGGCTATCAGGGAACAACTGAAAGATTACTGGAAACATATGTTACTATTTGTGCTTCATTTTTGGATACATCTGACATGAATGTATTTTGGTGGCAGTGGAGAGGTTCACTGTAGCAGGTCTCCTTACTGTGGAGAGTGAGAAGTTTATTTGCACACTGCAGCCACCTGGTCATTGAACAAGAGGGCGTCACGATGGCGGTACCACAGCTACCAGAGCCATTGCGGTCAAGAGGGACCTGGATGCAGACAAAATGGTGGACACGGAGTTTCAACCTCCGCAGTTGAAAGGACATCACATGACCTTACCAGCAGAAGTTGGTCTTCTTCATGTTGTTTTTGTGTGAACATCTGTATTGCACATGTGCATAGTTCACTTGTGGCAGAAAAGGCAAGATGGTGAGAGGACTTTACAGCGGTAGGAATCCGAGTTTGTTAAGGATCTTTTAAAAAGTTTGTTGGTTTTTTTAATCAATGTTGTCTATCAAACTTTAATATATGGAAGAATCCAGCGAGCATAGGTATACCAATATGGAGAAAATACATTTGAAAATGTCAAGTGGCACCAAGCATTCAATGTTAGCATTTTTGTCTTGTTGTTGCAGGCCATGTAAGCACTTTTTAAAAATATTTGTGTTAATGAGTTTAAATGAGTTTAAAATGGATAGTACAAACTGTTAGCAGGTGTTAGCTGCTCGGATGCTCAGTCTGGCTAAAGCTTCATGTTAGAGATTGCAGTGTAGCACGCAGGTGACATCAGCCTGACTATTACCACAACTAACTATCTGTAGTGTAGAGCCTGGCTTAATCACTGTTTGGGAAACCAACTCATAATGTGAGTTAGGCTATGTGTGTGTTACTGGATAAAGTCGCTTTAACAATGCCTCCACACTGTCTTTGTTTAAGTTGAGACATGTCAGCATATTAATCATATCATTTGCAATTAATTTAATATAGTTTCAGCTGTCAGGTTTACATCTTGTGGAGTTCAGTTGTAAATTTAAAAAATGTCTATCTACATTTATGATAGAAATATTTAATAATCATGTTATATTGTTGTTATTGGTTTTGGGATTCATTCATCTGTTACTGTCTGAGTTATGTCTCATTTGACATGATTTTATTGAGCTTACTAAAAGTTGTTCACAGCACAGAGAGATGCAACAGACTTAAATAAAACAGCAACATAATTTTTGCTCTGCCAATGTTGTTCTCAATGGGGTGTTGATGAGCTGTTTTATGGGAGCGCTTTCAATAATGTGCAGTTTGCAGGTGAAGCAAGAGAAGAAAAGAAATAGCATGTGAGAAAGGGAGAGATAGATGTATTTCATAATGCATAAGTGAAGCACAAAACCAAGAAATGATAAATAAAGTACATAATTATCTGTCTGCTGAAGTTGATGACTCACTACTTCTCCAACTTTTTTAAATGAAATCAGAGCAGCAGAGTAAACATGATAAATCCACAGTGAATCCTCTAGCAGCGCTGCCTCTCCCATGCTCCAAATGATAAATATTTTTCCACACAAGCCGCATTTTGCATGGTCTTCTCAAAATTATGATATATTGTCCATGCTAGCCTGCTAGCCCTGCATCCCATCGTTGCTGAGTGTGCAGCATAATTGCACCTCCTTCTACAGATACTATAACAACATAAACTAACAACAAACACAGCAAATCCTTTCAGGCGAGAAAACCAAATGCACCACATTATTTCACACACAACAGAATCAGCAGAGATTACAACATAAGCACAAAAAAGAAGTTAAGGAAAGCCAGAATCACAAACCATAGCAGCCTATGACCTGACTCTGGGACAGCTGTTCACAAATAACCGACTCTTAAATTAATTATGATGAGTGTGGTCCTAGTACAGGTCAGTAGAATGATTACAGAGTACACTGTTTCATGGGAGGATTTGATATATATTTAAAGGAAAAACCTTAGACAAATTGAAAACTGAAACAAAAAAGTACCCAGACCACCAGTATGCGAAAGAAGATGCTGCTGATTTGTGGTCATATCATCCAGCAGTTTACTCAGGAGCACTGAGATGAGTTGTAAGGGAATATAAAGAGAAGCATGTGATATTGGCTGAATATAAAGGACACCAGTTGGGGCTCAAAGTGCAGAAATCTATACCTAAGACAGCAGATTAATTAATTACATAACGGCATACTCACTGTATTATCAGCATGGCTAGTTATGCACTGTCCACAGTTCCTGGGGCGTTTCTTTTTGCATAAGTCCATTGTTTGCTGATACACTGCAGTTACTCTTTTAGCATATGAATGTTGGTACAATACACTGAACTGCTGAGTTTGCCATTTCAAGCCAAATGGGTCAGCCATTAGTGTATGAGATTTACGATTGGGTTGGGAATTGGGTGTAGAGTGTGGGAGCAAAAGAGACGCCAAACTAAAGTACAGATGTGGTTATCATTTTAGTGCAGGTGACGTAACAGATGAGACACTTTGAAGAGATCATCTGAGATACAAGGATATCACAGGCCAAGCTGTAACCACACACACTCTGAGATCACCAGGGCTCCAAAATTAGCCTTCTTTCTTGTGAAATACAGAATAGTTTTTTACCACTTTAGGCTCTAGAAAATATTCTAATGGAATAATCTGAAAAAGAAAATCACTCTTGAATTGAACTGCTGACAACTCAGATATATAAGCATGATGAGGGGTTGCAGTAGACATGGGTTTTTGTTAAGATGTCACAAGCCCAAAAAGTTGGTAATCAGTGGTTCAGATCTGGTCTCCATGTAAAGGTGTGTCTAGCAGAGTCATTACATCCTGGTAAGTGAAATGTAATTGTTACTGTTATAATGGCAGAAACTACAATAATAAGGAAATTAAATAGAATTTCTGTTAATTAGTCAAGTTTAGGTCATGTTGAAATGACACACCCAATGGAATTAAAGCCACAAGAACCCTGGTTATGTTTCAAGTGCAAGGAGAATAAAACCAGCCTCTTCATTAAAGTCAGAAAACATGGATTCCTTATTCCCTCTATGTAGGCTACATGTCTCTCAGTGACTCTCAGTATGGCTTGCACATGACCATACACAGGGCAACTGTGACTTGATTTATTATAGGTTGTTTTTATCACAGCTGACTGACACAGGTTGTTATTTTTCAGTCATGTCTTCTCCAGTTTGGAATGACAGGCACAGAAACAAACACATTTGTTACAGTCTGCAAGTTTGTCTTCAGAAGAAAGCCCGTCCTCAGACATCCAATGTTTTATTACTGAATACAGCCATATATAATACAGCCCAGGGACTTTCTTTCTCCCTCAGCTTAGATTATTTTCCCTGTGTTATGAAATGGACAACTTCAAAAGCCTTGCTGCTTTGGCCTGCCCCCCTCTGCCCCAACCCACCTCCCCCCACCAATTATTCATGAAGGTCTTCTTGTGTAAAAGAGGAATGCACAGAGGGAGTTTGCAACTTATTATCATGACCTGATTAAAGCTAAGTAGAGTGTGGCAACAGTGCGGTACAGTCAGTCCATTGTCAAAGTTGATAGCCAGAATGAACAAGAAAGAAAAAAGCTCAAGTAATGTGGCTAAAGAACACAATGCCCTCTGATCAGTTTTTAAAATGGTCAAAAAAGGATAAAGTTTTGTTTGAACTCGGTGTGACTACACTTGCAGTATATTCTATACAGTATGCTAGGAGCTCTAGTATTTGAATTTGTTATGTTGTTTATTTCCTGTCAACTCTGTCTCCAAGAAATTACGTTTATACTAATTTGCAGCAGGAAATACATTTTGAAAGGAATGTACAGTAATACCATCCAGATCAATAATATAATGAGGAATAATGTTTATTAACATATCTGGCAAGTCAAAAGATATTGACCCAAGTAAAACTCAAGTATACTATAATGAAGTATACATAAGTGTCAATAAGTGCATTTGAAACACATTATCATTTTTGAGGCTAAAATTACTAATTGTTTCACTGTTCTACTTTAAAGTGTGGTATTCCTCTCATAGTACATCAGTCTACTTAAAATAAGTATATTAATAAGCAATAATACTTCAAATGTACATTTATGCATTTTCCTACACTACAAAAAAATGCATAACAGTGTACAATTACTATATTGTTTTGATGAAGTAGTACTATTAAGAAGTATGCTTAATGGATTGACCCATGAAATTCACTTTTGTCACACTTTTTGATATATATTTTTTAATATATTTTTAATACAATTTTACTGTAGTATTCAATCACACTTAAAATAACTATACTAATAGCTAATAGTACTTCAATATGAAGTTAGTCTATTCTTCCAAAGTACAATAAAATAACAATACAAAATAGTATACCATTAGTATATTATTTTTAGTACAAAACCAAGAACAAGATCATGGTCTTGGTCAAGACATGTCAACTTGACATTTAATCAAAAACAAGATCCTTCGCTGTGCTTAACCAACCATAACCACACACAGGACTTAGGATGTGGACCCTGGTCTCTGGTTCTTGGTGCTTTGTAAACTCACCATCCACCTCTTCAGCTAGTAAACATAGCACTCCCTTCGATATGTTTTTTAGTAGTGTTTGTAGGAGACTGAGTTTCAGTTACAGTGATGCTGGATAAAAATGTTTCAGCTCACAACAAGCAAGAGTTTCTTTCTAGACATGCAACTTTTCGCAGAAGTAGAGGTCCATCAAAGAATATCTCCACCAACATAGCATCAGTAGAGCAGAATGAGGTGCCGCTATATGATTAAAGAGCATTACTCACTTCACTCACTCCTTAAACCTTGATAACTTGATTTTACTATGTTCTTTCATTCTCTATAGCTCTCTCAGCTTCAAAGAATCAGTTCAGGCATCTTCTAACACAGCTGTCAAAAGTCATTTTTGAGAACAGTGTAGAAGCAAACAATGTAGGCTGAGAAACAGTGAAGACCAGAAAATGAACACTCGAACAAACCTTATCGATAAATGGAAAACTGCAGCAACTGTTTTGATTTTTCTTCATACTTGGACAAATGAGATGACTCTATACCAACTGTATGAGATTTTTCTTTTTAAGTAGTTTTTTTTGCAGAAAACCTCAGAGGCAGTGAAAGGGTTTGAGAATTAATTTAGATTCTCACTAACAAGGCATCCAGTTTTCATCCTCCTTTATATAGCCCTTGCAAATAGCAATCCCCTTCTAGACCTCCGGTCATTTTATATTCAGGCACTGCTGCAGCCAACTTTTACCTGACACTCTGATATCAAACTATTAAGCCAGATAGGATTATAGATTTTACAGATGAAAACATGATTCATTCCACTGGGTAATCAATACAACATGAACAAACAGGAATATTGACAGCCATAACACAAGCATGCTGATTAGTCCAAATAAATGTTGTCTGTGTGGCTGATGTGTGATTTTAGCTTTTTAGATATGAAGCACCTCATGGACTTGGCTTGCACAATCACTCATTCACATTTAACAGGCTGCTGAATATGCCCCTATATTATTATTATTAAGGCCCAAGCACGTAAGTGCCAGGAGCCCAACGGTCCTTACTTACAACAGGAAGTCAGCCTTATATGACAACCATAGTCCAATTTACATGAAATTTACATGGTGCGGTCTACACATGATATACAGCAACATGACGTATAATTAGTGGGTGTTCTCTAGCATCACGTAGTGGACACAGGAAGTGATATTTAACTCAGTCGTGCAACGTCTGATATTCATGACAATGCATATGCATTTCAGTGGACTTCCACTAAATATGTGGCTGCATTAATGACCCTCTTGTGTAGCACCACCTAATGGCAACAGGATATTTGGTCCTATGTAATAAAAATCATCCCATTCACATGAAATTTGCAATGTGTGGTCTACACTTGTCTAGCACCACATATTGCAAACAGGAAGTGGCATTTAACTTGTTCGTGCAATGTCTGATAAGAGCCCAATCCAGAGAGGCTGGGCAAGATGGCAGCCAGTGTGTATATTCTGCTTTGAGCTCCAAAAGAGTTCTGAGTACCAATTGCTGCAACTAAAGAAAAAAGCCCCAAAATGTCAACCTAAAGGACTGGCATTTGTGAGGAAAGTACGATAAAGACACTAGTGTAATACAGAGTTATCATTTTCAATGAAATACAAGGTTTCATGACTGCAACTAAGTTTAGCTAACCCCCACTTCAAGTCCTAACCCCCAAAAAATCTGTCCAAGCAGCCAAGAGGAGAAAGTATCCAATGCAGATATATTGAAAGCCATCCAGGAGTTGTCAACGAAACTGCAGAAGATGCAAAGAAGCAAGTCTTAGAAATCTTTGGTAGAACTGCTCCAGATGAGATAAACAAACTTGGTTTTCTTATTGATACTGTACACCAGATCGGACGCCTCAGGGAAGATAGGCGCTGCTCAAATCTAGTCATAATACAGTTCACCATGAGCACCTTCAAGCAGAAAATCCGGAAGGCTTCAATGAGCGCCACAGTGATGAACTAGAAGAAGCTTCGACTAGCGGAGGATTTGACATATTGGGAGAGACAGAGTCGGAAAAAACTTTGGCCACTTGTTGACCAAGTGCGCAAGGAGGGGAAGAAAACTACATGGCATGGTCCTGATGCAATCATCGACAGAATAAGAGTTGCTGCATAAACAATCAAAGACACTGTATAAGTATCACTTGACTCTGTGATCCTCCTAGCTTATACTTTCTTAAAATATGGACTAATGATAATAGGTTGGTTAAGTAGATCGACTAATGATAAGAGATTGGCTTAAGTGGCTTAAGTCATTGGCCCTGCTGTACTCACTATTATAAACATGTTCCTCACCTCTGGTTATGTCCGTGATCGGTGTAAGACAGCCAGTGTCCAGCCACTTCTAAAAAAACCTGGCCTTCATCCAGCTGTTTTAAACAATTTCAGACCCATCTCAAAATTACCTTTCATTTCCAAAATACTGGAAAAAAAATGTTGCTGAGCAGCTTCTCCAAGTTATGGAAAGAAATATTATCTTTGATAAATTTCAGTCTGGTTTTCGTCAAAACCATAGTACTGAAACTGCTCTGTTACGAGTCATGAATGACATCCTCATGCAGGCTGATAAGGGGGAACTCTCCATCTTGGTCATACTTGACTTGAGTGCTGCCTTTGACACCATTGATCACTCCATCCTCATTAATCGACGATTAGAATGGTTTATGTCATATTTGTCAAATAGAAGTTTTTCTGTCTCTGTAGGTAACTATGTGTCCTCATCCACTCCGCTGCTATATTGGGTGCCCCAGGGGTCAATACTTGGTCCGATTCTTTTCTCTTTGTATATGCTGCCCTTGGGCCAGATTTGGTTGTATATCCTATCATTGTTATGCAGATGACACTCAGCTTTATTTTTCTGTAAAACCAGATGATTTTAGCAACCTAAACACTCTCCACAGCTGTTTAGCTGCAATAAAGGACTGGATGTCTGTCAACTTTCTTCAGTTGAATTCTGACAAAACTGAGCTTCTCATTTTTGGCCCCGAAAATACTGCTAAAGGCATCATTCAGCATATTGGCCCACTTGCCCCCTATGTCAAAACTAACGCCAGGAATCTTGGCGTTATATTTGACACTAAATTGAAATTTGAACACTATGCCAATAAAATGGTTCAATCCTGCTTTTTTCAACTTAGGAACATTGCAAAAATCAGACCATTACTGTCAGCCTCTGACCTAGAGCATATCATTCATGCCTTCATTTTTTCCCGTCTCCATTACTGTAACTCCCTTTTCATTTGCCTTAGACAAGCTGACCTGTTGCGTCTTCAGCTTGTACAAAATGCAGCAGCTAGGCTATTAACTAGAACTGGCCGCAGATCCCACATCACTCCTGTTTTAGCCTCACTGCATTGGCTGCCAGTGAAGTTCAGGATTGATTTCAAGATTCTCTTAATCAGTTATAAGGCCTATATATAGCTCCTGCATATATATCCGAGCTACAAAGCCCGTATGCTACCATGCAGTCACTTAGGTCCTCCAACCAAAACCTGTTGGCTGTACCACATGCCAAATTAAAAACCAAAGGCGACTGTGGTTTTGCTGCCCTGGCACCCAGACTTTGGAACAATCTCCCCACTTCCATCAGATCAGCTGAATCTGTTGACTGTTTCAAAAAACACCTAAAAATCTACTTTTTTAGGCTTTCTCATAACATTTCATAAATTCAAGTGTGTGCTCTGGGTGATGACTGTATACTTGCTGTGTTTGTATGTGTGAGATGTCTGTATGTGTTCTTGAATGTGTCTTTCATGGTTTTTGTGTCCTATTTTCTTTGTGTCCCAATGTCACTGTAAAGTACTTTGTAACCTGTGTTAAAAAAGGTGCTATATAAATAAAGTTTTACTTACTTACTTAAGTGGAATGTATTAGACTAGTTAATTAGATATTGAATTAATGGCCAATATGCAGTCCATTTGCAGTTAATAAGGTTATGTTCTGGTACTAGTACTCAAAACCTGAAGAGGTTCTACTTCTCAATATTCCTTGAGGAAGTTACATAGTAAGCCTATTCTATTTCAAGGTTTATATTTGTTTTAGTTCTCCAGACACTGTGCTCTCTTATTATTGTAAATGACTGACTTTAAGTTTAACTCGTTGAAAATTATTTCTCTCAATGTTAGGGGATTTCAGGATAGTATTAAAAGCAAAGCATATTTCTCTTTAGGAAAACTGATGCAAACATTTTTTTTTTTTTTTTTACAAGAAACTCGTTCTTGCAATATAGACAGTTAATTTTGAAAAGGTCAATGGAGGGACCAGATATATTATTCTCATGCCTCTCAGCACTAGGAAATATTTTAGAACATTTAAAATCTGAAGATGGAAGATATAACTGTTATAAAGCCAGACAACTCTCTTTTCAAACTCTGTAATGTATATGGTAGGGATGTGCAAAGAGCCCAGTATTTGTATTTGTATCTGTATTTGTTGAGGCAGCAAAATTATTTGTATTTGTATTTCTATTCGAATAAAAGTGGAAAGAGGCTTAAAAATCCTGTTTTTGTTTTTATTACGCTTATAATTTTAGAAAATTAAAGATGAAAATTAAAGTGATATCCAAATTAAGAAATATGTGTCATGTAGCAGGTGGATGTGACTCCCCTGATT
Organism: Thunnus albacares; assembly: GCF_914725855.1. Lineage (NCBI taxonomy): Eukaryota > Metazoa > Chordata > Actinopteri > Scombriformes > Scombridae > Thunnus > Thunnus albacares. Next base: position 982,595 of record NC_058118.1, on the reverse strand, counting down.
GAGATCTGCAGATAGACGTAACAGCGGAGCAGAGGAGAGACACTGAGATAGCAACTATAACTGACCTGCTCGCTGGTATTTGACATGTTTTGTTTTTTTCTTCCCAAAAACAAATAATTAAAAAAAATATTTGTATGAAACAAATATTCGTAAAAAACCCACTGTTTGTGCTTTGCCGAAGAACACATTTGTATTCGGGCACACCCCTAGTATATGGTCACAATGGGGCAGCCCAGGCAACAATTATGTTTGCTCAAATTTATTCAAAGATAAAGAATTTGCAAGATAAATATAAAGATGCATATTTGATTATTGATTTCACAATTTAAAGCCACAGTTTATCTAAGTGAGAAGTTGACAGTGACAGATGCATGGTTTTTAACCCAAGTTGTAAAGAGTTTACTTGGTGTAATGCTAGGTGTACACAACCATCTAGGATAGATTTATGGTTAACTTCTAATCTTGCCTGCAATATAGCTCTGAAGTTACACATTGCTATGCTCCACTATCAGACTACAAGATGATTTCTATACATTTAATTGGTTCCAAAGAGAGTAATAATAAACTACGTGGATATTGGAAGCTAAATAAAAACTTACTTAAAGACAAAACCTTTCAAGATTCATTAAAAAAATGGCACAAAATATTTTTAGAAAAAACAAAATGAGTAATACTCAGAAGTGGGAATACTTCAAATTCAAGATTAGAAAAGTAGCTATCAAGCATAGCAAAGACATTAAAAGGGCTAGAAATACAAAGGAAAAGGAAATTTAAAGACTTTAAACTAACACAACTCCAGAGTGAAATAGATAAATTATATGTTGATGCTGCTAAAGGAGCCTTTGTATGATCCAGGGCAAGATGGTTAGAAAATGGTGAAAAAAACACCAGCTATTTTTTGCATTGGAAAAACGTAATTGTAAAAGAAATAATATTTCAGCATCGAAAATAAACAACAGCATTAGTACTAATCCCAAAGAAATAGCAGAACATATAGGATCAGGATTATAAAGAATTATATAAATCTAAATTTGAATAGAAAAATTTTAAAGAATACTGTGAAGAATTCTTAAATAACATTAAAGAATATATTCCTAACATTTCAGAACAATTTAAAACTAACTGTGAACAACCTATTTTAAAGCATGAAATTGTGGAAGCTTTGAAACATATAAAAAGTGGAAAATCTCCTGGGATTGATAGTTTATCTACTGAATTTTACTTATGCTTTTGGGATGTTATTGAAGCCCCACTTATGGAGATGTACAGAGAGTGTATTGGCAAGAAGGAGATGACAACAACAATGAAACAGGGTTTAATCAGTTTGATACCAAAACCAAACAAAGACTCTCTATCAGTAGATGGAGACCGATCACACTCCTAAACATGGACTATAAATTATTTGTTTTGGTAGACATTTAAAAAGAAATCTTGAAGAGATTATAAATGAAACCCAAACAGGCTTCATGGCAAATAGACATATAAGTAACAATATAAGATTGGTTTTAGATTTACTTGACTACTCAGAATATGTGGAGTCACAGGTAGTCATTGTATTTCTCGACTTTTATAAAGCATTTGATACGGTGGAACATCATTTTATATATAAAGTTTTAGATTTATTTGGGTTTGGGAAAAAATTATGTTACATACATAACTTTTACCCACACAAAACTATCATTTGGAATAATGGAGACATTATTATCTATCTTTAAGCAATATTGGGTTGATAGAGGTATTATTTATGTAAGTGATTTCTTTGATGCCAAGGGTTTATTGCTTAGTTATGAATGATTCCTTCTTGTTAAATCCTTTCCTATAACAAGCAGAGAATTTAATTATGTGATGAAAGCAATTCCTAATGGTCTATTACATCTAATGAAGAGTCATCTTCAATATCAAGGAGCATTGAGGATAGAAACTCTTTTGATGATAAATGGTATTGACATTATGAATACTAAATGCAACAATAAAGATTACATTGTATGAAAGAAGAAAAATTACTCCCAGAGGAAAAGCTTTCTGGGACAGCATTTTTATGGGTACTGAGTGGCAGAGGGCATGGCTATTACCATTTAAATTCTGTATTACCAACAAGATTAGAGAAGTACACATCAAAATTTTACACAAAATATATTCAACAAATCTATATTTCTCCAAGTTTTAGATAATGAAAATATTGCAATGATAATTAATAATTTGCAATCTTGAACCAGAGTCTACAATACATTTATTTTACCATTGTACACATTCCGTTACTTTTTGGACTGGAATGGAAGACTATATATTGTGTAAAACTAATCAATCTATGAAGATTGAGTGTAATGTCATAACATATTTTGTACATGATACGTATAACATAGAATTCATGGTAAACTTATTGATTCTGTATGGTAAATTTCATATACACAAGTACAAAATAACAAAATTTTCCCCCAATATCACAATTTTTTATATGAATTTAAAGGATATATTAAGTCTCTTGAATTTATAAACACTAAAAAAAAACAAAAAAAAAAAAACTGTCAAACTGTACAATGAACTCTTTAAAGAAGAATAACATTCTTTTGTTATTGTGGTTGTTTTTGCGTTATTTGTTTTTTCATCCTCATTTTATATTAATGCCGTTTATTTACTCCAACTCAGTTTTTTGTTTTTATTTTTTAAAGTTATTATTAATATTCCTTATTTATTTATTTATTTATTTATTTTATTTCACATTATTGTACATTTATACAATATTATGTTGAGCACATCTGCAATGTTTGTATATTTAAATGGTTAAAATAAAGTTTGAAGAAAAAAGATAAATAAATAAGAGCCCAGTCCTAAACACATCTGCCACTCCACTCCTTCCACAATGCCTCTTGGAGCCATACTCTGAGTCCAACAGGAAGTCGGCCATCTTGAATTTACTTTGCAATTTTTGCCATTTCCAGGCATTGTATTTTAACAAACTCCTCCTAGAGATATAACCTGAGCAAATTGACATATGATGAGTGTCATCTAAAGACCTTTGCGATGAAGTTATCAAAATGGTGAATTTTTATTGAACTCTGTTGCCGTGCAACGTGGCGAGCTTCGATGTTTCGCCATGAAAAAGGAAGTTGTTGCAACTCGAATGTAAGTTATCCAATCCGCCCCAAATTTCTCATGTTTGATAAGATCCTGGCCTGAATACAGCTACATGTGAATATTGAGTCATAGTCATAGCACCACGTACTGATAACAGGAAGTCAGCCTTATGTGACAAACATCATCCAATTTACATAAAATGTACATGGTGTGGTCTACACATGTTATAAAGCAACATGGGTGTTCTCTAGTGCCAAATAATGGACAATAATCCAATAATGGATGTGATAGTTACAGGAAATATCCAGTATTCATGAACATGTATATTCACGTCATTTGACTTTTGGTAAATGTATTTCTTCATTACTATTTCACTTATGTAGTATTGTCCACAGGCAACAGGAAGTGAAGCCTAAATGAAACATTGTTCATCAAATGTAGAACGTCTCAGGACATTTACACCTGCAATGTGACAGATCTGCCTACAACCATGAAACAAATATCAGTTTGAAAAGAACTGCAGACCACGTTATAATAATAACAACTGTATTTGTATAGCACCTTTCATACAGAAAAAATGCAACTCAAAGTGCTTTACAACAAGAAAGACAAACACATAAAATGAACATAAAAACATGTAAATGTACATGAGAGGGAAAATACAACACTTTGATGATAAAATAAAGTTAAAACCTAGAATACATAGAATGTATAAACTCAATGCAGTAGTGCATAAGTGCAAAGCAGACTGAGACAAAAGCTAGTTAAAGGCTAAGTTGAAGAGATAAGTTTTTAACTTTTAAAAATATTTAGCGAGCTGGCTTCCCTGATATCTATCAGTATCGTGTTCCATAGCTTTCGGGTGTAATTGACAAAAACTGCATCCCCAATTTTCTTTCGGCTGTTGCTGGGAATCTCCAATAAACCAGCAGCAGATGATCACAGTGTTCTTGAAGGCAAATAGTTAACAAGGGAGTTAGAGTTGGCTCTGTATTTAAGGAGGAGGACCTTAAAGTCAATTCTAAATGTTACAGGATGTCAGTGCAGAGCAGCTAAAACTGGACTAATGTGTTCTCTTGGTTCTGGTCAATAGCTGAGCTGCAGAGTTTTGAATGAGCTGAAGTCTCTCAGTGTTTTTTTACAGGAGGCTTTACAGGAGGCTTTACAGGAGGAGGATATTGGCCTATAACTGGTCAGTGCATTACCAACTAGGTTGGGTTTCTTTAGTAATGGTTTGACAACAGCTGTTTTGAAGGTATCTGGAAAGTTGCCTGTTTGAAGTGATGTATTTAGTGATGTCAGCACATGGCTTGAAACACTGTTGAACGCTTGCTTAAAAAATGCTGTAAGTATGGGGTCAATACATGAGGTGAAGTTACATTCAGTGACAGTCGTAATTTTAATCTTAATTTTGCTTTTGACAGACCGACACCCATTAACTGGTAACTAGCTGGTTAATTTTTTAGAAAAGTTGTGATGTAGTTTTTTCATTTGTGAGAGCTGTCCAGCAGTCAGTGGTCAGAGTTAGTGTCAGTGTCTCTCGATGGCATAACGTACTCGGGCTTGAGGTATGAATATAAATAATAATAATACAAATGTAAGGCGACCCTGATTATAAGACGACCCCCTTTTCCAACAACTGTTTTTGAAAAAATAACATTACTTTTTGAATATAACTGACATAATAGTATATAGGGGTGTGCCTGAATAAAAAAATGTTATTCTGCAAAGCACAAATAGTGGGTTTTTTACAAATATTTGTTTCAGACAAATATTTAAAAAATTATTCGTTTACGGGAAGAAAAAAAACCATGTCAAATACCAGCACAAAGATCGGTTACATCACCATCTCAGTCTATCTCCTCAGTTCCTGTTAGTCTATCAGCAGGTCTCAACAAGGGGAGTCACATCCACCTACTACATGACACATATTTCCTTGTTTGGACATCACTCCCAGAGTTGGGGGTGTTCTCCTGAGATAAAACTGAGCTGACACAGTGCTCCCAAGGTACTCTCCATAACCTGTTTTTCCCTTCTCCTTTCCACAAAGTTAGGTTGTAAAAAAATAGGCAATAAATGAAAAGTGCAAAACAAGAATCACCTTTGAAGTTCTTCCCTACATGTTACATGCTGTGCTGTCTCTCTGTCATGGGTGTATAAATAGGTAGAGGTCTCTCTACAATGAGGCGATGAGAAAAGTTTTAGCTCAGTAGTCAGTGCAGTCATCTATGATCTGGGAGACTCCAGTTCTAGACCCGGTGTGGGGACCTCCTTTGTATGGTAGTTTATTCATGAACACTTATTGCAATACCTTAGTTTTCTAAAATTAAAAGAGTAATAAAAACAGGATTTTTAAGCCTCTTTCCACTTTCATTCCAATACAAATACAAATAATTTTGCTGCCTCAACAAATATAGATACAAATACAAATACTGGGCTCTCTGCACATCCCTAATAGTTACATTCTCACACACTATCCTGCCAGGCTCTTGGAAGCCATCAAAATTATTTTCTCCATCTGTTTCTCCATCAGCATTTATAAGACTGCCTGTTTCTCTTTGTGAGCTCATCTGTGTTTGCTCCCAGGATGGTTTGACTGGGCATGTAGGTTAAGTTTATTCATGTATTCATAGGCTGTTTTGAGTGTAAACACTCAGGAATTAGATATGGGTAACCTTTAAAAATAGATGCAAATAGACAGGCAAAAATAAAAAATAGGCAGCAACACAGAAATGTACAGATCTGAGAGAGATGAGCTGTAAGCTGTTTAAAAAGGACATAAATATTATTAAACAGGAAGATATATGTATATCAGTCCATATGTTTTGAAATGTTGTGTGTAGCTTCGCTAACAGAGGTTTTGACACATAGGGCAAAATAACAAAAGGTTGTCCAGCAAGTTGGACCTGGCTCAACATTTGCATATATATACATAATGCCATGTTATCCAACAACAAACACAAATCAAACATGTGTAAATGCAACTTTCCAGATTTGTAAAATCCTGTCTCAGAGCAACCACTGTGCAGTGTTTTACACATCTGATATCTGGTCTTTAAGTCTGACGTAAGTTGGGACGTATCAACCGTTTCCAGATCCAAGCCTGGGTCTTTTCAACAGTGTCCCTTGTTTAAATGGATCTGAGTCAAAAAAAAAAAAAATATGGTAAGTTCTTAACTTACCTTAACGTTAGCTCACTAACGTAACATTGCCGGCCTGAATTTTAGACCTGTATTGTCATTTTTCTCGTGAGGACTGGCTGGTCTGAAGGTATCTGGTCTTTAAGTTGTGACGTAGGTCGTGGTGTATCATCCGTTTCCAGGTCCAAGCTGGTCCTCGGCTCCCGTCTTATCAACAGTGTCCCTTGCTGTTTGAATGGATCTGAGTGGAAAAAAAAAAAACTAATTAATGTATGGTAAGTTCTTCAACACATTAACGTTCAGTAAAGTAACACTGCAGCTTTGGTAACTTTGCTCTTGCCCCTCAACGTTAACCTTTTCAAAACAGGTGTTTATTTAACTAGCAACTTGTTACTGAGCAATGCTATCTAGCTTAATGTTAGGTTAGCATGCTAACATTTGTGTATGTGTCATTAGCTGAGATGTTACTGAGACTAAACGCTAGCTAAGTCATTAACTATACTAGAGATACCAAGATAAACTATAGCTTGCATGTTTAACTATATTTTAGTAATCTGCACCAGATTAATCCTCACTGACTGCATGCTGTGACAATATAACTTTACAGAACCCAGCTGTAATGTTATAACACTGGGAAAAAGATAGTTACATGAATTTTGCTTTTTAAGCTGATAATGAGAACATTGATTGGAAATAATGAAACACAGTGTTTAAAACCTTGTTGTTATGTGTTACTAAATCAGGTTTAGTGATCTTAACAAGAGACATGCCAGCCTGTTGACCAAAATACTTGATGTCTGAAAGTCAGTTTTCTATTGCTGTGACCTAGTTGGTATGTGTGGGACAGTGCGGAGTTCAGAGCTCTGGCAAGACACATATCCATTGCTGTGATGGAAACGTGTCTCTACCTGCAAATAAAACAAAAGAAGTCATGTTCTCATACCCTGCAGTGCTTAGCAGATCCCTGTCCAGAGAAGTTTAGTTAACCTTTGGGTCATAGTATTTTCCTATTGTAGGAACTTAATTCTTTGTGGTTCAGAGTTTACAGCCAAGTTTATTTATCAACATTATTTATAGATTTTATTCCATATGTTGCTTCTTTTTATTTGTCTGTTGGTATGTTGTATGTGTTTTTTATGTCAACAAGCTGTTCAAAATTAATTGCTCCTCATGGGATGAATAAAGTTGTTGATTAATTGATTGGTTGATCGACTGATCAAGTGTTGCTTAACAGTCCCCTCAGTGGTTCATGTACTGGACTCAGCATGAGTAGTGACAGCACAATGAACACCAGAGATACTGAGCATAAAATCAAAACAAGGTCTTAGGTTTAGGTTAAATAACTTTTCACAATTTAAATAACTTTTCACAATTCTTGTATTATTAGCTAATACTAACTTCTGGAACGAAATGCTGTTAGAACAAGCTTATTACCTGCTATTAAAGATACTGGTGTCTCACTGCCGTACATCAGGGAATGTGTTCAGGTGGACATCTTCTACCAGTTGATCAGATGACAGCAGACAAACACTCTTTGGCTCCTTGTAGCTCACTGAAAATACAACACAGAAAAAGCTTTAGTGATCGGTTCATTTAAGGTTTCAGGTCCTTAGTACATACAGTTATTGGCAAATTTAGGCTAGCGTTTTAGTTAATGCCTCAGCCAATGATACAGACACAAATGTCAGCATACTAACCTAACATTAAGCTAGTTATCATTGCTCAGTAATTAGTTGCTAATAAAATAAACACAGACTTTGAAAAGGGTAACGTTAGCGGCAAGAGTAAAGTTACCAAAGCTGCAATGTTACCTTACTGAATGTTAATGTGTTGAAGAACTTACCATACATTAATTAGTTTTTTTTTTCACTCAGATCCATTCAAACAGCAAGGGACACTGTTGACAAGACGGGAGCTGGGGACCAGCTAGGACCCGGAAACGGATGATACATCACGACCTACGTCACAACTTAAAGACCAGATACCTTCAGACCAGCCAGTCCTCACGAGAAAAATGACAATAAAGGTCTAAAATTCAGGCCGGCAAAAATTACCTATTGTTACATTTGAGTGACAGATGCCATCTAGTGGCTGTAGTAATTATGACCTGGGCTAATGACGCAGTTCAGATGACATCAATATAAGGTGATATATTCCCTCATTAGGAGGAGGGCGGTTTGGTGCATGACTAGATAGATATATGGCAAAAAGTGGACTTAAAAACCATAACAATGATTGTCATGGTGTTTACTATTGCCATGACAACAAAGGTTCCCTTACTTTAAGGAAGTGGTAACCACGTTACAAGTGATCATTTTAACCCAAACCATGATCTTTTCCTAGCCCTAAGCAAGTGTTTTTTGTGCCTAAAAATGAAAAGTAGCATATTATGGTCCTATTTTGGAAAGCAGCATATAACACTCCAGTGGGTTGTTCTGAAAACGCTCAAATGGGTCGTTCTGGAGTGCAGTTACAATCGACCTATGTGGTCATTTAATTATGAGGATGTATTGTTCAGACTAATGGCTCTGTTACTGAAACCGAACATCTTGCAACCTCCATATTTCTTCTTCACACCAGTACCTGTATCACACAATCCCTCTACCACAGCCCTTTGCGTTTCTCAAACACAATGCTTATTTGGGTCTAAATGTAGACTTACTCCCACCTGTACATGCAGAGCACATAGATTTAATTATGGTTCAACTCTACCAGTGATGCTTCATGGATAATTCTAAATAGCTGAGGTTTCTTTTTTTCCAGCTGTTGCAGGTTGAACCAAAGCCCCACCTCTCCATCACTGTTTCCAAGCAAATGGCAGCTGCTCTGAATTGAATGAGGCTTTCCATCTGGTTTCAGTATAGTGTGTGGTTTAGATGGCATGAGTCTATCTCTGTTGCTGATGCAACATGTTATATCTGTATGGTGACAGTGAAATTAAACCATAAATCTATTTTACTGTGCTGTAAAGATGCTTGTATGCCCCATAAGTGTATAAATCCTGGGCATGAGGTCACATTTCCAGGACAATATCATCAAGACATTTTGAAGTGATATATTATTTTTCTTGCACAAACACTGACTGATAATGAACCCCCTACCAGTATGTTTGTATTGAGCTCTTAGAAATCAGATAGAAAGATAATGGTGATCTACAAATGCATTGATAATATATATAAACAGCCAGGCTGTGGTTATGACTTACTTCTTACTTTGCTTTCATTATTTTTACCTCGATGGAGTTGAATAAATGTTCAATTGGGAAAATCTCTCTCTCACGTTTCCCATTCCTTTGTTCTACTACATTTCTACTATCTCTACTAAGCACTGTCCCACCCTCCACTTTCCCCATCATCAATATGATGGTAAAGGCCTAAACACACTGGAAGCGTCTGACGTGCACGTTTTGAATTACACCTATTGCTTTCAATGGCCGAACACGCACTAGAAGCATTATGACGCGTGTCAAACTGCCTTGTCACGCCTGCTCCGACCTTGTTTCGATTTTTGGAGCGTCAAGGCCTAAACGCACTGGGAGCATAACTGACGCGCGTCAATCCATGCTCCTATGGCGCACTGCAAGCGTCAGATTTGATATTCCAACACCACAGAAACAACACAAATTTGTCATTTCGTCCTTGTATTAACCACTAGTTGGATGTAATGAATGAATGAAAAGGAGAAGGAAAAGAGGAGGAAAATGAAACTGAAACTAAGAGCGTCTGTGTCCACAGTAAATCATTTGTTGACTGTTTGATGCTTATTTATTTGTGCGTTAAAACGTGACTGCTGTGAAATAATAAGAATATAACTAGCTAACTAACTAGCTCTCCTCGCTCGACCACCGCTGCGCTCTCTCTCTCTCGCTCGCTCGCTCTCTCTCTCTCTCTCTCGCTCGCTCGCTGGTGCTCAGCTGACTTGCGCTGCACACTGTGCTATCTCTGTGTTGTATAAATAGGTAGAGGTCTGCCTGCAATGAGGTGATGAGTTAGGTTTTAGCTCAGTAGTCAGCACAGTCGTCTATGATCTGGGAGACCCGGTGTGGGTCAGTCAATAAAATTCAGTAAATACCTAAGCTGCCTGTATCATTACTTTATATTCATGTAATAAATATGCAAATGTCAATTAGATGGTAATCTGCATGAGAAATAAAGAAAAAGAAAAAAATCGGTTATAGTAATCATCTGTTTATACTGATCAATTTGACCCGGACAAACGTGATCACTATAAGCAGTTTCCACTGTATTTAGTTTTGTTTGTAGGCTGTTATATTTAGTTAATTGGTCAAATGGTTTTCATCGCAGTGTATGAATAAAAATGGAATAATGTAATGTATTTTAAAAAGACTATGCATTATGTTTGATGTCATGACAAATGTTTGTTAAACTTATCCAAAACTACAGGGTTTGAATGTAAAAGTACACTTAAATATAAACGTTAAAGTTACAAAGAAAAACGTTAAATTGTTGGTATGGAAATAAACCTTTATATAAACACAGGAACCTTGGTAACGGCAGTAAATCCTGACATATATTTGGACTGTTTTTCTCCAGTAGACTTGTCTGAACTAACTTCAATGATTTGTTCAGCTAAACCATCAACCTGTCTCTTAGATCCCATCCCAACTAGGCTGCTTAAGGAAGCCTTACCCTTAGTGAGCACTTCTTTACTAGATATGATCAATCTGTCTTTAGTAACAGGCTATGTACCACAGTCTTTTAAAGTAGCTGTAATTAAACCTCTTCTTAAGAAGCCTACTCTTGATTCAGGTGTTTTAGCCAATTATAGACCTATATCTAACCTTCCATTTCTATCTAAGATCCTTGAGAAAGCAGTCTCTAATCAGTTATGTGACTTTCTACATAACAATAGTTTATTTGAGGATTTTCAGTCAGGATTTAGAGCGCATCATAGCACAGAGACAGCACTGGTGAAAGTCACAAATGACCTCCTAACTGCATCGGACAAAGGATTTGTCTCTATACTTGTCCTGTTAGATCTTAGTGCTGCATTCGACACAATTGACCATCAAATCCTTTTGCAGAGACTGGAACATTTAATTGGCATTAAAGGAACTGCATTAAGCTGGTTTAAGTCCTATTTATCAGACCGATTTCAGTTTGTACATGTGAATGATGAATCCTCCGTGAAGGCAAAAGTTAGACACGGAGTTCCACAAGGTTCTGTACTTGGACCAATTCTATTCACCTTATATATGCTTCCTTTAGGTAATATTATTAGGAAACACTCCATAAATTTTCATTGTTACGCAGATGACACCCAATTATATTTATCAGTGAAGCCAGATGAACCCAATCAGTTAAACAAACTCCAAACATGCCTTAACGACATAAAGACCTGGATGACCTGCAATTTTCTACTACTAAATTCAGATAAAACTGAAGTTATTGTGCTTGGCCCTAAACACCTTAGAAACACATTATCTAATGATAAAGCTATTCTGGATGGCATTACCCTGGCCTCCAGCACCACCGTAAGGAATCTGGGAGTTATCTTTGATCAGGATATGTCCTTCTCCCACATAAATCAAATTTCAAGGACTGCCTTTTTTCACTTACGTAATATCACAAAAATCAGGCACATCCTGTCCCAAAAAGATGCAGAAAAACTAGTTCACGCATTTGTTACTTCTAGGCTGGATTATTGCAATTCCTTATTATCAGGCTGCCCTAACAAGTCTCTAAAGACTCTCCAGCTGGTCCAGAATGCAGCTGCACGTGTACTGACAAAAACTAGAAAAAGAGACCACATTTCTCCCATTTTAGCTTCACTACATTGGCTTCCTGTAAAATTTAGAATAGAATTTAAAATCCTTCTCCTAACTTACAAAGCCCTTAATGGTCAGGCACCATCATATCTTGAAGAGCTCATAATACCGTATTATCCCACTAGAACACTGCGCTCCCAGTATGCAGGCTTACTGGTGGTCCCTACAGTCTCTAAAAGTAGAATGGGAGGCAGAGCCTTCAGCTATCAGGCTCCTCTTCTATGGAACCATCTCCCGGATTCAGTCCGGGGTGCAGACACCCTCTCTATGTTTAAGAGTAGGCTTAAAACTTTCCTTTTTGATAAAGCTTATAGTTAGGGCCGACCAGGCTCGCCTTGGATCAGCCCTTAGTTATGCTGCTATAGGCCTAGACTGCTGGGGGACTTCCCATGATGCACTGAGCTCCTCTCTCCTCCTCTCCATCTGTATGCATTCATGTAACATCAGTGCATGTCACTAACTTTGCTTCTTCCCCGGAGTTTTTTGTGCTTTCTCATCTCACAGGAAAAGCTGAGTCCCGGGCCGAACCTTCGCGGTCCTTCACAGTCCTGATGGTGTCCTTCCCTGGCTGTTGCTGCTCGCGCTTGTTGTTGTTGTTGTTGTGATTTTTTTTTCTTCTGTCCCCCCTCCCCCTTTCCCTCTCTCTTTATCTCTCTCAACCCAACCGGTCAAAGCAGATGGCCGCCCACCAAGAGCCGGGGTCTGCTTGAGGTTTCTACCCGTTAAAGGGGAGTTTTTCCTTACCGCTGTCGCCATGTTCTTGTTCATGGGGGAATTGTTGGGTCTCTGTAAATTAAAGAGTACGGTCTTGACCTGCTCTATGTGAAAAGTGCCTTGAGATGACTTCTGTTGTGATATGGCGCTATATAAATAAAAATTGATTGATTGATTGATTGATATAATGAACTATTTAACTATTTACCATATTTAGATATATTTTATTGTCATTTTACATAAATTTGTATGTAATTTAAGAAACCAGAATATACTTTATAAATAATATAGTCATTTTTCTGTACAAAATGAGAAATAAATGTAATGTAAAAATGTCATTATTGGCATAATACTTAAAAGAACAGTTGAGTTGTTAATTTACTTATAATGTCTAATTTTACAGAGTTTAGTATATAATTATTTTTTTTTAAAAAACAGAAACCTAATGTAAAATTTAGCATTATTTTCCATAAAATTAAAAAATTAGGATTATGATTTTTACACTGTGGGAGTGGGGCTGTTTGATAAATTAACACTTTCCTCTACACCTTCTCATTGATTCACTACAGCAGACCTGTAGCCAGAAATTTGTAAATAAGTAATTTTAATGAACAAATGGAGAAACTCAAGGTAGGAAGAAGAGGAATAAGGTTACCCCTGGGACACACATCCTGCGTGAGCAGTGCGTGTGCGTCACGGAACCTCTTCCCTTTCATCTCAGCGCCCATGTTAATAGATTAGAGCAGCCACACAGCCCGCATGAGACACGCATGTCACACGCAGCTCATCTAGAGATTTGGGGTCTCACCTATTTTTTCTGCGTGACACACGCGGTTCTCATTAAAAATAGACAGGGAAAACGACCTACTGACAGTCACATTAACATCAATGTCATGGTTTCAATGTCTGTATCTGTAGAATATGTCACAGACATGAAGTGTCATCACTGCGGGTCAACCTGTGCTGTGCACGCCAGGTCAGGGAACCTCTCTGGCAGGGAACTCCAGTACAGAGAGTCAGTGACACACAGAGCTTCTTTTCTTGATTCCTGTCGCTTTCTGTGATATTAATTCAAACCAGGGCTCCTGCCTGTTGTTTCACCTGCTTCCAGGCAGAGATTTGGTGTTGTTATTTTCCTTATTTGTTGTCAGTTTCCCTCCTGACAGTTTGGAGGTTTGTTTGTCGGGGTGTGTTTGGCTGGAGGGATTTTCTTCACTTGGAGCGGTGACAGCAGGGGTTTAACTGGTGGAATGATTAATACATTGAATTAAAAAAAAACATCCTTTGTGAGGAGTGTATGTGGCTGACATAGAAGTATACCCAACCAGACCCACCATACCCATCAGAAAGAAAGCCCCTTTCACCTCACATATTATTTATTTATTTTTAACAATTGAGCACACACTTCTTAATCTTTTTCTGACTAAACTAAATATAAATTAAATTTATAATTCAATTATATGAAACATGCTATTATTGATTACCATTATCAAAGCCAAACTATGTAGAAAGATAGAGCTGGCAGCAGAATCACCGCAGCAACAACACTGTCTGTGTGGACACTGCAAGTGCGCGAGATGCAGCAGTTCAGCAACACATTGCTGAGTTTTATGCAGGCTGTGTGGCCCAGGTGTTAGGAGCACAACCCTGAAGAGGCAGGGTTCATATAAGGAACACAAAACGCTGAGGTGCTGTAGAAATACTGTAATTTGTTCTCAGGAAACCCCTAAAAGGCAAAAACCAAGAAGCTTTCCAGAAGCTGGAAACTCTTCCAAGGTCCTGAGCACTCATCTGTGCTGACCTGCAGCTGAAGCTGGAGGATTATGGACATTTGTCCTTCTCCTCTTATTAGCACTGCAAGGCTTTTCACAGAGCAACAACACCTTCTAAAACTTCTACCAATGAGGAGGAGGAAATGTTTGTAATATTAAAAAGCTCTGTTCGACTCTCAAATCTGCATTGGGTTGTGTCTCAATAAAACTATAAAATCCCCTCCACAGGGATGATTTCAAATTGCAATTTGAATGTTAAAGTGCAAAAGTAATTGGCATTCATCCACCATGTGATACTCAAAGCTTTTTTCCTACGTCTAACCTCAAAACAAGATTAAAACAAAGTAAAAGCACCAGTTTATTTCAGCTTCTAATGACCAACACTTCTACAATGCCTTGCTTTTACTTTTGAGATTGCTTCAGTTGAGCCATTGAGGGATAAATATAGCAAAATAAACTGGTAAGGATTACTAGCCTAATGACCTAAGGCTCACAGTGTTTGAATTATTAATGTCCAGAAATTTCAGAATTAATGAGGAAATGTTTGTTGCATAAATCATATTTATTGAAGTACTCTCTGCCTATATATTCATCATTCAGGTCATGTACAGTACTCGCACTCTGTCTGGGATGACAGCCAAAGGTCAGCTGGATAGATATTAATTGCGTGTGGTGCTCTGTGTGTGTATCTGTGTGTGTGTGTGCTATTCATTCTTTTTTAAAGATATATTTTTGAGCATTTTTTGTCTTAAATGGACAGCTGGCAGTAGATAAGCAGACAGAAAACAACTGGCAGTAGATAAGTAGACAGGAAACAAGAAAATAGTGAGGGGCAAGACATGCAGCAAAGGTCCCTTGCCAGAATTGAACCAGGGACGTTGTGGTTATATGCTGAAACTACTCGACTACCAGGGCACTCTGTGTTATTCATTCTTACCATTTGTCTTTTAGTTGTATGCCTAGCTCTCCTACACTGGCATGGTATTGGTGGCAGGAAGCCCCACCCCCCATGGTTATTCTATTTTTTTTTTTTTTTTTTAATCCCCAGTGGGGATTCGTGTTATCTCTGCTCCTGGTCAAACTAAATAAATTAAATGCATCTCATATTCCCGCCAGTAGATGGTGCAAGTTGATAAGCAATACTAGCTATTTTAAAAAGTTATGGACCCGAGTCATGAATATGAAATAGTATGAAATAGCAACAAAGCATTTCATGATTTTTTGTGCCCAAAAATCCACAGAAAAAGTCACAAATAGATGACGAGACAAAAAGCCATGGTGACATTATGAGGCCAACTTTGGTTGACAATGACAATGATAACCAGCAGCCAGCATCATTAGACAAACATTCTACACTGTGCTGATAACCTCAATAACCTAACCACCCTTCATGACTACCTAGCTTCTGTTACAAATTGGACACCTCAAAATTTCCTTCATCTCAACATCCGCAATCTTGGTATCCTTTTTGACCGACATTTGAACTTTGAACCTCATATTACTAAGCTCATTCAGTCTTGTTTCTTTCAGTTGAGAAATATTGCAAAAGTCAAATCTTCACTATCAGCCAAAAATATGGAACATCTAGTGCATACCACAATCTTTTCTCATTTAGACAACTTTAACTCCCACTTTACTGGCATTACCCAGTTCTCCCTAGCTCGTCTTCAATTAGAGCAAAATGCAGCCACAAGGCTGTTAACAAAATCTAGTCATTGGTCCCACATCACCCCAATTCTTGCCTCCCTTCATTGGCTTCCAGTAAAAGATAGAATTGACTTTAAAATTTTACTAATTACGTACAAGGCCTTGCATGGCCTGGCCCCTGCATATATAGCAGAGTTGTTGAGCCCTAGCTGTCGGACATTCATCTGATCAAGGCCTTTTATTTTAATTTATTTTAAGTTATGTTTTATATTTTTAGATATAATAAAGATATCTCACATATCTATATGACTTAATTTCGCAAGATTACACAGTGATGAGACTGTAGACATTGTAGCGGCTCTGCACACCATCACACCATTTTTGTATGGATCCATGCAAGACTGCTAGAGAGCGCAGAAGAGAGAGTTAAATTACACTGTATGCCACAACTTTTAAAGGTAAGTTAAGTCAATATTTGAAAGGCATAACATTATTGCATTTATATATAAAATGCCATAGTTTACTAGCTAAATTAGCTAATTTAGTGGTCAGGAAACAAACAATGTGCATTGTTAAGTACTGTTTTCTACAACCAGTTGAATAAAGTTGAATATGTGATGTGTTTGGAGAACAGGAAATGATAGTTAGCATTAACTTAGAAGCTATTATTAGCAAACCTTAAGTAACTTAACATGCGGCTAACACTAACTTGTTAGCAAGATGCCACTACCTTTCACAGCATCTAACTTAAGTTAGCCAGTTATAATGTTAATGCTACGCATGTCTTTATAATGTTGAGCAGATTTCGCCAAATGTTTAACATTACTGCCATAGGTTTGTTAGGAATGTCAGCAAAGCTACCGTTAGCTACGCTACCATTTAGTAACTGATTCAGACGGTTGGCTGAGGCTCCTTGGACAGGAAAGGAAAACAGGCTGTTAGTAGCTGCATTCATTTACAATGTTAACAGTCTTGAGTCATGTTAATTTTAGACTTATCTTATGTGGTTGATTAATTCATTTATATATGCAACTCAATGTTAATACCAATGCCCAAGAAGGAAATTACTGTTGATTAACGACAAGTGGGGTGAGTCATCTTGATTCATTTATTATCTTTTAACTAAGTTAATGGCTAACCACTGCAGTAGAGACCGTGGGAAGCATTACATTGTACACACTTGGGTGAGTAACATGTCTGCTCCCATCAGGCTTTTGTCTGAAGTTTTAAAGAAGAGAAAATGACAAAACTTACTAAAAGACATACAGTTAAGGATTTTGTTCAGTTTCACCGAGGATTTTGTTCAATTATACTAACTTCAATTTGGAAAATTTAGTTTACCTCTGAAGAAGCACAAAGGAATTTTAAAAGAAGCACAGGAGCAGCACACTGATGATGTCAGAGGCCTGTGACTGGTTGATAACAGTTTTGGTCCAGGAACACAATCTGGGATGTTGATCCAGGAATATGTCCTACTTGGCTAAATCATGTCATGTACATGTCTTCAGACCAGGACTCTTATCAAGCATGAGAAATTTGGAGCCAATTGGACAATGTACATTAGAGTTACAACAATTTTGTGTTTCTTGATGAAACACCAAAATTTGCCACATCACCGTGGCAACAGTGTTCCATTAAAAACTCAAAAGCTTCATAATTTAGCATCGCAAAGGTCTTTAAATGACACCGACCACATTTGAAGTCACTCTGGTTAATTCTCTAGGAGGAGTTTACTAAAGTACAAAGCCTGTAAATGGCAAAAACTGCACAAAAATTGCACAGTAAAGTCAAAATGACTGACTTCCTGTTGGGCTTAGGGTATGGCTTCAAGAGGCTTTTTTGTAAGTCTGGAGATGTTACATCTGCCTACCAAATTTACTTCATCTACATCAAATTTAATGGTGGGGGCTTTGACTTTGAAAATTGTCAGGGGCGATATTGAGCCAGTTTGCCACACTCGAACCCAAGACCCATATGAGATATCAATTTTCACAACTTCTGATGCATGTAAAAAGTTTTGTGAGTTTGTGAGGACCCCTAGCACCTCATAAATGTGTTTGAATTGGTAAAATAAAAATCATAATAAAATAATAATAATAATAATCTCTATAAAAACGATAGGTTCATCACACTTTCAGTGCCAGGGACCGTTGGGCCACTGGCACTTCGTGCTCGGGCCCTAAAATATTCATACAGCTGCCAATGATTTGCATCATCACAGAAAACTGTGACAGAGATAAAGAGGAAATGGTTTGACATGAACTTGCTAAAAACATCTTATTAATGTAAAGTGATGTATGACTGAGATGGAATGTAGTCAAGATGATGTGGCAGTCATGGAGATGGACAACACGTGCCATTATAGGTGATCCGTGCAATGCCTGTTCAAAATGTGCCTGTTCAGAACGGGCCAATTGCTTGACCTGCTTCTTCTCCTCACTGCTGCTGAGAAGCTCAGCTGCTCAGCTCTCTTCTCTCACGTGTGGCCTGCTCACAGCAGACACACACAGAACTCTCCTGAACAAGCAGAGACACAAGGGCCTGCCTAGGATACAGCAACAAAAGCACAGTAGCATCGAGCTACTAACTCTGGCAACAAAGGGACAATCAGCAGCCTCCCCAGTGACCTGGGCCCTCTGACCTGCACCGACTACCCAGCAAAGCAGGCATCACTCAGCCTTGGAGCCAAACTCTTCTCAGCCTGACTCACCCATGGATTCGCCAGATAAGAAGCAGCACACCACAAAGCATTTCTCTCCCTGGACATATAGCATAGCGTACCACAGCTAAGCATAGACTGTTAGCCATACTGCTAAGTTAACGTTAGTTTATGCTTCACACATGCACTCATAGGACGGGAGTTATATCCAGCAACTAACACATTTTGCATGTAACTAGCCTCTTCTTAATGTGGCACCTTTATCCTACACCAATTGGCCTTAAAGAGAGACCCACACAGTTAAGAGGTTTAAAACCTAGCTTTGCATACTTTGCTTCTGGCAGCACATGTGGTTTCAAGACACCGCATGGTCTGGCCTTTTGTCTGTGTAGTTTTCTTTGTCGGCCATATTGTCTGCATGCCGTGTGCTCAGTCACCAGCTGAATTCAGCCATCTTGCTATTGGTTATAGTTATTAAGTTAATTATTAATCGGAGTTCCAAATTCATAGCTTAGTAAATTTTGAGACTGGATTTGAATCTTTTTCCCTGAACCCAGGGTGGTGCCCCATTATTTTTAATTCTTATTAATAATTTCTGTTGATTTTAATAATAATTATCTTTAATAATCATCAATCATTGCTGATAGCCAAACCTGTAGCCGAGGCCCAACAAACACACAGAATTTATACTAAATATTAAATTAATACTGTTGATGTGACGTAAGAATGAGTATATACAACATGAAAGAAACTAACATTCTATTATACACAGATGTTAAGTATTGAGTGAACAGCTATAGTGAACCTTCTCAGTATAATAATCTTCAAGTATAATGAGGGCTGCATTTAAAAAATAATACATAACAGAGAGCTTTTGAAAAAATGTGCATCCTAAAATAAAGTGGATGAATCATATTGGGATCTTAGATTGTTTATTTTCTGTGGCTTCAGTTCAAATAATTTGAGTGGGTATATTTGCTAAAGATTTGTGCTTGTATGAGACATACTAGTTTGGAACTGCCCGTGGGAAATATATGAGTCTGTCCATTCTTAATTAAAAGCTGTGTTTTTGCTGTCTACTTTTCTCTTTTTAGAGCATGCCATTTGAAAAAACTTTTCTCGCTGTAGAGCTCTGATCACCAGCTGTGCTATGGTTGTATTATTATGGAATACAAAAAAAATCAGAAACAAATATATTTTGGTGAAAAAAACTCATGCAGGCACTCGAGGGTTTAATGAACACTCACACTGAATATTTTCAGTAGATTTTTTTCGTTATTTGACTATTGCGCACGTCATTCAGCCATTTCCAATTAGGCCCTATGCAATTCCCAAATCACCAAATTGTATCCTGAGTAAGAAGAGGAATGCTCCACTCCAGCAGTGGAAGACGGTCACCACTTCAACACCCTGCTCTTTCTTTACTCCTGGACAGCATACCACCCACTCAGACACAGAGCTGAGATGCTCGCTGTTTGCTTGTTTATTCAAAGTTTAATAATATTAAACTTGTCACATGTCCATGTCCAAGCATGCCATGTGAAAATACTTTTCTCTTACTCACGGTACAGCTCTGATCTCTGGCTGTGTGTATGATAGACAGTCAAGGAACCCTTAAGATCCTACCCTGCTGCTGCTCAGGTGCAACAGAGGAAGACGCTGCCCAGCAACCTGCATAATAACTGATCCAATAGCTGGAATGTGAGAAGTTTTCAAGCCACACTTTGTAAGTTGCCATGCCAAAATATGCTGATTAAATGTTAGGAAAAAAAAGTCAAATCTCTCTAAATTGCTATGATGGTGTTGATATGGTTAAGAGAATATTAGAGGAGACTCTCTGTACATGGCTCTGAAATTTTGTTCATTCCACAGAGACAAGACACATTTCTAAATAAGAGAAAATTGGTGAATGTGACAAGTTCTCTTTAATCCCTTGTACATACCTGTAATGACAAATCTTTTAGTTGGAGTGGTTCCAAGGCTCAGTGTTTTAGACTGTTCATGCTTTATTTACTTATTTATTTTTTAAATTAGGCTAATATCTGACATAGCATTACTACTTTCTTTATGTGTAATATTTTTAGGTTATGTGAAAATCATTTCAATTTTTTATTAGAAGAAGTAAGTAAATGAAATGGAGGCTACTGACTGAAGTCAGTGTATGATGTCATCTTGCAGCTCCAGTGGCTCATAGCTGAGATATATCACTGTAAAACTGACATGTAATCCAGGCTCATCTGTGTCTTGACATGTTTATTAACATTTGAATGAAACAATGATCCTTCACTAACCTGAACCAAAGTGCTTTTGTTGTCTAAAACTGAACACACACAGGCCTCTGGATTCAAACCCTGGTGTCTGCTGTCAGAGTCCTGCATCTTGTTTGCCTGCCATCCATCCTGACCTCCTCCCTCTGACTTCAGAGTCATATATCTTGGTTAACTTGACTACCAGACTACAGACAGCTGACTAAGTAAAGGAAAAAAATAGTAGTGTTGGTAGTTACATGGCTACTTGGCTAGCGTTTAGCTCCATCCCTACTAGTCTGCATGGTCAAATCAAAGATCAGAAGATAACTATTTGTATGTCCTTCTTGCTGATGTTAAAGATTGTTTTCCTGGGTTTAAGTGTCAGATTGTTGTTTAGTTAAAAGGTTAAATATGCCATATTATGAAAAACTCACTTTTTCAGTGCTTTTGCATATATATTTGGGTCTCTAATGTGCCTACTAACACACAAACGAACAAACAAACTCCACTCACGATTCCGGACAAGGGTAGCCATTGTTATTTTCACAAGCAACCAGACCAGTAGCAAACACAGTAACTAAGAGCTTAACATGCAAAATGCTCTGTTGTTGACTGTAAAGATCAGCACAAATCGCTACATTGGCCCCGAATTGGCACGCTGTGAGAGTTACATGACATAACATGGCAAAGTAAAATAAGTAGCTTACCTGTTGGAGGTGTACTGGTCATCTGCAGCTCTTCATCAAACATCATCATCACTGTGGCAGTTTCTGCTTGTACTATTCCTCCCTGCATTATTTCTAACTGATCCACCTAACAAAGAGCTCCAAATATCTCCATATCTTCTTCAACTTGTTTTATTGAAGAATAGCGGCTGCTAACGAATCTCTGCTAATATGCTGATGAACATATTTAATTTCCTATAAATTCTTCACAATAAAAGTCTCGTTATTTAGTCACTTAAAAGCTTTAACTTAACGCAACTCTGATATGTGGAACCCCTCACTAGGCTTCCAATTCCTTCCGCCAATCAGAACAGAGTGGATTCATCAGGAGGGGGGGCTTAAAGAGACAGGAGCTAAAACTGTCTGTTCAAACAGAGGCTGAACTAAGGGGCAGCATAAAAGGCCAGTAGAGATGTAACTTGTTTCATTTGTCAGAATTGCCACTGCTTTACCACAGTGACATTGCAGCGGTAAAACAGGGGGCTGTACTTGATAACTGTACACACTAGGTGGCTGTCAACAGTTATCCTGTTGACAGATATTTTAATAATACCCTCTCCGACCACGATATGTCTAGTAATGGCAGTGTGGCGCTGTTCATATTTCCGCTTGTTGACTCCCAACTGACTGACTGCAGTCTAGTGATGTGAAAAGCGGTTTGTCTGAGTGTACCAAATCACTAGAATCAGTTCATAAAAAAAGTTAATTCAAAAGATTTGTTCACCAAATTGTTCACTGCTTGACCAGAGCTCTGACTGAGTAATCTCACTCACTGAACTCAAACATGGCCAAACAGTATTCCTGTGTGGACACCAACAACACTAGCGGAGCTGACGGGTATGCTAACAGCTAGTGGAGCCAACAACTAATTCCAGAGCTAAGGGCTAACCTCCACTCTAGAAAAGTCTCTTCTCTTAAACCTATATTATAAGCAGCGATGAAAGAGTATTAGAATATTACACGCTAGTAAAAGTACTGTTGCTTGAAATAAATTTTACTCAAGTAAAAGTAAAAGTACTTTGTAAGTAAAATGTGCTTAGATAAAAGTAAAAAAGTAAGTCGGTTAAATTTACTCTGAGTAAACATTATTGTGTTACATTCTGGAAATTATTGATGATATATGATGCAACTGTTAAATTGAAGACATCTGGATTGGATTGACATCTGGATTAAATATCAATCCAAAAACATCCTGGCCACCGAACCCTTATATCCAAAACAGAAGTAAATTCCATTTGTATCTTTGCAGCCTGTGCATGTCACTTATTATCAATTATACATATACACTGGCCCTCCTCTGTACAGGCTCACTACAATTAACCAGAAAAGAGGCAAAAACTCAGACAATTAAACACAAATGACCAACAATAAATGAAAAGGGCTATGGACACTGCAACAGGTACACAAAGCAATATTTGGCTACAGAAATTAAATAACTGCCAATAACAGCAGAATGAAACATCACCAAAGCAGCCAACACAGATATGTACTATAAAGAATATAACACACGTGTCAAACCAAGGAGGCCTGATGAGTTTCTACACACTGAGCATTCACAAAGCTCCTCTCAGCCTCTCTGTCCCACTATAACCAGTCCTCTCATTCTCTCTATCCCACTATAACCAGTCCTCTCAGCCTGTCTGTCCCACTATAACCAGTCCACTCATGCTCTCTCTCAAACACATCAATGAGGGCAGAAGTTCATAAGTAATGTACCAAACGTAGAAGTCGCTGCTGGAGGATCCACCCGGAGCATTTTAGCATTAAGTATTTTGCCAGAACCAGCATGCACCCGTTGGTCACGCAACATCTTGGGTGTGTTTGATATGAGTCACTTAGCGTGCTCACCAGGTGATGCATTAAATCAGTGATTGATAAAGGTATTCAACCTTTTTTTAACTTGCATGTCAGCTGAATGCACAGTGTCTGCAGAGTCTGCTCAGCAGCCACTGATTTAACACCTTTTTGTTCCATTCTCACACAGTTAATCAAGACTTTTTCATGTGACTTTTGGTCCTACTCTGCAACGGATGATTTGTGAAATTTTGGGGGGGTCTCTAAAATATTGACAATATGCTATTTTTGCCATGCATTTCTATTTTTCTGTATCTTCATCATCATGGATCATGCATGAAATTAGGCAATTATTGATGTAAGATTCATACATGAGGATGATTGATCACTAATTCATTTTGATAAATATACCACCATGCATGCTATTGTTGCCATCATCATCGAAGTGTGGTGGCGCAATATCATAAATTTAACTCACTTTAACTCAAAAATCAGAAAAATATTTGAAATATTTGGAGCTCTTAAATGTAGAACAGGATTCACAGTTCCCCTACTACTTTAACTGACTGGTTTGAATTTGTATAGCTTACAGCATTATCATTTCCATGTAAAAGCTGACTTCTCTAGCTGTGGTAGTTGGGAGTCGTTAGAGGAGAGGGTCTAAGCTGCTTTTCCACCTCATGGTACAAGCTCATCTCTACTTGCTTTACTTTTCTGGATTTTGTTTTTCATTGCAGATTGTAACCCCTCAGTGTAGGGTGGTTGGTTGTAGTAAAGAGAAGAACGTGAGATGAGTCTGAGACTTTCATGAGACAAATCTGACAAGTGTGATCCCTAAGAGGTCTTATAATTGTCTCTTCCTTGTCTGATTTATTTCTCTTTAATGTCCAACTGGAGCTATATATGAGAAGGTAGCATGAGCCGTATTTGAGAAATATGAAAAACAATTAAGAATCTAATGAATTAACTGCAGTAATTAGAACCAGAATTAGAAATACCTTATTGATCCTGAGGGGAAATCGGGTTATGTTACAGTTGATTACATTCTAGAAGAGAAATATATACAAGCATAGAGAAATTATGAGAAAAATAGACCATAGTGAACGTGCAAACAATCATGGATATCCATCTTCCACGAATAGCGTTCCATTAAGCCGTAAGCTGAGTAGTTTTGTTGATTGGCTCAGATTGAATCGTCTCTGTGTTGAGAGCTGAGATGTTTAAGCATTTATTTGAGCTGTTTACTGTCTCAAATCTTTCCATCCCTGCTCTGACGCTCACTTTTTTTCTGACTGCTGAGCTCCTGCAAAACTCTCAAGCCGGAAAGCATGTTGTGTTACTATGACAACCTGCAACCATGAGTTGTCATGTCAACTGAAACTACCTGCATATTAAATAGAGTTTTTAATATGGAGATTTTGATATTTATTGCTTATTTATTCTGTTTTGTTATGTTCAAAAACGCAAGATAAAACATAGGCTCGTTGATGTAAAGTTGCTGATTTTTTTAATGTGGTAAAATATTCAATGTGAAACGCACATTCAGGGGCAAAATCTTCAGTCAGACACTGGGGGGGACCAAGTGGGTATGGGGCAGTAGACTTATTTTGGACTTTTAGCTACTTCAAATAAAAATGTCCTGACAGCTCTGATGGAGCTCAGGAGTCATCCATAAGGGCCGCTTTTTTACAAACAATTCCACTGTATGAAGCTGGAATCTGTGTGTAATAGCTGACCTGTCGGATGTGTAGCAGAACACAGAACATTAATTACCATCATATTCTGACGGAGCTGGTGTTAATGAAATTACTGCTGCTGTGCCGTGTGAGTAAATGGGCACATCACTCTCTCAATTTAAAGATGCACTTATCATTTCTGCTGCTGTGTGATGGTGCAGGTGTTTAATAAACCCAGAGGAAACAATCTGATGCACAGCCAGCTGTGGACAGCAAACACAGCATCAGTACTGATGTTTCTGCAAAATCCCAGATGCATCCAGTGACACCTGATCGACATTATTGTAAGATTCATACATTAATCTAACACATTTCAGACCTGTCTGAATCACATTAATAGCTGTAGCCTATTCTGACGGGCATTTCAGTATATGTTAAAGATGCAATACTATAGAAAAGTAAAAGAAGCAAAATACAGGTTGAAGGTTGGTTTGTGATGTTGGAGAGCTCTGTGAGTGTGCACCTCTGCTGACTAAAGACACACAAACTGTGTCTTTCACTCTCTCTGCAATTTTCATTATGAACCAATCTCTGTGCTGAAATGTGGAGAAAAGCCTGAAACACTGGAGACAGCTGCAAAAACCGCTCCACTCACTGTTAAAATAACTTTACTGATCTTATAATACATCCACGGCCTGTTTGTGTCTTGTTATGTGCAGCATCACTTTTCTCCTCCTCCCTCTGACGCTCCACATTAAGTTCTGCTCTGTTACATTAAAATACCAGTTTTGAGGAGCAGAAATATGTAGGGCTATGCTCAAAACATTCTGGACTGAAGCAGTGGAAGCTTACAGGACCTACAGGATGGACCCAAAGCTTTGGCACCGCACTCACACAAATGAGATGCAGAAGGTTTTCTGTGAATGATACACATCCAGTGCATTTTGGAATCAGTTTAACTCTGAATATTGTAATTAACTAACTAACTAGTCAGTCAGAAACACTTAAGAAAATTACCATTTTGGGCCACCCCAGTAACCTACTGACTAAGATGGCGGTGGTGGACCTTTGTAGCACAACATACTCTACCCATGTTTCCAGTCTCTCTAACCCTAAAAGAAACAAACTGACCAAAAGAAAATGGTTAAACCTTTACATTTGTTGGAAAAATCTCTTCTCTCTGAGGGAGCTCAAGAATCCAAGCAAAAAATGAGGACTTGGCCTGAAAGCTAATCCTGCATTAACAAGCATACATGAACATTTTAAATCTCAGTTAACAACAAGACAAAAACTACAGCACATAAGGTTGAAGTCAGGTGGTGGAGGAGCTGCAGCAGTAAATGGTGTTGGCATGAGTGTATCAACAGAGTGATAGTGAGACATATCAAGTTCACATGGTCACACCGCACCTGCATGAATATGATTGGATTATACTAGTCAGCTGGTAGCTGCACAGCTGTGAGTGAGCCATTGTGCTGCATTAATGACATGCAAGCATGAGTTGAATGCTCTGCCTGAACTAACACTATCCTCAATTTGTGATCTGTTAAAAAGACAAAAAAAACCCACCTTGCTAGCATGTTGATAGATAGTGCCCTTTTGAAATTTGGAGCTCCTGCCATTGAGAGCGTCACTAAAGGCAAGATAGCCTTTACAGAGAACAGCATGCAGATCTCATACAGATTTCACTCACACACATGCAGTCAGGTATGCAGGGGCACAGAAAACACTGGGAGAGGTCATGCATCACAATGCAGCGTAAATACACCAGGGCCTTGGTCTGCATATGCCTAATTAACAACCTGATGCACAATTTTTTGAGAGAAGTAAAAGAAACAACACATTAAAAGCCTAACAGAAGGTTTTCATACAGGATACTTTCCATTTCAAAAAATATGAATAACTCCATGCTTATAAGGAATGGAGGAATGACCTGAGGAGAGAAGCAGAGCCGCTGATGAAGAAATAAAGAAGAGAATGGATATGAGGTGGTGAAAGACAAAGACAGGAAGAACATTGCAGATGTTAGTACAGTGATCTTTCCTCACTAAGACACAAGCAGCAGTCACATTCATTTAAAGCAGAGATGGGAAAAGGCCAGGCACTTAATTAACTCGCCTCACATACTACAGAAGTGGCACCGCACTAAAAATAGACCGAATTCAGTCGGCTAAATTATAGATACCTGAAGTCCCCCCCCTCCCTCTCCCTCCCTGCTGCAGTGTGTCTGTTTGAGGAGTAAGCAGCACAGGTACTACAAGCACACATCATCAAAAGAAAGGGTGACTGCAGCTATATTTCAAGGTCTCCCGTCAGCCTACAGATGGAAGAAAGGGGATAAACATCAGTTCTTTCTAAGCAAACAAGCGGATGTAGGTTTCTAGCAAGAATTAATTTCATGTGTCGGGAGATGATTTGCACTTATTAACCTTGGGACAGTTTCAGTTAGTGGCTGGCAAAATTTGCAGGCAAACACACTTCTTCTTTTTGAGGGAATATGGAATCTAAGCTTCTGCATTATACTTGAAGCAGGTGATGCATGTGCATCAATCATTGTCCATACACGTATCATAATTTTAAGTGGGTTATTTAAATTCATTAAAGACTGCAGTATGGGCTTCAGTCTGCAGGATTGCAAACCATTAGACTTGCAAATGATGTTGGCTTTACGACTCTCGGTACTAATCCTTATTTATTCTGAATATCCAAACTTACATTTGTCACATGCCACACAGAACTAAACAAATTGCAATTCATGACTGGTGATGTCCTCAACCTGGACTATGACAAGAGTAATCAAAAAATTCCAGGGATATGAATGTCAGACGGCAAAGATATGTTTCCCTGAGTAAATCACTTTCTCCTCCATCTGCCGCCAAAACAAAGAGAGGCAAATCTCCTGTATGTGCTGACAAATAATATTCTTAAGTGATCCATGATTTTATTTAAGATGTTGCCATTATGCTAATAGGCATAGCCTTCTGAATACATTAGTCAAAGTCTGAAATTAAACTAGATTTAATTTCTTAGTGAAATATGGTACTTATTTTCATTAGTCTCACAACACCTTCCTCACAACGGAAACTTTGGCTGAATACATGATGCATGTCAGTTGCAGTGCTGCTCCTTCACGTTGAAAGGAGCCAGCTGAGGTGCTTTGGGCATCTGGTTAGGAAGCCTCCTGGATGCCTCTCTCTGGAAGTGTTCCAGGCACTTTTAACTGGTAGGAGACCCCGTGGCAGACCTAGAACATGCTGGAGGGACTACATATTTCTTCTGGCCATGGAATGCCTTAGGATCCCCCAGGAGGAGCTGGAGGGCATTGCCAGAGTGAGGGATGTCTGGGTTTCCTTACTCAGTCTGATGCCACCGTGACCCGGTCCCAGATAAGTGGCAGAAAATGGATGGATGTGGCATTCATCAATTCTCTCATACTCATAATTTTCTCTAAGTTATGAGCAGAAATTATGAGTGGTCCAGACATGTCCTATGAGTGCTGAACAGACTGTGTGGGTCTTCACAAGGGGGAGAAACACTTGTTTGACTTAGAATTATGATGTCTTGATCTGAATGAATTTTGAGTTTAAATATGATACCAAAATCAACAAAAATACTAAAACAAAATTCATGCAAAATTAATATTCCATTCACCATCTTATCATCATCATGGCTGCCAATTTACCGAAAGGGTTCTTAGATTTTATGATTGTTATTGACATATTTATGGCAGAGCAACTTCTACATTTCAGTAGTTGTTAGGAAACTTCTCTTATTACGACAGCCACCTCAGTGTCTCTCTGCAGGTCTTTGTCCAGTATCATCTTGTGTTGCAGCTAACACTGTAACATCACCTGTAGACTATAATATTCTCTCCTCTAATATTTCTGTGACTAGCGCATGACTGACTGTCTCCCATCATGGAGCGCTTTGCTTTAGAAAGATGTATTTTAGCATCTAACTTTATGTCAGAACATTCCTTCTTTATTTCTGTCAAAGTATATCACTGCTCTAATGACACGTCGTATTAATATTTTTGAATTGTGTCAGGTCCCCTACTGACACTCCTAAACTGTTTTTGTCTGCTGATTTATGACAGCAGGAATCTTTGGTAACATTTCTGTGAATGACACTTGCTCACAAATGGAGCAGAACATGGAGCCTTATATGGACATTTTAGGGGCATTGAATATGCAAACACATTTTTGAGTGGAGGGACTTTGATTAACTGTACAAGATACTTTTTACTTTGCCTCAGCCTGTTGTGTTATAACATCATGATTCAGTTTTTAAAGTCAGTTAAAATAAATTCAAAGTAACATTCTGCTTCCAGACATTTTTTCAAATGAGAGATTTGGGGATGTGTGTTTGTTTATGTGAGTCATCTGGATTGCTAATCTTTTCTTGGGGCAGTGTAAATTTCCCATTTGCAAAGCATTTGATGCTGCCAAAAGCAAGACACCTTCTTTGACCATGGATCCCTCTGTTTGGAACTTGAGTGGATCATAATGAACCATATTTAGACACAGGTCAGATTTTCACTTTGCTTGTTTCATTTCATGAGGAGGCATGATTTAGTGCAAGTCAAATGACCTTTGTTGTTGGGGTTAGAAATTAGCATATACTTTACATACAATGTCATGGGTTCCCGCTTTGAAGATGAATCATGGTAAAGTGAGAAATAAATTTTTATTTAGTTTAAAATGGGAGCTTTATTCTTTTTACATGTTGGCTCTATTTACAGTTTCTTGAAACTTAGTTAGGAGTAAATATCCTTTAGGTGCTTTGTGGAACAAAAGACACTAAGCTTATCATTAAAGGATGATTCCCTACACTAAAAGATGAAAATGGTAAGGCCCATTAGGGTCATAATCACCATGGTCTCACATGTATTTTCTGTTAGAACAATGCCTCTCAGAACAAGATTGTATGAATCCACTGTTTCAATCATTTCAGTTTAACATCATTCATTCTTTGGGACTGAGAGGTCATAAGTTTAGTGGATGCTCTGTGCATACATTCACATATACACAATAATCAATACCTACACAATAATCAATATACTGAGTGACATTAGGAGAGGACCCCTTGAATGAGAAAAAGTTATAGGATCTGTAATATGAACTATTCTGTTGTATCCCGGAGCTACTTGATCAGTGAGGAGAGCTGAAGAAAGTCAAAGAAGATCAGCTCTGAAGAATTCACCTAAACCACTGGCAGCAGAGAAATATATTCCTACATCTGAACTTGTCTCACACAATTCAGCAATTCATTTCCGCTCCAGTTGCATCAGTGAGTCCCCCCTTTGCCCTCCAGCAAAGATCTGCAGCTCTTAGAATTTGCCTGTAAAGATGGCCTCTGCTACTACAACTGTCATCACTTTGGAAATGTTGATGCAATCTTATCTGAAAAGGTTTGCCAAGCTAGTTATCTTGTGCATTAGTTTGAGAAAATATATTCATACTGAATTATTTCAGAAATAGAAACATTATGCTAAAAAGCTGTCTTACATTATCTGCCTTGACTGGGGTTGATTTTTGGCACCTAAATATCCATCACAGCAGCAGTGATGCAGTTGAACATGGGCCCAAGCACCATGGGTTTCATGGACAACGGCAATAGCACCTAACAATAGTATCATTATCATTAATCATCATCCATGATGTGGCCAAACAGCAGTCCAGTTTCATAGATGGCTACATGACTCATACATGAGTGCTGTAAGACAGGCACAGAAGCTTCTAAGATCCAATAGCAAGATGATAAAAGGGGGTCACCTTGGGATAGCCCAGGGCAAAGCAGCACTGGAGGCACCAGAGCCCTGGAGGATCACAATAGAGGCAGACTGCCACATTCAGCTGCAGTCCTGGATGACTGCACTGGGCAGGTACTTACACACACACACACACACACACACACACACACACACATGCATGCACGTGCACACACACTCTCTCACTATGCTTCCCTCATGGATTTTGAGCCACTTTGGGTAAATGGGAACAAAAGCAATGGCTTTCAAGTTTGGACAAAAACAATGAGACCTCATCAAGAGAGAGGGTTTTAAGTGTTTCCAAACCCACCAGCAGTGTGACCACAGCCAGAATACACAGCATTATGGGTGATGCTGAAGCTGTGTGTTTATTTGGAGGTCCTCTTCTGCAGCAAATGTCACCAATTACAACCTTTTAACACATATATATGAACATGAACATATAAATGTGTAAATTCCCCAGAGTTAGAACTTCAGACCACAATTCATACCAAACAAAAAGCCTACAGGTTTAAAAATGAGTGTTTTGTATTTACTGTACGGGTGTTTTGAGAGATGTACACATTACACATTACATCAAAATTTGATTTGGGACAATATCACAAGTAATGTCTCAATTAGTACTGCTTAGTGAAATTAGTTGATAAAACTCTATTTTTTCTATTAAAGTGCAAAGGACAGCACAAAAAGCATTTTTTGGCCCAGTAGCAACTTGGTCTAATGATGGCGATGTTAGTCAGTTAGTAGATTGGTTGGTTGGTCTGTCCAACATAACTGAGACCTAATGATTTTGATGCCCCCTCACCCTTTATCTATCAGCAACACATCCAAATTCTTCCCCTCACGAACATTCTGGTCCATGATAAGGCTATGCTACAGTTAATGAACACATTTACATGATATCTATTGTGTGTGTTTTAGGTCAGTCAGAGACATGTTTGTGGAGGAAGTGACCATTTATAGCTAATACAGTTCAATACAAACTGAGCAGTGACAAGGATACTGTTGGAGAACTAATCCCCCCTCAACAAACAAACACATGGATATTAGATCTTAGCTAAATCAACAAGGTTCAGGTCAAGGTGGAGGAGGAACTGCAACAGCAAACAGTGTCAGCATGAGTTTATCAGCAGAGTGATGGTGAGAAGTATCAGGTTATACTAACCAGGCTGCATGAATAGTGGACATAACCCTGGGCATGAAGCAATGAAGCTGTATTAGATGATTTCTGAGCAGTATGAGATAGAAAGGCTCCATACTGTCTGAAACACTGGCCTGGCATGGTATAACAGTTGTTTGCTTACACATCCTGTTGACACAAAGCAACATATAACATATAATTGCATCGAAATTGTATTTGTGTCCACCTGATGAATGTCTGTTTTTTAGCCCTGGTTTGGTCTCAATTGAAACATAGAGTATCTGCTTCTGTAATGGTTGACTTTCCTCAACAGCTGGTCACTAAAGTTGTCTGTCTGGTGTTGCATCAACCCTGTAAAATTGTGTTTATATACTATTAATTTGTAATCATAAATATGTTTTGAGAGAAACATATCAGACACCATGTAAAATTACTCAATTCAATCTCTTTGCACTTTTGAAATTATTTGAAATGTATGGCTCAAGAGCGAGCTGTGTTAAGGTGGAACTCATTACTATGTCACACCAGTCTGTCAAATCAAATCTGCAGGAAGCTTAACATGAGCCCACTGCTGCCCAGCACTACGCTGAGTGTGGACGTAACTTCTGTAGTCGGATTTTGCATTGCAGCTAGATGAGGAGCCGAGCAGGACACTGGAAATGTTGCTAGTTGTTGAGCAGTTAAAAGTCTTAACAGCCTTCCAGAGGATGGGAATTTATTTAAGGAATGGCTGAAATTCATTCTCTGGAAACAATCTTCCCTCCAGTATCAGTGAGTGGTTGTGTGTGTGCTCGGCACATTTTTCTGCCAACTGTCTGCTTAACGAGACTCAGTATGTTGCACTAAACTGAACTTTTGGAGAAACGCAACCAGTAACACTGTACAACCCTGATATGAGGGAAGACAAAAACATTACTAGGAAGAAGGGAGGACATTTCTCTTCATTTGATGACATTAAAAGTAAAGTTAGGCTTTGTTGATGGCTTCTCAACTCATTTTAAAAAAGATGATAGAAAGAGAGAGAGAGAGGCAGTGGTAGAGCGAGCTACAGAGTGGATGAGGAGAGCAAGCAGTGGTAGCAAGAAAGCTGGTGAATGAGAGGAATAAAACATTATTTTCTGATTGTTTCATGGCGGTTACAAATAAACACCCACAACCCACATCTTCACACAAACCTGCAGAGGTGCAACGCCTGATAATGGTGCCACAGCCGCTAATTACACATCATACGTGTATTATGGAAGTAAAGTAAAAAGATATTAAGTAAACAGGATTTTTAAGCCTTTCCACTTTTATTTGAATACAAATACAAATAATTTTGCTGCCTGAACAAATACAGACACAAATACTGGGCCCTCTGCACATCCCTACTATCCACTAAGGAGTATCAGTCAGTCAGATAGCCTATATTTAATACACAATTTGTCAAACTGCATTACTGTGTTATCAACGTCATTTATATGATGCCTTATGGCAACATCACTTTTTTTGTGAAATTAATCTCTTTAAATGTTTGTTTGTTTGAGAGGAAATGCTGCATTTTGTTGCAGTATACCACACTGATAGTCACAGGTTAAACAGATGAGATGGTCAAATCTAGTGGCTACTGGAAGTGCAACCACCTCATAGCCTCCAAACATCCATAGCCCCAGGGCCTATAGTAATGTTGAGGTGCCTCTGTGGAAAACTAACCGCATGTGAGACTCAGGATGTGAACCCTGGCCTCTGGTGTTGAAGTCCTGCATTTTGTACACTCATCCCCCCTACCATCTCCCTCATC
This sequence comes from Thunnus albacares, assembly GCF_914725855.1. Lineage (NCBI taxonomy): Eukaryota > Metazoa > Chordata > Actinopteri > Scombriformes > Scombridae > Thunnus > Thunnus albacares. Next base: position 948,665 of record NC_058118.1, on the reverse strand, counting down.
TAGTGTGCAGAACAAAAACATAGCATTTCTTTCTCTGGATGTTGCCAATGAACATAGTGCTATTTGGCCAAACAAATCAGTACTATATAATCATACTTTCTAGGAGACAAGGTTAGCTGTACAGGTAGCATACTTACAGCTTGCCGAGCAAAATTGGCAGTATGTTGTTTGGTCAAACATTGTAGCCTCTAAGGTCCATCAGTCTTGTTTTGGCTGGAATAAAGAAATCTATCTCTGTGTTGAATTTATCAGTACAACCACTTGCAATAATTACTTGTGAATTAAACAATGGTGAAATCGTACTAATTCTCATTTTAGTGAGCAAGTTCCACTATTTACATCGGTGAATAGAGATTACTGTATGTTCACAGTCAAACTGCTTATAAACTGTATACACTCCCTAAACCATAGTCTGTGGCATCACTATGTAATATCACATGTGCTTTTTAACTCACCTTTACATGATAATACCTTTGTCCCATTCCATTTATTCTGAGTGCTTTGGGGCACAGCACAGCAGTAGATCACTCAGTCCCCGTAGGTCAATCTAGATTAATGCCAAGAGCCCAAAGCAATCTTCCAATGACTGCAATACCAAATTTCTTCCATTAACATGGGCAGATCTATTTAAAGAACAGCTAATAATTAGCCTTCACCTACATCTAACTGAACACATGGTCAACATCTCCATCAAAGAGTAGCTATGTACAGCGGGTATAGTGCTGATGTTTTATCTCCTGGTGAGACCTTTCACCTAAACAGCATGTGGAAAGTCATGAATGACAGAGAGGCCCATGAACGTTAACATTTAGCAGTTTGTCAGTTATTAAATATTTAAGCACAAGTAATGCGTAATGCTATCTTTAGGAAGGGCAATCTAATGGCTCATAGCTAGAACTCATACCATGTTCTAACAGTGTCCTGGAACTGCAACCCAAAACTTATGTTGATTGTATTCATTGATTTACTTTTTGTAGTTGTGCATGCAAGATCATGACTGCGTACTGGGCCAGGGGTGGACTGCAGCTACTGCTGTTGTGCTGCTGACATACTGCTCATGATATATGGCCAGTGTAGGATGACAAAATGTAAGAAGATGAACCCATAGCCCAATTGAAATCCAGTCATAAGGAAATCTATATATGGAGTGTCTTTGCCAACAGTGTATCTCCTATGGCACATCTGGAATAATGAAACTTCTACAACCAGCAAACTCTTGATAGAAGTCCTACCTCTGTCTGGCTAAAGTATATTATTCAAAGGCATGTCTTCTTCCCTGAGAGTTGTCTTCTTCAGATATGCAGTGTGTTCTTAATATCTCTCCATCTTTTTATACAGGGATACAAAATACAATTTGTATAGTATAAGATGTGAAAAGAAGCTGGCTCTCCAGCTGCCTTGGTGAAACTGTAGCTGTTGTCCTTGCTGTTTTGTTTCAGTGGCTGGCAGGCAGGTGTATGTCAATATTCAATCCATAATGTCACTTAATGGGATGAGACAATCCCATATAGCCAAGGAGTTGCATCAGCATTTCTGAGCTAGGTCCTCCCTCATTGGCCAGCTGTGCTCTGGACACACACACACACACACACACACACACACACACACACACACACACACACACACGTTGAACTTTACTCCAGTGAGGCCCCCCAACAAAATCAATCTGCTGTAATTTTTCTGAAGTCTTTGAGGGAGCTGTAGTGAGGAGGATGGAGGGATGAGGAAAAGAAAGCGGGAGAGGGAGGGATGTGTTTACTGTGTACTGTTGTTGTTTTTCAGTGTAAATACTGTGTCCATTCAGTTGGGACCTCATGATAAGATAATATGAGCTTATATGAGCTTTATATGACAAGATAACTATTGCTGAGGTTTAGATCATTTTGAAAAGCACTACTGACTTTATCACATTTGTCACAATACCACATTTGATTCTGACTCATAACTTTACATTTGTGAACGCAGCAGCATGATATTTGACTCATGTCTTAAGTGCATGGCTTTTCTGTTCAGTGGGTGCAGCCTGTTGCAGTGCAGGAGGTCTGGACATGTTACAAAGACATATTTTGATAAACTAATTTTTTACATTATATTCTGACATCCCATACAACACTCTGTACATAAGATGTAAATTACAATTTATAATTTGTAGTTAGATATGTATGACCATTTTTTTTTTTATGTCAGATCAGTGTTTCTATCAAACAAATCCTTAAAAATTATGAGGAGAGACTAATGGCAACAAAGAGAGACACAAAAGATTGTCAACCACTTCTGAACGATGACCTCTGACTCTTATCAAAGCCACCAGCTTCAGATGAGGGAATATCATCAACATGCAGAGTTGATTCTTTACACATTAAAAACAGATCTATTGTATGCTTTTTTCAGAAAGATAAACTCAAACATATTTGTCAATCCTGAAACACAACCTTTATTTAAGCCAAAGCGTAAATTCATTCCCCATTCTTCTAATCCTTCTATTCAAATGATCTGGTGAGTAGTACTACCAGAATCCTTGATGACTTCCACTCAAACATTAGCCATAATGAGACATTAATCATACAAGAGCTTTCCAAAGACATGAGCTTTATTATCAAGCCTGAAGACAGTGGGCGCTATAGCATTGAAGGAGGCCTATCAACTCCATGATGAACACTTTTGCAGAGAGTCATATCATAATTGAAGCATACATTGTAAAGAATTTAAGGATAAAACATGAGATGCTACTTTTGATTAAAAAGAAAGAAAAGTCGGAAAAGAGGCGATGACAAAAGATTGATGAGCCTCAGAAATCTGACGTCTCCCGCATAAAAAAAAAAAAGCCAAATTATAACCGACTACCAGACATGTGAAGATTTATCAACATATCTGTCCTGCTGCCTTCAGATGCTGCAGGTGTTTAATGAACTGAAGCAAATGTTTCATACAGTATAAAGCAGCTGTGGACAATGAATACTTCTTATTCATTTATAAATCAATGCAAATCAAATTTTCTGGTGTTCCTGCTTTAACCACAATACATATTATTTTATTTGTATGCCAATTTAAACACATCTGCTGGGTGCCATTGAGATTAATTTAAAAAGTACTGTTTGAAAATACAGTACAGCAGTTTTAAACACTTGTTCCGCTCCTGACTCATTTTAAGATGAGAGAGAGAGAGTAGCAGTGGTCAAGTGAGATAGAGATTGGATAAGGAGAGCGAGCAGTGGTAGCCTGAAAGCTGGTTCTGATTGTTTCATTGTGGTTACAAATAAACACCTCTGCACCCCTGATAATGGTGCTGCAGTCGCTAATTACAATATCATATATATTTATTACTATAAGCAAATTATTTAAACAGCATTTGTATAGGACTGACTCTGTCCTGAGCTGTTTGATCCATATAAGCAGTTGATCACTGTAACTATGATTATATAAGCACTTTCCACTGTGTAATGTTAGTGTTATATAGCCTATCCTCTGGTCTTTTCCTCACTTAAACCTAAAGTTAGCTAACATGAAGCAGGTAAAAAATGAGTAACAGCTTGATAGCTCGCTACATTGACCATCATTTGCCACAAATTCATATTGGAGCTTGGTATCTTCACTCTGTTACTACTTACTATTTCACTCTGTATATGATGTTTGTCTTGGTAAAGTTTTAGCCAACATCTCGTCACAACTTCAGTAGTTTCTGACTATCGTTACCTCTACTGTGGGCTCTGAGCGGGCAGCACAGCCAATGGGAACACCGGATTAGAGCAGCAGCAGCCTCTCCCAGGTCCTAGTGCCTGGCGTGTTAGGTACACTACTTTAATGAAAAATGAATGAGAAAAAACTATTGATGATTTAAACTAATAATGTACATCTATTTTGGGGGGGCTAAAGAACATTTTAGGCGGGCTAAAGCCCGCCTAAAATAGGCCTAGCGACGCCCCTGCTCAGTCTAATGTCACCGTGACCCAGTCCCGGATAAGTGGTAGAAACTGGATGGATGGATGGAAAGATTGATGGGTACTAATAGAAGCACATTATCACGTTACGGGTTAAAAACAATGGCTTAAACCAGTAAATAGCATTAAATAGAATTAAATTATCATTAATTACCAGAATTTTGTCAGTCTTGTTCTGAATGGCCTGTGTATGTTTTATTCCTCTTGTATGGCATCTGTAGGACCCATGTTAAAAACATATTTTGATTGAGTGCACCTCCCACACACATTTATATTACATATGTGTTGTTGGGTTCACTGGCCCCAAGGGTAATAAAAGTGTGGAAAAACCCTCAACCTTGCTCCACAAACTCTTGAACAACATTGCTATTGATTGCCTGTACACAGTTCTGTTCTGGATTACAAGTGTGTGAACTGTTGTTAAGTTCATCTGGAAAAGATGTTTTAGGTTCATCAGCTATGTTCATCTGATCAATATTCAGAAAACCTTAAGTTGATCTACTAACTGGTAAGGAAGATAATTTATTATTCTGAGATGCTGTAGTGTTGTATTGCAACTAAACCTGCAGCTAATCAGCTAATAGAAGTTTTAATGCCAGCACCATGCTATCAACTACCAGTAATTAACACAGCAGCATCTGAAAATAATAAATTATCTGCCAAAATAATAAATGATCTGATGAACGTGGCTGATGAACCAGATGTCTTTCCCAGCTGGACTGTTAACTGACCTTTCAAGCACAAAAGGAACACTGGAAACTATCCTGTTGGTCAACATTACTACTGTCACGTTAAGTGTTAGTGAGCTCCATGCTACTCCATGCTCCATGCCACTTCAAGTGTCAATCCTGATGAACTGTTTCAAGTCGCACTGAGTTTCTCTCCTCTCCTCTGTTTCACTGCGGGTGGGGCTCACATAGAGCTCCAAGGAGCAGACAAGAGACGGTGAAGTAGTTGAGTTGACAACAAAAGTTGTTACATTACTGTTATACAGTTGTTGGACCCCCTGGCACTGTAGGCTAGTTGTGTGAGATGGTGGCTTGTTTCAGTCAGGAGGGTAGAGCTTATTTTACAGATTTTTAGCACCATCTGTTGTTGTGAATTTATATTCACATTTAAAAGTCTAGACCCCGAATATAAGACCACCTCTCTTTTTTCAGATGTATTTCCAGGTAAAAAAAAACCTTATAAAAAAATCTTATATTCGGACCAATACAGTATAAACCACACCACAGTCATAGGGAGGCGTAGTCAACACTGTAGTTAACTTAAGTTACATAAGTTATTTGTCAAGATCTGGAACCATAGTGACATCATTATAACAAAGTGTTACAAACAGAAACTAAGAAACATGAACTCTCAATTCATCAGTTTGTAAACGAGCCAGCACTTTATCCAGATAATCTAAAACTACATAGTGGGTCAAACCAAGAGTGAGCACACCTGAAATGTCAGTAAGAAATTGTCACTGCACAGGTAACTGCACGTCCACAAGTACCGCAAGTAGTGTAAGTCAAAATCATCTCTTCCAAATAAGTTTGATGAACCTGGGGTATTGTGTTTAAAATCTGTCTCATCATCTGTCCACTCATATTCTTTGCCCATCGAACATCTTTTTAGTGATGATGAGCTCCCAGATCTCAGAAAATTAAGTTGATGACTCTGTTGCTAATATTACAGAGAGGAATGACAGATAAAATAAGACACGGGTTGTTATAAACCAGAATTATTTAGAGATTTAAAATGATAATTGGGAAAATCTCCTCAGATAGTAAAACCATGTCATTCATGAAGACTGGAGTTTTTTCCCCCTCACCATTTATATCATGCACCACAGGTTTTTAAATCAGACTACTTGTCATCAATTGAGATTTAACAGCACTGGCCAACGATATCCAGAGTTACAATGGTAGAGACCACCAGTCCCTAACCTTGAGCACTGATCAAGAACAGGAGCAAAACAGAATACTAACATAGTCTGAAAGCACAGAGAGGTATGAGTGTGGTGTTGGTCCAATGTCTCTACTATCTCATCCTGTGATGTTGTCAGCACTATCATCTGCCTCTGAATGCTGGGCCTCCTCAGTGAGCCTGCTAATCTATCAAAATCCCTCAGATAATTAAACACAGAGCAAATTATACAACTCAAAGCAAGATAAACACACGAGCAACTGCTTACTCATTATCCACACATGAGACTCAACAATTATTTCCACTCTGTCTTAATTTGTAGCCATTTTCAGCCCAGTTCTCCAGCAATAACTCTCCTCTAGCCTCCCTCTCCACTCTGGACATGACTTGATCAATAGATCAATGGAAGCACTTGCCTGCAGGGCTGTGATTAATTTCTCATACAATTCCTATAGTAAAATACATCAGCCCAGAGGTCAGTTTTAGCATTGCTGTGGAACTTCTGATGTGAAATTATCTGAGGGCAAGAAAAATAACTCACAGCAAAGCAAATACATAATATAATCTCCTATAGTAAATGATAAGTACGGCATTTATTGGATTTTTTTAGATTTGAGATTTGACAACCGATCTGGCTGAAATTCAGCCTGAATTTAAAATTAGTCATAGGCAGGCTTAATGCGACTTACAGTTTCATACCATTAACTCTCTCTGGAGATCACTAATGTAGAACAGACATATAAAGCTAATTTGCAGAGAACTGTTGTCATATTCTACTTAAAAAGTAACTACAGACTCAAATTCTGTGAGCTCTCTCCCTCCATAGGAGGTGTGCAGGACAACAACTGTAGGGGGCAGAATTCTGACTTTGAAGTCAGAATTCTGACTTTTTTTCTCAGAAATCTGACAACCAGGCTCAACTTTTGCTGGATTGCAATGTGATGTCATCCAATAAGGTGTTACGTTGGGCAATCAGGTTGTTTACCATGTAGCACTGTTTACCAAGGAACCGTGAAGATGGAAGAGTGACTCATCACCACTGTGATGACCTTTCCAGAGCTGTATAACCCTGCCATGAGGGAGTACAAAGATGTAAATTGCTGTGCACTTGCTTGGTGTTGTATCAGGCTGCAAGTCAGAATTTCTGGTATTTCCACTTGTGCTACTATCAGATTACCAAATATTACAATATAGAAATGATAGACAATCCAATAAAAACAGTTCTATTAAATAACAATTCCATTACAAGAGTAATTTACAAGAAAGCAGTTCCCGGCTGCCTGCAGTTGCTATGCAGCGTTAGTAGACTGCTAAACTATTGTTCAATCTAGTCAGCAATCAAACCAGAGGTTTTTTAATTCACATTAATTTGAACGTTCCCATTAATTGTACATGTTGGAAAAACTGTCCACCATCACTGCGGAATGATAGAACTGTAAAAGGACATTACATGTCTTAGCCACAGTACATGCTCATTATACCACAGCTTTTTACTACCCTTTTTATAATGTCTTAAAATTTTTCAGTGAAAATTTGTGATTAATGTCTTGACATCTTTTCACCTGAAAAACAAAAAAACAAGGAATCAGTTTTACTTAAATTAATTAGCTAGTTGCATGCATTTGGTTCTCTTGTTGATTGTAGTGATTACAAGAGAATATTTTCTGTCTGTTATGTTGTGCACCTACAGGTTTTCTCATGGACAGCTAATGGAGGTGAACTATTTAGTGCCTTGAATTTTGTCATTTTGTCTAAATGTATGCGTGTAAAACCACATATAACTGTATGAAAGATAATTTGCCCTTTACACAGAGTACAAGTCTGCTGTTGTACTGTAAATTTGAAATTACAACAAAATATCATTGCAACTCACCACATTGTATGTCCAGCAGTCAAAGGTTGGAGCAGGCTATCTGCAGATCACTCTTTAGGCTGTACACTAGTGTCAATATGTTTTAATAAACAGAAGTAAGGCAGGTGTAATACAGACTCTCTTTCTCTCTCTCTCTCTCTCTCTCTCTCTCTCTATCTATCTATCTATCTCTCTCTCTCTATACCCTGTTCTCCAGTAGTGACCACAGCACCATTCCTTTCAAAGAGCTGAGTGGCCAGCACTGTCCTCCCACAGACAGGCCAGGTGTGAGCGTTGATTGACAGGCTGCCGGATGGCCCTCTACCACTAAGATGGATGATGCAGTGACTGGTGATGGATAGCAGAGAAGACACAGATTTGCCTTGCTGCCATGTCTGACAACTGGACTGTTGCAGCAGTTTGCTGGTAGAATGATGTTTTTGCAATTGATCAGGTGTCATGAAAGTATGTCAGTCAGGGAAGACTGAACCAGCTGTCTACAGAGCTCAGGCTGGCTCAATCTACATCTTGACAGTAATTCACTTCTTAATCACTCCTCTTGTACAGACTCACTCTGAGAACTCATTTCTCTCTCTAGCTCATTTTTCACATCTCTTTCACATCACCAACACTACATCTGATATCTTCATGATGAAATCGCACACTTAATTCATTCATTTATCCTCACACAAATAAACACTAATACTGCCGCACATACTGTATCTCTGACCACTTTCATGCTCACAACATGATAAACCCTTCTGATAAAGGTTATTCTGATACAATTATTACTTTTACTTCACCACAACTGCTTTGGAAAGTGCAATGTTGAGGGCAAGTACAGTACATGCTATCCTGCTGTTTTTGCTGGTACTGAATTAGTGGTAAATAAACCAGATATAAACCAGATGGCACACCACCATCCTAACCTACACTCAAGAGTCATCAAAGTGGAAGCAATAACATCAATAAAACCAAATAATGATCACACACTCTTTACTGCATTGAAAATCATGAACTGATACAACCTCTATCGATACATGTACTGTTATGTACAGATGTTGGAATCTTTCATTTATCAGCCTGTACAAGTGCTCTCCTACAAACAGCTACAGTGGTATGTAGATAATGTGAGCTGAACCACATCATTGTTGTGACAGTGAACACTTGTTGAGGGTGTACTGCTTTCTTTCTCTGTGCACTGTGATCAGAGAATGTGTCTGAGCAATGAGAACAACTGCCAGTCACACATTTGAAGTCGCATATTTGAAGACTTCCACAGAAAAATACAAGCGATCTCTAGGAAAAGCTCCATAATGAGGGCAATTCAGACAGAAAAAGGATTGATACAGCCACATCTTCTATGTCGGACAGGTTTAAGCTAACTGACAGATTTGAACATATGATGCTGGAATACAAAAGCTTAAAAATAACTTAAAATGTAAAACAGTTTAACAAGGCAAGGCAAAAAAAAAAAGAGGTACAATTCATCTATGAATAAAAATAGTGACGCAAACAACCAATCATGTAGCTTAGTGGCTTGATCAGGTTTTTCTTTTCAAATTAAAATAAAACTTTTTTTTTTTTTTTTTTAAATTAAAGCAAGTAACGATGCAAGGGCCCTCGCACCTTGTGTGTGTAGGATGGAACGGCAGCCGCTGGTATTGCTACTGGCCCCCACCTTTAAATTTGACGTAGATGTATAAAATTTGGTAGACAGATGTACAATCTCCAGACTTGAAAAACGTCTAATAATAATGACACTGGGATGTTGTTGTCATCCAAAAACTATTAAAAACATGTCAGTGAGTCATACTGCTGCACTGGGTGAGTGGGTCAAACCAATGTTCCTGAATGTTCCTTCATTATGAAGTTTGATCACATTAGTTCCCCCTATTTCTGAAGTTACATTTTGCATCACTATTATTTTATGTCACTGAGCCATTTCAAGCCCTATTTGCCATACATTTATATTTATATATTTTTTTAAATATATTTCAGATTTTTTCCAGACATCCACCTCTTATGATGTAGTCTTTAAATATAGGTCCCAAAAGCTCATAAAATCTTCAATTAAGCCCTGTTTTGGCCCTTTTCCCACAATTTTTATTGATAAAAAATATATCAATTACATGTCATGATGTCAATGTCTCTGCTCAAAGGCCAGTCCTGCTCTTCATGTGAAAATATCTTCATTTTCTTCCTAAAATAATATGATTTTTGCCTTCGCTTTCAAGGCAAAAAAAACTTTTAGAAATGTGTTTATGACACACTTTAAAAAGTAAGGAAATATAAAGCAAATGTGAGTATGATTCTTAGTAAGGAAAACAGCTTGCAGTAAGATGTGAATCACCTCCGCAGTTTGGTACTGTTGACATCAAGTAATTCATTAGCATTATGCAGTTTTATGCATATGCACAGGACCACAGACACACACGTGTACACACATCAAAGGCTTCCTGAGAGGGTGAAAACCTGCTGATGCCAAACAATGGATTCTCAGAGGCAGGAACATAAGGCAGGTTGTCTCCTGATTCCCTCCATTAGAGTTGCACAGCCCCATCCCTCCCCATAATCACCGCTCTTAATCGGAGTAATCAAATACACCAAGCAGGGGCACAGCTCTGTTAAGTGCACAACAGAGACTATCAGCTTGCTGTTGTATTGCACCACAGAAGTCACAGACCTGTGTCTTGTGCTTATTGCAGAGGTGAAATGTTCATAGAGAAGCCCAGACATTTTCCTTGCGGAGTGCATCTCTTAGAATACACCTAATTACAGTTCAATGTCGTGTGTTCATTTTCATGATGAACATGAGGTCTGAGTGCACTCAGCAGTGGTGCCTTTCATAGCAGCAGGGGAAGAGGGGCAGGATGCATGGAGGTTGTGAAAATTTCATCACAAGCGTTGCTGTAGAGAACTGTGATTGACTTTAGAGCAGAAGAACAAGTGATGCATGTAAGCAGAGCTTTCCTTTAAGGGACTGAAACTATAATGTCAGTCTCTGGCAATAATGAAACACATTTAATATCATAAGCTTGAAAAATCCATCCAAACATGCTATCTGTTTTTGTCAAATCTGGCTGACCATTGTCAACTAGCAAACCTAGAAACCTTTGCATTAATAAGGTCAGTTTGGTGTTTTTCAGAGTGCTGTACCGTACATCATCACACATACAATAGTCCTTCCCCATTGTTGTCATTTATGCCTGCTCTTTACGCTGCTTTCAAATCTTTCAAATATATGCTGTGCTTCCCGATGACACAAAATTATCATTATACACTATTCCTATGTTTACATTACCAATAATTTACCAACTACAGCTGCTGAGACAAACTCACTCTTTGGGCCAAACCCTGTTTTAGAGCAAAACCTCACCTGCCCAACTTTTAAGACATTCCAAGCTCCTAATGCACATCAGGGAGAGAATCTGTTGTAGCTGACAACCAAGGGCACATCTATAGAGCTACACATGCCTGACCACTGCTCAGTTAACTTGCTAATTGTATGTAGCTTTGAGCTAATGTTTAGCTTGCCAACATCAGTGTCAGTAAATGGCCAACTTTGTTTAAAATTTCCTTCAGGATAAACAAACTTTTAAATCCCACAATAAAAGGTGTCAGGCTGACACCCTACAGACTCCAACTGTGCACCCAAACTGTGTCAAGAGAAACAGATGTAAAACACTCTTGGAATGCTCACACTTTTTTCATTGACTCACTTAAATTTAGGGTAACATCAAGAGGAACATTTCCTCGATAAAGGATTTTAAGTAAGGACATTACACTTCTTCAGATTTGACAGGATTAAGGCAATCCTGTCATTGGTTCCCATTTACCGCCTCCTTTCTCTTTCTTTTCTACATCTCTGTCTGTGGTATCAGACACATACACATACACAAACACACACACACACATACACCTACCCCCCTCTATCTGTCCTTCTCACCCTGGCATGATCTCAAGATTAGGAAATTTACCAGACCAAAACCCTAAATTATGCTGCATTGCTGAATTTGAGTTCATTAAGTCCTGTGTGTTTAAGTCAAAGTTTGTAATGACTGTGAAGTGAGGATATAATCATTTTGTAAGCCGGAAATTGTTGATCTGGGGATAGTATACAACATTATAGTCTAACTCTGAAGTTCATGTGATTCAAAATGATTTAGTTATTCATTTATAGGTTAAACGTTCCACATTACGGTATGACTAAACTACCCTCCAGTGGTCAGTAGAAGTAGAATTTTTGAACAACAAATGGTATAATATGTTTATGTATCTGCAGTTTCTTTATTGTGCTTTTCTAACCTTATATTTGCTAAGTATTAGACATTTATATTTTTGATAAGTGAGGAATTGATATTCAGTAGTAATAAAATAGAATTTGTTTAATCCAGGTATTGATATTGTTGATTACATTACATGTGTGTTGTTTCTGGATGCTAGAGTACCATATTGGATCGTGTGATGTATGCTGAAAGTGATGAGCCATGGTGAATGATGGAGTGTGATTAACTTAGGTTTAAGTAATTACCAAAAGTGAATTTTGGTTAATCAAGACATGACCACGTCTTGTTCAGTCTAGAGTAGAGTCTAGACATGTCACTTTCTCTTGGCAGTAGGTTTGGCAATCTGACCCCAAAGCACACTCCTACTTTCAAGACAATAAAACAGGCCAATGCCTGGTCTCAAAAATCTTTTCTGTCTTTCTGCTGTCCTCAGAGAGACATCTACAGCATCTCTGAGCCCTTGTTTCTCGTCAGACCTTTTTAGGCCAGTGCATATGTCTCTTAGTTTAAACTTTAACTTTTAACTAAATGTTTTATTTCTTTTCACCCAGTTTGCACCCAGTTTGAGTTTAACTTTAATGAAAAGCCAACTTCAGTTTTAACATTCTTTCGTTTTTGTAACTTTGAGTGATTTTGCCCGGCCAATGGAATTATTTGTAACAACCCATTCAGTAATGGATCAAGACATCTCCCAGAAAAACTGTCAACTCGGCTTTTTTTTCCTTATCTACAAACTGCTGTGGTGACTTGGCAACACCCCAGGTTACCTGAGGAAACCGTTGCCTCACCCAAATTCACAGCTCCCTCAACACTCATGAGCGGATAACACCCACTGGGAGGCCACAGAGCACAGCGCCAGCTGACAACAGCTGACCCAAGCTGCAACACACCGACTCACCACTTCAAGTCATCTGGAGATGACTCTACAAACAAAGTAGGATGAAATAACCTCAATTGATAATTCATAAGGCTTAATGGTGTCGTTTAGCTTTGTATCTCTCCATCAAGTCTTAGAGAAGTCTGATTAGAGATCTTAGAGTTCAACTAATCTTTAAGTGGGAAAATCATCACACCTTTCCATCTTTCACTATCATTAAGTAATCATTTCTAACTTCCCATTTCATCTGTTGGTTCTACCATATATTTGTTACTTCCTTGTTTATTAATTTGTTAACCAGTTTAGTTAAATAAATGTGCATTTATCAGTACATCATTGTCTATGCCTTCAATTTACAACACATAACTAGAAGTCCATGTCCAGAATTTACTACTTTGGTTTGTGAGAATGATTAAATTGAGACTGATTAAGTGATTACATTGAGACTGATTAATTCAGTTACAGTGTTCTTCCTACATTAAAAGGAAGTGGTGCCCTAATTTATGAGTGTAAAGCTACTTAATAATAACACATACATTCCTACACCAGAGCGAGAGAGAGACCAGCGGTGGTCAAGCGAGTTAGAGAGTGAATGAAGACAGCAAGCCTCAAAGCTGTGAATCAAATAAATGTTATTTTCTGATTGTTTCACGGCAGTAATGTTCTAAAGCTCAAATTAACATGCCCACACCTATGCACACCTACACACAACCCTACAGGAAGGTGCAGCATTGCTGGATTTTGTGTGAATGCAGAGCTTCATCCTGTCCACTGCGGCCTCTCTGCTCTGTGTATGTGTAGTTCAGCCCTGCCCTCAGTCAAGCAGACAAACAGACCTTCAGCTCTTACATCCATGACACAGAGAAAGAGAGCAGAGTGGAGCAGAGGAGAGGGTGGGGAAGGGGTTGGGGGGTAGATAGTGAGTCTGCCTACAGGTGAGAATTTGACCACCTGGTGTCCTGCTGGTGCGGCCAAAACAACTTAGAGCTCAACACCCTAAAGTCAGTGGAGATGCCTGTGGACTTCAGAAAGAACCCAGCCTCACCCCTCCACCTCCTGGGAACCATCATCAGCCACGACCTCAAGTGGGAGCAGAACATCAACAGCTTCACCAAGAAGGCTCAGCAGAGGATGTACCATCGTAATCTCCTCCATCACCATCTGATATGCTGCTGCAACTGCCAAAGACAAGGGCAGACTGCAGTGTATCATCAGTGTATCATGGACTCTATCTCACTCATAGTCACTACTCTTCATGTGAAATCTATAACTCTATATAATAATAATCTTTATTGTCCACAAAAGTGGAAATTTGCCTTAGGTTGGTTGGTTAAAATACATCATAGTAAATCACAATACATACAATAATAAATAACACAACATGCTCAGTACACACAGCAATAATGGACATGGTTTCACTGTGAATGATGTTTACAAATTTAGCAAAGTTATTGCATTTGGTATGAAAGACTTTTTTCAAATGTTCTTGGTTGCTGCAGTGGCTCTTTAGCGTCTTCCTGAGGGCAGTTTTATGCATTCATTGAAAAGGGGATGAACAGGATCAGACACAATCTGTCAGGCTTTTAGTTTCACCTGCGTTTTATATATACATCCCAGTTGTTTCTAGTGCCATGTCATCAGTATATTTGACTGGCAATTGGCAAGTTGAATTCATAATTTGCATTTCATTAGTGTATAGGGTAAACAAAACAGGTGAGAGCACACAGCCTTGAGGTGTTCCTGTAGTCAGGCATTACCTGCGCTAATGAGAAGACCATAGATGGAATTTAGACTCAGTGGTCACAAAGCTGATTGGTCTTTAGTAGTTTTTTTTAATTTGGCCTTGAATGTATTAATTCAACTGCAGTTCTTCATATCACCAGGTAGGGCATTCCACTGAGTTGTGGCTTTCACAGAGAAAGCTGACTGCCCAAATGCAGTGCGACAAAATGGTATGGTACAAGCTTGTATAGAGGATATTCTGGAGGATCTAATAGAACTTACTGAGTGAGTATACACAAAGTCACATAGTGGAGGAGGGGCCAAACCATTTAAAATTTTAGAAACTAGGCACAAATTTGAGAATAATCTAAAATTCTCAAAGCTCAGTATATTGTATTTCTCCAGTACCCGACAGTGATGGAAATGCATTGGCTTTTTGTCAAGAGTTTTTAGAGTTTGTTTGTATAAGAACTCAAGAGGTTTTATGGCTGTGTATGTCAGTTTTCTCGCACATAGGGTCAGGCTATGATCTGATAAGCCAGTGATTAAATTATAACTTTTAGTTATTCTTTCTGGTTTGTTAGTAAATATCAGATCAATTTGTGTACTGGAGCATTTTGCAATCCTAGTTGAGCCTTTTACTGGTTGTTCTAGTTGGAATTTCTCTGTGATCATTTTTAGTTTTTTCCTTAGGTTTTATCCTCCCAGTTCCCATTAAAATCACCCAAAAGTAATAATTCTTTGTTGAGATTGCACTCTTTCTGTGAGAAAGATTGCAATCTTCTGACTTGTGTGAGTTGATCATAGAAAGTGTCATCTGCAGAAGGGCGCTTATAGACACCTATGATGTTAAAAGACATTTGTTGGGATAACATTATTTTTATCCCAACATATTCTAACGTGTTACCCGCATTGTAAACCACATGTTCACATTTGATGTTGTCTCTCACATAAAAAAGCACACCTCCTCCTCTTCCATCAGGTCTGTATCTTCTGAAACATCCGGACAATGTGAACACATTCACAGGAGTTGTTTGTTTCAACCATGTTTCAGTCAGACAGAGAAAGTCCAGATTTGAGTCAGACACAAGATGAGTTAGCTGATTGCTCTTTGCTGTTATGCTTCTGATGTTAAAATGTCCACCAA
The DNA here is from genome assembly GCF_914725855.1 of Thunnus albacares. NCBI lineage: Eukaryota > Metazoa > Chordata > Actinopteri > Scombriformes > Scombridae > Thunnus > Thunnus albacares. Next base: position 932,929 of record NC_058118.1, on the reverse strand, counting down.
AGAGCCCCCTCGGTTTCAGCTTCGGGTCCCATAAGACTTTTGCATGATTGACAGTTTGGAAGGTTTTGAATAACCTCTACTTTCTCACTGCAGGGTTTCGACACGCAGTGGTGTCAGCAGCAGGTTTTGTGAGAGAGACACTGGACCTATCAAGGTTTCCACAGTCCAGTAGCGGAAAGTTATTCATTGAGACATCATGCCTGGTGTTAACAAAGTTAAGTCTGTTAAGGGAGAAGCCTGGCTCAGAAAGCTGTTGCTCATTCGTCACTGGCACCAGAGGAGTCCCGGACACATTCGGGCACAAATTAGCATCAAAGTTCTGCAGCGCTCCCGGGGTCACTGGTCCAGGATTAAGCTAAACATCAGCATGAAGAGGAGACTTGCTATTCTCCGAAATGGGATGGCAAATGACCGGTCCACTGGATCGGTGATCAGTGATTTCTGCTGATTACTCAACTTTGTAAGAAGTTAATTGATAAATTAAAACAATTTATAGCAATATTTTTGCAAGCATTCTCACTTTACTTTTAGTGCCTAAAATGTTTGCACAGTACTGTATATTTATTGTTTATGCATTATTTTTCATTAAAATCAGTATTTCAGTTCAGCGTGTAAGCACATGTAAACATGAGTAGTTGCGCTGAAAACAAAATGCACCGTTGCAGTGCCTGCAATCTTGATGGTATTTGGTCCAAAGTATTGGACCAATTGAAATTTTGACCTGATGGGGTGCTAAATGATTACTGACATTATCAATAATGATGCCTACAAAGTCAGATAATATACAGTATCTCCATCTGAAAACAATGAGTAATTAGTGATGTCTCTTTCTAGTTAAAATACAGTTTACTGCAATAAATCAATCTACAGTATAGGGGTGTGATCAGACTGGATACACTTTTAGTACAGAAAGGCTTTTGTTGTATAATTGATTTCTATGAGTTTAAACTATTGCGTATGCTGTGTTGACACTCTTGCTGTCTCACATTCTGTCTGTGCAGCGCAAAGGAAGGCTCAGAGTGCCTAAGTTTTAACAAGACTACAATGCCAGTTGTTATTGCCTACAATCCTGTGAGGCTGTAATCATCATTCTATAGTAGAAAACAATGTTCTTAGATCTTTACCCCTAGTGAGGCAAAAAAAAAATGTAACAATGTCGTCTGGCATGAGGGCGCCACCAGAGGAAAGGCCATGTTGTTAAACTAAGCCAAAAGAGTTTATCTTCTGCATACTTGCGAGCTACAACAACATAAGACATCATTATTCTTGGGATCGGGAATGTCTGTACCGAATTTATGGTCATCCATCCAATGATCACAATTAAATAGTTAGAAACCAGTCACAGCACCCACTGGAAATTGGTCAGTGGCCAGTAGACAGCCAATGAAAGATCAAAGCAGACATTCACATCAGAGATCATCTTTGAACAGAGACATGGGTTACCATCTCCTCTAATATAAAACCACCTGTTATCATGTGACTTGAGTTCCATACTGTGGTCGTGTGATGACAACTGATTAAACTACATCTGCTGATGAATACTGAGATACATTTGAAAATGGCCTTGAATTAAGATTTTATTTATTTCTACCATAACTACCATTGCCATGGTGAAAAATGAACTTTTATGCACAATAATTGAGATATTTTGCTCTTAATTAATGTTGGACTGACCAGTATCACCTTCCCTAGAGTCACACAACTAATGTGCAGAAAATCAAGCAGATCAGACTCCCATAAGACTTTTTAAAAACCAAAAAGTCACATGAGGGGAGCATTCTGTGCAAATGTTCCCAGTAGAGTAATATTTTGATGTAGTATGTCTAATTATGGTGGCACAGCTGTCACCCATAGAAATAGTTTTAAGTGCTCTTTTCTGTCATTTGGGTCTTTTAACTATTTTGAAATGTTAACTTTTTTAATTTTTGGTCCAGTTCCTCTGCTTTGTATACTTTTATACAGACCTCCTAAGCTAAATGGTTTTATTCATGAATTGTCTGAGCTTGTCTCTCTTGTTATACCCAAATATGATACAGTACTTATCCTTGGTGACTTCAATATCCATGTATGTTGTCCTACTAACCCTCTTTCCCTTGATTTCCTGGGTCTTATTAATTTAAACCAAATTCTTAAAGGTGCCACACATTCTAAAGGCCATACTTTAGATCTCGTCCTCACCAGTGGTTTTCTCCCCATAAATATGAACCTCATTGACTTTTATGTCTCAGATCATAAAGCCATTGTTTATTATGTTCCCTTATCTCCTCCCACTGGTAAGCCTTGTGCCACTGTCCTGTCATGTGTTCTTAATGCTGATTCTGCCAGTAAAATCTGTGAAGCTTTCTCCGATACATTAACCTTAAGCTCTTTTATCCAGCAACAGTGCCCATATGCTCTGGCTAATTCTTTCAACACTACAGGCCTATCCTTGATCATATTGCTCCTCATAAAATCAGAAAGAAAAGCATAATCCTTCTCTATTGCTCAATGAGTACATTCAGAGGTTACAAGTCTCCCTTGACATCCTAAGAAGTCACATGGTCAACTATCAGACTGCTGTTAAAGGGGCAAGATCAGCCTATTTCTCCAGTTTGATTTCTAATAATTCCTATAACTCCAAAGTTTTATTTAAGGTTACTGACTCTGCTGTGAACAGTTCCTCCACCCCTAATATTGAACTAGCCCTGAATTAGCAGAGGAATTTCTGAATTATTTTGTTAAAAAGGTGGAAAGTATTAGGGCTCAGATCATTTCAGACATACATTTCTTATCTGTCTCCCCTCAAACTGTGCAGTGCTGTCCCAATTTCAGCCATTTTCCCTCTCAGTCACAGAAACCTCTATTTCTCATATTATCCTCTTCTCAGCTTGATATTATTCCCTCTAAACTTTTAAAAGACGTATTGTCCACTCACAGTCCCTGCATTTTATCAATTATTAAGTGCTCCTTGGCCACTGGTATTTTTCCTTCTTTGAAACATGCAATTGTGTAACCCATGTTAAAGAAACCTAATCTTAACCCGCTCACCCTCAGCAATTATGAACCTATTTCTAAAAAATCTTTTTTATCTAAGGCGTTGGAGAAAGTTATTGCCTCTCAACTGGTTGCTTTTATGAATGTTAACAGCATTTTCGCTAACTATCAGTCTTGTTTTAGAGCTTTACATAGTACTGAGACGGCCTTTGTTAAGGTGACAAATGACTTACTCCTTGATGCAGATAAACGCAAAAGCTCCTTTCTGGTCCTGCTAGACCTGAGTGTGGCCTTTGATACAGTAGACCACTCCATCCTTCTACAATGTCTTGAAACTTGGGTTGGTCTAAAAGGGTCTGCTCTCAACTTATTATGCTCCTATCTGTCTAATAGAACCTTTTCTGATGTTGTTGGAAATTCATCATCTTCTGTTTCCTAGTTCACTCATGGCGTTCCTCAAGGGTCAGTCTTGGGGCCGTTACTGTTCTCCATTTATATGCTGCCTTTGGATCAGGTCATTAAGCATCATGTTAAGTATCACTGTTATTCTGACGACAAACAGTTATATGCCCCATTAGAATCCACTAATAACAGCCTAACCCTACTTACCGCCTGCCTTTCTGATATCAATTGCTGGACTTCTCCAACTTCCTCAAACTTCCTCAAACAGACAAAACAAAACTTATCTTATTTGCCACACCCAATTCTTTCAGTCAGATAGCCTGCAATCTTGGAGTCCTATCACATAACATGAAGCAAACTGCAAGAAATTTGGGTGTTTACTTTGATTCTGGCCTTTGTTTTGACCAAGTTAAGAAGGTTGTTGAAATGTGTTTCTTTCAACTTGAGTTAATTTCAAAAAATTAGATCCTTCTTATCCTTTGAGGGTTTAAACAGCATTGCCCATGCCTTTATTTTTTCTCGGCTAGATTTCTGTAATGCCCTCTACATAGGTATTACTCAGGCTTCTCTCTATTGCCTTCAATTGGTTCAAAATGCTGCTGCTAGGATTATCACTGATTCAAAAAAACAAGATCATATACCTCCAATTCTAGCCTCCCTGCATTGGCTTCCTGTTCATTTTCGCATTGATTTTAAAATTTTACTAACTAATTTTACTTTAATTATATCAAAGATCTACTAACCCCTTGTGTGGGCACCCTCTTAGATCGGCTGGTAGTGGCTTGCTGGTCATTCTCAGAGCCTGGCTGGTGACTAAGGGCGATCGGGCTTTTGCACTCCGGGCCCCCAAAGTCTAGATTGACTTTCCTGCTGAGACTGAGTTTGCTAAATCTATCACTGATTTTAAATCTCCTCTTAAAACATTCTTTTTTTTCTTTTTTTTTTTAAAAAAAGCTTTTATCTATGTGTGAATTTTATTTTATTTCATTTTATCATTTATATTTCATTATTCTTTTATTATATTTTATCTTTTTGTGTATTGTTTTTAATCTTTTTGTGTTTTATCTTTTTGCAGAGCACTTTGTAATATTGCTATATGAAAATTATTTTTATTATTATTTATCACTCTCGTCAAATAATGATACCTGTCAGACATTAATAATTGCTGCACTTGGTCCCCAAATACAGTACTTACAGTAGCCAGTCTATTCAGGTTAAAAAGATTTGTTCTGTATGATGGTGGCTGCAGAGACTTTGCCTTAGTTTTTAATGAACTGTGGCCCCTGGTAGTATATAAGGTAAGCAGCTGTCTCAACCAGTTTGTTGAAAAAAAAAAACAAAAAAAAAAAAACAAACCTATTAAAGATTTGACTGACAGCTTGGCTGCACGTCAGGGGTCAGGAAACGGCCACAGAGTTTTCACACCACAGCATGGATGCACACTATCCAGGTCAGAACACTGTCTATCCATCTCCACATTCTCTCCCTCACTTTGAAGCTGGGTTAGCAGAGGCTTTTCACCTTCCCTTTCATGACCTGCCTTGTCAGATTAACTCAAATCTGGGAGGCAGAGACTCTCAAGTCTGAGAGCTGTCACATGTTCACAGTGTCCACACGTGTGTGTGTGTGTGTGTGTGTGTGTGTGTGTGAAAAGCACAAGTTGTCTGCTACCCCATCGATTTGTATTTGAGAAGGAAGCAAAGGTGGGATGAAGATGGCAGAGTTTAGGATGACTCAACAATCAAATTTTGCAACGCCAAGTACAGACCACACCCACACACACCCGCACAGCTGATGCAATCTGAAATTTAAACCCAAGATACTGTACCAGATTGACTGATTTGAAAAAGCAGGGGAACATGTCTTTTCTCCAAAATTCATATTACTTACAATAAAATCCAGTCTAGTCTGACGGGTACAGGTAGTGTTTACTGAATACTGTGTGTGTGTGTGTGTGTGTGTGTGTCAGTCAGCTCATTGATCTTAAAAATCGTTTGTTCGGTTAAAGAGCCTTCTGTAATTGAAACTGTGTACTGTTTGACACTTTGATGAGGCTTCTTAATGTAGACTGGGAGCGCTCATGTCAAGGTTATAAATATGGTGCTGTTGAAAGCCTCTTCCTTCTCTCTCACACATGAGAGTGTGCATTTCTTCCATTTGTACAAGAACAGCTCCAAAGACAGATGTCTTCATACATGACTGCAACACACCTCAAACAGGACACCAAAACATGGGAAACAATAAGATCACATCACTGTGAAGAAATTTATACTGACAAGTGAACAAGCACAAAAGCTGCTTCTGTCCTTCTCACAAGCTTTGAGAACCATCGCGTTTTGAATAGAACCCGACCGATACATCAGCAGCCCAATGATATCACCCAATATTGGCTCATTACAGATTTTATCAGTAGATGTTTGCACAGTTGCAATATTGCATTTTTATGTATTTTTGGTCTTCATTCTTCTAACTGCAAGTGAAAATGTTTTTGTTGTATTTGTTTTGTATCTTTACTTACTAACTGTAGTAGAAGCACCGTTGGCAGAAATGCCAGCCTTAAGTCTATGTGGATATATCTCTATCAGCTTCAAACATGTTGGCACTGCAATTTTTCACCATTCCTTTTTTTTCAAAACTTCTCAAGCTCTGTCAGGTTGCAAGGTGATTGTGAGCGAACAGCATCCAGCCAAAACTTGATGTAATCTAGTTTATTGTTCAACTAATACTCAATAGATATTTTTATTTTAATGGTATAAAATAAATCTAACCAAATTATGGACTTATCGACTTCTTATCAGGTCTTTTTTTTAAAATTCAAAATACAATATAAAATAGCTCAAAATATCATATGAGTTTCATGTCTTCATTTAAGATGAAGGAAATCCTGAGAGAAGTTTGAAAGAGTGAAATGGTGTACAGTAAATAAGTGGACAATGCAGGTGCTCTAAACCTTAGAGGTGCACTAAACAAACTAGGACAGTAAATTCTAACTTTTTCATCAGTTGATGGACATGAATCCTGAACTTTGAACACAGGACTTTGAATTGATGGAATGCTCGACCATGTGTACATTGAGCTCTCGAGTTTGATCCTTATAACAGGAAACAATAAAGATGACACTAAATCACACACAGAGTCATACTTCTGCATCATTAGACACTATGAATTCATGTTCATCACAGCTGATTTGTAGTCATCGATCTTCATACATGGCCACTCACAAGTTCCCAACATTGTCATTTTTGATTTCTGACTGTTAAACACAACAAGACACTGTGCTCCACTTTAAATCATTCCAAAGGTCACACTGCCATCCGGTGTTGGTCCTGTGTCTCTACGGCTGTGTTCCGACAGCATACCATTGTACATTGTACTAACGGGAAGTGATAATATACATATCTCCATACATCAATCAAACCTCAACCTTGAAAAGGTTCTGTACAGTTTGTCTTAAATTTGGAGACTCAATAACCAGAATACAAAATGTTTGTTCATGTTTATCCACTAGGTTCATGCAACCGTCACATCACTGTCTATGATTTGTACTTTTCCAGCCGTAAGCTGCTCCACTATTTCTGATGTGCACTGCATCGTGGGACAAGTGTCCTTCAACACCACACTCAAAAACATATTTAGTACACATATGACATCTTTGTGTGTTCTTAAGTCATTGCACTTGTTTGAACTACATATTTTAAAACCTGTTGCGATTATTATGCTTGTATGTATTTGGTTGATAGAAGTGACACAGGTGGACTGGAGTGTTTCCTCAGGGACCACTGACTTTATTTGGTTTCATTTTAAAAACAAGGGTAAATGAAAAGTCAATCCCAACTAAAGATAAATTAATACAAAAGTTTCTCTTTTAAACTTTGAAAAATAGGTTTCTTTTGAATAAACTTTTACTAGAATCTTGCTCCCTTTCATGAAACCTTTAAGTTAACTTTTGAACAATACTGAAACAAAGGATCATTATGGAGCTAAATAAGAACAAAAACTAAAAGCAATGAAGACATTTGCATAAATCACACTGAATGATGAAACTGCCTCCTTCTGGAAATACAGCCACAGAACACTGAAGGCTCCATAGTCTCACTCATGTGTACTAACTCTTGTTGCTGCCTCCATTTTCTATAATCTTGCGCTTCTTCTCCTCTGTTGAAGCTTTAAAGACGTTGGCTCTGTAATACTGCAGCTCTTTAATGCTCTCTGTGATGTCATCCAAGGCTCTGAAGGAGAAAACAAAGGTTTTAACAGGTTTTAACTGTGTATTGTGCATATTACTCTCAACATTGAGAGTGAGTGCAGACCAAACAGTAAGGATCACTGCAGTTCATTTCAACTTGGATCTTATTTTCGCAGGTTTGGCCATCAGATCTGTTGGTTGTTCCTCCTGATTAAACAGACCACAAAGAGATCCCTTCTAAAAGCAATTTCAATGTGTAAGTGATGCATTCTAAAGTTTAGCTAAAGTTCATATGAGGCTGAGTGACAAAATTAAAGTGGTTATCTTTCAAAGTTACACTGTTTAAAATATTTTTGTGCAGTAACAAAGTGGGGTTTTGGTACCAATATGTCAGTAATTTTGGATGATACCCATTTATTTTTTTTCCACTTGTCCTGTTAGAGGGAAGGATCACTGCAAATCAATACGAAGTTGTTCTGGATGAAACATTTCCATCCTGATGGGAGTGGTCTCTTCCAGGATGACAATGCCCCAATTTACAGGGCAGGAGGGGTCACTGAATGGTTTGATGAGAATGACAATGATGTGAATCATATACTACGGCCTTCATAGTCACCAGATCTCAACCCAACTGAACACCTATAAAAGATTTTGGACTGATGTGTTAAACATCGCTCTCTGCCATCACCATCAAAACACCAAATGAGGGAATATCTTTTTGAAGAATGGTGTTCATCCCTCCAGAAGAGTTCCAGAGACTTGCAGAATCAATGCCAAGACTGTGGAACACCATTCTTATAACTTACAAATATCGATCCCTGCTTTCATTCACATATGACCCCATACAGGAAATGTTCCTGAACATTTCAGGGATAGACTACATGTGTTAAAGGGGCTAAAGTTAAGCAGAAAAACGTTTACCCAAGCTGTCTGTTGTAAACATCAATCACAGTTTACAGACACGCTTATACTTATGTTGTGTTCACACCAAATGCGAAGCAAATTTTTCATGCGATGAGATTACATATAAAGTCAACATAAAGTTTGCGTGTATTTGTGGCAGTAAATACGTGAAATTCGTGGTGTGAATGACGTGAAATTTGCCTCTTTCACATATTCACACAAGTTGAAAATATTCAACTTCAGCAAAACTTTCATGCATACCATGGGGCTGGACTGGGAGATTCAGCTGCGGCTTGCCAACAGACTGCTGCTGATTTCTGGAGGAGTAAACACACACCAGACCACTATACCAGTCACACCGCATTCTACTGTAATCCGTAGCCATTCACTGGCGGGAGGAGTTTGTTTTTTTTTCTTTTTAAAAACTTTTTAATTGATTTATCTTCCCTTTTGCATCTCAACCTCAACTGCAGCAAACACCGGAGTCACACACCCACCTCAGCTGCTATCATCAATAACAACCTAAATGCCAGTGACTTTACATAATTTTAAACTAGTAGGCTAGATATCTATGTGTATAAATGTGTCGCTGCCGTATTTATGCCTTTAGATTACATTATTTTGAGTGTCGATGGAGCAGCTACAATGCTTGCAAAGCATAGCTCTAATCAATCCAAACTCCATTCAGAAAATAAGCATTTTAAAAGTTGTTCGCTTGTCATCTTGTGGACAGACCTGCAAAAGAATGAATTCAGACTTTCACAAATCAGCATCACGATGTAGTTATTCCGGCATCCTTTTGATTTGTTTATTGTCTGTGGTTGTCATCTGGGAAGTGTAGTAAATAAATAGATTTTTGGGGGGAATTCTGTGTGACAGGTTAATGCAGTTTATCACAGCAGAAAGAACAGAGAAGAGTTGCTAATGTATCTCTCACTGTTTACAGATAAGTGTCGGTATGACTGTTGTTAACAGGAGGACTGAGCCTTATAACTGCAGGCAGACTGAGCTTCAGTAACATCACTGGCTGGCTCCCATTGTCCGGGTGGGGACTAGTTGGTGCCTGCCGTTTGCTCGCTGGCTGTTTGGGGTGAATAAGAACAAATGATCCTGCGGCCAGACTTGTGCGAATTACGCCAATAAAAAAATGTTCCTGCATTCAAACTTGTGCGAGTGACAAATGGTGAAAATTTGCTTCTCGTTTGGTGTGAACACAACATTACACTCACTTTCAGTTACACTCCATATAAAGTGGTTTAGGTCATCTGGATTAACTGTTTATTTGTACCAACGTGTCTGACTGACTAGTGACTAGTGATGTCACTGTGTTCACAGATCACAGAAGTTACTGTGTAGTGTTTTTGTAACAATAGGCTTAAACTACTACTACTCAGTTTAAATAAACTGGAGTGATCATTAAAGAAAGATTCAGCTGACAGGCTTTTGTTGATGTTTACTCATTGTTTACCTGTGGGTTGCTTTCTTGTGAGGTACCATCTTGTACTCGTCTGGAAACCACCGTCTGAAAGAAAGCACAAAACCAAATGAATCTCAGTTTGCGTTAAACTTGTCATACCCAGCAACATTAAAGATACTGTCATATTATCTTTCTTATGATTAACTGCTAAATAGAGACACTTTGATCATTGAATTACAAAACCTACTCAGCAACATTAAAAGTGGGCTTTTGACATGCAAACTGATGAATGGCAGAGAAGATCATTAATAAGGCTTGGATAAACAATAAGGCCTTAATGAGATGAGCAAGGAAAGTACCCTTTAGGTAAGCTAAATAGACAAAAATCAAATTACAATAGATTGTGTTCATAGGAGTGTTTCCATATCATGAGGCTACCTCTGCATTACAGAGCAAAGGAACAGGGGAGGGACAAATGTGGAATATATTCAAATATTCATTCACACTCTAATACAATCTCATCTGAACAAAACAGAGCACTCACTGAAAAAAGCCTCATTACAATGTCCAGAGGCTGAGAACTTTTCCACAACTTAGCAAACATCACACAAACTCTCAGACACTACACACACACACACACACACACACACACACACACACACACACACACACACACACACACACACACACACACACACACACACACACACACACACACACACACACCTACCTGCAAAGCTCCTTGATAGTGCTGACGTCAATGATTCTGTAGTGGAGGTGGTACATGAACTGTGGCATGTACTTGTCCAAGAACCTCTTGTCTGCATGCACAGAGTTGCCTGCAGGAAGAGGAATCATGGAATGTGACTGTAGGAGGCAAATCAGTTGAATAATACTCAAGTTCTGCTGCTGGTGCTAAAAAGTAACTCACCAGCGAGGGGACACTGTCCAGGAGGGGTGTGCTGTCTGACGAATGACAGGAACTCATACTCAGCTTGTTCCAGGGTGATTTTACTGTCCCGTACAGCCTGGGTCAGTCCTGACTAAAATACACAGTTGCACTGAACACTTTTAATAGAAACACTACTTTAAAAGGAATAGTTATGATATTTCATTCACTTTCTTGGCAAGAGTGATGAGATAAGATGATTGATACAGAACGCTTAGCTTAGGATAAAGACCAGAAGTAAGGGGGAAATGGCTAGCTTGGCTCTGTCCAAAGTTTAAGTATGAACATAAAAACACGTCTGAAGCTTATCGATTAACACACTCTTGTTTGTTTAATCTGTACACATTCAGAAATGTAGAACTGAGGTTATGTGCTGGGACTATTGATCAGACAACTCAGATCTACAGTATGTTGCTTTACAGTATTGCAAAAGTTGTCTTCAAATTGTTTTCTCAATCCATCAAGTGGCCTAAAGTATTTCTTTATGATATGGAGAAAAGTAACCAATAGTGTTATGTGAAGCCATAGCCACAAAATTTGTATTCCTACTCAATTATTACCAAAATTTAAAATGACACTTGGTCAGAGCCCAAACACAATTGTAATTAGACTCGTTTAGAGGAAGAAATAGACATGAAACCTAAAAAGAAACCTTGGGTTGCTGTTACATGTGTGAAGCACAAGCACAGTATCTAGTGTTTCCCCTAGATTGAGTGGTGTGGCCTGGTGGGGGGGAGGGGGGGCGGGGGGGGTAGGGTTAGGGGAACTGGAAGAAACTGCAGTCTCCTGACACACTGTAGTCTGTACTGTACATTTACCGCCAGAAAACTTACTGCTAACCTTTTCCTCTGTTCTGCAAAATACGTTGGGAGGGTGCACTTGATGGATTGAGAAAACAATTTGAAGACAACTTTTAAGGAGTAGGGCAGAGTGTAAGCGAGTGAGTGGTTAAGTGAGAGAGCGAGCGGCAGGAAAATAACAGTGAATGCGAGCGGAGCAGAGGAAAAGGTTAGCAGTAAGTTGTCTGGCGGTAAATGTACAGTACAGACTAAAGTGTGTCAGGAGACTGCAGTTTCCCAGGCAACGACACAGACGTTAACTTACGTTTCGAGACAGCGTTGCTCAGCGGCTCCTGAACGCTATTGATTTTTGAATGAATGGATATTTTGCGTTATTTTTGACATTTAAAAAATTATTTTTTGGCCTGGCTCGGGTTCTTGTTGGCCTGGTGGCCCTGTACTATTATAGGGGGAACACTGGTATCTGTTCAGCAACATACATGTGAGACTGGCAGCTGAAACGCCTCCTGTGGACATGGTGTTAATGACACAGTGGGTTTGTTTTGGGTTAATCACAGCAAAACTTTACCAAAACATTCATATGAGTGTGAACAGTGTAGAACATTTTAACAATACCTATCAGACACCATCAAATGGGAATCTTTACTGCTTGCTCAGCTGTTCTATGCTGCTGCCATGTTGACATTGAGACATAGCAATCATTTAATCTCTCCACATAGTCACAATGGAAGCTCTGCAGATCAGTGAACACTAGCAAACATGCTGAATTCATTTTAAGGACAGGGGAAAAAGCAAAATTCACAGTAGAGCTGTACCTGAATGAGGGTATTCAGTCAGAGTTGAATCACAGTGAGCACCTCAGGTTGATGCATCAGTTCATTTGCTTGTGGTTCGTGTTTTATATAGATATTTTTTTGTTTTTATTTACATTCAACATTATTAAAGATGTTCTCTCTTCATACACCTTACCTACAATTATGAGAAATATATTATTGCGTGTATGCAGGCGCATAATCCTGGTGGATTACTTTGTAATGTGAACGCTCTGTTGCCGCTGTTTATTAGGGGTGTCACGATTTCAATTCTAAACCGAAAATCGATCGAAATGAGCGTTCAATTTCGACCTTCAAAATCAAAAGAAGGATCGTAATTCCCCCTGTATTTTTTTTCTCTCCACCCCCACGTGCGTGCCTGAAGAAAAAAAATAAACATCTCAAAGACAACACAGCGTAGCTTACTGGTAGCCTGTAGCTGCATTACTTCTCGAGACACCATGGCCACTGCTGAAGTCAGAGATGATGGAGAAACAACAGAATTGGAAAACCCTCCAGCTTCCCTGAAGTCACCAGTGTGGCAACATTTTGCCTTCCCTGTGAGTTGTGTAAACAACGAATGCTTTGTTGACAGAAAAGCTACAGTTTGCAAGCTATGCTACACACTTCGGCAAAGCTGGAAATATATCGACAGATTCGAACTTCCCAAATCTTTAACTCATAAATGAAACGTTCTTAAAACACAATCAATGCCTCTTTCCTACAGTAACAAGGTGGATAATGAGCTGGTCTCTATGTACAGCCGACTGTGAGACGAATCTTATCTATCTAATCTATCTTATCTAAAAAGTGCAACACTTAAACTTAGTTTCTTAGAGGTTTTTGTGTTTTACAGTTTGTTCCCAATTGACTGGGGAAATAAGTTATTATTATGGCCTTAGTGTGGTACATCCCCCCAAAATAGGGAGGTTATATCACACCATGTGGCCTATCTTTTTAAAGAAGATAATATTGATTATATTACTGTATTTTCTCTAATAGTGGCCAGTATTCAATGAAAAGCCGGGTCTCCAATAATGGCCAGGAGTGTGGTCGACACGAACAAATAAAGGCCGGCCCCAAATACAGGCTGGGGAGGGAAAAACCAAGGATGGATTGAAGTCGTATTCAGACCAAATCAGGTGTTGCTGCGCACTGCTGCAGGCCACAAGATGGCGGTAGCTATATTTGAAGTACCATATAGGACCTGTGTAAGTGTCAGTGACTAGCCAATGCCACAACACTGCAGAGAGAGAACATGGCACCCAACAGATGAAAGTTTGATGTCGAATTCAAAGAGAGAGTTTTGCAATATGTGGAGGAAAATTATGGAGCAAAAGCTGCAGGACCTTTTGATACTGACCTGAAAAGAATCAGATACTGGAAAAAACAGAAGCGTGAGCTGCTGTTAGCTGACGAGGAAAGCACGGCTAGCTGGAGATGGGAGGAAGAAAGTTAGCTTAGACCTAGAGAGAGAGCTGATTGATATTTGATATTTGGCTGTGTTGTTAACTGGCTATTAATGTTTATATACAGCATAACGTTACCTCAGATTTGTTTAGTTTTTAACTGACACTGGCCTTATTTGCCCTCCGGTACATGACAGGTCATACTTCACACAAGTTAAATTGAAATGTTTGTGTAATGTTTCACAATAAAAGTCGGGAAATGAAGGCTTTTAATTTTATTAATAGCATAATGCAGTAACAAAAATTTAACAGAGCAAACGGAAGCAGATCAGAAAACAGGGACGCTTTGTACTAAAATATGAGCAAATATACTTATCAAACAGAGGGAATTAGGAATAAAGGCCTCTCTCTACCATAAGCCTGCTTCCAATAAAGGCCTGGTACCCTCTGCAGTTGAGGTAAATAAAGGCCTCAGCCACTACTAGAGAAAATACTGGTATGAACTGAAATTGAAAATATAAATGAGCGTTGTCAGGGCATAAAACTAATGATCTGTTGATCTTTACAATACAAGACTCAATAGTATAACAATGGCATCGCTGTTAGTGCTGAAAAAAAATGTAAAAATTGAAAACCATGACCTTGAAAGTCAAATCGAATCGTGGATTTAGAGAATCGTGACACCCCCACTGTTTATCTCACAACTGTCATGACAAAGATAAATCAGTTGTCCCCGCAATAAGTTGTAAAATCCTGTCTGTGAGTATTAGCCTACAAATGTTTGGTGTCTGGATTGTATTTCATTGTCTCACCAGTACCTTAAACAACATGTCCTCAGCATCGCAGCCTAACTTGTACCAACTCGGGGCTGATATCAGTGTTATGTGTTACAGTGTAATACAGTTCACCTGCAGAGCAGCCACTCCACACTGAACTCCTATAACCTACATGAGTCTCATGTTTTACCTTCAAGACCCATGTTTTAATGCCTTTGTTCATATTTTGTGACGTGAAACGTTAGATTTCCACACAGTCTGAGAAATAAAAAGTGTGGGCCCTGCTCACAGTTAAGTTATAAAATCCTGGTGCACCACAGAGCTCTCCTAATTGGCTGCTGACAGTGCTGTCAGCTGAATAGTAAATCATAATGGATGGCAGTTCAAAAATAGTTAAGCTGACATCTAGCTTTGTTTGACATCAGACTGGGGTCTGTCTTAAGATGCAAAATGGTTGAAATGTGCAAATGTGATATGTGATTTCATATCTATCTTTTCTTCAAGCCCCTGAGCAGACAGCTTACCTTGCCATGATGCTCTTTACACCACTCTGACATCCCATCCAGCAGCTCATCTGGCTGGTTAATTATCAAGTTGGGCCCCTGACAACCAAAAACAGAAGAGTTTAATTTACATGACAAATAGAAAATAACACTTCAGTGGTGTTAATGTTTATATTACCTCAGCCAGAATGTTCAGATCGGAGTCTGTGATAATGCATGCCATTTCAATGATCTTGTCCTTCTCAATGTCCAGACCTGTCATCTAAAAAACACATAGAGACATAGTTATGTGTTTAGTCATCTAAAGGAACATCACTTTACTCCTTATATAATATGCATGTGTTCACAACACAAGTCTGCTGTCACACATAATGCACATAATGTGTTATTTTGACATTCATGGCAGCGGTGGGAGTGATGGTCCATCTGTATTATGATGGTAATAGAAGGCAAAGACGACTGAATTTGGCGACTTAAAGATGCTTCACACATCCATGAAGGGCAAGGTTCTGCTGGGTAACTCTCACTTTTTTCAATAATATCGTATCAACTAGAATCTTTAAATGTCAAATGTATTCAAAAGCAGGCGTTACACATTTTAAAAAGGCTTCAAACTTCATTGAACAAAAAACAGCAAACGTTTTTCAGAAGGCAAAGCGGTGCAGCTGTTCACAAATTAGATACCAATCGATAACAACATATTTACACCCTCTCTGGTTAGCTTGGTGTAGCATTAGCTAACGTACATACAGTAAGTTAACTCCACAGCTACAAGCCCGTTTCAGTGAGTCTGGATGCATTATGAGCGCCGTGACTTGCCTCCAGGTCCACCCACACCATCCTCTGTGACATCGCAGGGGACGACATGCTGCTTTTTCCGGCCACCTGGACGTCAAAATCGGAACAGAATCTGGAAGTAAAGTCGAGACGTGTTCCCGGTGTGGTCGTGGCTATTTTTACACGGTTAAATGGTACTGAATGATACAGGAAGAGCTGTCTGCTGCAGACACTGCGCAGAGCCGCGAGGACCCACGCCGAATTCAGCAAGCAGACCGGCATCCTGGGCCAACTTCCGCTCTGAGCTGTCGTAAAAAAAACCCTACTTCATTCCTCTCAAGGGGCTTCTTCTTCTTCTTCTTCTTGTAAAATTTTGGCAGTGTGGGCGCTACTATGTGTATTACTGCCCTCTGCAGGAAATGTAAAACTGCTTCGTGATTAGCTGGTGGTACATGCATTTCTCCTTTCTTTAGGATTGTCTTTGCTATAGAATCGGCTATTTCATTTCCCTCAACTCCAGCATGCCCAGGAACCCAGATTTACCTCCTCTTAAAGCTGTCAGAGCAGCTGCTGAATCAGAACAAATGAGAACTTTCTTTGGTCTTATTTCTCTTTGCACCACAAAGCCCAAAGAATTGCTAATAGTTCTGTTTTGAAAACAGAGTTTCCACTTGTGATACGCTTGTCGATCCTAAGTCCAAGCTCAGCCCCATACTCGCCAAATCCTGCTTTCCCACTCTCTGGGTACCTACAGCCATCTGTGATATTTTCAAATAAAATCCCACTACTCTGTTTAGATAATGCTCTTTTTTGAAGCTATCACACTATTATCCTTTTCTTGTAAAAAAAAAAAAAAAAGAAAAGTAAGATTAATGTCCAGCTCTTGCATTAGCCAGAGAAGTACAGATAACCAGTCCATATGTTTTGCTATGCTTTCCTGCTCCATTCTCAGTATCCTGGCCCACTGATTTATACTGCTGAAAAATGGTCTGTTTTTGATCTTGCCACCTGAATCCCATGACCCTTGCAAAAGACACCTAACGGGGAAGGTTTGATGGGAGCCACTTGATTTTACCCAGTACTGCAGCCCCAACTTAATGTGCCTTAAGCATAGGGCATTTCTCCCATTTCAATAAGCAGTGCAGGAAATTGGGGAGGTTTTTAAAGCCCCATAACAGAGTCTCAATGCCTTGGTCTGCAGAATATCTAATTTTCCAAGCACTGACTTAGCGGCAGAGCCAACAAAACAGCCATAATCAAGCACAGATCTTATCATTGCCTGGTATATTAAATGCATGGTCTCCCTCTCTGCCCCCCAATCACATCCATACAGACTTCTCATTACATTTAACACTTTATTACATTTTGTCAGTATTTTTGCTATGTGAACAGCCCAAGTCAATTGTTCGTCACACCAAACACCCAGAAATTTAAAATCTTTCACTCTCTCTAGTGAACGTCCATACATGTGCAGCCCAAGATTAGGTAACTTTCTTCTGAAACCAAAGATCATTAATTTAGACTTTGCCGGTGAGATTTTAAAGCCCCATTTGTCTGCCCATTCCTCTAAAGCCCTTTGAACTTGTTTTAAAGTAAACTCTGTATTTCTTCCTCTTCTCCAAATGTCGCCATCATCTGCAAATAAAGACTGTCCAAACCCTCTTCTAATGCTCCTAAATATATCATTTATCATTATATTAAATAAGACTGGGGTAATTACACTTCCTTGTAGGTTACAATTTTCTATTTCAACAATTTTTGAACTTTTCCCACCCACTGTATTGTTAGAACATCTTTAATCCAATTGAACATTCTACCTCTATCTCTTAAATCATAAATTTTAATCAGTCCCTCCTACCACAAAGAATAATCCTCTTCTCACACCGCATTAAACAAAGCTACAATTTCTTCTAGAACAAAATCATCCAAATGTTTAAATAATTCATAAGACAGCCCATCTCTCCCAGGAGTAGTGTTTGCCCCAGAGTAAATAGCATCCCTCAATTCTTTCATAGTAAAAAACAAATTTATCGGATTGTCATTTTCTGAACTCCTATCCAACTTTCACTGATTAATTAATATCAGATTGGTCCTCATCAACTCCCAGATTTCCAGAGCGGTGCACTGCTTGAAAAACATCAACATACATGTTAGCTTTTTTGGATACTACTTCCACCTCACCATTCTGTAAAACTGGAATAGGTCTTCTTTTATAAAGTCCTGACATTCCGTGTACAGCTGACCACAGGTGCCTTACAGGAGTCTCATGGCCTAATGTTTCACAAAATCTCCTCCAACTGTTTCTTTTTGCATTTTTAATTACTCTTCTTGCTACTGCCCTTAGTCTCTTATATTCCACTGCATAACACAGCATTGGATGTTTTATTAATTTTCTATATTCTCTATTTCTGTTCCTTACAGCTATATCACGTCCCTTATTCCACAAAGGAACCAACACATGTGATCTGGGATTCTGCTTCATAGGAATAGTACAGTGAGATTTCTTATGGATCATCAACATTTACATTTTTCATTTAGCAGACGCTTTTATCCAAAGCGACGTACATCTAAGACTGATACAACACAAGCAGGGATCTAGTCAGGAGACAACAACATGAGTAAGTGTCATAAAGCTTAAGTTTGAGTCCGATAGGACGTAAATGCCAACAGGGGGTGCACCAAGGCAATGCATAGATTGCATAGAAGTAGATTTTTTCTTTAAATTTTTGTATTTTTGTTTTTTCTCTACCTTCAGTCCCTCAAGAGCAGAGGTGTTTGCAAGCAAGAGTCTAGCTAGCAACTTAGGGCCCCGTTGTGGTGGTGGTACCAGGTGCCTTTCATTGGCAGAGCGTAGTGAGCAGGACGGAGTGTAGACCTGAATGAGGCAATTCAGGTAGGCAGGAGCCATTTTAGTTGCTGTTTTGTAAGCAAGTGTCAGGGTTTTGAATTTTATGCAGGCAGCAACTGGGAGCCAGTGGGGGGATATCAACAGCGAGGTGACATGTGCTGTTTTGGGTTGGTTGAAGACCAGATGTGCCACTGCGTTCTGGATCATCTGCAGAGGTTTGAATGTACATGCGGGGAGGCCTGCAAGTAAGGAGTTGCAGTAGTCAATGCATGATATTACGAGAGCCTGTACCAGAAGTTGTGCTGCATTCTCAGACAGGTAGGGTCTGATCTTCCTGATGTTGTACGGGGAAAAATGACATGACTGAGCAACTGAGGCCACGTGAATTTTATGGGTTAGTTGGTCATCAATCATGACATCCAAGATCCGGGCAGACTTTGTGGGCATGAGTTGGGTCGATTCAAACTGGATGCTGATGTTTTGTTGTATGGGAGGACAGGCTGGGATGACAAGGAGCTCAGTCTTAGAGAGGTTGAGTTGAAGGTGGCGTTCTTTCATCCATGCTGATATATCGGTAAAACATGATGAGTCTAATAATGAGATAAATGTAGTGCTAACACTATCATTATCGATGTCTACATGAATATTGAAATCACCTACTATAATTACTTTATCTGTACAAAGGACTAAGTTTAATAAAAACTCTGAGAATTCAGATAAAAATTCAGAGTATGGGCCAGAAGGACGGTACACTATACCAAGTGGTTGGTTCTCAC
This sequence comes from Thunnus albacares, assembly GCF_914725855.1. Lineage (NCBI taxonomy): Eukaryota > Metazoa > Chordata > Actinopteri > Scombriformes > Scombridae > Thunnus > Thunnus albacares. The sequence continues at coordinate 913,398 of NC_058118.1, read as the reverse complement.
ATGACGTGACTCCCTCCCAAAGTCACACCAGCCACCTTAAATTTTGTGCAGTGTCATCTCACCACATCACATCCACCATCATAAGATCATGTGACGTCAGCTGGCCAGATCACAGTGGCCATTTTGTCACCCATACACACACTCATACACATACACACATACACACACACACACACACGCTTTTGTGTACAGGTTTTGACCATACACAACTGCTGTCTTATGTGTGTCGTTTGATTAGTATTAGTTGATAGTATAGTGTTTGTTAATTGAAACATTTGTTGACTTTGTTGATTCTTGTGAAGATTAATAAATACTGTTATAGCTTTAAAGAGAAGTCATTTTGTCATTATTGTATATGTTTATTGTGATAAGTGGCTGATTGAGAGAGTCAGAGCTCGGACTTAAACCTTCACTGTTCACTTAGTGGTGCTGATATCCCAGATATTAGCTCTGAGTTAGTGAATTAGTGAATTAATTGTTTATGAGACTACCTTATTGTTTGGTTATTGTTCCCAGTTTTCGGGTGGTGCCCCTTATTATATTATTATAAGTTATAAGTTCCTTATTATAAGTTCCCAACTCACTCTAGCGCTTTTTATCGGTTTACGCCAAATGGACTTGGAGGCAAGAGACCCAATCTCTCCCTGTTCTGTGCACTTTTGGGCAAGAGAATACCAATTTTCTCTCCCTTAGGCAAATTTCTCCAAGGAATTCCCTTTTCTACGTTTAGAACCGAGACAACAAACACCAACAAACAAAAACTTCAACCACAATCAGTGTGTGCTTTAAACTACACTTATACAGTTTTAGAATTTGAAAAAATAACAAAATACAATTTCTGCAAATTTAACATGCCAAATCTCTATAATCCACCAAGAGTTACATGCACTTACTGCATCTCATTTCACTGGAAGGAAGAGCACAGGCATCTCTGAAAAAAAAACTATGAGATAGAGTCGAGGTTTTCCTCAGTTACCTAATGCAACTGCCCTGGCCACCAGGATGATTGTCCTTCCTTGAAATGGGCAACAGGTTACTGCATCTCAGTGGGACCTCCAGATAATGTCATGGAAATTGTCTGAAAACACTAAACACACATAAGAAATAATACACAAAACACTGCTGGGTTGAAGATTAAAAATTATTTTTTTACAATGAGGAGACAGAATACAATGATTTGCATCAGTTTGTCTCAATGAACAAAGAGCAAGCCTAATCTATTATAGTTTCTGAAGGAACAGAGAAATGATCTGTGATTGGTCATTGTATCAGCTTATATGATTATAGCCAGTGGCACACAGCCATGAGATATACATCTGCATGCACATGTGTGTTACATGAGAGTCACATTGCCCAGAGGCTCAAGAGACCAAGGGCCCTAAAGCAGGATGTGGCCTTTGACCACTCAATGTGTTTTGTTCATACCAAGAACCAGAGTATTACCTTATTCTGATTTAAGCCAGGATGGGAGAAGGAAGTAGGCCTCCTCAAGAATAAAAGGGGAGAACATTCCTTACCCTATGACATTCACAGTAACAGGACAAAAAAGTAACAGTTTTACTTCCACAATTCTGTATTAAAATTATAAGCCAATCATTTTGTCTTTCATTATTTGCACAGCTCTGACATTATTTTTGCAAGGATCCTAGTGTATTATATTGATTAGCAGCCACATATTTCTCCTTCTCTATTTTTCTGTTTAGTGTCTTCAGGTTAGGCTAACCCGTCATTGCTAACTTCAGAGCTAACCCCCAAGCTGCAGCATTTATTTACTGACACACTGTAGTCTGTACTGTAGATTTACTGTCAGACTGACAACTTACTAACTAACGACAACTAACGTTAAAAGTAAAGTTAGGCTTTGCTGTCTGCTTCCCGACTCATTCTAAAAAAGATGAGAAAGCAAGAGAGAGAGCACTAGCAAGAGAGAGAATGAGAGAAATAGAAAGCAGCAGTGGTCGAGCAATTTAGAGAGTGAATGAAAAGAGGAAGTGCTGGTAGCTAGAATGCTGGTAAATCAGATCAATAAAATGTTATTTTCTGATTGTTTCACAGCAGTTACGTTCTGGAGGACAAATAAACACGCCCACACCCCCATACACCTCCGCTGATTTGGTCTGAATACGGCCTTACTGCTGACCTTTTCCTCTGCTCCGCTCACATTCACCATCACTTTTCTGACGCTCACTCTCTCACTTAACCACTCACTCGCTTACACACTGCCCTATTCCTTAAAAGGAGCTACGTTAGCTGTTTGCCAGGGAAAGACACAGACGTTGACTCGCATTTCGAAACAGCACTGCTCAGAGGCTCCCAAACGTTATTAATTTCCAAATGAATGGATATTTGGCGTTATTTTTGGCATTTAATAAAATATTTTTGGGCCTGACGGGGGTACTCGTTGGCCTGGTGGCCCACCAGGTCTGTACTATTATAGGGGAAACACTGAATCGAGTACCCAAAATGAACAACTGCATGATGGACATTTACATTTCACAAATGTACTATTTCCCAAAAAAAGAAAACTCACTCTAAGGAAGATAATACCTGAAACAATTTCTATTTTACCTGAAGCTGTAAATTTTACTTTTATGTAAAGATTTGATCAACAAAAGTGACTCATTAAAAAAAGTTGTGTGATAAGCGATATGATAGATGATAAGTGATTATAATGCATTATAAAATTATTGATATGATACTTGAACGTATATGCCATTATAAAATGATTTATAATGGTTTATGATTATTGTTATAAAGCATTATTAATATTTATGAATGCCTGTAACTATAATTATAACACATTATATGAATATTTAAAATGCATTGGAGACATGGGCATCATAGAAAGTGTTACAATGTTTATTTTAGTCATTGTAAGGGTTGTTTAATTGTGTGGGTGCAGACTTAATTCTTGCACTGTGTGATAACTGTTCTGCACACTTGTGTGGAGGCTGTTTTTTTTTTCTCTTGTTAGGCACGATTCTATCTGTGACATCATGGAGCTGCTTCATCTGCCACCCAGATTATCATTGCTGCTTGTGGATGCCTTCATCTTGTCGGGATGCTGACATATGGATGTTGCACTGTTTCAAGGGGGCAGTTGGAACCATATTAAAGGGAATCCTAACTAAGGAGCATTATATTTTATTTTTATTTCTCCTGAGATCTCAGATCAGTTTTTTCTTCTTAGGCCCAAGACAAACTAAAAACTGGCTACCACTGATATCACAATGAAACACAAGGTTGTCATGCTAATAATAAATGCATTTTGGTCCAACAGAGGACACATATAATCGTGAACAAAGCACTGAGAGTTGAACACTTCCTAATCTCTAATTTACTTAAATTTTGGTTGTACATTTATTTGTGTTTAATTTTATCTCTGTGGTATGATTGAGTTGAAGATTTGCATCAAACAAAGACATTATTTTCTTAAGAGATGCTTTGAATATATAAAAAGAAGCTATCAGGAAAATGAAAAAGGACAGAATGCCTTTATAAATATGTTTTCCATTATTTTTCTTGAGTTAGCGGTCATGTATGTTTTGTGTGGGCTGGAGAGCTTACTTCTCGTTAGACATAAAGTAAAGTAAGCATATATTTAAACACACACACAGGTTATTACAGTTTTCTCTTTTCAATTATGTAATTTCCAATTTAGTTTAGCTTCAGTTTAGTTTTCAGAATTTAGTTTTCATTAGTTTTGTTTTTATCACAGCTTGTTGGAGAGCATATCAAAGACTGTTGCAAGGTGATTACATCCATTATCATGTCAACCATAGGTGACACTTTGTGCATGCACAGAACAGTCGTATACACAACACATTAAGAGAGCCTGGTGTTCTTATAAGGAGAACATCCACTGCTTCAAGGAGAACTGAACTCTCTCAGCTCTTAAGATGAACGTCAGATTCATCGAGTGGAACCACTCGTTGGCCAAAAAACACTGTGATGGAGTGGTTGTATGCCTTTTTAAAGACATCAGATTGTTATTTATTTGTTTTGGGGGTTTTTTTCTCTGTAAAATTAATTTCTTTATCATTGTAGTCTTGAAATATAAAAAGTGGCTTTTAACTTGTGTGGTGTGAAGACATTATTATCAGGCCAGGAAGTTAAACTGGCATGATCAGCAGAAATTAGGCAGAAATTAGTTGGAAATTACTTGCCAATTGTCACCTACCTCCCATGAAATTACCATGAAATTTTTGGACCCCTAAAATGAAGTGTCCCCAGTATAGAGACTTTACCTTTTGTGGATCAAGTCAAAATCTTTTGTTTGTTGCACTAAGCCTCATCTTTGTTCAGTGTTTTAATTCAAATTAATTATTCAAATTCAAATGATTATTTTCCAATTTGCCAAAATTGACTGTAACACTCACTCAGCAACATCACCTCAAATAGCCACAGATATGTATGGCATATATCAACCTCTGCCAGTATCCAGTGATAATTAGAACAACAGTGATACAACTTACTGTATCCCCTCCTTTAGAAGGCAACAATAATCACATTTCTCACTACACAGGTAAGTAACCTTACAAATTAGAGCTCCAAGAGAAACACCCACAGAAGAGAGAGCATCACCTTACCAACTACTGGAATAATACTACTTTGTCATTTCCAGTGCAGCACAGCATAACATAAAGCACACCCCTTTTTATAGACATTCAACCTAAACAAATCAGCACTCTGTGATTAATTTCAAAGTGTCAACAGCAGACCTCCCTTCCCTCACCTCTCAGCTTTGCTGTATAATCAGTATGGATGTGCAGAGGGCCCAGTATTTGTATTTGTATCTGTATTTGTTCAGGTAGCAAAATTATATGTATTTGTATTCGAATAAAAGATGAAAGAGGCTGAGAAATCCATTTTTTGTTTTTATTACAGTTTTAATTTTAGAAAATGAAAGCGTTATAATAAGTGTTCATGAATAAACTACCTTATGAAGGAGGTCCCCACACCGGGTCTTGAACTGGAGTCTCCCAGATCATAGACAACTGCGCTGACTACAGAGCTAAAACTTTAGACATTGCCTCATTGCAGACAGACCTCTACCTGTTTATACACCCATAACACAGAGACCGCAATTCTTGCTTTGCACTTTTCATTTACTGCTACTACAATCTAACTTTGTGGAAAGGAGAAGAGGAACAACAGGTTGGATGTGACTCCTCTTGTTGAGACCTGCTGATAGACGTAACAGTAGAGCAGAGGAGAGACTTGTTTTCTTTCCGAAAACAAATAATTTATTAAGTATTTGTATGAAACAAATATTTGTAAAAAAAACAAAACAGATTTTACTCCCTTTGGAGGATTTTCACTTAGGATCGGCTTTCTAAATGAGCGTTCACAGCCATTTACTGACATCTCTTCCAGATGCACTCTGCCTACCATATATGTGTGAGATTAACAGCTGGAGAGATGCTGCTGGTAATTGAATGGGTCGCAAAGGCTTCTTCAGTGGAATGAAGGAGGGATGGATTGATGAAAGTGCATCATAACATCCACACAAACACAGCACGACTCATTGGACTTAACTGTGGAGGCAAGACCACACAATGCACTGCAGCCCAACACAACATCTGACAAGAAGTCATCAGCCATATGAGCTAATTAGTAAAAGGGAGATGGGGAAGGACGGGGGCAGAAAATCCCACAAATGTATGTATGTTGTAAAGATCATTATATATGTGTGCTCATCAGTCTGAAAGATAGTGAGTGCAGCAAGTTGAAAGGCCTCAATTATGGCCATTAATAGAAGTTAAAAGTCAAAAGAGGGAAAACAATTTTGTCAGAGCTTGACATGAATAAATTAACTTTGTGGAGCTAAGGGAAGGAGGAAAGGGGCCCTTGAAGGTAATTGGTCATGGATCACATGCTGCTTTCCCTCAAGGCTGGAAGCAGGAAATGTCATCAGTTGATTTCCCTTGGTCCAAACCCTGCCTGCCTTCAACCTTTCATTAATTAAAAGAAAAGCAAATATCATAAACCAGGAAATTCTGCCTAGTTTGCCTCCCATGTAAAAGTCTACTGGCTGATATTGACGGGCTTTGTTTAAAAATATTCTGAAGATGAAATTTCATACCTCTGGAGAGGCGATAAGAGTGGGCCAGCAGAAGTTTTCATACAAGCAAATAAACCTAACAGACATCCATAGCAGGTTAGATTAATTAATGTCATTTGATTTAGAAAGTGGAGTAATGCTCATATACCAGGTGTCCATTACATCTGCCATGCTGCTGTCCACTCGTTTACCCTGAACAGGATGGGTAATCTGCAAGAGTCTATTAGGCAACACTTAAGACTCTGCCTAACAAGCTAGGGCTTCCACATAGCTGTGACTGCATACCTGACACAGTGACCTCATTCAAGACGCTCCAACCCTAAGCAAAATCAATCAGAGGTGAACAAAGCATAGTGCATGTAGGTTAGGATTCTGTTGATTTGCCTTTGGACATTCATAACAAAGACTTTTGCTATAAAAAAAATACTAGCTGGGAGAGCTAAACCATGGCCTTGCTTGGAGAGGAAACACTGAAAGCGGTGTGACAGGACATAGAAGCGGGGCAAGCGCGGAGGAGTGCAAGCTAGGCTAACTGCTAAACCATAAAAACTGGCAGGTCCAACAATCATGTTTCCTAATGTTCTCTAGACAGCAAAATGGAGATATTAAACAAGCTTAATGAACTGTGTCCTTCAATCAGAACATTTGATTTATTGTCAGATGTCATGACTAAACACTGGTGTATTCAAGGGGCACATCTTATAAATGTAAGTAAAAAGCTGAAAAAGGAAACATTAATGAAAGTAACCTATCTGCAATACCTTATATCTTCCTTTTTTCATAATGACTCATTATTTATTAATCCTAATTATTAGGCCACTCAAGTGAAGATTTATTTCATTTTCAGTCCACAGCTTCCCTCAGACCCTGCTCTGCAAGTACCCATGTTACATATTGTGCTATATATTACCAAGTGTCAGCGGGAAGTGGACAAGGTCAAACAATCAGTGAAAGGCACCACAGTGGTCACCATTCCTACAGGGTACTGATATGGACAAAAAGAGAATTGAGCAAATAGACTGTAAAAATGTCTTTGTTACTGCCACACCTGTTCTCTCCCTCCTCTACATCACTCCCTGTGTTTTATCCCTGTCTTTGTGTTCTGGGTGTAATGTCCTACCTGTCCAGCAGATGTCATCAGTGTGTTTCCCATGCACCATTTAGTAAACCCCCCCCCACCCCCTTAAGCAATGGTCCCCTTTGTGTGTCTTGTCTGCCTGCCCCAGTTAGTCTCCGCTTATTTGTTAGTTTCCCTTGCACATGAGTAGTCAGCCTTCTCATGTTTCCTTGTATGCTTTTATAATTTGTTTGGTCTTCAGTGGAGACATAATCCTGTGTCCTAGACCACTGCTCTGAATTTGGGTCCTTTGCCTTCCTTGAGGCTTGATAGGCTGTTTCCCCTGTTTTAAGCCAACCTTTACTTCTAATATTCTAATTCAATATCAGTGTGAAAACATGCACATACTGTAAAGGCCAAAAAGCCTGAATGTATCAGGGTGTAGAACATTTAGAATAAAATGTAAATATATTTTCTAACTGAGGGCATAATGTAGTCTTTAGTTCATCCTGATGAATCCTGCAGTCAACAACACTGATGTAATGTGTGATGTAATGATAAGACAGGCACAAAACAACCAATTAGAATTACAGTCTGTCTGTCTGTCTGTCTGTCTTTTGTTGCTATGTACTGTGCATTACTCTATATCTATTCACATGCTGTTCTGGTCTTTATCATGCACAGGAAGCTGGCATAGACACACGGGGAAGCTCAACAGAGCCTCTCTAAATGCATGTTTGTGTTGAGCATGATTCCACCTGCTGATCCTTGGGATTCAAGACACAAACTCACAAAGCGTGTCTGGTAAACAAGATTACAGCAGGAAGAGGTGCAACATCTCAGGAAGGTAGGAACTAGAGGTTAGAATTGCCTTGTAAACAAAGGTTCCCACATGCCTATACTTCATTTACCACCATAGTAACAGAAAAATAACTTAAAACTGCTTTGAAACCTGGAATTTGTGTTTTGAAAAAATATATTTTGAAAATAAGGGAGGAAGAAGTTGAAAAATTCATATTCTTGTTGCTCTCAGTTGACATTACTACAATGTCTGTGCAAGCTTTATGTGGCCAGTGTTAACACTTTGCAGGAGGCCCATCTCCAGTATCAGTTTGTGGAACTGCCTCCATCTAGACATCTATATCAAATATTTTCAGATTTGACGGAAAAGACTCTGCTCTTTGAGGGAGCTCTCAAAGAATCTGTGCGGCAACAAGGATTCTGCTGGAGAACTAATCCCCCTATAATGAATATATCTTGGTAAAGATGTATAAAAATAACCAATATAGCACATAATGTGGAGGTCAGGGTGGAGGAAGAGCTGCAGCAGCAAACATGGTTGGCATGATTGTATCAGCAGAGTGAGAGTGAGAAGTGTCATAGCCCCACTGAACACCTGCATGAAAATGATTGGACGTTACTAGTCAGCTGGTAGCCACACAGTTGTGAATGAGCCCTTGATGAATGAAACAGCTGATACTAATCAGCTGTTTCATTCATGCATTCTTTGAGAGCTCCCTCAAAGAGCATGGCCTTTATGTAGTGGTTGACGGAGGCAGCTAGCTGTTTCATTAGCTGGAGAGCTAATATCTGCACGGTGTTTCTAGTTGGATAGCATAGTTTTTGTTGTGTTGTGTCGTTATGCCATGTGTCTTTGTTGACATGAGCGGGAGAGAGGCAAAGCACTGAGGAGCGTGCAAAAACATCACTTCCGTTGGATTTTAGCGGAAAATCCAGCCTGGGTCTTTCACATAGAAATCAGTCCACAGGCTGTTACAGACAGGTCTCATTTTTTACATTACATTACTACTCGTTCACTCATTGGCAATAAAAAACAATTAATACATGTAAACTGTTTCAAAATTCTACATATATAACCTATAAATTTGTAAACACTTTTTAGACAAGCTAGCAGCATGGCTGCATGGATGGTGTTGTTGATCTGCGATTCGTCAGTCTCTCAGTCCACCACTTTGGTCCAGACTGAAATATCTCAACAGCTAATGGACAAATTGCCATGAAGTTTGGATTCATGTTCATCATCTCAGGATGAATTGTAATAACTTTGATAATCCTTTGACTGTTCATCTAATGCCATCATCAGGTCCAAATTTGTCTAGTTAGCAAATGTTAACATGCTAACATGCTAAACTAAGATGGTGAACATGGTAAACATATTACCATGTGATCAGCATAGCATTTAGCTCAAAGCACCACTGTGCCAAAGTACAGCCTCACAGAGGTGCTAGCATGGCTGTAGACTCTTAGGGATAGGGATAGGGGCAGGTTAAAGTATACACATGTAGTCGTGATAGAGGAGTTTGTGGGCACGGAACGCCTTACAGCGTGTCACAGAGAGCATTACAAAGAGAGTTTGTCTTTCTAGTTCCCAATTTAAAAAATTAATTGCATTGCAAAATTAATTCAAGCAACAGCATTAAATCAAAAATCTGTAACATAGACCACACAGGAAAAATGACTCCAATCAAGTTGCAATGAGGTATATTGTAGTTTTCTTTAATCAAAACACAATGTTGGCAAAAAATCTTTCTCTAAGTACAGTAATATATGTTCACAACAGAAATCCCAAATGTAAGGTAGGATTTCCAAACATGACAGTGATGCCATTATTTTTTTACACAGTAAGAGTGAGCCTAATACATCTGTACTTGCTTAGTTATGACAGTACATCAACCCATGCTAATCAGTTATATTCATTTGTAGAACATGGGTAGCTATGTCATGTACCACTTTGTGCTTTCTTCACTCCATTCAAATCCCTTCCTGACAATCTTTAACCTTATTTGGTTTTCTTCAGTGGTGTCATGCTAGTGTTGTCTGTCATTTGTATTGGCTGACTGCCCTTTGGATCCACTTGTTGCAGCATGATTTTATTGTGTGGCAGCCTTGATCATTTCAGATAGGCTTATCTTCATTTCCTCATAGAAGTACTCAAACTGATAATTGTGGTAGTATATGTGTTTGCTCAACTTTTTATAGCCATTGTTCTTGAGTGAAGCTGTTTTAATTGTCAGGCTTCAAACTAATGATAGCATTTTGTATCTAGATCTACCATCCTGGCTCACTTAAAACAGTGGGCATTGAAGTCCCCAAAAGATCAGAAATGCCAGACAGCAATAATTTCACTTTATCCTCACCCCTTGCCATTCAGTAGTCAAATCACAGTACACCAAATGCTGGATATTACAGAGCTGTAGTGTAACAGCCAAATATGGAAATGAGGAACCTACTCTGGCAGCTAGAAAGTGCTTCTTAGAGTTACAGTACACACACAAGCTGCAAGTGTCTCACATTAAATGGGAAAGTACATATCTCAGTACCCTTGCGCTACACTTGTAAACATCATAAGATCCTTTCAGGAGAGAAAAATAGTGGAAAATAATGCCTTTCTAAAGCAGAAGGTAACTGAACGAAGGCATCGGAAGGTTGCCTTTGTCTGTGTATTGCACAAGATGACATGTCCACCTCTCCATGCATTCTGTGATCAGTTCATGAAGAATGATCCTTCGCAAAGCATACACAAAGGAAAGGTCAAAAAAATTCTCACAATGTCTGAAAAATAATAGCCATTTAAGAGCCAAAACAACATACAGCACATTATACAAAAGAGACCCCATTTCTAATGTAGTTAACATCAAAAGTTGCCAAGATGTTGTGGTAACTGATGTTCAGGAAATGAGTGACACCTACCAGAGCTTGCTGCTGTAACAGCTCACGTCAGTTTTTTCCTCTGAGGTGCTCACCAGAAAAAAACATCCAGAGTTTTCTCATTAGTAAAAAAATGCTTGTAATTTTTTCTCTTATTTTTTTGGTCTGATATTCTCACCGTAACTAACCATCAGTCTGCACCTAGGTGCATGTGTCAAGGCAGTCTGTAAAGTGGAAGAAAATTGGGACAGCAGCAAACCACTGCATTTGTTGGCAATTTATGAGTGGAAAAAGCAAACAAATGATTGTCATCAATTTTTTTTTTAAGTTAGCTCATAATTAAGAAGTGCTGCTCCATCAAGGTTTAGCTTCAAAAGTTGGTGACTACAAACCATGTTTTTGTCCTTCTGCTAGAATACCAAATAAGCACTGAAAAAGCATCTCATTTGTGTAGGTAAGATGACACCTTAGAACATCCCCTCCATCTTCATTATCCCAGACAAGGTCCCACGAGCTGTTAGACATGGGTCTGCATGCGTTTCTGCAGAGGCCTGGCAAGTTCTGAGTTCTGGGAGGAGGACTGTGAGTAGTAGGAGGAGGATGAGGCCGAGGTTTTGCTGTCCTTGTCGAACTGCACGTAGCCGTCCTGTTTGCTGTAGCTGCTGACGCTGCTGTCACACTGTGTGTCAATGAAAGAGCTAGAGTCACTGAGTGAGCTCCGCTGAAACTCCCGTTCACACAGTTCAATGGAGCTGTTGCCCATACCCAGGACAAAGCGCTGGCTGTAGTCATACAGGCGGTTGGGACCGGCACCCACGGTGTTGTAGATGTTGGTGAAGGACATGCCAGTGGGCACCCGCTGCTTGCCGATGGTCATAGTTCCAGCGGGTGGGCTTTGTACTATGTCAGGAGTCTGGCTGGGGGCCGGGGACATGGCGGGGCTGACATGGTGCTCGTTGAAGGTGCTGACACTGTAGTAGCCGTTTGTGGGGTCCTTTTACATGCAGAAGAAGAAAAAATGAGCATTTAGTATTTTCTCACTTTCTCATCTGTGGACCAAAAGTAGACCTGCTAACACTAATTAGAAAATGGGATGATGAATACAAGAAATGAAAAAACAGGCTAATTTGTACAACATGAAAAAGCAGCTTTCGTGGTGTGTCATCTGCCTGTTACTCTGTAGTATCCTTGTTTGTGCCGTATGTTTCAGGATATATTGATAGATTTTATTGTCTGTCAAATAATACACAAGATTGTCTGTCATTGCTCTTTCTCTCTCTCATATGATTGCTGACATAAACTGTTACTGTCTGAAAAAGAAGAAAAAGACAGCTGGCTGCAGAATATGTACACTATAAGAAAGCAAATCAACCAGGAATCACAAGATAGAAATATGATAAGAATGGTATTAGCAGGTAGAACAAGTGTGACAAGGAAAACGTATCAGTGCATGACATATCTAACCTTGGAAATAGAGATAATTCTCATCACAAAAAATTGCAAGAGCTAAAGGATTAGAAGAAAGAACTGTACAACACAAGTGTCTAAACAGAAAGTCAGACTGTGGGTTTTTAAAAACTATGTCACATATCTTACTAACATATAACTAGAACAATACTGTAAAGTCTTGTGTATACACTATGTAGGTGTTTACTAGTGTATTAAAGGCGGAAATAGATCTAAATAGAACAATGGCAGTTGAACATACATTCCTCCATCACAACCTTTTTATGGAACAAATTTCCTCTCATTAAACTTGCTTTGACTAAATGCATTTTTAATGTCATAAACTGCTCTGTAAGTAGCAAAAGCCCTCTCACATAAAATAAAAGGGGAGAAGCTCTGTGTTCCCCAGGTGAAACCTGGATTCTGGATCAGAGAGAAGGCATCACAGTAACTACACTGTGGATTTTAACATGGAGCATGGAGTCTAAGGGGGATATTTACTAAGGATTTGTAACCTCTTCTTTGGTGATAAACAGCAGTATTGCATTTTAGAAGAGAAGCAGCAAAGCTGAAAATTGCGTGTTTGGGCTCATGCAATATGTATTTTACAGAATTCCTGTTTAGAGGGAGGATAAACATTTGTATGAATGGAAATTCATACAAATAGTCACTGCACATGACTTATCACCACAGTGTGACCACTGCTGCAGAGGAACCTTTGGCTGAAATTTAACATCTGGGAAAAGCAGGTAAAATCTGTGTCACTGTTTTAGTGCGCACAAACAAAAAGAGAGAGACTATAGCAGGGAGAAACAGAGAAAAAGAGAGATACAGTTTAAAAGTTCACAAAATGACTTTAGTGGAGCTCTCTGCTGAGCAACACAACAAAAAAAAACATGCAACAGTTTGTTATTTCCCACAGGACTTTACCTTCTGTTTGCTTCAGGTCCTCCCTACATATTTTTCTGACTTTTAATGGCTGAGCAGCTCCAGTCCAGTGTGACATGATTGAAGCAGCCAGTTAGTTATTAGATAGACCGTTATATTATCTGTTTACAAAAACAATTATGTGACAGGAGTTTAAAAGTTGTACCAAAAATCTCTGAACTCACTGATCTTTTTGTTGAGATGACAACATCAGGATATTTAACTCTTATTTCCTCACATATAGCCAGGATGAATACACGCTTGCAGATCCAAAAGTGTCTTCTCTTCAACCGGTATTCCAAATTCAACTGCAGAAAAGACTCAAGTTTGTGCTCCGGACATGCTAAACACATGCAAAAACAGCATCATCTGGGTTCATTTATATTTGTAGTCTTAGTGAATGCACAGCTAAATAAAAAAATGTGCTAATTTGTAACAACATACTTAGTAAGCATCCCACCTAGCTTGAGGACCTTGACCCTGTTTCTTACAAACAGAGAACAGACAAACAAAGTATACCGTAGGTTTCATTTCATAAGTGGTTTGTAAATGTACTCAGTAGCCAGTTAATTAGGTATACCAGCTCATTTAAGAAAGTGGATTGCTGCTATGATGAGAGTCACTTAACTATGGTATTGTATATTAGTAGGCAGAAGGACTTGTGGCTGCCCTCATGCACTTCATACACATCACACTTTCTTCTTGTTGGTTAGTTATTTTTTTAAAATAAGGTTCTAGAATTATAAGGTTCTATCTGACATTTTTGTCCAAAATTAGTTATTTACAAGAAACCATTCTTTCAGACGGTATTAAAATTTGTGTAGGTTTATTCTTTGTTTTCTGCATTATTGGCTATTGACCTAGGCTGTGTTGATCAAATATGAATCATGATTCTGTTGCTGCATTGCCTATTTTATGCCTCAAATGTTTTCAGAAACATACTTTAGTGTGCTGTTTAGCTGTAAGATGAGAAAGTGACGCGGGTGCCATGTTGTGGCGGCTGCACCAGCAGCAGTTCCCACTGAGGGGCAGAGGCATGCATCACCAACTGTTGTCTCCTAACCCCCTGTAATAAATGTTTCATGAGGGGGTGGGCGAAGACAGGTCTGTCATCAAAGCCCTCATGACAGGAGGAAACAGCTGCTGCATACACTTTAACAGTGGCATGAGACAGCCCCTTTTCCGCCAGATACTGTAGAAAAGAGAGAACCTCTCCCACTGCACATGTCAGGGGGTTAAATCTCCTTTCCTTGCACCAGCATTGGAATCCCAACCACTTAGCTATGTAGCAAGAAATGGTGGATCCTGCTCTCACCACTTGGATGGTGTGCATCACCTGAGCAGATAGTCCAGCCTGCATCACCCTGTCCCCCTCAGTAGCCAGGCCTGGAGAGGTTGGCCCGACGTGGACAGCACACCTATTGAGTGTGCCTCCTAGGACAGAGGCCCCATACTTGGGGAATGGACCAGGACTGGTCCGCCAATATCTTGGTCATCTCTGTGCACTCCGGCACTGAGCAGCAGTCCAGGGCTATTAGGATGACCAACAGTCTCTCTTGTCTCACTCTCTCTGACCGAGGGGGAATGAGACATAGAGGAGAAAAGGCATAAAGCAGCCTCCTTGGCCATGGCACATGTTCAAATGCATCCACCTCCAAGGGTGGGTCGTCCTATGGTTTCAGGGAGAATCAGAGTGTACAGTGGGTGTTGTTTTAACTGGCGAACAGGCCCACATCTGCTCGCCCAAACAGGTTCAAAATCTGCTGCGCTTTTCTGGACCCAGAATGTGGAGGGCTCTCAGAGGTAGGAGGTGTTCTGAAGCCTACAGGTTCTCTGCCATCTTTAACAGGGCTGCAGATCAGACTCTGGCCTGCCTGTTGATGTAGGAATCTGTGGAGTGGTTGTCTGTTTTCACCAACAAATCTCCCATGAACCAGAGTCAGGAAGTGTTGGAGAACCAAGAGCACTGCCTGAAGTTCAAGGAGGCTGATGTGTCAGTTTTCCTGTGAAGGCCACACACCACCTATCATCCTCCCCAGACAGGTGCTCCTACCCCATCAGGGACGCATCTGTGAACACCATTATGTTGGACATCACTTGACCCAGCAGTGTTGCTGTCAACAGATGCTGGTAGGACCCAGGTAATGCAAGTCCTCCTGCACTGATGGGGGAACGTTCATCAAGCAGTGCTTGTGCCTCTTGGGATCCAAGAACAGGCTGGCAAACCACTGTTGCAGGTGGTGCATGTGCAGGAGCCACAGTGAACAACTGGATGACCTAATACCATGAGCCCCAATACATGCATGACAATCAAAACTGTCACTGCCACTCCCTGCCACAGTCTGAGGACTGCTTGGTGCGGGGCTGTCCATCTGGGTTCCAACAGAACAGCCCACAGACTGACCAAGTTGAGCATGACTCCCAGGTAAGGAGGAAGTAATGCCACTGGCCGCACTATCCTAAAACTGAGCTATGTATGCCAGTCCCGTGCAGAGTGGCGAAAACAGCAGGAGAGAGTGCTGACACTAAGCAGATATGAAACGTCCTCATTCTGGTCAATGTGCAGGTGCAAGGTGTTATTACTGTGTGAGGATATAACACCACTCGCTGCCTCATTACCCGGGGAGACAAGCTGTGCTGGCTGGTCCTATAAATAACAGTACCAGCAAGTGCAGCAAGACACAGATCTGCTTTTGAGTGTCACTATGTCAGACGGAATGTGTTTCTCTCTCACCACATGGCACCTAACATAGCGCTCATAGATGAGCTCAGTGCTGAGCAAAGAGAGCCCTACACATTCCACTGCCATGGCCATAACCTTCAGGAAATCATAGCGAACTGAAGTCTGTGACGGATATCCAGAGTTCAGCGATGTTGCAGACACAGATGAGAGGTTGAAGCTGCATGGCGAGTCTCAGCCAAAGTGTTCGGCAGCAGCAGAGGGCCGGATGAAGTGGTGAACTTCGCCGTGGGGACCGATCTTGACCTCCATTGCAGCAGAGTGAGACGTCACACAGCCAATAGTGGTCCCACTTTTGTCAGCGCTGAGTTGGAAAAAGTGCCCAGCAGTGCACACAGGGTGGTGGCTGCATGGTCCCGTCTGAGGTACTCAGAGCAGAAGAGATGCCAGTTGGTGGCAGCGATGAGACGAGGGCTTGACAGGCAGGAATGAGCTTAGAGCGGTGACTCCATCCGCGGAGAAGTAAGATCAGTGGTTGCCTCTTCCTACTAATTTTCCCTGAGGGTTCAATTGGAAAATTAGTGGGGAGAGGCAATCATTTATTTCTCTCTTTGTTTATCTCTCCTGTATGTATGTCCCAACCTGCAGACTATTAGACAAATTGAATTTGGCAGTTTTTTTAGACAAGCAAAAGATACCCTTGCCCACTTGTGATTTGGGCATTTCTCGGAAAAAGGAATGCTGTGATAGTGATTGTATTTATTTATTGGGACAGTGTACAGTTTTTAACATAAAAGATGCACTGCACCGGAGTTAGCTCAAAGCTGGCTTTACATCCACAGTCCCCCACAATCAAAACATACAACAGCACAACAACAAAACAATAAAAAGCAAATAACACACAGAACACATTATACAAAATACAAAATACAAAGATACACACAACAGCACATCACATACATGCCTTCCTTTAAATTTGATCTCTTAGACGCTAATATTTGAATTATTAAGATTGGTGTGCTGTTGCTGTGACCTGAAGTAAAGGTAATAATGTCCTGATTGTATGTTTTTGACCCTTTCACCTATTCTTACTGTCTTTCTGGAATATAGATAATATTTATTAAACAGCAGTTTCACTGGCAATGAAAAATCAATCCATTCCTTATTGAGTGAGATGCTAACACGCCACTCTCTGCCTTTGTAAATTTAAAAGTAATTGGCTCTCTAAAGCTGAACAATTAGATTTCCTGCTGGATTCCCTGTAGTTGACATTTGCTGTGAATATTCTCGGCGTTTACCCACCTTGATGTGCTGGAACTCCTTCTCCTCCTCCTGGAGCACCTCTAGCTGCTTCAGCACAGGCTCCTGCTGGAACTCACTATGGTCAATCTGCATCATTGTTAATCAGGGTCGTCAGAAGTCATACATAGTGAACAGTGCTGGGTAACAACGTTACATAACTCAGTTACAAAATAAATGTAATTGTAATCCATTACAGTTACTGAGAAAAAATATGTATTTACTAATCAAAATCAAAATGTTAGTGATTACAAAGGGTTTACAGCCAAATATATTCTTTTTGGTGAAAAGCTTATATGTAGAATATAACTTTCTGTTGCTTTGCATCTGCCATTCTGCCATGCAGGAATGCCTTCTTCTGAAATATTTCCGGACAACATGGGTCAGCAAAGCCGTTGGGACAAATTTGAGTGCAATACCATCAAGAGTAAGATGGCTTACAAGGAGCTGTCACTATGTCTAGACAGGCTCCATTTATTTGGCAGTATGTGCACAAGTTTTGAGCATTGTTTTTGATTGGTTCTCTTGTTTGAATTTGCACGCCTCTCATCTGCCAACCAAATCAATGCACATTGCTTTAAGCAAAAGTAATCAAAAAGTAATCAAATGTAAGTGTGAGTAAGTAAATTACCTTACTTATATAAAGTAATTAAAATAGTTACATTTCTTATTACATTTTTAACAGGGTAACTAGTAATTGTTAACCTATTACTTTTCAAGTCACCCTCCCAACAGTGATAGTGAATACAGTAGATTGGAAAGCCTTAGAGAACTTGTATTAGTATTTGAAAGGCCACATCCAGAACATCAAACTGTGTTCACTCACCATCATCTGTTTGATTCTCGTATGCTCCTCATTCTCCCGTGCTGCATTGTGATCCTTGTGGACAATCTCCACTTGAATGTCATTTTTTGCTGAAACCACTCCTTTGAGATCTGCAGAAGAGGGAGAGTAGATTAGATTATTTTTTATTTTGAACATGTTAAAATAATAAAATAAAATATATAGGCAGTGAAACAAAAATAACAGCAAACTTTCAGTAAACACCACAAATAATTACCATTCATTGTTCAAAAAGGGTGTAGTCTAGTTCTACCCCTTTTGTCATGCTTAACAATCAATTCAAAGCCAAAACATTCAAAACAACACAAGAGAATAGAGATAGCTTGCATAGAAACAATAACAACAAACAAAAACAACACAAGTCAAAAAGACACACTGTACTACATCATATATCTGTTCAATATGTTATTTTTAAAGATTTGTTTAAACTTACTTAATGTTCTACATGTTTTCATTTCATCACTACAGTTGTTCCATAGATTAACTCCCTTTATTGTGATACAATGAAGTTTTGCATTTGTACTCACCAATTATTTTTTGAACATACATATTCCTCTGAAATCGTACTTACTTTCCCTCATTTGAAACAACCTTTTTTACTCTGTACATGATTTGAATAGTTTTGAAGTCAACCATTTGAGTGCATTTAGTTTAATGAAGAGTGGGTTTGTTGCTTCTCTTTGATGGTGAATGGACTGTACTTGTATAGCGCCTTTCAAGTCTTCCAACCACTCAAAGCGCCTTTACACTATGTGTCACATTCACCCATTCACACACATTCATAGGCTGAATGGGTACAGGGGCTACAATGCAAGGTCCCAACCTGCCCATCAGAGGAAATCTAATCATTCACACACATTCACACACTGATGGCACAGCCATCAGGAGCAATTTGAGGTTAAGTATCTTGCTCAAGGACACATCGACATGGGAACTGGAGGAGCCGGGAATCGAACCACCCATCTTGTGATTAGTGGACGACCCACTCTACCTTCTGAGCCACAGCCGCCCCAGTGGTTTTATTTATGATTCATATGGCTCTTTCTTGAAGGGTTAAGATTGGATCTGTGTTTGTTCTGTATGTGTTCCCCCACACTTCCACACAGTAGGTAATGTATGGGAGTATGAAGGAACAGTACAAGGTGTATATTGATGGTTGATTTAGGAGATCTTTGACTTAACATAATATTGCAGTTTAATTTGATATTTTTGCTTTAACATAAGTTATGTGTGGCTTCCAATATAATTTATTGTCTATTATTATTCCAAGAAATTTGATTTCTGACACTTTCGATCATCATCGTCATTGATCATGAGTTTCTTGCATGAGTTAGTTGGACATTTCCCAAATATCATAAATTTTGTTTTGCTTAAATTTAGTGTAAGTTTAATTGAATCAAACCAACTCCTCAGTTTCTTCAATTAATTTCTTATTGTATTTAAAAGTCATTCCAAGTTATCCCCACGGCAGAGTAAATTTGTGTCATCCGCAAATAAAATTGTTTGTATTAACAATGATTCTTTTACATTTTTACTTTCCACTTAATTTTGACTGCTAGTGTTTGCAATCTCTCCTGCCAAACCAGGACCAACATCAACAAAAAATTCATTAAATTCATTTGCGACTAAGGTCATATCATTAATAGTTTTATTGGTTTTGGTTAGGAAGTGGTTTGGGTATCCTGTTTTCCCAATTCTATTTCTAATAATGTTATTCAATACTTTCCATGTATTTTTTATGTTATTTTTGTTGTCCTCCAGTAAATTACTCTAGTAATCCCTTTTAATGATTCTTATATTTCTTGTCAGTTTGTTTTTATGTCTTATATTTGTGTTCCGCTTCTTTTGTTCTCTTCTTTAAAAAGTCCTTATATAATAATTCATATATTATTATATCATTTACACATAATTTTATGTAATATCAATTACGTTAGTAAATATACTATCAATTAGTGTCACACTGTGTGTTGTTATTCTGGTTGGGTGTGTAATTGAAGGGTATAGGCTCATACTGTACACTGAATTGATGAATTCTGTAGTGGTATTGTGTTCGAGTGGGTTTAATAAATCAATATTGAAGTCCCCACAAACAAAAAGCGTTTTCTTATTATTTATGTTCTCATACATCCCAGACAGACTATCCCTAAATGTGTCAATACATGATCCCGGAGTTCTGTATACAAAACTCATTAGTGTGTTTTTTGATTTCTCTATTTCTATTTCCACAGTGGTGCATTCCATGATATTGTCTACTACTTGTGACATGCTTTTAATAGATTTACTTTTATAGTTTTTGTTGATGTATAAGGTAACTCCTCCACCCATTTTTTGATTTCTATTTTTAAAATACATCTCTTATCCCTCTATGTCAACCATGGCAGTTTGTTACTCGTTAAGCCAAGTCTCAGAGATTGCTATTGCAGTGAATTGCTTGTTCAGTTGTGTTAAATGTTTGACCTTAGAAGGATTTGAATTCAGGCGCCTACTATTGAAATGTGTAATTGATATTACTCCATTCATTTTTAAATTTCTGTTAAACTGTTCTTCAGTATAGTATTTGCAATGGCTCTGTGTGTTGATGGAGAAATTGTTCTCAGGATCAGTATCATTTTCCATATCACATCCTTTATGTTCAGTGAATTCAAAGGTTCTAGTCCCAGTGTTTCATATTCAGATATCAGTTCTTGTTGTTGATCAGTATCTCCAGTTGGAGATAGATGACATTTGTCATAGCTTGTCATGGGTTGTGATTGTCATAGTTTGCAGATTTATTACCTTTACTGATCTCCCATGGGTTGTCACCTCTGATACTAGTCCAGCTCTGCAATGTCTTTGACAGCCAGCACTTGGCCTCTTCTGGTGGTCCATTCAGTTTTATGAATACTTTACAGTTAGATGTCCATGTTGATTGGATCCTGTTTTGTTTCCTCAATGCGTGCCTGTCTGGCAATGTCAGCATTTTTCCTTGTCAGGTGCTCGTTGAGATACACATTGGTACCCTTCAGCTTTCTCCCCTGCTTGAGCAGTGCTGGTTTTTGTTTTCTGCTCACAAAGCGAATTATTATTGCTGGTTTCACACTTTTGTTTTTTGGGGGGAGAAGATGCCATGCCTCGATATCTCTGCTGTCTATTTTTATCCCCTTGCTGTCGAGGAAGGTGATCATCTGCTCTTCAAGGGAGTCCAGATCAGGCTCAGTGGGTTCTCCATCCACTGCCACAGCCCTGGTGTATGACTGGGGCCTGGTTTCCAAGCCGCTGATAATTAGGTCGTTCATCTTGGAGTATTGTTCCAGGTCTGCCACATGGCCCTCCAATATAGTTATTTTTTTTATACTTTTCAACATTTTGTCTTTTCAGTTCCTTTATTTATTCCATCATGTCCATTATCAGTTTCTGTTGTTTTGAGATATTTGCAATCTCTTCCGGCATAAAGTTTAGAGAATTCTTTATGTCTTCAACTTCCTCTTCTGTAATTGTGTTTACCTTCTTTGGTCCCATCCTGTATGCCTAGTGCAATACATGCGTGGAAGACCAGACAATGTCTACAGCAAGTCCAAAATAAAGTTTCAACCGCTGCTAGGTTACCAGCAGCAACACAATCAAGCTAGGCTTGCTAGTCCAGGCTTGCTAGTCCAGGCTAGCTAGCGGGCTAGCCAGCCTCTTTTGTTCACGGACCGAGTTCAATCCAGCCGAGAGGAAGGAATATATCCCAGTGCAGACAGTCAGAGGTCCTGCTACACACAGGTGAAGTTTGACGAAGTGTGTTTGTCCAGTCACTTCAGTCCAGTGTATGGCTAGGCTAAGCTAGCTAAGCTAAGCCATCTTGGTTACTGTCCTTGGTCTTTCAAGTCTGTGGTCTTATATCATTGTCTCAGTCCAGGCGTTGGTCAAATCCAAGATATAGGCTATCAATCAGGTAATCCAGGTTCCAAAATCCAAAAGCAGTTGTTTTATGCGGAACACTCAAAAGCCGGGAGACAAGAAGTGCAGACACACAGTAACACAGCAACCGGAGGCAAAACAGTTGGATATCACTCCATATCCCTGCCTAATGCACTCATGGCAGCTTCAAAAGCTGCAGCTTTCCTCAGATCTAACTGACGGTGGTAATGAAGACTGTGGTGCATATACAACACTCTTTCCAACCTACTGCAGTGTAGCTTATTTATTGAGCTCTTGGATGAATCCCATCTTGGCAACACTCACTTGACCCCCAACCTCACTGTACGATATGGATGTGTGTAGCTGGCCTAAGAGTATGAGTATAAAATGCCTGGCCTGTCACAATGATTAGTTTACTTGAGCTCACACAGGCAACAACAGGCTTATGAAATGATTCTGAGTCTACTGCACTTCCTCTTTACTTTCTGTCAAAGTTTTCTTTTGGCATTCTGAAACACGGTAGAAAGAAAGTCTTTATTAATGGAGGCTGTGTTATTCATTTTGTGAATGTTCTCCCAGTACCTTTGGCTATTAAACTAATCAACTAGCAATCCCTGGGTATGACATTGCTAAGTGGTTTAATGTTACAAAGAGAATACTTTGCCTGAAATTAGCATGAAACAAAAGGTGAAAAATAACTTATCAGAGAAGGCACACAACATCCCCCAGGGAGAGGGTTTATGTATTTGTCTTTGAAAGCATGTTATCCATGAAACTGATTCATAATGTGTTTTACAATACAGTATCATGGTTCTGGTGGCAGAGTTAATTTTATACTAATTTATGGGAGCAATTTCCAGATATTTAACAATTAACTTTTAGGGCATTATACAGAAAGGATGGTGTAATTTGGTACAAATTATATGAAAAAACAGAAAAAGTTTTAAGTTGGTTTAGTTGGTAAGTGCCGATTTGTGATATTTGGGTACATATGAAGATGGTAATTTGCAAAAAATCTTATCACATTTGACTCTTAACTCTGACAAAAAATATGAAGTTTTCAGTGTGTAGTTGTGTGTGTCAAACTACATATTAGCATTTTAGGTTGTTTCTTAAAAACTCTTCAATGAGCACATTTCCCATAGCCCTTTCAAAGAAATGTCGTAAGAATTAATAGTTACACAGCAGCAACTTTTAGGAAATTAGACCAACCCAACCTAAACCCAAATTGATAATCTTGTTGATAGTGCCACAGGCTCATTTGCGAATAACACTCAACTCCATCGCCCCTTTAAAAAGGAAGATAATAGAACATAAGAGGTTAGTTCCATGGTATAACTCTCAAACCCGCAAATTAAAGCAAACATCATAAAAATTGGAAAGGATTTGGCGTTCCACCAAAGTGGGAGAATCTCACTTAGTCTGGCAAGATAGTCTTAAAACATATAGAAAGGCCCTCTGTAATGCCAGAGCTGCCTATTACTCAGCATTAATAGAGGAGAATAAAAACAGCCTTAGGTTCCTTTTCAGCACTTTGGCCAGGCTGACAAAGAGTCTCTATTGATCCATGTATTACTATAGCTCTCAGTAGTAACGACTGTATGAGCTGCTTTAATGATAACATTCTAACTATTAGAGACAAAATTCACCACCTCCTGCCCTCAACAGGCACTGATTTATCCCCAAACACAGGAACCTTAGAAAAAGCTGTAAAACCTATATATTTGGACTGTTTTTCTCCAGTCGTCTTTCCTGAACTAACTTCAGTGATTTGTTCAGCTAAACCATCAACCAGTCTCTTAGACCCCATCCCAACTAGGTTGCTTAAGGAAGCCTTACCCTTAGTTAGCGCTTCTTTACTAGATATGATCAATCTGTCTTTAATAACAGGCTATGTACCACAGTCTTTTAAAGTAGCTGTAATTAAACCTCTTCTTAAGAAGCCTTCTCTTGATTCAGGCATTTTAGCCAACTATAGACCTATATCTAATCTTCCCTTTCTCTCTAAGATCCTTGAGAAAGCAGTCTCTATCAGCTATGTGACTTTCTACATAACAACTGTTTATTTGAGGTTTTTTCAGTCAGGATTTAGAGCACATTATTGCACAGAGACAGCACTGGTGAAAGTCACAGATGACCTCCTAACTGCATCGGACAAAGGATTTCTCTCCATACTTGTCCTGTTAGATCTTAGTGCCGCATTCAACACAATTGATCATCACATCTTCTTACAGAGACTGGGACATTTAATTGGCATTAAAGGAACTGCATTAAGCTGGTTTAAGTCTTATTTATCAGACCAATTTCAGTTTGTACATATTAACAATGAATTCTCCATGAAGGCAAAAGTTAGACATGGAGTTCCACAAGGTTCTGTGCTTGGATCAATACTATTCACCTTGTATATGCTTTCTTTAGGTAATATTATTAGGAAACACTCCATAAGTTTTCATTGTTATGCAGATGATACCCAATTATATTTATCAATGAAGCCTGATGAAACCAATCAGTTAAACAAACTCCAAGCATGCCTTAAGGACATAAAGATGATCTGCAATTTTCTACTACTAAACTCAGATAAAACTGAAGTTATTGTGCTTGGCCCTAAACACCTTAGAAACACAGTATCTAATGATATAACTACTCTGGATGGCATTATCCTGGCCTCCAGCACCACCATAAGGAATCTGGGAGTTATCTTTGATCGGGATATGTTC
Source organism: Thunnus albacares (assembly GCF_914725855.1). Lineage (NCBI taxonomy): Eukaryota > Metazoa > Chordata > Actinopteri > Scombriformes > Scombridae > Thunnus > Thunnus albacares. Next base: position 888,813 of record NC_058118.1, on the reverse strand, counting down.
TTTAACTCCCACATAAATCAAATTTCAAGGACTACCCTTTTTCACTTACGAAATATTGCAAAAATCAGGCACATCCTGTCCCAAAAAGATGCAGAAAAACTAGTCCACGCATTTGTTACTTCTAGGCTGGATTATTGCTGCCCTAACAAGTCTATAAAGACTCTCCCACTGGTCCAGAATGCAGCTGCATGTGTACTAACAAAAACTAGAAAAAGAGATCATATCTCTGCCATTTTAGTTTCGCTACACTGGCTTCCTGTAAAATCTAGAATAGAATTTAAAATCCTTCTTCTAACTGACAAAGCCCTTCATGATCAGGCACCATCATATCTTAGAGCTCATAGTACCGTATTACCCCACTAGAACACTGTGCTCCCAGAATGCAGGCTTACTGGTGGTTCCTACAGTCTTTAAAAGTAGAAGGCAGACGAAGCAGAGCTATCAGGCTCCTCTCCTGTGGAACCATCTTCCAGTCTCAGTCCGGGGGCAGACACCCTCTCAGAGTAGTCTTAAAACTTTCCTTTTTGATAAAGCTTATAATTAGGGCCGGCCAGGCTCACCTTGGATCAGCCCTTAGTTATGCTGCTATAGGCCTAGACTGCAGGGTAACTTCCCATGATGCACTGAGCTCCTCTCTCCTCTTCCTCCTCTCCATCTGTATGCATTCATGTAACATCAATGCATGTTACTAATTTGGCTCCTTCCCCAGAGTTTTTTGTGCTTTCTCATCTCGCAGGAAACCCTGGGTTGCAGGCCGAGCCTTCACGGTCCTTTGCAGTCCTGTTGGTGTCCTTCCCTGGCTATTGCTGCTGTTATTGTTATTGTTATGATTGTTGTTATTCTGTCCCCCCATCTCCCTCCCCCTCTCCCTCTCAACCCAACCGGTCAAGGCAGATGGCCACCCATCAAGAGCCGGGTTCTGCTTGAGGTTTCATTACCGCTGTCGCAAAGTGCTTGCTCATGGGGGAATTATTGGGTCTCTGTAAATTAAAGAGTATGGTCTAGACCTGCTCGATGTGAAAAGTGCCCTGAGATGACTTTTGTTGTGATTTGGTGCTATATAAATAAAAATTGTTTGATTGATTGATTGATTGATTGATTGATTGATTGACTCATGTTTGGTGTTTGGTGGATTGGATGATTGAAGTTTGAAGAAACAAGACATATTGGCAATTTAACAATTTATTCATCTAACAAACAGAAGCCTCAGTAGCGTGTGGAAGAATCATACACAGCCACAACAGCCTGGCACCTCCTCCTCATGCTGGTCACCAGCCAGGTCACACACTCCTGTGGGATGGCATCCCATTCTTCAACCAGCATTTGTCGCAAGTCAGCCAACATAGTTGTGTTGGTCACTTTCGCACGAACAGCACGCCCAAGTTGATCCCACAAGTGTTCAGTGGGTTTGAGGTCAGGACTGCTGGCAGGCCATTCCATCCTCTCCACTCCCAAATTCTGGAGGTAGTCTCTGATAAACCCTGCTCTGTGGGGGCAAGCATTGTCATCTTGGAGGATAGAGTTCAGTCCCAGACTGTGGAGATATGGGATTGCCACTGGTTGCAGAATCTCATCTCGATATCTTTCTGCATTGAGATTACCTCCAATGATGACAAGCCTCATTTTTCCAGTGAGGGAGATGCCGCCCCACACCATCACACTGTCTCCACCAAAAGATGTTACTCTGTTGGTGCAGCAATCAGCATAGTGTTCTCTGTGTCTTCTCCACACTTTGACCCTATGATCCAACTGCCGTAGGCAGAATCTGGACTCATCGTTGAACAAAACATTCCTCCACATGTTCAGGTTCCAGTGCATGTGTTGCCGACACCAGCGCAAACGGGCCTGATGGTGAAGGTCAATCATGGCAGGCCTCCTGGCAGCCCTATGAGACCAGAGATTGGCTGCAGTCTGTTCCAGATTGTCTGGGCAGAAAGCCGTCGGCCATTGTCCTACAAACCTTGTCTGCAAATCTGTAGAAGACAGCCTGCGGTACCTAAGTGCTGACAGGGTGAGGAAACGGTCTTCTTGGGGTGTCGTATTCGTGGGATGCCCACTTTGTGGCCTGTCTCTGACATCACCCGTTATATGGAACTTGGCCTTCACTTTGGAGATGGTACTGGGGCTCACTCCAAATAATGCCGCAACTTGGTTTTGCGGAACACCAGCTTGAAGTTGCCCTATCGCATAGGCCTTATCCAGATCAGTCAAGCGTGGCATGCCGATTCTTGGAGCAGACACCTACTGACCACTGTAGCAGGGCCCATGCTCACAGGTGCTGCCAAACAGGTGCCAATCAGGCACCTGATTGGCAGCACCTCGGGGTATCAGAAGCTCAAAACAAGAGTCAGTAGCAACAGCAAAATAAGCTGTTTGGCATTGGCAGAGAAGATTTGGCAAATTTTTCATGGGCGCAACCCACATACTCAGCTCTGCTGCTCATCCCACAAATGCATGTTCCTTACAAATGTGGCACCATTTTAAAGGGAAATAAACAGGCTTTCCAATATAGGATTTACTGACAAGAAGCATTGTTACAACAAAGAAATAATCTACCAAATACAAATTTCCTTAGTTTTTGTGCTAAATGTATATTGAAAAAACCTAATATGCTAATATGTTTGACGAACAAAACTGCACACTGAAAGTATTTTCTGTCAGTTAAAGAACTGAGTCTAATTCATCAAGAATTTTTGCAAATTAACAACTACGTATGAACCCAAATGTAATGAGTGTGTACTGTTAAACCAATGAACACTTTCTTCTTAATTTTTTTCTCATAATTTCTACCAAATTGCACTGCCCTCTATGTAAAATGCCCGAGGAGTTAACCATTAAATAGATGCAAATTAATTGAGTTTTAAAATCTTCCACCCTAAACACTCGCATGACAATTGTCATTGATTATTTCTGCTTTATAAACAGATGAATGTATAGTTGGCTTGTAATTATCTGATAATTAATTAACTAAAGTTAATTATGTCTTTGTGTAACCAAGCTTATTTTAAAGCAGCTTTGTGTCGAGCCTGTCATAAGCATCGAGCAGCCAACAAGTGGCTAGTTTAACAGCAATAATAACAGATTACCCACACATTATTTTATACTTATACACCACTGGCCATTAAGTACTTACCCCATAAGTGGCCTTGTTATATGTTTTAACTGTGCAATAGAGGCCAAAAAATGTAATTGCCTCAGGCCTCCCAAAGTAACTGCCTGGGTAGTGTAATGAATTACATTTAACGTAGAATTAATTCATACTAATGAACTAATTAGAGCAATAATTAAACTATGGAACACTAATTAAATAACTGGAGATTTTGCTGTGAATGTCTTCATTTCTCTGTGTCCATATTTATCTATTTATTGTACTGAGGCCACAGTCACATAGTGAAGCTATATTGCTGGACTGCTGCATGTCTCAAATAAATCATGTAGCTGTAAGCAGTACAGTGAAACAATGACAACAAAACTTGCATGAAACCCCACATTGACATACAAATGCTTCTTGAAAACCTATTTTTCAAATTTATTCTTACTTCATATGACTTTGACATCACACAACAACATGTACATGGAATTTTTTCATGCTTCTCCATTAATGCCAATGGTTATAACTATCACAGGTGAAAATATAATTTTCATGTTCAAACTGGAACACTGACATGTATCCAAAATGCACTGTATTTCTGGTGTGTACCAAAATATCTTACAGAGCCTGTGGGCTGTAGCTGATTTACACGATGTATGTAAAATGATTGCTGAATAATATTATGTTGAATTCTGATTTTTTGTCAGAGGGGCCTCTTATTTAGTATGCTTTGAGAAAAGGCTGAGACCCCAAAGAAGAAAATCTTCTGTTTAGGGCTGAAATGAAAAGTTAATTGTCATCATGAATATATAGTTGTGTATGGTACACTATGGTATTAAGGTGCTACAGAGAATACATTATGTGGGTGATATGATGAGATTTTTTTAAACTCATACAACAATTAAGTCATCAGAAAGACTGATGATTGTCCAATGGAGGCTGCAGGTACTGCTCATCATACTGTGAGCATACAATCATTCAAATACTTTATTAAAGGCCTTACTCTCTGTTTTCACATCTCTCTGGCGTGAAAGGGACACAGGCAGAGATGATATGACCAGATGGACGTCCTCTGTGGAAAGTGACAAAACAACAGAGCAGTTAGCAGAAACCATCTCAAAGACAAAACCTGTTCTCTCTGATGTTGTCCCTACAGGCCACCAAACTCTACCTGGACATTTAGTCATATGAGAGGTGGGAAATCCTTCTCTTAACTCAGTGAAAAAAATATAAGCAGAGGCAAAGTAGACTATCTTTAAACAAACACTTTAAAAAATACAAACCAAAATGTTCCTCTAAAGGACTTTAGAGTGAGCCAGATTCATGACAGATTGTGCATGAACCCAAATCAAAGATTACAGCAACTGAGCTGAAGGAATGTCCCTTTTTCACATCTGTTTATGCTAACAGATGTTTCTCTCTATTACACCGTATAATATTATGGATCAATATTACGAATGTTCATTTCAATCCCATTGTAGTAACCTTGGATCCTACAAAATTGACTATGCAAATTCATGGATTTTTATAACAGCAGAGTCACAACATTTATACATTTTAAGCCTGGAGGCAAAGAAGGTTAAATATCTGAATATTAGCATTGGGTGAGATGTCTTACTGACTATAAAGAAGCATAGAGCCAAAGAAATTCTCAGTGACTGCGAAGGCAACAAAACTCATGACACTTTTAGACAGAGTTAAGAGCTGCTTTGATTTCTCATTAGCAGGGTAAAGCAAACAAAAGGAAAATCTGGAATCTTTGTCTGACCCAAAGCTTTAATTCAGTGGTATCTTACTTCTCTGGAATCTGGTGCAGCAGAAAGCACCTAGTGTCCCCAGGAGGATGGAGAGGGCAAGGAAGGAACCCACAGCCACACCGATGATGACAGCCAGTCGCAGAGTCTCTGAACAAACACAGCGGACATTTCAAAAGGACTTAGCTGTACTGCTTCCTCCTTTCCTTGCTCTTTCACACACACACTGATGCACCAGCACATAATCTGTTTTACTATTTATGGGGCCAGTGTTTACTCTATACAAGCTGAGAACAATTGCCATCAACACACAGGCCACTGCCAAGCTTTTCTTCAATATTGTTCTGTAGATATCATTATCTGAGCTCTGGAAGCTTTCCAGCAGGAAACTGTGTGTCTCTAAGTGGGTTTGAAATGCTTGTCAGGGGATATAATTTAAGTGAGGTGCTTTAAAGATGCAAGTTATAGTTTGACCTTCTTTGATCAAATTGAGATTTGGAGGTGATGTTGAAAAGAGGTTCACTCGGTCTAGGTCTAGGTCAGAACTCTTTAACTTTAAGGAATGGCAGCTTTGAAAAATATATGATTGCTCTGATTCTAAAAGACAGGCCTTATACGTAATAAAGGAAATAAAAGAAGAAGACATTAAATCATTAAAAAGAGGTCATACACTATCTCAGGAGGTGTAATATTTCAGGAGGTATAATTATTACAAGTTAAATTTGTGATCACCCCTAACATAATTAATGACTCTCACAGATCAGACTGAATGACCCTCAGCCAATAAAGAGGCTTAACACTGAATTGTTGACCTCACACTGAGAGTTCTTCTCTAGGAACTAAACTAGCTTCACTTTCTTTCATTTAGTCATTCAATTAGGCATGTGTACCTCCAAATGAATAATTTGTGTGACTGAGTTAGTAATTTGTGCACTCTCAAAAAAGAACAAAACAATCTGTGTGACAGGTTTAGAGGATGTCAAAAGAAATTGTCCTCACCTGAAAAACAACAGCATTAGTCATTTGTTCAATCACTTAAAACAGCATATTGTATGTTTTGTTGTCATGCAACCCCTTGCTGTTATGCAAATAATGACTGTTATCTCCAAAGAAATGAGAGAATTGCTCATTTACTAAAAATATATAGGCCTATGTTTAGGTCCAGTAGCAAAGATGAAAGGATCATTAGACCGTGAAACCTTCACAAAAGTCTGCATGTGTGACAACAGCTAATGTCCCCATTCTGACTGAGAGCCATGTTTTAAAGCTGATCTCTATCTAACCTCAACGTTTAAGAGGAATTTCTCTGCTGTGAAAATGATGATGTGCAATTATTTTTGAAATTGGTGCCCTATAGAGAAAACTAAGAAAAAGGCTGTATGTATAGGCCTATTGCTCAAAAGGGGGAAATCTTACAACAACCAGAATGCATTGCACGTGGTCCCGTCCAAGGCCAAAACAGAGGAACAGGGACCCAATGGAGTTCAACCCCTGACGTTGGAAGTTATGGGTAACACACACTCACTGTTGTGATGTTCTGTATTCAGATTTGGCAAAGTCCCACATAATATTCTGTGAGAGAACAAAGTCAGAGTTACCAAAACAACACAAAGTTTGTAGCAGTGCAGAGTTTTCAGAACTGCCTCCATTCTTTCTGATGATCCTCACTAGGCACCGGTAGATGCTATAAAGCCACTCTGGCTGCAGCGCCTGTCTTTTGTCTGCGGCTTTAACGTTGCTCCGGTGGCTGCTTCCTCCTCCATACTCTGTTGTGCACAATATTTAGCCTCACAACAGTAATGACACATCTCTGATTCCAACATCATATCATGAAACTAGTTTTCTTCAAAATGTACTGATATTTTAGTTTCTGCTTTTCCCTATCGCTAACGAGAAAACAACATGATGGACAGATTGTTTTGGATCCTAAGTCTAGAGACTGCCCTTTGACAGTCCTTGAAGGCACCACTACAAAAATGAGGAAGCGTAGTTTGTTGTCCGAGGCAGATCTTGAGAATTTTGCAGCTGGATGAAGAGGGATATTTTAATGCAGGTTAGACAGAGGAAACATCATAATGTCATCCATATATAGGTACTTCCCACATTAGGACCATATTTGCTTTTAGTTGCCTAAACATAACCAGAGAGTGACAGACAAGAAATACTGCTTTGAGCTGTCTTTTGAAATCATATGGATTGTTTAAGGCATTTTTGTGAATTTTGTGAATCCAATCATTTGTACACTACAAGGCAGCTCCTAGCCAGCTGCAGACAATCTGACTGCTCCTGCTTTAACAGCTTTAATTTGTGTCAATATTATTAGCGTGAGATGAAGTGATCAGCCACATTCTGTCTGATATGTTGTTGTGCTCACCTTGTTCTTTGAGGCGTATGATCTCAGTGTCAGAGCCAAAGCTATTCCACGCTGTGCAGTTGTAGATAGTCTGGAAATCAGCAGGGACGATGTTACTCATGGTTAGTGTGGAGATCACCCCCTCCTCTGTGCTGACCGTCTCCACAGTGTACCGTCCAGATGTCCCCGACTCTAAAACGGTCTCCTTCCATGACCAGGCCTGGGGGGCGACATACACGTTAGTAGTAGCATACCCAAAACAAAAAGGTTAACATTTACTCTCACATTTACAGAAATATGAAACACTTACACTGTACCTGGTGTGCACTGTGATGCAATACAAGCAGACTCACTAACATCTCAGTTGTCAAGTTGTAGCTGCTGGCCTGCCCCCCACATTGTTCCTACTCTACATATTACAATAATTCATGCTGCCCCATACTGTGGGCTTCAAGAATATCTCTTAATGTTTCCTAATTATCTCTAAATGTGAAGAAATCAAACTGTCATTTTTACAGCGGATAATAAGAATTAGCTAGACTACACTAATGATTGATGCTTATGTAATCTCAGTGGTCCAGCGCACCAAATTCCCGACTGCCGTAATTGAGTAAATGAGTAAAAGTAAATTATACTCATTTACTTTTTAGGAAAGCCAGAATCACTTGGCATTAGGGATGTGCAGAGAGCCCAGTATTTGTGATTGTATCGTTTTGTATTTGTATTCGAATAAAAGTGGAAAGAGGATTAAAAATCCTGTTTTTGTTTTTATTACGTTTTTAATTTTAGAAAATTAAAGTGTTACAATAAGTGTTCATCAATAAACTACCTTACAAAGGAGGTCCCCACACCACCTCTACCTATTTATACACCCATAACACAGAGACAGCACACTGTGTAACATGTAGGGAAGAATGTCAAAGGCGGTTATTGCTTTGCACTTTTCATTTATTGCCTATATTTTACAACCTAACTTTGTGGAAACGAGAAGGGGAACAACAGGTTATGGAGAGTCCCTTGGGAGTACTTTGCGTGTGTCAGTAGCTCAGCTTTATCTCTGGGGAACACCCCCAACTCCAGGAGTGACGTCCAAATAAGGAAATGTGCGTCATGTAGCAGGTGGATGTGACTCCCCTCATTGAGACCTGCTGATAGACGTAACAGTGGAGCAGAGGAGAGAGACTGAGACAGCAATGTAACCAACCTGCAAGCTGGTATTTTGGTATTTGGTATTTTTGGTATTTTTTGGTATCTTGGGTTTTTTTACATCCCGAAAACAAATCATTTTTAAAATATTTGTATGAAACAAATATTTGTAAAAAAACCCCACGCATAACGTATTTGTATTCAGGCCCACTCCTACTTGGCATTATACACTTTTTTCATCAAACTTGAGCACAGGGGGAAAAAATGACATTTCAGCTGTGCCTTCTTCAGTGTGCATGTAACTGATTTGTGCTTTGAACTTTGGTTGCATGCATCCCAGTTCCCCTTTGTTATTTTTGGTTGAGTGTGATGTTCAACCTAACTGTATTAACATCTTTTTTCAGCATTATTGTATTTACTGCCTGTAGTCAGACATAATGTTATCTGTACAAGATTGTGAAGGTGTTGTTTGCTTTAGTTAAATTTTAAACTTAAGAAAACATGCCCGTAGTTCATACCATGTAGGCTAAGAAAGTTGTGGAGAGCATGCTGCCATCATAGATGAATATGTGAGGACATTTATTTCAAACACATGTATAACACAAGTGTGTTATATGAATTAATATACATGAAATTCTTTCCTCACTTGTTTTTTTTAGAATGTGACTCTGAAAGTATTGGTTCTCTGCATTAACGTGGAGACATGTCAGACTAATGAGATGCACTCTGCATGTTAACCAAATTTCTTGAACATGGAAATGAATTAGTAAATGCAAGGAGGTAAGAAGTGACTCACGATGCGGTCGGGTGGAGGGGTGCTGCGGATGAAGCACTTGATCTGACCCTTCTCTCCGTGGAGTGCCTGCTGAGTCTGGGTGCTAGAGATAGTGGGAGGACCTATGGAGGCACAGCCAAGGCAGAAACACTAAATCATGACAATAAAATCTTCCACTTCTATTCACATTCAGTGTAATTCTAAAGAATTAAGTGACCTGGTCGTGAATTAGCTCACGTCTGTCAGACAAGCCAGTACATATTTACAATTTACAATTTCATTTAGCAGACGCTTCTATCCAAAGCGACGCAAATCTGAGAGCTGACACAACACAAGTAAGGATCTAGTTGGGAGTGAACAACACGAGTAAGTGCCATAAAGCTAAATCTGAGTCCAATAGGACGTAGTTGCCAACATATCCAGTTACCTGAAAGAAGTTGTCTTCCTACACTCAGACACATTGTTTCCTGTGTCATTTCAGAGTTTTATTGTACAAGGAGGGAGGTGAGAACAGAAAGACAAATGCAAGAAAGTGTTTGAGGATCAGATAAGAACTTTCAGAGCTATTGAGTACTCATCATTGTTGTGTACATGCCTGTTGTAATTAGCCACCACCATGTGGTGATTGGATCAGACTGAGGGTCTGAAATGCTCTGACATCTGGCTTCTGTGCTGCTACATGCTGTACACTGAATGACAACCCTGACACTTGAGAGACTCACACAAATTGAGGAACTGCTGACCATGAAACATCAAATATTTCCCTTTCTTCTTTCAAATGCACACCATTTTTCCCCAGACAACCCTCAGGGCCCAGCCTGCCTCCGCTTACAGAAACAAAACACATCCGTAGAATAAAGAAACAGTACTCACTGAGCAGCAGAGATGGAGTTAAGTGGAGGGGAAAATACTTGTAATTGCATCTCATGATCATCTTTTAAGCACTGCTGTGTGCCCAAAGATAATTACTCATCATTATACTTTTGTTTCTGACAATAGTTGCATTCAGGCATGCATGATATAACTGTCAAATATGTCCTCAAACAAACAGCTTCTTTTCTGAAAGTTTAAGACTTGGCCAAGGTAACCTTGGAGTCTCCACTTCTGTTTTCAGTCTAAATAACATTTCTTGATCTTGAGATCTGCCCTGTAACATTTGTAATTAATTTATAATTTCACTGGCTTTACCTTTCAATATTCCAAAGCATCTATATCTAAGTTTTGCAGTGAATCGTGTGGCAGTGTCAACCTGCAGAAAGTGGGCTGAAACTTGTGGTTTGTCAGTATACATGCTGTCTTTCAACTTGGTGACCTTAAAATGTGTTTCTAATAAACAATTGTCTATTTGTTTGCTATATAATGATTAATTCAAAAAGGTTGGAACAATTTTTCATTAAACAGTGGCCATCAGTCACAGAGTGGAAATAAAGGTGGAATTTGGCCACTCTTTTTGAATGGCAATGCTGATATTACGATTTGGGCTAAAAGACTGTTGTCCCAGGGAATACTTATCAGACACTGGTTGTTCAGAAAAGCAGATGTAAATGCTTTCATGAAGAGGACAGAGACTGAATCACGTCAGTTAGAGTAAGAGAGGCAGATTAAATATTTATTCATGTGAGAATGATGTATCATTTTAGCTTGAATTTAATTCTCTTAAATATTGGCACGTTTGTTTTTAATTTTTCTACAATATTAGCTTAAGAGATGTTGTTTCTCAAAAGAGCACAAAAATATCTGATTGAAATTGCACAATAAATTTGAGAAATTAACCCTATATCACAATTTAGATCATCATCATCATTACACCATTACAATGCATAACCTTTTGTTTTATATGTGGCCAGATCTTCTTCCTCCTCAGCACCAGGTTTCTGTTATTCATGAAGGCTTCCACCTCTGCATTACTTTTAGACAGACAAAATGCCATTTACATTCAGTGCATGATAAGCCATTGTGCTTACCATTCACAGTGAGCGACACCTCCTTCTCCCCAGCGCCCACTCTGGGGACTACAGCCCGACACACATACTTCCCAGCATCCTCCTGCTTTACTGCTTTCAGTGTCAGGGTGTTCTTGTTGCTAAGCACCTGTGTTGTAAGGGAAACCATTTCATAGGTCAGAGGAGACACTAGTCATTTCTATCTAGTTGAACACCAATTACATACAAAGGATAGCAGCATTTAACAACCTTTTCGACTTTGACAAAAAATTGCAGTTTGCAGAGTGTAAGACATGACTGTAGGTGAAAAGACTGCATGTATTATTTACATGTTTTATGAGATTTACAACTAAGGTTTCATAAAGTGAAAACAAATTTTACATTTGCATCTGCATACAGATTTTCATTTGTGCATTTGTCAGTTTGTAGATTCTGTAGATAAGTGGTGGAAAGTGGTGAAATTTTGTAAAATTATATTCTGACATGTTCACTGCTGTTTTTGTGTTTGTGAAAAACGGACATTGAGGGCTACAGTGATGGTGGTGTGGTCCTGTGGGTGTCCTATCCTACCTTGACACCTTCTCCTACTGTTATTGCTATTATTATCACTAGTCATATCTCTATTATTATTATCCTTGTTATTGTTAATATTGTTGGTGTTATGCTTCTCTGTGTCTCTCTCCTCCTCCCTCCCTCTTTCTGTCTCAGCCCAATTGGTTGAGTCAGATGGCCGCCCACCTAGAGTGTGTTTCTGCTTGAGGTTTCTTCCCGTTAAGGGGAGTTTTTCCTTGCTGCTGTTGCCAAGTGTTTGCTCATGGGAGAACTGCTAAGTCTGTAAATTAAAGAGTATGGTCTAGACCTGCTCTATGTGAAAAGTGCCCTGAGGTAACTTTTGTTGTGATTTGGTGCTATATAAATAAAATTGAATTGAATTGTTGTGAGTCACTGATCTTGGTTTGTGCATGTCTCAGTGTCATGCTGACAGATTTGTTTTTTCTCTGTTTTTCCATGGAAAGGGACAGAAAATCTACATGTTTATCCTTCAGTCATATCGCTAAATAATATATGCATTATTTTCACTCTGAAAATAACGCATATATTATTTAGAAACTGCTTTTATGTTTCACCGCATTCAAAGCATGTAAAGGTGCATGGTGTTGATTAATTCTGCTCTACCTAGTTTTTATCCTGAGAACTCTATCAGCTACAATAGGGAAGTTTAATTTGTGCTTTTAAACCTTCAGGGAAATGCATTCTTGGTATAGCTTATTTTGTATGAAAGTTGTTAAAAATCACAACAAAGAATAAAACATTTTTGAAAATTAAAATAATTGAAATATGATCAATGCCGTGTTTTCATGGTCCAAGGACAGATGAAATTGTCTGCTGCACGTCTTGCTACAAGAACAGATTTCTCATTGTAGTCACTATACACTTCTTATTTAACATGTCCCTCAGGTACACATTTATAAGAGAATATGGCATTTTGGAGAAGCTAGTATAAAGCTTCTATTATCCTCTGATGACTGCTGTGATTATGATTATGATTATGATTATTATTAATATTATTATTGTTATTATTATTATTATTATTATTATTATTATTATTATTATTATTATTATTATTATTATTATTATCATCATTATTATTATTATCATTATTATTATTATTATTATTATTATTATTATTATTATTATTATTGAGAACTGTACATTCCTAAATTAAATGTCTCTTGGGAATTTGTCCAAAAGTCTCAAGTGACCCAAATAATATAAATGGCAGGTTAGTGATGTCTCCTGTCTTTGTGTCCTTCCTGAGCACACTGAGAGTGAATCACTGTTCTGACTGTTCTGCCCTACATAACTGGTCACAGTGAAATGTTGTGTTCAACATATAGGTCACTGAATAAGACATACCACTCCTGAGCCACGTTTCATCCACACAATGGTTAGAGAGGGGTTTCCTGTCCAAGCACAATTGAAAACAGCTTCAGATCCCAGGTCCACCTGCAGAGACTGAGGCTCTGCTGCCATCCTCGGCCCAACTGGAAGACAGACAGATGCCATAAATGTAATTATCGGTACTTAACATTTAAGAAGACAATACATTTTGGGAGCTCAGCTGACAATCATGCAAATAGTCATTGACATTGTATGTAGTCAGTGTAGAATCTGGATGATGCATTCCTGTCTGAGCTGCCAACTGGGAAAAAAGGCTTCTGAGCCTTCTAGCACTAACTGCTTGTAGGAATCATCCACTTCTTGTGGGATACAGCATCTCGACTGCAGAAGTTTTACGTTGTTAATTAACACATCTGCCAAGTTGCAAAATGTTGATAGTGAAAATATCAGTGAAATGTTCAAAGACAAGTATTTATTTTGTTTCCCCACAATATCTGCTCACAGCAAATAAAGCATGATTTTATGTATTTATTTTTTCAACTTTTATGATTCTGTTGTTACACTTTGGAGCGTTTTTTGCATGATTGGGTCCCTGTTTTGTTTGTCTCATGCATGTGTATATGCATGCAATACACAGTGCTGCCAGTGGTTCATGCAATTCCTGTGATCTACAGGTGGCTGTAATGCAGTAAGAAATGCAGCAATGTGCCAGTAATGGCAGGGAAGAAGAATAATACAAGCCAGTAAACATGGACGCAAATAATGCAGGATTTAAAATACTTAGGGATTTAAGGAGGAAGGAAGTGCATTTAACATGTTTGTATGCTTCAGTCCACTCTGTCCACCCTGACCATCTCTGTATGATCACCTCTCGATGGTTAAATTGTAGCGCTTCCTACACCAGAAAAAGTGTTGCCAAGGAACACAATCCATTATATGTCCTTACAAAATGTAAAAAACACTTAAGTAGTATATCAATTTAATCTCTAGGAGTCAGGGTTTATGATTCAATAACTCAAATGCATAAATGCTTTTCTTTTGACACTCTGATATGATACTGTATGGGTATACATACAGAATATGTGTCAATGATTATGTATGATGTATTTCAGCTCATCTGATGAAGGTGACAAACACTCACAGTAGACATCCGCGTTCCTGCTGATGTTGGTGTTGCCCAGTGCATTGGTGACCTCACAGGAAACAGGCTCAGTGAAAAAAGAGTGATCCACAAGAACCTCATAGGCGTCACCTGACATGTCTGGAATCACATTGCCTCCTTTGGCCCATCTGAAATCATCAGACACAGAGTATAGAACAAAATGTATGTGGATTTATCAAAGGCCCAGGCCATTTCAGCAAGGATTTTCCTTAAAACATGGAAATGAATTATGATTCTTGGAGATTCTGTGTTCCTGGAATCAGTTGAGAATTAATGTATTTGATTAAGGTTCAGCTCAAATTACTTTTAATAATACAGGACAGCACCAAAAGACAAAGACAGAACCAAATTCAATCAAAACCTATTAAAAAGAAATACAAACCCCTCACAGAGCTACTAATAAAAAACAGAACTACTTTAAAATAGACTACAGGCAAGAGCTGACAATTAATTAAAAAACACTAAATATAAGTACATTATGCATATATCATTTTGTGTCAAGAATAATTATTAATTAATAATTATTATAAGTTTTAGTCAAGAGCCAGCAGAAAAGTGAAGCTGAAAACTATGATGCACAGAGCTTTAAGAGTTGCAGTGAATCATATCTACATAACCACAGTGCCGTAAAGGACACAGTACATACACAGATATAGGACTACAGACATTGTTGAACAAGGTTATACAATGTGTCTTTGTGTCTTTCTTTGAATAAGACACTGAATCTCAGGCTGCTGTTGTGTAGCTGTCCTTGACCTTTGACCTTCCTTGAGGGAGACAACACAGGAGATATTTCCCTACAATGAGCAATGGAGTTATACTGCAGTATATATTCTATATAATTGTTGACAGGAGCTCACTATTCTGTGATGCAGAAGGAAGCCCGAGTATGCTGAAGCCCCTGAAGTTTGATGCATGAATTGCATCTGCATTAAATTTAATTAATTTAATTTATTATCTATCTGCAGCTCTTTGACAGCTCTTTGACAGTGCTCTTTTTATCACCATGCCGACACTAAAAAGGATCAAGTGTTGCAGCTGTCTAAAGATAGATATGTCAAAGGAGAGGAGTGCCATAATGGATAATGTAATGGTTGGTCATGGCTTTCACTCGACTGTCCCTTATTCACTAAGAAAAAGTAAAAATTCAATCTTAGAAAAAAATTAGTGAATATTAAATCATCAAATTAAAAAATGCTAGGTTTATAATATATATACTGACATAATATATACACTGACTGACAAGCAATCAATTAGTCCCCTGACACATCCAATTACAACAATAGAGGTGACCACCTTCTCAGATTACCATTTGTGGTTTCTTCAAAGGGACTGAAAGTATCACAGAACTACTGTATGAGTTTGAGCTCATTTGATGTGAGTGGTGTTGGACAATGCAGCTCTGAAAGGACATCTCTAGCTGCCTTCCAGACAGATTTGATTATCTTCAGCTCCCTGTTTCACCTGGTGACACCGGCAGGTTTATGTTTCAGCCTTTATCATCAGCTTATATTGATTTAAAGCAAGGTGTCGATAACATAGACTCTTCTCATGGATGAAAGTCAGTCATATCATCTCTAAAATCAGTTGTTTTAAGGCCAGATACCTTGTCTCTGGTGTTATTGTTGTCTCTCAGTCCTATTGAGGAAACTGAAAATATTATAGGACATTCACAGACCATAAAACTTGAACAGGCTTCGTTGCTAATATTGATGCTTTACAGAGTTTCTATGAAACTGCGTCTTGATTTGAACATTTCATCATGTCGCTTTGGACAGTAAACTCAGTGCAGTGATCCATGATGCCAAACTATGAGTACATGTCCTTAAAAGACCCCAGGACTGCCTCATCCCTCATTCTTCATCATCCCCTGAGTTGGAGCTGATATCAGTAGCCCCTTTTACACAGCCCGTTCAAGGAGGGAATACTGCGCCTTTAATCCACCTCGCTGTTTCTGGATCAGGTACTTTGAGGGACAAATGACTTCAGTGACACTGTAGGAAAGACACCCAGTCAGGTCCACATGGTAGCTGTCTGTCATCTGCCATTAATGGATTCAGCAAAAGACCACCAGGAAAACAGATTAACAAAATTAATCCATGTAAAAATCCATGTATGTGGTGCATTTTAGGACTTCTGTGATTTTAGATGATAGAAGCATAGCTGACAAAGTTTGTCAGTGTCAGACTACTTCAACCAATGAAATGTTCTTCTTTGTCTTTTCTGAGCGTGTCATCCACATACTTTTGTATATTAACTTCTGGACAAATGGATGGTAAATCACTCATATAAATGTTCAATAAAAGAGGGCCAAAAAGGAGAATCTTGGGGGACCCTCGTACCACACTTTGATCCAGTTTCTCCCTTAATTTCCCTTTATTCATGTAGTGAATTTCTGACATAATAACAGTTTTAACAGCAGTG
The DNA here is from genome assembly GCF_914725855.1 of Thunnus albacares. Lineage (NCBI taxonomy): Eukaryota > Metazoa > Chordata > Actinopteri > Scombriformes > Scombridae > Thunnus > Thunnus albacares. The sequence goes on along the minus strand of NC_058118.1, from coordinate 872,263 downwards.
CACTGTGAGTACTTTGACACATGTTTGAATACAGATCCACACCCCTCTTTATCTAGCACAAGTATTTCTTCTACAAAGTAACAATTTGCTGTTTCTGTTGAGTGATGTGCTCGGAGACCAAACTGAATGACTGCAGAAAATAGTGATCAGAATTTAAGTGGCCTATTAATTGATTCACAAACACTTTCTCTGTCACTTTACATGTTAGGGTTAGGGATGCTAACAGGTCTAAGGTTAACTACCTTGGAGTGATCTCAAGCCTTGTAAATTGGTGTGATAACTGCACTTTTCAAACTGCCAGGGAAAGCTGCTTCCCTAATGGATCTATTTATCAACTGTATAACTGGTGTACACAGAGTGGTAGCATTTCAATTTATAAGAAGGAGACAATCACATATGTCTTGGGCACTTGAATTCTTTAAAATTCTTACAATTATTATATTTATCTTCCAATTGGAGGCCTCAGTCAGAGAAAGAAACAGGTAGACATAATCTGGTAATCACAATTTCTTTTATCTAAATATTCATTCAAAGTCTTTGTACTGAATCTTTGAAGAAGAAAAAACCTCAAAGATGTAGCAAATGTCTTAGTTATGTTAATTTCACTGTGCTTTGACACCAAATATTCCTTTCTATAGAGGTTATTAATATGCTTTCACATTAATTGATAATGTCAAATACGTGTCCTGCTCTGTGGTGCTGCCTGCACTGTGCCACCTCTTGCATACGATGGAGGTCTCAGATGTTGATCCTGCCTATATAGTGCGCTGGAAGGCTGCATTCTCAGATAACCTCAACAGACGGAAGGAGAAGACAAACCTGCCATGGCTTAAGGTAGCAGCAGCTCTAGATTCAAGGAACTCAGGTGCCTGCCCAGAGCAGAGAGAGAAGAGGTGTTGTGAAAGCTGAGTGAGATGCTGAAGGACAGAGAACCTGCATTACAGCACTCCAGAGAGGAACTAGAACTAGAGCCACCAAAGAAGAAGATGGCCCCCCTACTGATGGGGTCAGAGTTAGAGTCTGATGATGAGGTACTGTCCACAGACAAAACTCTAGGCAGGTATAGGACAGAGCCCAGTGTCAGCATAGAGGCATGTCCACTACAGTGGTGGTCAGCACACGCAGGTGCCCATGGCGAGCTGGCCCAAGTTGCACAAAGGTTCTTGGCTACACCAGGCCACATTGTGCAGAAGAAGAGGTCAGCTCTGTTTCTGAAAATGTCAACAAGCTAGTCTGCCTGAGCTACCGGTTAAAAGAAAAGTAGACTTTATGCTTGGTTTCTGGTTGACTGGAGTCATGTCACACAAGTTCACACTGTTTCAAGTAATCTTATTCAACTAAGAGTATGAAGACAGACTGTTCACTTTGTCTCTTTAAAGACACTATGACATTTAGTTTCTTAAATAGGTCTACTCACTGTAACATTCATTTGGGTGAGATGTTACTTTGCAAACAATTTACAGGCAAGCTGTTTACATTCACTTTGTAGTAGACGTTACTTTGAAACCGTTCTTTATGTGATTGTCTGCAATTCATTATGGATGTTGTGGGCAACGCCAAGCACTCCTTGAGACTTTTTCACTCGACGAATTAAGAGATTGTAATCCAGAAACCATCACTACGGTGAGATGTTATAATAAAGTAAAAGAGCTCAGATTATTCTAACAAGTTTATCATGCATTGCTTTATTCCAATGCCACACATTTGTTTTATCTCACCCCAAAATCAATCAATCAATCAATTTTTATTTATATAGCGCCAAATCACAACAAAAGTCATCTCAGGGCATTTTTCACATAGAGCAGGTCAAGACCATACTCTTTAATTTACAGAGACCCAACAATCCCCATGAGCAAGTAAATACTAGTATTTTAAATTTGGGATTAATCACAGCCTATTATTGCACTAAGAATAACATAAGTGAAGGACTCTGGAAAGAAACTCTTATGAAGATATATTGAATGTTTGAGATGACTTTAGGCCTCATTACAATCTTTATACAAATATGAAGGTGCAGCTCAACATTTGCATCTGACAGGAGGTCATATACAGATGGTGATTCTTGGTGTGCATTTGAGATGTTGCATGGAGATGATTATAGTCTTTCAGGCATGTATCATACTGTGTCAACACGGATGGTGAGGTACAGAAGCAGCATCCTTTTTCTTTTCCTCCAGGTATAAAATTTATGTTGATTCCTCTATCATGGTAAACACAGAGAAGAGAGACAGTAGCCCACAGGAGCAACAAAGAGGTGTCAGTGGTGTTTACTATCAATATCAGTGTCTTGCAAAGAGGAAACACAGGAAAGCAAAACATCTCTCTTATGAGGGATTAGGGTTGCACATGTACTAACAAAAACTAGGAAAAAAGATCATATTTCTCCCATTTTAGCTTTGCTGCACTATCTTCCTGTAAAATCCAGAATTGAATTTAAAATCCTTCTCCTCACCTACAAAGCCCTTAATGGTCAGGCACCATCATATCTTAGAGCTAGTACCGTATTATTCCACTAGAACACTGTGCTCCCAGAATGCAGGCTTACTGGTGGTTCCTACAGTCTCCAAAAGTACAATGGGAGATTATCAGGCTCCTCTCCTGTGGAACCATCTTCCAGATTCAGTCCAGGGGGCAGACACCATATCTACGTGTGAGAATAGGGTTAAAATGCTCCTTTTTGATAAAGCTTATAGTTAGGACCGGCTATGCTCACCTTGGACCAGCTCCTAGTTATGCTGCTATAGGCCTAGACTGCCGGGAGACTTCCCATGATGCACTGAGCTCCTCTCTCCTCCTCCCCCTCTCCATCTATATGCATTCATACTAACTTGGCTTCTTCTGCGGAGTTTCTGTGCTTTCTCGTCTCACAGGATGAGGGACTTGGACCTCCTGGTTATCGACGGTGGGGACCATGGCTGCAGGGATGCCGTGGTGGCATGGTCCTGTGGGTGTCCTGGTGTCTGAGAACAGCATCAAGCAACACAAGTACAGAAATATTGTCTTCTTCTGGTGTGGGTCGTTTAAACTTTTTTGATGTCGTGGCTTAAAAAAAATGTCATTTCTGTTGGCTGCTGTTCATGTTGTCAACCACCAGCAGGCTGGAGATCTCCAATAACAAAACTCTAAGCTGGAGGGAAATCATGCATTAAAAGGACAATATGTAATTTCTGCTGCTAGGGGTCTCTCAATCAAAACAATAACAAAAGATGGAGTGTGATGACGGTGTGAAGTAACGTGGGATCATGGGAGATGTTGTCTTCATTGTTAAACAACCAGCTTCTTCGGATTAGGATTACTCCAGTGTTCATCATTCAAGATGTTTTTACCGAGAGCTGAATTATCTGCAGAGGTCTCCTCCTCTCCAAAATGACCCGGTGATTAAAACAGGAGAAAACACTGAATAAAACAGTTTCACGTAAAAGAAAAACAGTGTTTCTCCGACAATGTTCGGCGAGCACCAGACTTCCTGGAGGGGCTGCTAGCCGAGCTGCTGCTAACATTTGCCCAGCTTGTTTCTCTGATAACTTAAGATCCAGATGTCCACTGACTAAAATGCTACATCCGGTTAAAAGATATAGTTAAAAGATCTAAAAAGTTTATCATAAAAATGTGGCTTAAAACTGAATAAAAGTCAATTTATAACAGTTTCTGTTGAACAACCACAATGCCAATGTATTATCTTGTAGGTATATATTCTTTGGTAGATGCAATTGTAGTGGACAAACACAACACCGATGTATTATCTTGTATGTGTATACTCTGGTAGGCGCAATTGTAGCAGACAAACACAATGCCGACGCATGCATCTTGTGCACGTATACTCTTTGGTATAGGGGTATGATGCCATTGATGGGTGACCTAATGAAACGGACCGTTACCTTGATCAAAATCACTGATTTCTCTGGGTTTGAAAATTGTTGGAAACACTTGGGATAATGTAAGTACACAACTCAACATAACATAGGTCTAGTTGTTTTTAGACATTTTAACAGTTGACCAAAGTGCTGTACAATCATGATAACAAAGGCCATGAAAACACAATTAAGCCCCACAGACCGGTTTACCAGACAAAAGAGACATTTCTTGGTTTTAATACACCAAGTTAAAAGCCAAGGAATAAAAATGAGTTTTAAGATAGGATTCAAAAACAGGCAGTCCAGGTGCCAGTCCAATATGTAGAGGCAACTCGTTCCAGAGTTTGGGGGCTATAACAGCAAAGGCACGATCACCCCTGTGCTTCAACCTAGATTGTGGCACAACTAAAAGCAACTGGTCAGCAGATCTGTCAGGCCCTCTACCTCTGCATAGCTAGCAGCCTCCCAGCTGCCAGTCATCATCATTATCCTGCTCAGCTTCATATAGCCTGTCCTGACCTCCACACTCTGCCAGACTGCAGATGAAGTTACTTTGTCAGTCACGTTCTAGCTCCTTGAAAATCCTTTTGTTAACTCTTGTTTCTGTTTGCCTGCAGCAATTCCTGGCCTGACTCCCTCCTGATTTACTCAGAACCTACTCTGGATCTCCTCCATTCCCTTCAGCCCTGCGGACTCTTCCTGCCCTGCTTCCTCCTGCCCATTCCTCTTCTCTGCCCTGCCCTGCCCTGCCCTTCCCTGCTCAGCCCCTTGCACCTGCCCCAGCCTCAGGTTTGGCTGCCAGCCTCTGCCCCCCCATGCCACTAAAGATTCTGCTGCTCCTTTTTTCCCCTCAACATCAGGTTGTAATAAACCAATAATCCGATTCCAATTCCTGGCCTCTGTCTCTGTGTTCTGCACCCTGGGGTTCTGTGTACTAGCCCGTAACAAGATCTGAGTGTCTTTGATGGGATGTGTGGTTGTAAGGGATCAGAGAGGTAGGTTGGAGCTAGTCCATTCAATGATTTATAGGCAAACAGTAAAATCTTAAAATCAATCCTAAAACATACTGGGAGCCAGTGGAGGGAAGCTAGCACAGGGGAAATGTGCTCTTGCTTGCGTGTTCCAGTTAAAAGATGAGCTGCAGCATTTTGGACCAGCTGTAAGCGAGAGGGAAGCCTGGCTAACACTAACATAAAGGGAATTACAGTAGTCAAGCCACGATGAGATAAAAGCATGTATGACCCTCTCAAAGTCATTAAATGATAAAGGATTTGACCCTAGATAAAAGCCTTGGCTGGAAGAAAGAAGTTTCGACCACTGAGTTTATCTGGCTGTCTAAACTAAACTCACTGCCCATGATCACATCCAGATTTCTTACAGCAGGTTTCACATATGGTTCCAGGGAGCACAAGTTCATATGAGGGGCATCACAGGCACCACTGGGTCCAAAAATCAAGACTTCAGTTTTGTTTTGATTAAAACTTAAATGTAAGGCCATCCAGTCTGTCTTTGAGGCAGTCCAACAGTGGACAGTTTGTGTCATTCATTTTCAAAGGAAAATAAGCGTGTTATCTGCATAGCAGTGCCATATTTTCTTAAAATGGACCCTAGGGGGAGCGGTCCTTCACAGTCCTGTTGGCATCCTTCCCTGGCTGATGCTGTTGTCGTTGTTATGATTGTTATTCTGCCCCCCCCCCCCCCCCCCCCCTTTCCCTCTTTCTTTCTCTCTCTCAACCCAACCGGTCAAAGCAGATGGCCGCCCACCAAAAGCCGGGTTCTGTTTGAGGTTTGTATCCGTTAAAGGGGAGTTTTTCCTTACTGCTGTCGCCAAGTGCTTGCTCATGGGGGAACTGTTGGGTCTCTGTAAATTAAAGAGTACGGTCTTGACCTGCTCTGTGTGAAAAGTGCCCTGAGATGACTTTTGTTGTGATTTGGTGCTATATAAATAAAAATTCATTGATTGAAGTATAGTGGAAAATAGGATTGGGCCGAGAATAGAACCCTGACGGACTCCACAAGGGAAAGGCGCTGAGGAGGATACAGAGTCACCTAAACTGACAGAGAAACTTCTGTCAGATAAATACGACCTGAACCACTCCAGAGCAGTACCTTTTAATACCAACACAGTGCTCCAGGCGAGAGATGAGGATACTGTGATCTACTGTATAAAATGCAGCTGTGAGATATACCAGGATAAGAATGGCAGAGTCCCCAGAGTCAGTAGCTATTGAAAGAACATTAAAAACTTTTAAGAGAGCAGTTTCAGTGCTGTGAAAAGCTTTTAAACCAGACTGGAACACCTTAATGATGCAGTGTGAGTCTAAGAATGATTACAATTGTATGAGTACTGTTTTCTCCAAGATTTTTGAAAGAAACGAGAGTTTGGAAATCAGTCTGAAATTGGAGAGGATGGAGGTAACTAGATTTTACTTTTTAATCAGTGGTTGAACTACTGCATGTTTAAAAGTTTTTGGTACAACACCTGAGGCAAGACTGCTGTTGATAATTGTTTGGATGATTGGACCAATAGTCTCACAAATCTCTTTAAAAAAGCAAGGGGGGACAACATTTGTGAGACAAGCTGAGGTTTTCATGCGCCTAATAGTTTCATTTAAAAGAGACAAAGACACAGGCTCAAACTAGTTGAAAACCACAGAGCAAGTGACAGTGATGGCAGGGTCATAAAACAGGGGTGTGATGTGTGCTCTAATGGACACTATCTTGTCAACAAAAATGTGGAGGAATTTTTCACATGATTCTGAGGAAGCATCAAGACAAGCAGATCGGGGAGTATTTAAAATAGAATTAGTGGTGCTAAAGAGAACACAAGGTTTGTTAATTGCTGATTGAGCCTATCACCACCAGATAAATCTTTCTGTATTTCACAGTATACAGAGTTTTTAATCTGGTGTCAGGTTTGATATTCCTGTGCTGGCCAGATGAATGCATACTGAGCATGCTCTATGAGCAGAGCATGAGCAGTAGAGACTTCCGCCAGCCGAGCACCTAACTTTTGGTTAGCCCTCTGCTAACTTGAATGAGGATAAAAAAAAAAAAAAAGAATCATGCAGCTCTTCTAGCCTTTCCAAATCGGACTGAATGGGTCAAATTCTTACAGTGAAACAAGTCAAACAATATAACCACTGTTTTACATCCGCAACAGTAGTGACTGAGTAGGCTACGGTGGAGCCTGTGACCTAAGCATGTGTCTACAGTGTTTTTGTAATTACTCTCACTACGAGAGGAGGGCCACAAAAGTCCTGCACTCCAGCTTTAACTTTAGCAAGGAGAGCCCTACACTTGACAATTAAATGCTTCCAAACATGTTGATCATCTCAACATATAGAGTGGGTGTTTTACAAACATTTATTTTGCACAAATATTTTAAAAATGATTTGTTTTCAGGAAGAAAAAAAACACGTCAATTACCAGCGCACAGATTGGTTACATCGCTATCTCATTCTCTCTCCTCCACTCTGCTGTTATATCCACCAGCAGGTTTCAACAAGAGGAGTCACATCCACCTGCTGCATGACGGACATTTCCTTATTTGGACATCAGTTGAGGGTGTTCCCCAGAGATAAAGCTGAGCTACTGACATGCAACTCATGAGATAGTTTATTCATAAACATTTATTTTAGCATAGTAAAAACAAGATTTTACACCTATTTCCGCTTTTATTCGAATACAAATACAAATACAAATAATTTTGCTGCCTCAACAAATATAGATACAAATACAAATACTGGGCCCTCTGCACATCCCAACTGTGACAGACTGTAATTGTCAAACATTTGCTTTTAAGTCTGGCCATGACAGAAGACTTCTTCATTCTCAGGAAAATACACTCAGAGCATAGACAAATATATAGAAAAAGTATTTTTTTCATACTCTGTGTCTTTTAAACATGAAATATAAATGCAAGATCATGTGTTTCTGTGCAGCATGATCATCAGATGTGTGAAATTTGATCACAAAATTCTATTTGTAGTGTCGTGTATTATAAGTACTGACTTAACCATCCATCATCAGTCCTGCCTAAAACACTGCTGTTGTTCTGTGCTGTCTGACAGACATTCTTCCTTTGTAAAATTGTACCATGACACTAAGTTGCAAACAGTCTTCAGAGGGGGAAAAAGTAGTTTTAGGAGGGTGATGAGTTGGCGACCATGTCCTCTACTGAATACATTTTATTAATATGAATGAGGTGGATGGAAGACTATCCTATTAACTTAAAACACAACCTGAATCTAAAACATTACTTTACTACTAGCTTTTACAGAGTATCATCAATCTAAATCGTAGATCACAGCCAAATACTTTTGTGATGATTTATCTCTGAAAGGCAGAGACTGATCACTATATTCACTGGCTGTTCCTGCATTGAAAAACCTGCAGGTTCTATCCCAGTCAAAATAATTAATCTGCCAGCACTGTGGCCAAAGACTCACAGAGTGGGGCTTGAGTCAGTGGAACCTCATTTATCCAAGAAGCTTTTGCTTTCTTCACTATAATAGTGCTGCAATAACAAAACTAAATGAGAGGAGGCGAACACAAATGCAAAAGGATTGCTGCTGTCAACTTCCCTCCATTCAAATAAACTTTTGTTTAGTTAAAAGTACCAATCAGTTTTTCCTTGTCTAGTGATGTAAAATAATGCATATCTTATATTGACAAACGGGAGACATGAATTCAAGAAGGAATTCTTTCTAGTTTATTGTTAGATACTGATGCTGTTTTAATGATTTTTAATGTAGTCTGTCAAACTTAAATTTTAGCTGTATGACAGGAGATTTAAAATGTATTGCTACTAATGTTAAATCATTGCTAGGCTAAACTCATTATAGCAAATACAGTATATTGTTTTTATATCAAATAATCCCAAACCTTAATCACAGGCAGAAACATTTAAAACCTTCTAGTTTTATTACAGTGTGTGCTCATATGCAGTTGGATAATAGTGGTGTTCCCCTACATCTGTTGTTTTTGGTGGAAATTATGACCCCCTACCCCACTACATACAAACACTTCCCATAGGAGAAGAACACTGATGATTTTGTGCCCATCTGTTCACATCAAATGGATGACAGGCCAAGCTTAACCAGCACAACCGAGTCTCTCATTAAACACCACTACAGTGTCAAATGAAGAAACCAGAGATGACAACTTTGCTTAAAAATAAAAAGCCCTTAGCAGCAGCAATGGCAGCAAAAGCAGTCTACACTGGTGTCCCAGCTCCCCGCAGGAATAGGAGGCACTTGATTTGCAAGCAACACCAACTCATTTCCTCTCTTCTTCACCCATCACTTAATTTCCGCTCACTTCCTTTGCAGTGTTTTGAAAAACAAACACACAATAATGAGTCAGCTCCCAGATTCATCCTGCGAGCCTGCCAGACAGCCAGAGGTGTGGACGTCTGTGTGGGGTTGTTGAGATAAACTGTCACCCCAAAGACCCACCTCCTCTGTCTGTCTGCTGACACAGTGCTGCTCTCAAGCCACCACTGGGTCACAAATTTGTGCTTAAACCATGGGTATGAACATTTTAAGCACAAATCTGGGATTCATCAGTATGTTCTTACCTGAATTTGTTCTTACTCTGTGAACAAATTAAGAACTGCCTTACACCATGCGTATGCAAAAATCATAAACATCCTACGGTCTTAAAAACTGATATAGTCAATATTTATTCAGTGTTAACAGTGTATTAGAACCACGATTATTTAAAAAAATGATTGGGCCTAAATATACAACATTTAAAATTGTGAAATTGCTAATAATACACAATTTATTTGCTAATTGTAAAATTAATAGTTAAGACGTAATCCATGAATCATCATCATAAATGGAATGAGATTATTAATGTATTAAAATTTTCATGTTCCCACTTTTAGATGACAATAGCTTATATATTAGAGTTTCCATACTGGAATGTGGCAGCTATTAATTTCCCCAATCAGATTGGGCCATGATATATACAGCTGGTTAACCAGCAGCCTGCAGTGTTCCTCACAGCCTGACAGTTCAGTAGTAGTGGTGGTGGTGGTGGTGGGGGGGGGGTGTCATAAAAATTATTTGTTTACGGGAAGAAAGAAAAAACATGTAAAAACAAATATCAGCGTGCAGGTCGGTTACATCGCTATCTCAGTCTCTCTCCTCTGCTCCGCTGTTATATCTATCAGCAGGTCTCAATGAGGGGAGTCACATCCACATGACGCACATTTCCTTATTTGGACATCAGTCCTGGAGTTGGGGGTGTTCCCCAGAGATAAAGCTATGCTACTGACACATGCAAAGTGCTTTCAAGGGACTCTCCACAACCTGTTGCTCCCCTTCTCCTTTCCACAAAGTTAGGTTGTAAAATATAGACAATAAATGAAAAGTGCAAAGAAATCATCGCTTTTGAAGTTCTTCTCTACACGTTACATGCTGTGCTATCTTTGTTATGGGTGTATAAATAAGTAGAGGTCTGTCTGCACATTTGCGATGCATTTGGTTCTAGCTCAGTAGTCAGTGTAGTCTTCTATGATTGGGGAGACTCAAGTTTGAGATGCGGTGTGGGCACCTCCTTTGTAAGATGCTTAATTCATAAACAATTATTTTAACACTTAAATATCCTAAAATTAAAAGTGTATTAAAAACTAAAACTGGATTTTTACACGCATTTCCATTTTTATATGAATACAAATATAAATAATTTTGCTGCCTCAACAAATATAGATATAAATACAAATACTGGGCTCTCTGCACATCCTTAGTTACTATAAACCTTAACAAATGACTGTCTCCACATATATTTGTACATCCACACACTGAGACAGTTTTTGGTAAATAACCTTTATTGAATAAAATGACAGAAAACATTGAACAGATGACAGCGGTGAGTTTACTTATATTTTGCCTGTTTCATGACATCTTGACCCAAATACTTACATATAAAAGCGATGTCAAAGTTGCCCAGCAGATGTCGCCATTGTTGGGCCGTGGCGACAAGTTTGGCTATCAGCAATAATGAACGATTATCAAAGATAATCGTTTATCAAAGATAATCGTTCATTATTAAAATCAATTTTAGTTTCAATTCAGTAATTCAGTAATACTAATCTATGAATTTGGGACTTTGATTAATAATTAACTTAATAACTATAAACAAAATCACCATATCAATAGCTAGTTAAGGTTGAAGGATTTGGAGTTCTTTACAGAGCAGAGGTTGGCAAAACTCATTCTTGTGCAACATTAAAACAGACAACAGGTATATCCAAAAGCATTTATTTAACAAAAGGGTAAAAGCAACACACAATACTAATCTAGCTAAGTGTACCTATATACAAGTGTGAGTGTGTGTGTGTGTGTGTGTGTGTGTGTGTGTGTGTAGGGAAGACAATAGCAAGATGGCTGCAGTCACCTGGTGACTGAGCACATGGCATGCCGACACTTTGGCTGATAAAGGGAACTACAGGGATAAAAGGCCAGACCATGTGGTGTCTTGAACCACATGTGCTGCCTGAACCAAAGTTTGCCAAACTAGGTTTTAACCTCTTAACTGTGTGGTTCTCTATTCAAGGCCAATTGGTGCATGCTAAAGGTGCCAGGTTAAAATGAGGTTAGTTGCATGCAAGGCCTAGTTACTGGATGTAACATGTGTTAAGCCTGCTAACATTAACCTAGCGGTGTGGCTATGCAGTAACCTGACTATAAGCAACAAGGACATCACAACAACAGTTCAATGTATAACCTTAACCAAATCAATACACGTACAGTACATTGTTTGAGTTAAACATTCTTGCTTAGCCATACTATGCTTCACTGTGTTGCTAGGCTATGCCCAGTTGTTACCAGTCCATGAAGGAAGAGATGCTTTGTGGTGAGAGCAGAGAGCTGCTCCAGCAGCTGCTGGAGGTGTGAAAGACCAAGCAGCTGCTCCTGCAGCTGAAGGAGAAAGAGGGCAAGGAGCTGCTCCTGCTGCAGCTCGTGGAGAAAAGAGAAAGATAAGAGGGGAATCTCTAGTTTTGATAACCTGGATCCATGGGTGGAGCTTCACACTTTGGGTGCGAACCCCCAGGGCTCAGGTTTCTTGGAGTCTTGAAACATGTGGTAAACTGTGGTCCACATGTAGTCCCAACACCATTTTGACTGTATCAGATGCTTTGAAACAGTGAACCATTTTCAACACAATTGCTTCATGTGATTCACAGGCTTCAGAAAGCTCAGTTTTTCCCATCACTGGTTACTGGTGCTGAGGGTGCCACTGCTGGTTGCCACAGAGCTGTTAAATACAGGAAGTGACCAATCAGACTCTAGCAAATGCCCGGTCCATCATAGGTCGGGAATATAGTTCTTCATTCTTAGATATTTTGTTTGTTTCTTTAGAATATATTAGGTTTCGGTACTTTTGTTTTGGTTAATATTTAAATAAGTTAACCACAAGAAATAGTCTTTTAGTTTTTTTATTTGTAGTTTAGTTGGTAATGTGTGTGTGTTACTCCTTTTCTTTCCAAATGGTCTGATCAGCCATTATATATGTTCCCCTTTGTGTTCAGTTTGTTAGGTCAGTTTGGTTTATTCAGTGTGTTAAATTGGCATAACCTGAGTTTAGCTCTGTTTAGCTGACCTCTTTAATGGGCCTAGAATATTTGTTAAACTTTGTTAAAAATTTTTTGTTTTTCTCTTCTTTGAGTAAATAGGCCCTGCCAGCTCGGTCCCTTACAGCGCACAACGCATGAACAACAATTCATAAATGGCATGATGGACAGAAACAGACTGATCCTCTGGCCGAAGACTCACCCACGGTTGCCAGTTGGTTCTTTACCTCTTTCAGCCAATCTGAGATGAGAGAGAGAGGAGGAGGAGTGGAAGTAGGGAAGAGAGATGAAGGACATCTGAAACTTATGTGATAAGGAGGAGCCACAACTGATTTACTTCAGCTCTATATGCATCACCCACCCATTTAGCCAACCATCCTCAGTAAGTCTGACTTTCCTCATTTCTCAGGTGAGTGACATTAAGAAGCCTCTGAGGAATGAAACAGTTGCCATGAAGTCAGACAATGACACAGTGAGAAGTGTAGCTATGACAGTATCATACTATTTATGTGATATCATTTTAGAGAACAGGCACTGTGTGAGTTTCTGCAGCAGATATTTTGTGCACATAAGAGTTCAAGCCAGTTGAAGCTTGGAGTTGAGCCTTGTTCCTACTGTCTCTTTAGGGGAGGGGTCACGATAGACCATGTGCTGGGTGTATGAGGTCAGGATAGACCATGATGCGTGTGTGGAGTCACAACAGATCATGTGATGGGTGTCATCAGGTCACAATAGACCAAATGTGTGCATGGTGTATGAACTGTGAATAATTGCTAAAGTCAGCCATGATCAGCTGACTTACATGAAAAGACAGCAACAAAATCATAGGCTAACAATGATGGTGTGTCGCTGTGCTACTGGATAAATGTGACCAGCTGATACTCAGTTGACAGCCCCAGGCAATGACAAAGTAATGAGGAGCATAGGTGAGAGATGTGAATGGCAGGATGTTATGAGAAATAAGACTTCAGGCCTATGCATGCAAAAGATAGTCTTCCTAACTGAACCTTCACTGTGAGATGGAAGAGAAAGTTCAGAAAATTCTGGAATGAGTAGGATGAAGTGGTGCAGAGAGAGAGACTGGTGTCTGGAGCAGACAGAGGTGATGAGGAGATGATGGGTAGGTATGGTGTCAAGGAGAGGAATGTAGAAGAACAGATGGTGGTGGATCTTGTGAAAAGTATGGAAATGGTTGTGGTGAATATGTATTTCAAGAAGAGGGAGGAGCACAGGGTGACGTATAAGAATGGAGGAAGGTGCACACAGGTGGACTATGTCTTATGCAGTAGGTTCAATCTGAAAGAGACTGGAGACTGCAAGGCTGTGGCAGGGGATAATGAAGAAGAAGAAGAGAAGAAGAAGAGAGTGAAGGCAGAGTCAAAGAGGAGGAGGTTGAAGAAGGAAGACTGTCATGTGGACTTCAGGGAGGAGTTAAGACAGGTGCTAGGTGTAGTGAAGATATGCCAGACATCTGGTTAACTATTGCAGAAGTGGTGAGGGAGACAGCAAGGAAGGTACTTGATGTGTCATCTGGACAGAGGAAGGAGGCCAAAGAGACTTTGCGGTGGAATGAGGAAGTAAGAAAGTAGTCAGGAGTACAAGGAGATGCAGCATAAGGTGAAGAGAGACGTGGCTAAGGAAAAGGTGTATGGCGAGTTATATGAGAGGTTGAACACTAAGGAAGGAGAAAAGGACTTGTACTGATTGGCTAGACAGAGGGACTGAGGATGTGCAGCAGGTTAGGATGATGAAGGATAGAGATGGAAATGTCCTGACTAGTGAGAAGAGTGTGTTGAGAAGGTGGAGGGAGTACTGTAAGGCAGGGATGAATGAAGAAAATGAGAGAGAAAGAAGATTGGATGATGTTGGGATAGTGAATCAGGAAATGCAGTGGATTAGCAAGGAGGAAGTGAGAGCAGCTATGAAGAGGATGAAGAATGGAAAGGCAGCTGATCCAGATGACATACCTGTGGCAGCATGGAGATGTTTAGGAGAGCTGAAAGTGAAGTTCTAGTAACTAGATTGTCTAACACAATCTCGGAAAGTGAGAGGATGCCTGAGGAATGGAGAAGAAGTGTACTGGTACCGAAATCAAGAATAAGGGCGATGTGCAGAGCTGTAGTAACTACAGAGGTATAAAGTTGATCAGCCCAAACATGAAGTTATAGGAAAGAGTAGTGAAAGCTAGGTTAAGAGGAGAGGTGATGCTTAGTAGTAGCAGTATGGTTTCATGCCAGGAAAGAGCACTACAGATGTGATGTTTGCTTTGAGAATGTTGATGGAGAAGTAAAGAGTAGGTCAGAGGGAGTAGCATTGTGTCCTTGTGGATCTAGAGAAAACATATAACAGGGTGCAGAGAGAGGAGGTATTGTATGAGGAAGTCAGGAGTGGCAGAGAAATATGTAGGAGTGGTGGAGGACATGTATGTGGGCAGTGTGACAACAGTGAGGTGCGTGGCTGGAGTGATGGATTAAGCTTAAATTTTAGTTTCCATGTCCACGAGTCCTCGAGGGTCCACTAGGAACATGTGATGTAAATTTTATCATCAGAGGGTGTGTACGTAGGCTCCGTGCGGATATAGAGACTTTGCGGTGGAATGAGGAAGTAAGAAAGTAGTCAGGAGTACAAGGAGATGCAGCATAAGGTGAAGAGAGACGTGGCTAAGGAAAAGGTGTATGGCGAGTTATATGAGAGGTTGAACACTAAGGAAGGAGAAAAGGACTTGTACTGATTGGCTAGACAGAGGGACTGAGGATGTGCAGCAGGTTAGGATGATGAAGGATAGAGATGGAAATGTCCTGACTAGTGAGAAGAGTGTGTTGAGAAGGTGGAGGGAGTACTGTAAGGCAGGGATGAATGAAGAAAATGAGAGAGAAAGAAGATTGGATGATGTTGGGATAGTGAATCAGGAAATGCAGTGGATTAGCAAGGAGGAAGTGAGAGCAGCTATGAAGAGGATGAAGAATGGAAAGGCAGCTGATCCAGATGACATACCTGTGGCAGCATGGAGATGTTTAGGAGAGCTGAAAGTGAAGTTCTAGTAACTAGATTGTCTAACACAATCTCGGAAAGTGAGAGGATGCCTGAGGAATGGAGAAGAAGTGTACTGGTACCGAAATCAAGAATAAGGGCGATGTGCAGAGCTGTAGTAACTACAGAGGTATAAAGTTGATCAGCCCAAACATGAAGTTATAGGAAAGAGTAGTGAAAGCTAGGTTAAGAGGAGAGGTGATGCTTAGTAGTAGCAGTATGGTTTCATGCCAGGAAAGAGCACTACAGATGTGATGTTTGCTTTGAGAATGTTGATGGAGAAGTAAAGAGTAGGTCAGAGGGAGTAGCATTGTGTCCTTGTGGATCTAGAGAAAACATATAACAGGGTGCAGAGAGAGGAGGTATTGTATGAGGAAGTCAGGAGTGGCAGAGAAATATGTAGGAGTGGTGGAGGACATGTATGTGGGCAGTGTGACAACAGTGAGGTGCGTGGCTGGAGTGATGGATTAAGCTTAAATTTTAGTTTCCATGTCCACGAGTCCTCGAGGGTCCACTAGGAACATGTGATGTAAATTTTATCATCAGAGGGTGTGTACGTAGGCTCCGTGCGGACATCTGCGTACCTGCAGTTTTCTTCTGTCCACATGGACCTGTCCACTCCAGTCCACGCAGTCACAACGTTGTGTTCCTGTAGACGGCGTTCTACTGCGCATGTGTGAAATGTGTCCTCCAAGCAGACCCCAGTAGGTAGTATAAACGGAACAACTACCCACCCTAGGTGTCTGCAGCTGTCCGTGTGCGCGTCTGCTCGGGAGCATAAATGAAGCTTAAGTTCAAAGTGGAGGTGGGATCACATCAAGGATCAGCTCTGAGCCCTTTCTTGTTTGCAATGGTGATGTGCAGGTTGATGGACAAGATCAGGCAGGTGTCTCTGTGAACTAAGATCTTCGCGGATGACATTTTGATCATTGTGTGATGAGAGTAGGGGGCAGGTTGAGGAGAGCCTAAAGAAGTGGAGGTATGCACTGGAGAGAAGAGGAATAAAAGTCAGTAGGACCAAGACAGATGATGGTCCCACTGACTTTTATTTAAACAAAAACCAAACTTTTGTTTGGTTTGACGACAAAGTGAGAGAGGCGAGATTGAGATGGTTTGGACATGTGCAGAGGAGAGATGCTGGTGATATTGGGAGAAGGATGCTGAAGATGAAGCTGCAAGGTGAGAGGAAAAGAGGAAAGCTGAAGAGGAGGATTATGGATATAGGGAAGACATGCAATTGGTTGGCATGACAGAGGAAGATGCAGAGGACAGAAAGATATGGAAACAGATGATCTGCTGTGGTGACCCCTAACAAGAGCAGCCAAAAGAAGAAGTGATTAAAAATCACAGTGAACCATAAATGAATAAACAAAAAGAAAACAAGTCTGGCAATGACCAGGTCAGTGCTGAGCTGACAGCTAACAATTTTTTGAGTTTTAAAATGTTAACATGAGGGGCTTCCGGTGACGCCATGCGGTGAGCGGCAACCTAGAAGCTGAGCTCCGTCCAACAAATTACTAAATAACCTAACTTAAGTTATTACTCGACGTTGTATGACATATCAACGATGGCAACAACAAGAACAAAAGCCACGACTACAAAACCAGAGACTTCGAAGGAGAAAAGCGAAACTTTGAAGCCAAGTCAGCACGAAGCGAAAGGCAGTGAAGGCTCTGAGGCTAAAATATTAGCCGAGCTAGCAAAGCTCAGGTCAGAGAACTTGGAAGGACATAATCAAACCCTTAAGAAGTTGGAGACATCAATGGCAGAACGAAAAGGGAAAATGACAAAATCAGAGAAAAGAACCACGGAGGTGGAAGAACGTGTAAGTGCTACCGAAGATGACAGGAGACGATACGAGAGAGCCATACGCTATCTGCTACGCCGAGAGCAAAATTTGACGGCTAGGTGTGAAGAACTACAGAACAGAATGAGACGCAACAACATGAGAATATAACGGGTGCCTGAGGGGAGCGAGGGAAAAGATGCGAAGAAGTTTGTCGAGGAGTTGATTCGTTCAGTTCTCGAACTGATGCCAGACGTTTCTATACAAATAGAAAGCACACACCGCTCATTGACATCTAAACCAAAGAAACCCAATGATCCCCCCAGATCCCTGATCGTCAGGTTCCTTGATTACTCCGTCAAAGAGAAGATACTCCGACAAGCATGGAGCCAACAGTTAATGTACAAAGATGAACAAATATACTTCGACCATGATTATTCTCCGGAACTGCAAAGGAAGAGGGCGAGCGTGCGAGAGGTTATCAAACAACTGAAAAAGAAGAGCATTAAAGCCAAGTGACTTTATCCAGCGCAACTCAAACTGTCCACTGAAACGGGGGATCATACATACCCTACGCTGAAGGATGCCTTCCCAAAATTGGCCGAGTACAACATATATCCAAAGGTCGACGAAAGAGCGCAGGTGGAGGAGGAATTACGCCTCAGCGAGTGGCATGTCGTGGGTGAGACAGAGGATGTTGCCGTGGGCGGGATTCCATCTGTGGATCCTGAGGCCCATATCGAATAAGCTGGGAAGTCATCAACGTCGAGACTGTATTTTTCTGGATGTGCCAAATGTTAGGACTATCATTACTTCCCGTTTCTTTTCCACGGGACGGAACTCAACTGAACTAGGACCTGTCACCATCCTCTGCCCAGGATACACCGGGATATGCTTTGCTTAATTTACAGGTTTTTGTTCTCTTACTTGGTTATAGGCTTATAGCAAACATATTGGGTATGTGGAAGTTCAGTGTTCAGGTTTATACATGTTATATATTTTGTTTTATTTGTTATTGTCACCTTGAAAGATTACCGGTTGGGTTACTGATGCAAGAATGTCATTACAGGGGGTTAAATGTCAAGGAGTAGTATGAAACAGCATAAGAACAGTTATGAATAGTTTGAACTGTATTACTTACAATGTGAAGGGATTAGGCAATCCAATCAAAAGGAAAAAAATATTAAGCCATCTAAAAAAATTACAATGTTCTATAGCCATGCTTCAGGAAACCCATTTGTCAGAGAAAGAGCATCTTAAACTTAAAAGGGAATGGGTGGATCAAGTTTTCAGTTCATCTTTTGAAAGGGGGAGGAGGCGAGGGGTGGCCATCCTCTTTAATAAATCAGTATATTTCAATCATACAGAAACAGTTAGAGATAAAGAGGGTAGATATATTATTGTAAAGGGAGATATAAATGGCATAAAAATAACCCTGCTCAATCTATATGCCCCAAATGAGGATAGCCCTGTCTTTTTTAAAGATATAGCTGGCTTACTAGCCGACATAATGGAAGGGGTAGTGTTAATTGGGGGAGATTTTAATTGTGTCATGAGCCAACATGTAGACAGGTTGCCAGCAGGGGGCAGCACTGTATCTAGAAAGTCAACTACACTACATGCAATGACAAGTGAACTTGGCCTAGTGGATGTATGGCAGCGTTTACATCCCAAAGAAAAGGACTTAACCTTTATGTCACAGGTACATGGCAGCTATTCCAGGCTAGACATGATACTAATATCAGGACCAGATCTGTGCAGGGTTAAAGAGTGCAAAATAGAGCCAATCACCATATCAGACCATGCGCCGGTCACCTTAAAGATGGATTTAGGGCCAATAAAATCATTTAAGTACTGGAGACTTAATGTATCATTATTAAATGATGATATGATTAAACAAGAAATCCGCCAGGAATTAAAATATTATTTTGAGGCAAATGAAGACGACACAATTTCTCCGGTAACTTTGTGGGAGGGGGCTAAGGCAGTGATGAGGGGTTGTATTATTGCAATTTCCTCTACATTAAAAAAACAGAGGTTGAATGGTCAGAACAAGCTAGAAGAAAAAATAAAGCAACTAGAAAGAGAACATCAACAATCTAACAAAGAAGAAACTTTACATGCTCTGAAAGAGACAAGGAAAGAATTGGATGACCTATTAACTTACAAAACGGAAGGGGCTTTAAGATTTATAAATAGAAAATACTACGAAATGGGGAATAAAGCAAGCCGACTACTAGCATTCCAACTGCGGAAAGCGCAAAGTAGCAGGGTACTTCACAAAATTAAATGTCCAGATAATGGTGAAATCCTAACACAACCCACATACATCGCAAAGGCCTTTGCCACACACTATAGAAAATTATATGAGGAACAGTCAGACCCACAAAGAAATGAAAAGATGGAGTCTTTTTTTAGATCCATCAACCTAGCTAAACTTACATCAGAAGAGGCTGATATGGTGTCAATGCCAATTACAGAAGAAGAAATCAAAGATACTATTTCACAACTTAAAAATAACAAATCTCCTGGAACCGATGGTTTCTCAGGGGAATATTATAAAACCTTTCTAGGTGAGCTGACTCCAATTTTGCGCAAGGTTTATAACTATGCATTAAAAGAAGGACAAGCACCTGCATCTTGGTCAGAGGCAATTATAAGTGTTATACACAAAGAAAATAAAGACCCAACCCTATGTGAATCATATCGCCCCATCAGCCTTTTGTGTGTTGATTTTAAAATCCTTACTTCAATAATAGCAAAAAGAATTCAGAGAATCATACATAAGCTGGTAAAGCCTGATCAAACTGGATTTATCAATAACCGACATGGTGTTGATAATGTTAGGAGAGCCCTAAATCTACAGTTTATTGCAGCCAAAAGGACCACTCCTTCAATGCTTCTCAGCCTAGACGCACAGACAGCGTTCGATAGGGTCTGCTGGTCTTTCTTACAACAGACTCTCCGACATATGGGCTTCAACGACACATTTATTAACTGGATTTGTCTATTTTACAAAAACCCTAAATCTAGAGTAAGAGTAAATGGGTATTACTCAGACTTTTTCCCACTGAGCCATGGCACTCGCCAAGGAGACTCCTTATCTCCCTCTTTATTTGCCTTAAGCATAGAGCCACTGGCAGAACTAATAAGATCAAACCCTCTCATATTGGGCATCCCTGATGACGGAGGGAGTCATCACAAATTAGCTCTATTTGCTGATGACATATTGTTATTCATAGATCGGCCCATGGATTCAATCCCTGCACTCTTAGATAGTTTACAAAAATACAGTGAAATATCTGGATATAAGATAAACACTAGCAAATCAGAAGCAATGATGATAAGTGGTGAATGGCCCCAACAATTAAATAATATAGTATCATTTAGGAAATCCAAAAATGGGTTTAGATATTTAGGAGTCATTCTGACACCGAAGCCATCACAGCTTTTCCATTGTAATTATGACAAACTAATTAAAGAGATCAACCAAGATATAAGCAGGTGGGATGTGCTACCTCTGTCCCTGTTTGGCAGAATAGAGTCAGTAAGAATGAATGTTTTACCTAGGCTCCTCTTTTTATTTCAATCTTTACCGGTTCCTGTTCCACAATCAACAATTAAGTGTCTTGAAAAACGCATTTCAAAATTTATTTGGCAAAATAGAAGACCAAGAATACGCTTAAAAATACTGATGGCAAGCAAAAAAAGGGGTGGGCTGGGATTACCTAATTTTAAAATGTACTATTGGGCAGCCCAACTCAGGGCGATAGTGATATGGATGACCAAAGCCGATGAAACTGGATGGCTATCCATTGAACAGAATTCTTTGACAGGGATATCATTGTCTGTGCTTCCCTTTCTTGACCAAAGGGCTCAGAGGGAAATAAAAATAGACAATATATGGGTTAAACACACGCTAAAGATTTGGAACACTATACAAAAACAAATAAAAGGCTCTGTGGCTTTATCAAGGGTAATGCCTATTTTGGGAAACTTTGATTTTCTCCCATCATTGACAGACTTGGCATTTAGGAGATGGGCAGAAAAGGGTCTGGTCAGCATTGACCAATTGTTTGAAAACAACACACTAAGATCATTTTCACAACTCCAGGAAAAATTTGATCTACCTAAAAATGACTTGTTTAGATTCATGCAGATAAGAAGTTACCTCACTAGACACACAGACTGGGATAGTATAAAAAGAGATCCAATGGAGGTTGAAAGGTATTTTATAGAGATTTCTCAACATAAGGTATCATCAAAACATCAAGTGTTAAATATCTACATGAATCTTTTGAAAGACACTTCAGACAATACCTTACATATTAAAAGTGAGTGGGAATTAGAACTCAATGCAATTATAGAAGATGAAGCTTGGGAAAATATATGTTTAGCAAGTCATAAAGGGATTGGGAGCCAAATTTGGAAAGAATTTGACTGGAAAGTGAAATTGAGATTTTCCAGAACACCTCTTAAGGTGTCAAAGTTTTCAAGTAATACCCCCAACACTTGCTGGAGGAACTGTGGCATGGTTGGGGATCATGCCCACATATTCTGGGACTGCCCAGTGATAGAAACCTTTTGGAAACACATTAAAGAAGAATTGGACACTGTCTTCAGAGTTGATATCCCTCTGGACCCTTTAATTTTCTTACTGGAGAAGATACCAGAAAACTTGCTCTCTAAGGCCCAATGCTATATGTTACATATTCTGTTAATGACTGCGAAGAAAATGATTACTGTTAATTGGATGCAGCCATGTGCACCCACAAAAGCTCAATGGATACAGAAGATTAAGCAGATACATACCATGGAAAATATGACTGCTATTTTACAGTTTAAAGTACCACTATTCATAAGAAGATGGGCCTCAGTCATTCTGGGACTGAAATTATGCTAACACCTTAAATGTAATGTACAATTCCATATGATCTACTTTGACCCTGCACAACCAAGAATTGTGGTATAACATTTAATGACAAGGTGACCTTTTTGTTTGTCTGTTTTGGGTTTTTTTTGTTGCTGTCTCAGTTGGTGTAATTGGTTTTGATTTTGCTTTTATTTGTCTGTTTGTTTGTAGCCTCCTATGGGAGGGTTAGGTTGTGTATATTTGTATTGAATGTATGTCTGTGTTTGTATTGCCTGCAAGTTCGATAAAGGCAATAAAGTTCTAAAAAAAAAAAATGTTAACATGAAACATAAGGACAGACAGGGGAGTCAGTGTGAGCAATAATAATGAACAGCACCTTTTCTCTTTCTTTTCTCTTCTTTTACCATTGTTACTGAAAGAATCAGTAGCTCCCCTCACTAGTGGCTGAGCAACATTGTCAGCAGTATGTTGTTTCCTCATTAAAAGCATATTAAAGACTGCGAAAGCCACAGAATAATCATACTCACAACTCTGTTGTAAATAATCGCTGCTGGGCTACCTTATGTGCAGTGCTTATATGGGATAGCTTTCCTAATGACTGACTGTAACAGCTCTTTGAAGCAATGCACTTAACATAGCTACTACTGAAAACATCAGAGTGGGGGCTGAACGTTGGGCTATATGAACAGTGATGCATTCACTTGCCAATTGACGTCATAAAATACACTTGACAGTGATGTTGTGACATACTGATGAACATACTGAATACATTTGACTGTGATGTTGTAATGGTTTCTGCCTACAGATAACTGATACCCCCTGCGGTGTGGATAAGGCACTTACAGACGGCTGTTCTCTACCTCTGACCTAGGTATTGAATGGGTTCCCAAAATCTACATGCAAGGCCACCCTAGCCTTGCTTAGGGAACCAAAGTTCAGCCTGGCTTCTATAATCACCAGCTGTCATTGAACCACTACCAACGGGCCTATTTAGTCAGGAATTCCTAACAGCCTGGGTCAAGTGTATTGGTGCAAATAGGTGTTGGAGGTTTGAAAGTACTCCAAGACGGCCTTCTAACAGGTCATCTCTGGAGGAGGCCCACTCTGACGGTTGAGGGCACTCGCATGGTTTTCTAGGGCAGCTTCAGAGCCCTGGCCCTAACAGTTTAGCCATTTGAACCCCTATATTAAACCTTTCAACCCAGTTCTGTACTGAAATCGTGCCTCTATCACATGTACAGCAGTAAATTCACCTCAGTCATTAAGTCTGAACCATTACCATTCTGTTTTTCAATAAAAACGTATCTTTGCTTACCTGGGAGATACTCAGAGATGAGCACAAGTCAGGAACTTTGGTTGGAGTGTATAAAAATACAAACCAGTTTTATTTGATTTTTACAAAATAAGTAATATAAGGCACAAAAATAAAATACAAAAACTTGAGCAAGAAGTTAAAAAAAAACCCATAAGCAACTAACTGTAACCTCTAGGTTACAGTTATTTGCTTATTGGTAGGTTCCCAGAGTTAAAATGGGCACAGCAGTAGAAACAATACTACCACAATATTACCACAGTATTAGGCCCTGTCATTTTAGGATCATAATCTTCTCCCAGTTTGTTTACAATGTATATCTCTCAGTGTGAAGTTTGACAGACTATCCCCCTTATTTTTAGATTGGTTTTCTGCCTCTGATTAGTCTGTATAGAGAAACATCACATTTCTAAAATTACAACAGGTTAAGGGGAGGGTCGATCACACAGAGCAGGAGGGGAGTGTGCACTTCTTCGAAACGGCAGTCAGTGTGTGTGTTCTGGTAATGTAGTGATTAGCTACAAAAGTTAGTTAAGTGTCAGATTAAGTGAGTCTAGTAGTAGACTAACTTATTTGTAAGAAGTTGGTTAAACGGCTAAGAGTTTTCGCCGATTGTACTGTGTCTCATCTTAACTCCGTAGGCTGCTCCTGCTGCTTAGTTATTAGCTAGCATGCACACTAATGTTATGCTGTTATGCTTATGTTAAGCGTTTTATGTATGGACTCTGAAGCCCGCTCTCAGCATCAGACAGTGCACTGTGTGACCAGACGAGCACAAGTGCACCTTTGGGTGTTTTCCTGGCCGCATTTAAGCAAGCTTGAGTCACCCTGTTGCTCAAAAAACCTACACTCAACCCAGCCCAGGTTGAAAATACAGACCAGTTTCACTCCTGCCCTTCCTATCAAAAATACTTGAGCACACAGTCTTTAACCAAGTTTCTGAATTCCTTTCTGAGAACAACTTGTACGATGCAAATCAGTCTGGCTTTAAGTGGGGGCACTCTACTGAGGCTGCACTCCTATCAGTTATAGAATCACTGCACTCTGTAGATGACCCATAACTGGTCTCCAATCAGCCCAAAACAGCATGTCATCCCACTGTTGATATCCCTCCACTGGTTCCCAGTTGCTGTCCACATCAAATTTGAAACCCTTACAAAACAGCAACTAAAACATCTCCCGCCTACCTGAACTCCCTCATTCAGGTCTCCACTCCTTCGCACTCACTACACTCTGTCAATGAAAAGTGCCTGGTACCACCACTACAACAGGGCCCTATGTCGCTAGCTAGTCTATTCTCTTATGTAGTTCCCTGGTGGTGAGACAAGTTACCAAACTCTGTTCAATCTGCAGAGTCCCTCTCAATCTTTAAGAAAAAACTAAAGACCCAGCTCTTTCGCAAACATCTCTGCACTTGATGGACGAGTGCAAAATACATAAGAAAAAAAATCTGCTTCTATGCAATCTATGCACACTGTGCATTGCCTCTGTGCATCGCCTTTAGGGCACTTAATTGTGTTGTTCTCTACTGACTAGAACCCTGCTTGTGTTGTATCAGCTCTCAGATGTACATCGCTTTGGATGAAAGCGTCTGCTAAATTGTAAAATTAAACTGTATAAGTAGAGTAGCTCTTTCCTTCAGGTAGGAAATATCTATATCTATAGAACTACTATAAATATGGTCAAAAGTAGAGTTGCTCATAATGAGCACCCAACATATGTACACACAAACTCACACACACACACACACACACATTTATCACTTATTTTTATTATTATTTGCTATCTCACAAGCACACACATTTTCTCAAGAAAATGCAAACTATTTTTCTATTCTCTGCATTTCAAGAAAATGTGATTTTCATTTCAATTTGTAGTAACAGATTTCAGACAGTCTCAGTGTGCCCATTGGAGACAAATAGTGGAGAATAATAGTGGTCAGACATTTCTTAATAGAAGATAGAAGAATGAGGGTACTAGCTCAAAATATTTTATATAATCAACCATTTACAGGGATAGAAATGACCATCATACTGTAAATTTCATGTGCACCGTGTTATATGTAAGAGTGGGCTTAAATGCATTTATAATGAAGTACTGGTACAAACAAGTCATCTGCACATCAGCTCATGCACATTATGAATGACTTGCCTCACCAGAAATTAATGGGAAGGATGTGCTTCATTTGATGCACATAACTCCAACAAAAAAACAATGTTTTTCTACAAAGTCTCTGCACTTCAGGGCGAAATCAAAAAAGGATTGCTTGGCTTTTGCTGCCACTAAACCTGCGCAAATGAGACAAAAAGAAACCGTAATTCACAAAGCAACCGCCATGGGTGACATGCACCCCAGACTGTGCTGCCAAGCAAATAGCGTCTTGGTGCTCCTTTGCTATTTGCATGTATGTAGATTAGATAATATGCATATATTTGGCACAAAAGTTTGGAGATGCACTTATCATTTCAGCTGCTGTGTAATACTGCCAGTTGTGGGCAACAAACAGAACATCAGTACTGATGTTTCTGCGAAATCTCGGATACATTTAGTGACACCTAAACGACATTATCGTAGGATTCAGATTAATCTAACACGTTTCAGAGCTGCCTGAGTCACATTAATAGTTGTATATGTTATGTTAAATATACGAAATACTAGAGAAGTAAAAAAAGCAAACTCCATGGAACTTGGTTTGTGATTGTGGAGAGCTCTGTGTGTGCACCTCTGTTAATTAAAGACACACAATTTGAGGCTTTTGTGCTCTCTGCAATTTTCATTATGGACCAATCTGTGTGCTGAAATATGGAAAAAAGCCTGAACCACTGGAAACTGCTCCGCTCGCTCAATCAGATGCAAAACCAGGGCAAATTGCACTCATCTGCAAAACTTTGTAGGTGTGTTTGTGCTTTACTGCAATATCTTTTGTGAATCAGACCTTGAGATGGGGCAGATACTGGTTGCAAATGATGTGCAATTTATGGTGCTATCAGTGGCCGCAATCCATTCTTTGAGGATGGAGCTTAGCTAGCTAGCATTTTTGGCTGAAATGTCTTTGTCGAGCATATTAATTGTATCTGAACTGCGCCACTTTCTCATATCCATAGAGTGCTAGATACTGATACTAGCAAAACTAGATAAGAAATGTAACTTTAGGAACTGTATGAGAGTGATGTCTTCATAGCAAAAAAAATAGCTGACTGTATGTAAAGTACTTCAAACTAGCTCCACCTCCAGCAGCTACAACATGCTGCTTACACACAAATGCTTCAGAACAAGTTATTTCCATGCACACAAACAGCTAGTTTACTTGTCATAAGCTATTTGAAACACCTGAAAAATAAGAAATATTCGATTTTTTTTCTTGCTAATTTTAGAGATAACGTTGTAATCTAGTCTAATTTCATTTAATTTACCTGTAGGAAACTGTTCTCTCCACCATGAAAATCCTTGGTAGTTTAAAATTATGGATGTGTCCTCTGGAATATTTTTTTCACCTCTGAAATGCTCTGCACATGCACACATTGTGTTGGTAGGTTATTCTGAGAGGTAGCTCTATTTGTCAGGACACCGCCACAAGTTTGATTGCATGACAGCGTGTCAGCTTCTCAAACTCTGTACCACCCTCCACCACGGGCATACTGCTCACTTGAGCTGGTAGCCGTGCTACAAAGCCAAACTACACCAGAACAGCAGTCAGATACACCTGTCAGGAACAGCATGAAAGAAAATATAGAACAATCAAGCAAGCAAGCAGCAAGGAAGATGGAAACTTGACTCACGCTGAAGCACACTCTGAAACTCCACGCTCCAATCACTCTGCCATTCACTCAGAGAGAGAGAGAGAGAGAGAGAACCCCTTGCACTGAGCAGAGTGGCACATCTGATGTTGTGTTTATGTATATCAAGTGGTGGCTTTAGTTGGATGACATATGAACATAATCCTATAAACTCACTTTATGGATGTTGCATTTTCCTTTATTTGCTGTGATATATAATCATCATATACAATCAGACTTCTTTTTGGAGCCAGTGGAGTTGCCCCCTGATGGCAGATTTAAGTCATTTCTGCATTGGCTTCACTTTTCAGACCGGGAGCTACCCGCTTGGTCTGCACTGTGGTGTGCACGTGTTGTACTTAGCCTGACCCCTTCTCTCAATGTTCATGCAGTGAGGAGGAGATGGCCAGTCCTTGCTGGCCATAGGCAGATGGCAGGAATGTGGCAGCCTTTCAGTGCTGTCAGCCATTTATAATCCATGAGGTGCCAGCTGCTGGGGGAGAGTTTATAAGTGCAGGTGAGCAAGTGGTACAGTACATTCTTTTAGACAGCCTACAGTAAGTGATTGCCCCAGACAGCCCACAAAATGAACAGTGTGTTACAATATTATCATTATCAAAAATCTCCAGAAATTAAACAGGATATTAGATGTTGACTTTTGATGTCCTTTAATAAAAATATAGGCACTTACAACACCACATACAGCTCCTACCCATTGAGAGAAACCGTAAAATAGACCAAAATCCCCCCTCACAGACACCCATTACTCCATTCATCATCACTCCTCAACATCCACACACACACACACACACACACACACACACACACAGCTGAGGCTCCATATCGCAGCATTCCTTATAGGAGGACCAGTCTATTCAATATTCAATGAAACAATACAAAACATAAACACTGTAAAAGCATATTCAGCCCTAAGACACACAAAGACCAGCCCCTTAAACAATAACACCAGGTCTACCGGCCCACAATCCTTCACTTTAATCAGCACACGTTTTGTTTTGTTTTCACAGAATACACTGGTCCCAAAATGTACAGCCCCACAGAAAAAAGAACTCCCATTTTTTCACATAGCACCTTCAACAGAGCAAGAACAGGTGACATGGTTACATTCAGTGAACACATGTACAACAGTCTCAGGTGAATTACAGAAAGGACAGCCATTCCCCACATTTTTATCTATTTTGGACAGAAAAAAATGAGTCGCCAGGGCCCCATGATGCACCCTCCACTGCAGATCCCCTGAACTTTTTGTTATTGGGGACTTGTAAAGCACCCTCCACCTAAACTTTGCTATAGTCTGCCCTCTCAGAGCATCCTGCCACTGATGCTCCCTGACATCCTGCAGAGCTCTAATATTCCTGACCTTCACTGCAGCTGCGTACAAGGCCTTCCCCTTCACACCCTCCAAACTCCCCAGGCTCGGAATGGCAAAGGCCAGCAGCCTTGATTAACAGTTCAAAAAACTCCTTATTCTTCTTATACTAGCCCTTTATGCAGCGCCTCAGTACAGTCTCTGACTCTTGACAGTCCATTTGAGCTCCTGTTTCTTTAAGGCCCACCTCCAGATGAGCCCACTCTGTTCTGATTGGCCAGCCTTCTGGAAGCTGCCAAGGGGCAGCATGTAGCAGTCGAGTCATGTTAAGTTACCGCTGATGCAAACCCAACATTTCCTGCTTTATTGCTTCAAATTAGAAGCTTTTAAATTACTAAATAACAGGACTTTTACAGTGAAGAATTTACAGGACATTAAATGTGTCCACTGAAGTAGAAAAAAATGTTGGAAACCAAGTCTGAAGCCGTTGCTCACAGGGATTACTTCTACATATGTTTACCTCATTATTAGACACATTGGCCACTTTTAACATGAACATCCAACACTGTAATATTATATATATGACTGAAAATAAGGAAAGGCATAATAGGTCCCCTTTAAAGTTCATGTAAAAGGAATCAGAGATTTCTTATTAAACACATTATACATGATAGAAAACAATTGCTGAAAACATGTGAGAAGACTGTGAACTATGTAGTACTGAATTATGGAGTTAGAACATTAAACTGTTTTTCACCATGTCAGTGTTCAAGATATTTTGGGCATGCATGAAATAGTGTCTCGATGATGTAGAGGGTTTACTACCATTACCCCTTCCTGTCTATATAAACACCAGCGCTCACGTACTCAGAGTTACTATTTTTACACCGGGTAGTTTTACAAACTTTCATCAGTGACAGTTGGGATTCACATCAGATAATCTGCTGTGACTGGTGAATGGGGCCATTTTCGGTCAACGTAAGCGCGCATGGAGTTGTTTTTAAGCCAGCTGATGGGTGGAGATGCCAGCGGCTTCGGCTTCAGGGAGGTCCCTGGCAAGAGGGCTTCGCCAGAAAGCACAGTGTGAGAGGCAATGTTCCAAAGGTGACAGCCACAATGAAGCACCAAGGACTTTTCAGCAAAGAAGTGAGCAATGTTAAGTGCACTGAACTCCATTGAAAAAAATCACAATTTAAGATAACGAAGATTGATGATGGATCGCTTGTTAACTATTCATTTAAGTTACATTTTTACGGAAACAAGTCCACATTTATCTACAAAATATGTGCCGAAATAAACATTGGCTCCTAACGTTACTTTTAAAAAAAAAAAAAAAGTGGATTGCCTCACACCTACAAACAAGGCCTATTTTAAATTGTGTATTTTATACGGGAGTTTGGTATAAGCGTTAAGTCCGAGGCTGTTCAGTTGGGTCATGCTTTCAGCGCCTTCAGCAGACATGCCCCCAGTGTTTCAGAGTAGAGAATATGGACTTTAAACTGTGTGTGGACTTTTTTTCTTGTCTTGACCACTTGAATTACAGTTGCTTGTTTATTTTATGAGCTCCTTGCTTTAGGTCAATATTTGTTCTCTTTGATTTTGTTAGAAATGTAAATAAATTTGAACCAACAAGACAAACTAAAGCAAAGAGTGTGTGCAAGGGGAAACAGAAGAGGAAATGTCACAGTGAGGTGGATACGGTGAAGCTGACCTGTAGTTGATGACAGGTGGGTTGGCTTTGGCAGCGCAGTGGAATCTGACCAGGTTTCCCTCCAGAACGGGCTGCGGCTCCACAGTGAGGTTGACAATGGGCAGGTCTGAAAGAAGGGTGAGCTCATGAGAAGATGAAGGAGACAGCAGTATAAGGGGCTTAGTCATTGTTTTAAAGTCAAGTGAAAAACACTGAATCAGGCTACAATCGTGTGACCCAAATGTCAAAAATACAGATTTTTGATACATGACAGAAATATTACATTTTTTGACAAGGGGAGGATTGTTTGCAATTGATGTCACTTCAGTCAAGACTCTAATCTTGCAGACAGTTTCACCAAATTGTACCAGATGCTACTATCGAGCTGGCTGGCTGCTCTGTTTACAGGGCGGACCAGACAAAGGCCTGTGGGAAGAATAGGGGAGGAGGACTGTCTATCTATGTAAACAATAAATGGTGCACAGCCGTGGACATGGTGGACAAACACTGCTGCCCGGATGTGGTGCTCCTTACAGTAAGGTGTAGACCATTGTTTCTCCCGAGAGAATTCACGACAATAATAATTATGGCAGTCTACATCCCCCCTTAAGCTAAAGCTGAGTTAGCACTTTTAAAGCTACATGACAGCACCAACAAACAGCTGATGGCGTACCTGAACAGTGTGATCATTGTAGCAGGGGACTTCAATCATACAGATCTCAAACTGGTCATGCCCAAATTCTGCAAGAATGTAAATTTCCCCACAAGAGAGAACAATGCACTAGACCAAGGCTGTGGTCGAATAGTCTTTTTTGCTTGGGAAGGCTCCTAACTGAGTGAAATGACCTGGAAGTATTTAAGTGGTAGCCATGATAAGAGCAGGTCAAATTCTCTAACTCATAGGTGTCAAACTCTGGCTCGCGGGCCAAATTTGGCCTGCAGTGTAGTTATATTTGGCCTGCGAGGCAATACCAAATGACTACTTGGGCTGGCCCGCCGGTATTACACAGCGCATGTACCGCTCATACTACAAATCCCAGAATGCACTGCTGGTGTTTTGGCACGTCAATCAGGACAGGACCCATAAACACCCTCTCCTCTGTTGACAGTAGCCATAGCGACCTCGTGCTACTACTGGCACCGTGCTACCCCTCCCAAAAATAGTGAAAAGAAAGACAGAAAATAGAACATCTGTTTACATATGTAAAAGACAGACCTGTTTGTCTTGTATGTGGAGCCAACATGGCTATAACCAGAGAGTACAACATTAGACGACACTATGAAACGAAACACCACGACAAGTACAAAGACATGGACATGACTCAAAGGCACCAGAAAGTAGAGGAAATGAAAAGAAGTTTGGTTTCACAACAGACTATGTTCAAAAAAGCCATATCACAAAGTGAGGCTGCTGTAAAGGCTAGTTTTATTGTGGCAGCAGAGATTGCAAAATCAGCCCGGCCCTTCAATGAGGGAGAGTTTGTGAAAAAGTGCATTATGAAAGTTTGTGACCTCGTGTGCTCAGAGAAAAAGCAAGCATTTTCAAATGTGAGCCTGAGCAGAAACACAGTAGCTGATCACACATATGATCTTGCCACCAATCTATATGACCAGCTGATGGAAAAGGGAAAAGATTTCATTGCATTCTCCCTTGCTGTGGATGAGAGCAGCGACACATCTGATACTGCCC
Organism: Thunnus albacares; assembly: GCF_914725855.1. Classification (NCBI taxonomy): domain Eukaryota; kingdom Metazoa; phylum Chordata; class Actinopteri; order Scombriformes; family Scombridae; genus Thunnus; species Thunnus albacares. Next base: position 840,338 of record NC_058118.1, on the reverse strand, counting down.
AGTGTCAGTCTTCATTCGTGGAGTGGACTCAAATCTGTGTGTTACGGAGGAACTTTTGGGATAAACTCATGGGACTAACGACAGATGGTGCACCAGCGATTTGCGGTCAAAAGAGTGGACTGGTGGGCAGGGTTTGGGAGAAGATGCGGGAGGAGAACTGTGCAGGTGAGCTAACTATTTATCACTGCATCATACACCAAGAATCACTATGTGGCAAAGCCCTAAAGATGGAACATGTTATGACCACAGTAACATGAGTAGTTAACTTCATAAGAGCCAAAGGTCTGAATCACCGCCAAAGGAAAAGTACTGAACAGATGTTTCGAGCTGCGTGAGGAAATATGTCAGTTTCTGGAAAGCAAAGGGAAAGACACAGCAGAGCTCTGGGAGCAAAAGTTTCTGTGTGAGTTGGCCTTTCTGTGTGACATCACGAGCCATCTCGATGTGCTGAACCTGCAGCTTCAGGGGTGGGGGCGTATCATCACAGACATGTACGCTGTAGTGAGGGCTTTTAAAACTAAATTGTGCCTGTGGGAGAATCAGATGCTGCAAGGAAACCTGGGCCATTTTCCCTGCTGCCAAACCATGAAAACACAGATCTCTACCGTCATGTTCCCATGTGCACAGTTTGCTGAAAAACTCAGCGTACTTGGTGCTGAGTTTACCTGGCGATTTGCCGACTTTGATGTCCAGAAATGTAAGTTTGAACTGCTCAGTAATCCATTTGCGGTTGACGTGGAAAACGCACCAACCAACCTCCAAATGGAGCTGATTGAACTCCAGTGTAGTGACACGCTGCATAGTTTCCACATTTCATCCCTGACACAATGCCTCAGCTCCGCACCCAAGCTGCTCAGATGCTCTCCATGTTCAGCAGCACTTATCTATGTGAGCAACTATTCTCCTTGATGAAGATGACCAAAACATCTCACAGGAGATGTCTGACTGATGAACGCCTTCACTCAATCCTGAGGATTTCCTCAGCTCAGAGCCTGAGCCCAGACATTGATGAACTATCATCCAAGAGGAGATGCCAGATATCTGGCTTGGACACATCAGAGTAGATCAGTGTGTAGCAAACTGAGCTATAATTAACGTTTTCTTTATGCACTTTTTCTTGCTACTCCAAGGCATGGGCTTGAATGGTTGCACGTTCATTGAAGGATATTATTAGTTTATTATTGTTATTTTATTTTTAATTTTATTATTAGCCTGTGGAAAAGGTTACTGTTGAAATTTAAATCAGAAGGCTGCAAATAAAAAAAGAGGCATACGATTTTTATTTAAATTTTATTTAAGAAATGAATGCCATTGATGTTTTTTTTATTTGAAATTCGATTTTGCATGTGTGCAATATTAAGTTATATATTGTACAGTATTAAGCTTTGCTTGTTCCATATTCAATGTTTAAGCAAAACTTGTTTGGGTCCATATGAAAAGGTTCATTGTTATATCTGGAGGAAGATTTTTTCAATAAATATCAATGTTTTAACTTTGTCCAAGTTTTAAATTTTGGCCCACTTTGTATTTGACTTTGACATCCCTGCTCTAACTGCTAAGAAAAGGTGCTTCAATACTTCCTTTCTAATCTCCTTTAGCATAGAGTACACTTGACCATGCTTTACGAAAGGAAAGGAGATAATTCCGGCCCACAATTCCGTAGCAAGTGACGCACCATTCACAAACTCAAATGATTAAACCCACATTACACATCCACAGCGGTCTGTGTACCCTCCATCCAAAGCTGTGTTCAGGTTGTTTGATAAGATAAACAAATTTATAATGCATCATACATTTTTTATATGAATCAAAAAACAGAAATTTGCGTGCTTTTCCCGTTTTTGTCTTCAAATCGGCAATTGGAATAGAAATTAAACCAAAACCAGAAAACAACTGGTTTTTCACTTTTATTGTTATATCTATATCATTTACCCCTACTGCATCTCTACAGAAACGTTGTCATTGATTATGCTTGCTATAGATAGATAGATAGATAGATAGATAGATAGATAGATAGATAGATAATCAATGGTTACACTGCTGTGCCTTGTGCGTAAATACGCACAGTGTCTGTTTTAATGGGGAAATGCACTTATCGTTTCTGCTGCATGGTTGGGGCTGATCGCTGCAGGTCTGGAGATTTGAATAATCAATGATGTTGTTAGGCCTCAAACCATGCAGTCAAACAAAGAAGGCCTACATGTAAACCCTGAGGCCCGGCCATGAGGTGCTTTTCCTTTGTTCCCCCTGAGAAGGAGCAGTGCCCAAAAACAGCTCACAGACTCCATTTCCACTGACGCTTTGCAAATTTGGCACCTAGGTGCTAAACAGGAAATAGTCTCAACAAACAGTCCTTCATTGGCAGAGATGCTCCTGCACAGAGGAGCATCATGATGACACAGCCATGACATCACTGCCCCTTTAAAAAGTGAACGCACCCTGAAGAACACGCATTCATTGTGAACTGAGCTAGGAGGAACTTTGACGTTCTGTGAGTCAGCTTCACTAACATAGGTACCCCATGCACGTGTTTTTCCCCTCACCGAAGTCTTTCCCCTCGCCGGATGAGACGAGACTTTGCCCCTGTTCACCCGAACACCATCTCTGGATCAGAGAGAGACCACTGCTGCAACCAGCGCTCTCATTTTCCCTGCAGAAGAAAGAAACAGATTTTCCTCACGAAGACGCAGACAACTCTGCCCCACTCTGTTTTCTCCACCGCACCGCCGAGAATCAGCTGCCGTGACATCCGTCGACAGTGCGAGGATGGCATCGTCAGCATCCGAGCCGAGGAACTGAGCCGGACCGAAAGACGGATTTTACACACACACTCTGCTCTGCTCGCTTTCTGAAGTGACCACGTAAGAGGCTTAAGTCTGGGCAGCGGCAGTGTTAGTTTGTGTGTTCTTTTCAGCTTCAGTGCTGTTGTTGTTTTGTTTAGCTTTTAGCTTTTTAGCTTTATTGCTATTGTTTTGTTGTGTGGATTGACAGACCGCTGAGTCCATTTGCTCTGCTTTACTGTTAGGAGTATTTTAAGTTTGCTGCCTGTTTAGTTGTGTTCACTACGCTAGACTGTTTTGTGTTTGTCCTGCTCAGACTACTGCTGTGTTTGTGCCACTGAGAGCGAGAAAGTAAGTTGCTTTGTCGATCAGAAACCAGACAACGTGTGTTACAGACTGCCGTCCGTACGTGCGCTCTCTGTGGACAAAGGAACCGCTTCTCTCCCTCTCACGATCGCTTTCTCTCCTTTCTCCCTCTCTTGTGACTAACACACACACGCATACATGCACCATCTTTTTACACATCTGATCGTCAGATAACGTGGGACTTGTCCCTCGCTATCTGCCATCAGACACATGTGTTTTCACGGAATTGGGCGACTGCAAGACGCCAATCACCAGGCAGCGCCATCTTGCTATTGTCTAACCAAGACACTGCCCTACTTCTGCCATTTGGTTTTCACGTGACGTGACTTCCTCACATAGTCACGTCCGCGTCAAAACCCTCAATGTCATCATGCCAGATCACATTGCCATCTTGTCTCTCACACACACACACACACACACACACACACAGACACATGCATTCACCTGCATGTGTTCACCTTGTATGTGTGCACCTGTTTGTGTTTGTTTTGGCAGAATTAGATTTTAGAATAGTTGTTTATTGAATGAAGCATTAACTTTGTTAGGTTTGCTAAGTTTAATAAACACTGCTATATCTTTAAAGAGAAGTCCTCTTGTCATTATTGTGTGTAACATATTGTGAAAAGTGGCTGATGTGGGAGTCAGAGCTTGAATTCAACCCTTCTTTGTTCACCCTTGAATGTTGATATCTCTCAGATATTAACATTCTAGATGAACTCTTTTATGAAACTATCTTGTTTGGTTTCCGGGTGGTGCCCCGTATTTGTTAATACCTATTAATAATTCTATTAATTGTTATAATTAATTAATTATCATTGATAATTATTGCAAATAACCAACTGTGCTCCTCACAGATCCAACAGTTGGTGCCTGAATTCTTGCTACGTGATGCACATTTCTCCTCACTCCTGGACATCACTCCTGGATTTGGGGGTGTTACAGAGATAAAACTGAGCTACTGACACACGTGAAATGTTCCCAAGGGACTCTCCATGATAGGGATGTGCAGAGAGCACAGTATTTGTATTTGTATCTGTATTTGTTGAGGCAGCAAAATTATTTGTATTCTAATAAAAGTGAAAAGAGGCTTAAAAATCCTGTTTATGTGTTTATTACACTTTTAGTTTTAGAAAATTGAAGTGTTAGAATAAGTGTTCATGAATAAACTACCCAACTCATGAAGGAGGTTCCCACACCGGGTCTTGAACTGGACTTTGGTGAAGACTGGACTGAGACGGTCTTGGCCCAGGTCAAATGTCAAATGAAAAGCCCTTGATATGGCTGCAGGCTTGTAGCCATGACTCTTATGTCTCAGTTTGATTTATGCACAGATGCACACAGGACTCTCAGTTATGGTTAGGGTTAAGGTTTGAAGATGCTGTAAGACTGATGCCTATAAGCCTGCAGCCATTCCCTCCCAACTAATGCTAATTACTGTTCCTCTCTTTATTCCAAACAACATGAAAATATCAAATGGATCACTTCTTGTGCCACCAAGAATGTTTTTCATGGTAAAATCCTACCAGACATCATTTAGACTAATTCAATGACTTTGTCTTGATGGAATTTTTTAACTTCAGTGCTCTACTACTTTTAGAATAATGACACAACTGTGGTGTGTTTTGACGCCCTCTTCTTGCACTGTGTTGTGGTACTGATTCTTCTTCAACACAGTAAAAGTAAATAACTTTTGTCAGTGGCTTTCATCAGCACAAACTGTGGAGTTGGGCAGAGCCTAATAGAAATAGAGCCAGAACAAAGAATGCTAAAAAAGTGAGGTTCTGTCACAGAAATCAGACTCATGGGAGAACAGTGTTATACGCCACTCTCTGTTATACAGTGTGGCTTTCCACACTATGCCCATTCTTTGGCAATGTAACATGTGAGCATTAACATTTTTAGTATGTGTTTCTTTTTGGTGCCCATTGATCCTTTGTGGATACACCACTTCTGCATTGGGCTATTAATTATCAAAGAAGAAGATCTAGATTATTACTCAGAATTGACAATAAAGTTTACTTTGACTGATTCATCCTGCTTGGGAGCCAGAGCTCCAAACTAACCCTGTGTGTTTTCTTGTCCTCTCCCTGGTGCATGGAAGGCGTTCTGCAGCACAGGGTACAGAGTGTTGGCTGCAGAGTGGTTCTTTGAAACAGCAGCAGCTGCCTCCCATCAATATTAACAGGCAGTGGTTAACATTGGCTGCCCCCAGTGGTGAGGTGCTGCACTTTCTAAGACCCCCAGGAGTCTCTGCAGCCTCTCCACCTTGGCAGCACCTTTATCACTTATTCATCCAACTCCTGTCACCCCTCTCTCCAATCCCCAACCATCAAACTGGAGCTCATGAGCTCATGGCTGCCTGCACACCCTCACTTCACAGCTATACAGTATGTGCCTGTTAAATGGAACAAAGAGAGCATGTGCTTGGCTCAAACACTACAGAAGGGGAGGGGGGGTGGTACTCTTGACGGAACAGATCTGTCAAGAGAAATGCATCTCTGAAGAGCATTCATACTTTATTAGTCATACTAAATAACTTTGAAGGAGCTGTGAGGAATGCAAAAGCCTCCTATTCCAAATCCATAACTTGCAACAAATAGTTTTTGTAATAAAATAATATTGCCTGACAATTTGAGTATTATTAGAGGGACCCTATTTTCTGTGTTTGGCTGAAGAGATAGAGAGAGATTTAAAAAAAATGCAGGAGCAAAGCACATACATCTTTTTATTAGATTATACACACTGTCACTAGCTGAGAACAGAATATATGTAACATCATCATGCTAATTAATTGTGCCATTTTGTTCTCAGGCTTTCCCCTATTTCACTGCAGATTTCAGTGTACACTGACACAGATTTCTTCTTTTGATGGTGTTTCTTGGCAATTAAACAAGCCTTTACTGAGAATAGCCATTATTATTTTGTCATAAAAAGGCATAAGGTATAAATGATTAGTCTGCAGACTGTTTTAGGTGCAGCATGACAAAGTAGTTCGTAATTAAGCGAGAAGAACATATTTTGCCTTTTGAAAATAAATATGGTCTTTGAAATGTCATTTTTACTTACGCTGAATGTCGATTGTGACAGTCGCATCTTTTCCGTTGGGGGCTGCCTTGTTTGAGGCTCGACAGGTGATCTGCTGACCTGACTCAATGTTGGAGGGTGATAAGTAGAGCATACTGACTGTGCTTTCCCTCTTACCATCCCGCAACAAGGTCTGAGGAATCAAGAACAAAGGAGAGAAGTGTATTCCATAAAGTTATTTTCATGTATTATCCATGAAGGAGCATATTTTCAGCCACAGAATTTTGGTGTTGGTCTGTTTTGACCTTGAGTGCATGGAGCATAAAGAAATTTTACCTAATTTATTTATTTAGGGACCAGTGAACATGAGTCCCTCAATGAATCATTATTTTGCTGAGGAACTGATTTTTCAGAGTGGATGTGGGGGCATCTTTTAAATAGCAGGATAAATTATTCATTCTCAGGGCAAACCTGAGTAGTTTGCTGAGCTGCCCACTGTAAACACAGTCCTCCACTGCTGGCCTAAGAGCAGCTCATGGTGAAGGAGGTCCTTGCATTCCTGCTCATTTTGCCAATGAGTGCCTTGAACACATTTATTTTACTTCCAGGTCCTTGTTTGCTTCACTTAATCCTGCACTTCACTGAACCCTCTGAAGGCCACTAAGTGGGCCAACCATATAATAATCACAAATATACAAAGTGGAGTCTCCATTTAGCCATTAAATCCACTTAAAAGGCTGTCACAAGCAGAAGCAAAAACCTCACAATGCCATAGGCTGTTTTATGTTTTAATAACTTAATGCACACAGAGCTGACTGGTCAACAAATGCAAGTTAAAATTAAATTAATAAACAGAAAATAGCTTTCAACAGTAGGCATCTCTTTCAGTCAGCTGAGGGTTATAACTGTCCCATAAAATGTATATAAGGGTTACTGTTCAAAATACACTGCATGATTTTAAAAAAAATGTTGGCATTCACCAGAGCTCAAGTGTTTTTACAACTAGAATACTGAACAGCCAGCCTTCAGGAACCATTGTCTACTTACAGTGCTGCTTGAAAGTTTGTGAACCCTCTAGAATTTTCCCTATTTCTGCATAAATATGACCTAAAACGCAATCACATTTCTATGCAAGCCCTAAAACTACATAAACGGACAACAATTAGACAAAAACTTTACACTTTTATACACGTTTATTTATTGAGGGAAATCTAATGTTACATATTTGTGCATGGCAAAAGTATGTGAACCTCTAGGATTATCAATTCATTTGAAGGGGAAATTAAAGTCAGGTGTTTCAATCAATGGGATGACAATAAAGTGAGAGTCTGGGAGGCCCTGCCTTATTTAAAGAAGAGAAATCTGGGTCTTCACTATCAAAGTCTCAGCTTTTCAACACAGGTTTGTGGAAGTGTGTCATTGCTCAAACAAAGGAGATTTCTGAGAACCTTAGAAGAACTGCTGATACTCACCAAGCTGGAAAGGGATACAAAATAATTTCTAAATTATCTTTATAAATGTGTGTGTGCTCAGCTGAGAGGTTGTGTCCTACTGAGTAGAGGGCAGAGAGCAGAGAGCACAGAGTTGTCTATAGTGTTTGACAAATATTAGCAAAATAATTGATGACAAAACACATTAGGAATTGTATTGATTACACAGACAGGGGACATCCTCATTGGACGGACTACTTCGGAAAACACCGGTGGCCTATCCACCACACAAACCTTTATGGCCTTAATGAATGAATAAATTAATGAATTATCTTTATTTACATTGCGCTTTTTACAGCAGAGCCATCTCTAAGATGCATTGTAAACACATGTAAAACAGACAGTGTTGTTAAAGTAATAGGCCTGTGTCGTGAGGAAAATATAGGCTGTGCCTCAGTCTCACACTCAGGGTGATAGTGAAGATGAAAATGAGGATGAAGATGACTAGAAGTGGAACTGATTCAGATTCAGATTCACAATTTGAGTCAAGTGATTCACATGGTTTGTTTTTGAGTTTATTTTGGCATATTTTTATTTTATAAATAATTTAATTTAAAACCAATACATAGGCTAGATAACACATGGGAATAAAAACATGTTCCCCCTTAAAATAACCTATTTATTTTCTTGAGTGCATTTATGTTTCTAGCCAAACAATACATTAACCATCATTGTGGCATGTCTTGTTAAACCTTACAGTGAAGGTGTCAATAAATAAAAAAATAAATAAGATCTAATGATTCTTTATTACTAAAGTTCTGATCAGTCAGGAATAGGTGTGGTTTTAAATATTAATAGCTATTTAAAGACTGTGTGGGCTAAAACGCACAAGACACCTAATTCTCCTTTATGATAACTCACTACATGTTTAAAATTGGATAAAATAAAATACCCAATAATTAAGATCAGTGTATATGATGAAATTGTGGCATTAGAATGTTCCATAAGCCACCAAATTTGTTTTTTTAAAGCCAAATTTTTTCACCAAGGGGGCATGCCCCCATCAGACCACGCTTAGCTGGCTACTTTTTCCCCCTGGCAGGTTACTCCATATCCTTGTGGAAAGCCCTGACTCCCAGTGGTGCCTCCCGGTTTCCAAGCAAGAAGACCAGAGAACAATACAGATTTCGTTGGGTATATATATTTCTACAATCTGAGTGTCCAGATTTCTCCAGTGTGTGTTAGACCCAGTCCAATCCCTTTGGGAAAAGATCTCCCCGGAAATGGGTGTTCACTGCTGTATTCATTTTGGAGCCACAATGGTTGTATGCAACACAAGGAGCCATCAGGGAATAGAAACAGAAAGCATATTCCCTTCTGTCTGCTTACTTAAGCCACTATGCACTTATATAGTTAGAGCTGTAGTTGTCTTTGTCATTTTCAAATTAATTTCTTAAACACCCAATGTGCCAGACTAGAACAATTGTGACATAGGCGACTCCTGGTGGTCTAATCATAAAAAGTAGAAGAAAAAAAAACACGAGGTAACATGAGCCACTTTTTACATTTGATGATTTTACTGCAAAATGAAAGTGTATTTGTTTCAAATAATAGTTACTATATATACCTCAGGTTGTTGTGTGCCCATGGAAATTTAAAAAGGTTATGCAATTATTATGGTTTTAGAACAATGAGCCATCAAAAAAAGTTAGTCCTATGGCACAACTTACCCCATGGCAGGGGTAAAATGAGCATTAATGCCATCAATTTAACAAAGGCAAAAACTTGTACTTTTAAGTAAAACCATATGTTTGTGACCTGTTGTTAAACATGTTACCTTAACATTTTCAGTAAAGATTAAACTGTGATCTTTGTGTGTTAGTTACAGTAAGCATGGGTGTGTATACAGATGGGTGACAAATTAAAGGAAAAACTGGTCCAGGTCTGAATGCTTGACCCCTACAGTGAGGGGATCTGGTGGCTCTATTATGCTGTGGGGGGCATTTTGCTGGCATGGTTTGGGTCCACTTGTCCCCTTAGAGGGAAGGGTCACTCCTAATCAATACAAAGTTGTTCTAAGTCATCACCTTTATCCTATGATGAAACATTTCTATCCTGATGGGAGTGGTCTCTTCTATGATGACAATACCCCCATCCATAGGGCATGAGGGGTCACTGAATGGTTTAATGAGTATTAAATTATGTGAATCATATGTTATGGCCTTCACAGTCACCAGATCTCAACCCAGCTGAACACCTATGAGAGATTTTAGACCAACTTGTTAGACAGTGCTCTCCAATACCATCATCATAATACCAAACGAGGGAATATCTTTTTGAAGAATGATGTTCATCTCACCAGTAGAGTTCAGAGACTGTAGAATCAATGCCAAAGTGTATTGAAGCTGTTCTGGTGGCACACGGTAGTTGGCTTTTCCTTTAATTTGTCACCTGTCTGTATGTACAGCATGTTTGTGTGTGGTTTAAACTTAACATTAGTCAACAATTAGGTATTCATTCATCAACATTGTAGCACTTGTAACAGGGATCAAACATGAACAGTGTCTCTAGTCTCTAGAATATCAGAAAATAATTTTGGGGGGTGAATTGAACCATTGACTCAACTTGCCCCAACATCACTGGCACGTTTGACTCCACAATCTCCATTTTGACAAAACTGTTTCATACAGTGGCTCAGATCCACAGGTATGCTAAGTTTATGACCCTGTTCTGTAGCTTACACTGACTTAAATTAACATGTAATAATGTCCAAAACCTATCTATTTAATTAAGATACAAGATTGGTAACTTTAGTAACATGATGAATTCACTTGGCATGACAAAAATTTTTTTTTTGCTCTGTTTTGTTTACCACTCTCTCCATGTGCTTGAGTCCAACATGGATTGAGTAATGTGAACTATACTTTCTTAATATGTGGTCACATGATTACTTTTGTTTATGGTTACCTAGACAAAGGGGGTGGCTCATTTTACCCACTAGCTCTATTTACCCTGTTCTCCCCTACTGTGGCAGATAGGCATGCACACTGCTGACACACCTTGCCCTACAGATATGACCCCGGGACACAAGCAACTACCTCAATAATTTTCACAGCAATTGTCTCAACTGTGATACAAAACCATATCTTATGTCATCAGAATGATTTAGATCCTAATCAAGTAGAAATCTACACATATGGGGCTTTAAGTTGTGATTTTGTTTGACTACACCTACACCATACAATACATCAACACTGACAATGCCTGTTATCATATGGGGTTGTTTTAATTTATTTTGCTTTGTCTTTTCTTCCTCCATCTATTCATACATGCATTGTATCCAATCTAGATGAAATTCAGTTAACAACAGAAAATCAGTTAATATTATTAAGATGGACAGTATTTAATTTACTACACATATTTTACTCACTGCTGTCAGCTATTTTCTACTCTATGGCAATACTATGCAAATAAATCCGAGGCTAACATGGCACACCATTGAAATGAGATTTAAATTCTATTATCTCAGATTGCTGCAAATAATTAGTCTTATAAATGTTTGGTTTTTAATTCCTCCAACATCTCTTTTGTGATAATGGGATTTCACTTGTAGATGCTACAGCAGAAGTCCCCTCAGATTAATGCGCAGTCCGTGCTTCTTGCCTTATTGACATCAATGGATGACTTTCAGACCAAATGACATGGTCATTAAGTGGAAAAAGCTCTTTGTTGTCATAGTCTTCTTTCTGATTGTTGATGTCTTCAGTCTGATGGCAGCTTTATACTAACAAATTACTAGTTAATGTGGGAAGGACACATCACACCCCAACTGGGGTTTCAAATCAGACAAGACTACTTTTATTCTGTTTATCTTGTGGAAAAAGTTAACAATATTTAGGATGGGTTTAGGTTAGGTTTATGGTTTCAGATCATCTTTGTCCTATGATGACAATTACATGAAATACACTGACCCAAAATCATGTCACAATCAATCAAATCATATGAAGCGTTTTGCTCAAGCACATTGAAGTTCATTGCCATTTAATTTATATATGTACATATACGCATTAAAAATATGCACAGACTCACACAGTGACAAACATGGAGCCTCTCTGGAGTTCAGCAAGGGAAGTCCTCTTATAGTCACGTGTTCAATACAATCTCCAACCATGTCTGTCCACACCCTACTTCATGCAGTATGGGATCCATATATATACATCAGACACTAACAGTCTGCATACAACAACACTTATTCCTGCCCTCACTGTTACACTGCTGCCTGCTTCAGAATTGAAATCCCTCCACCTCCCCAGCCTCATTTTCATGTTCATGCTCATGGAACATTGTGTATCCCAGGCTCTGCTGAGGGGAGGGGGGAAATCACATGAGCAGGGCAAATTTTTGCATTTTTAAAGCCTTAATGTGAGTGTCTTGACAGATAGTGATAGTGTTTCTCCTATAGGCCTTGGCGCACAAAGAAATGGTTAGGAAGATAAGACAACTAAAAACAACAAATGTGCACACCCACAAAAATACAAGTGTTGTCTGTAACATTGTGTCCCCCCTGATATTTTTTGCAGCACCCACAGGCCAGACAGGCTGAATCCAGCCCTGCAGAGATGACTGGAGATGACATAGAGAGAGATGCAACAAAGGTCCCCATCTGCACTTGAACCACACTTGGATGTTGCAGTCTGTGTCTTAACTTCTAAGCTATGGGGCACCCTGCCAAATATGTCTCTGAGGAAATAATGCAGCCTGTGTTATGATGAGTGTTAAGCAGCTGGATTTATTTAGTGGAGGAGGCTTGTGTCAGTGTTGAGATGCAGACCAACCAGATAATTATTTCAGCAATGATAATGTGGCAAACCATAGTAACATGAGAGCGGGTCCAAAGAGACTGCAGATCAAACACTTAAGTGCCCACGCCAGGAGTGCATGGATGGCGTGTGGCCAAGTGGTCAGCGGCTACAGAGGTGTGTTGAAGAAACAAATAAAAGAGGAAAATTCAAGATGGAAGACAGGACGCAGCGGGACAAGAAAGTTGCAAGAGTTGAGAAAGCAGAAGAGGAGTAAGAGGATGTAGAAGAGAACGTGTCTACTCTGCTTCCCCCTCTGCATTGAGCACTGGGCTCTGGCAGGACTTTTGTTTGGTTGGTCGAGTAATTTATTCTTTAATAACTGAGGCCAATTTCACCACCTCAAGCAAATTCACAATTTTCCTCAGCTTGACTGTTGGGTGGTGGCGGGTGGGGGTGAGGGGTGTTTGTCCAACTATATATACTGTTTTTACATAGTTTTCCTCATTCATATGCTTAATTGGCTTTATGGATTCAGTCAGAGGTTATTTGAGCAGGCCAGCAACTTATTGATAAAATAGACTGTAACCCCAGTTTTATTTTCTGTGAGGGGTTGACACTGTCAGAGGGAGTGTTCTAGTTATTGCTCCAAATGCTTATTTTATTTAACATTTACATTCTTTTGTGTTTGTGTGTGAACAAGGTGTTAAATTTCATTATATTTCCTGTAACCCAGGTTAAATAATTTTTGCATATAAAATTAACCTGTTACAAGAAATCTGTTCAATCATAATAAAGAATATACTCGGAAGGTCAGAATTAAAAAGAATAGGAGATAAAGATATGTGATAGATGCACATTGAGAGAAAATAAACAGACAACTTAATCTGAAAAGATAAACATTTATTTTCCTTTAATAGTGTTTGATTTCAGTTGATTCCAAGCACTTTAAGAGGCTAGCTCAGTCAGCCAGTCAGGTATCAGTTTCATTTAGTGCACTGACAAAGCCTATGCCGCAGTTTCACTTCCTGTTTTGAGTTACAGCAAGGAAGAGGGTAGCCACCGTAATGAGTGCCAACCAATAACCTTGGATAAAAGCTTTAAAAAAAGGTGATTAAAATTAGCTAAATCAGCTCTGAGTCTTGTGTGAGTACGACCAGAGTCGTCGCTGGTATTTGAGAAATACCCACATAAGTGAGATATCTTTTGACTGCTAAAGCACTAGCCTCTAATGCTAATACAAATACAAGAGTGAATGCCATTCGCTTGTGCTAAAGGTGTTAGCTATGCTAAGTTGAAATGGAAATATAATTTTGTACAGTGAAATACATAAACTTAGCTGATGTATTCAGTATTAGCACATCTATTAAACACTGAATGCTCATTGGTATTGTTTTAAGCACATCTGTTACAAACTTAATTTTTATTTGTGTTGTTTTTAGCACCTTAACCTGTGCTTTTTAATCACACTAAGCTGCACCTTTGCTAATTGTTAAAATGTTTTGTGCAGGTGACTCTAGGCCACCATTGCATGGCACAGGGCACAAAAGCATGTGTTTTTTAGTGTTGATGTAGATGTTCTATGCCAATTGCTATGTGAAGGAGGGAGTATTTTGGTATTCTTTCTAATTGTTAGTGCAGAGGTTATTTTAGTAACCATGGTTCTATGAGAGCACAGATATTTGAGACTACTATGGTTGTTTATAATGGGATTTTAAAATCACTAATGTCTCATTAGTTCTAATGTTATTCTTTAGGTAATATAGAGAACAATGAGAGAATTTGACAAAATGTATTCCAGCTTTTACTTGGTGGTCCACTATTTCAGATTAGAAGCTTGAATGTGAGTTCTGACCTTGCCCACTATAGGTCAGGTTCTTGGACCTATCTGGAGTTTGAGCTTGGATACTGTTGGATGTTGATGGTGAGCTATAACCCAATGGAGTGGAACTAGAGACTCAATTGCATGCAGAAGATTGGAATCCTGGACTCAAGGACTTTGTCTCTACACACCAAACTAACACATTCTACAGTGTGGTAAGACGAAAATTTGCCACTTCCACAATGGTAGCCTTGATGATAGATTTGGGACATGAGGACTGAGTTCACATCAGTGACTAAAATGACTGAAAGAGAATAGGATCTGAGTGAATCCTGAACCTAGACACTTATTAGTCATTAGAATTTTGTTTTTGTTTTTTTGCTTTTCAATTGACTGGGTAATAAATATGTTTTTCATGTACATTTTTATTTTTCTACTTTTCTTCACTACTTTTCATAAAAAGGAAGAGTTGTTCTTTCAAAAAGAGATATTGTGTCTGAATGTTGATTCTGGTGTATTGTTTGGTCTATTTCTGGCTCTGTAGCCAATCTTAGTACCCTCTGATTTCCTAGCCATAGTAAATATCACAACTAGTATATCTCCTGCAGCCATTACTATATTTCATAACTTTTAGCAATGGAATGCAATATGACCAAAATCTCATATCCCAATGTAGGTAATTTCATATCCTGGTAACAATACTTATCCTGATATAACACATTTTAATTCAATGAATAGTCCTTTGCACAGATTAAATAAAATTACTTTTCTTGGCTTTTCCCCCACAATGTTTTCATTGCACTTACAGTAACATAACTGTAGTTGTCGTCAACTCATGTAGGCTACTTCACCTGGTTCACTGTCTCTTCATTTGTTTGGAGGGACTCAGCCCCGCCCGCGGTGAACCACAGAGAGCAGAGGAGAGTAGCGTGACCATAAATGACACCAAATGCAGCAGAGACTCTTACACTCAGCTGAAATTAAATGAGTGCACAAAAATTCGGTAAATAACATAAATTAAAGCTGCAAGCAGTGATGAATGGGCCCTCGCACACCTCACACACATTGGAGGGAGCAGCAGCTGTGGTATTGCTATTGGAGGTCTGTTGACAATGCAGCAATACATTTACCAGAGGGCAACTGACATGGATATACATTTTCATGAGTATTTGGACATTGCATGTAGGATATGATTATCACTTCCTGCAAAGTAAATGCAAAGTAGATTCAAAATGGCTGACTTCCTTTTGGACTTATGGTATGGCTTCAGAAGGCTGTATTTAAGTCTGGAGATGTTACATCTGCCTACCAAATTTCATACATCTACATCAGATTTTAAGGTGGGGGCTATGACTTTGAAACTTTCTAGGGGGCACCATCAAGCCATTTTGCCACACCCAAAACCAAGATTATATCAGATGTCAAGTTATGCCCACTCTGATGCATGTGCAAAGCTTTGTAAGTTTTCAAGCACCCCAGCACCTCAAAAATGCTAAAAGTAATTAGAGGGTACTATAGAGCCGAAATGCCTCACACAAGCCCAATATGATACTAACTGAAATATAATGAATAAAATAAATGAATAAAATAAAATGAAAATTGACACACAAAATCCAAAATGGCTGACTTCCTATTGGGCAAAAAAATTGGAAAAATTATGTCGAGAATGATGAGAGCAATGAGCCCACCAACTTTCATGATCATCAAAGAAACTTTGTTCCAAATGGCCCTGCATTTGGGGGCACTATAGAGCCTGCTGGCCATGCCCAAGCCCAATCACTACATAAATTTGCAATTTTTGCCAGTTCTGACATGTGTGCCAATTTTTGAACACCCTAAGCCCCTCAAATTTGCAATGGCATACTAGAGTAACAACAACAACAATAATAATAATAATAATAATAATAATAATAATAATAATAATAATTAAAGCTGCAAGCAGCGATGATTGGGCCCTTGCGCCTTCACACACATCAGACAGCACCGTAGTTGAAGGGCTGTTATTTCAGGCATGCAGTTGTGTTCAGGACCGGGCTTTTGTTGGACATTGCACAAAGGAGTTAAATATTACTGCTTGTGTCCACTATGTGGCACTAGAGAACACGCAGCAAATATACATCATGTTTCTGCATATCAACTGTAGACCATATCTTGAAAATTTCATGTGACTCAGATGTTGATTGTCATATGGCTGATTTCCTGTTGTCAGTGGGTGGTGCTATGACTATAACTAATATTGATCATCACAAACATCTTTAGATGATACTGACTGGCTTAAATCTCTAGGAGGAGTTTGTTAAAATATAAAACCTGGAAATGGCAAAAAGTGTGCAAAAATCGCAAAGTAAATTCAAAATGGTGGACTTCCTGTAGGACTAGGGTATGGCTCCAAGAGGCTATTTGTGTGTATGGACATGATACATGTGCCTACCAAATTTTGCTCCTCTAGGTTAAATTTAATGGTGGTAGTGAAAGTATGTGGCATATAACTTCCTGTTGCCAGTAGGTAATGCTATTACTATGATTCAATATTGTCCTGTATATGTCTTCAGACTGGGACTCTTATCAAACATGTAAAATTTAGGAAAGATCTGACCATATGTAGTCAAGCTACAACAGTTTATTTTGCAATGGCAAAACATCGAAATTCGTTGCATTGCCACGGCAACAATCTTCACAACATAGCATCATCAAGGTGTTAAGGCTTTTCTGACCAAATTTGAAGTGGATGTGTTCAACTGGCTAGGCAGAGGTCGTAAGAGTACAGTGCCTGTAACTTACTAGCAGCAGGAGTTGCTAGTGGCGCTATGCCTATGACTCAATACATATAGATGTGTTCAGGCTGGGACCCTCATCAAGCATGAGAAGTTTTGGGCAGATTGAACGATGTACGTTAAAGTTACAACAACTTCCTGTTTCATGGCGAAACACTTAAGTTTGCCATGTCACCACGACAAGGGTTTTCAGTGAAAACTCAAAATTTTGATAATTTTTCATCAGAAAGGTTTTTAGATGACACTGAACAAATTTGAAGTCGGTGGGGTTAAAGCTCTAGGAGGAGTTTGTTAAAATACAACCCTTGGATTCAGGGTGCAGCTCCAAGAGGCTTTTTCGTGTGTCTGGACATGTTACATGTGCCTACCAAATTTTGTTCCTCTGCATGAAATTTAAAGATAAGGGCTTTTATTTTGAAATTTTCTAGGGGGCACTATCAAGCCATTTTGCCACATCCATGCCCAAGACCCATAAAATATGGCTTGTTGTAGCAGCCCTGAAGGACTGTCACGGACTGTTGTTAAGCCAATGAGAGAATGGATTTGGATTGGGCGGCGCAGCAGTGACAGGACGCACCAGGGAGCAGCTGGAGAGAGAACCAACTGGAACAACCAGGGGAATTAGCTTGTTTGTCATTGTTGCTAATGATATCAGACTGGTTAACCAGCAGCCACAAAGTTCTGACTTACAAAAAAGATGACCAACAGCCACAAATGGACGTTATGACATGTGTACTTCATCTCTATGATAGAAAGAAGACATCAGATAACATGAGTCAGATACACCTTCTCTCTGTCTTTTTGGTCGCTAATTTCATCTCTAATGGTTAAATGTCTCTATGGCTGTTGTGAATTTATCTCCTTAACAAGAATGCAGCAGAGATCATATAATGTGCTGTGGGTAGTTTCCTTGTTGAAGTTACAGTGGATTGATCCAGATCCATTGATCCAGTTTTTAATTGAGTGGTTGTTCAGTCACCTGTTGATGTTGTGTGATTAGTGAATGAGTGTGCAGGAGGTCTGGCTGCTTACTGGTGATATTTTCTTCAGTTCGTTTTTAAGCTGAACTGTATATTGAGTAATAAGCTTAAAGCAAATAGAATAACAAGTGTTAACATGTCAGCTTTGTAGACTGTGTTTTGTATGTCGTGCATATAGATAAGAGCATGTAAGTCATGTATTTGATACATGCATTAATACTTTCTGATGTGAACCTACACTTTTACATCTGTGGGTGTTTTTAGTGTTTGGTCTTTCTAGTGTTCAGCACTGATCTGTACCTTTATCAGATTATAAGCGTCATGGTACATGGTCCCATTCTTCAACCAGCATTTGTTGGTTTGTGGGGTTTATCAGAGACTACCTCCAGAATTTGGGAGTGGAGAGGATGGAATGGCCTGCCAGCAGTCCTGACCTCAACCCCATTGAACACTTGTGGGATCAGCTTGGGTGTGTTGTTCGTGTGACCAACACAACCATGTTGGCTGACTTGCGACAAATGCTGGTTGAAGAATGGGATGCCATCCCACAGCAGTGTGTGACCAGGCTGGTGACCAGCATGAGGAGGAGGTGCCAGGCGTATGTGTATGGTTCTTCCACACGTTACTGAGGCTCCTGTATGTTAAATGAATAAATTGTTAAATTGCCAATATGTCTTGTTTCTTCAAACTTCAATCATCCAATCCACCAACCCCTCCGATTTCATCGGGTGGGGGACAATAATACAGTATAATGCGGTTTGTTGTAAGATTCCATGTTAGTTTTCCTCCTGTCCTCCCCAATTTTTTGAGTCACCAGCCGCCACTGATGTGTATATATATATTATATGTTCAGAGTGATGAGAACAATGATCCCACTGAATTTCATGAACAACCAAGCAACTTTATCCCAACATCTTCCTGTGTTTGGGGGTGCTATGGGTCTGAGGCCAATCACTATAGAACTGTGCAATTTTCACCAGTCCTGACATGTGTGCAAATTTTCGTGAGTTTTTGAGCTTCCCAAGCCCCTCAAAAATGCAATGGCATAGGGTGATAATGATCATCTTTACAAAAACAACAGGTTCCTCGCACTTTCAGGCACTTTCATGCTCAGGCCCCAATCCTTCACTTACAATAGGGCATTCGCACAACTCAGTGTTCAGGTCCTGAATACTTTTGCAAATTGTCAACTGTGGGGCCTGAGAAAACAGCAAACAAGGCTCTTTTTTTATATGGTCTAATAAAGGTGTGTCTATAAATGCAGGCTCACAGCTGTCCTTAGTGGTAAACTAAAAAGGGGAGACACACAGTCAATGAAATAATTAATAATGTTAAAGCTGCAGTGTGGGACTTTTGTCTTCCCCATCTGGCAGTGAGTGTAATTACAAAAACGCTGTTGACATGCTTATCATAGGCTTGTCATAGGCTCCAACGTAACTGACTCAGCTGCTACTGTTGCCGCTGTAAAACAGTGGATAAATTGTTTTGAACGCTACACAACCCCCACGAAATGACTAATTTCACTATCAGAATTTGATCTATTCTGTCTGATAACATTTGGAAAGTCTAGAGGAACCACACGATTAAATTATTTTTATTCTTTCAAGTTAGCGGAGAGCTAACCGGAAGTTAGGCAGCTCAGCCATTGTGGACACCTCCGCTCCACTAGGTGCTCCTGTGTTTTTTGGTTTCTCTTGCTGGTTTTTCTTTGTTTTGCAGGATCCAGGGCAGGGCAGAGGGTCGTCATCTGTTTCATGAGCCACACCTGGGCCCGGTGTGATTTCTGTGTAAAGCATGGCTTTTCCATGGAGCTTCCCTCTCTTCTCCTCCTCCCCCACCACGGTGTGGCTGTTTGGTTTTTGTTTACTGACTCACATACACACACATCCATACATGCATACATCAGTGATTACTGACTTCCATGTTTTTTCCATTTTCCATTTATTATTTGTAAATAAATATACTTGTCCACGCTGGTAAGCTGATCTGGTCTCCCATATTTGTCGCAGCCTATGAGCCGGGCTGTGAAATATGGAGGCTCATTTCAACTTTGTTGACCCGGGGTTGGCGTGATGATCAGCTGTACTGTAGTAAGCTGTGCGCCTCGTTTTATGAATGATTTGCGCAGTTGGGAGACATTGATGAGTGTGGTAAGTTGTTTATTGTTTTGGATTAATGTAAGCTGCTGTAATGGGTAACGAGTCATTGATTTGGCTGAGGTTTGTGCTTGTGTTGGCTGGCTGTTATGCTGGTGATTTTTGTGGCTCTGAGTTGTATCAGTTCTGTGCGTGGCCATAGTAAATTGCTGTTGTTCTGTCCCTGGTTCCTTTGGAATTCGTGTGGGGGATTGTTAGTGTGGTGGGAACGTGGCTGGAGCAGTTGTCTTGGGGCACATCCGAAGCTGCAGGTGGGTCACCGTTGCTTTACTGGGCTGTTGGGCTAAAGTGCGTAAATTCTCACCACAAGTAGCACCTGAATACTAGGGGGAGCTTAGGTAGACTCTGGTTAGGCAGTTAGTGGGACGGGCAATGCCAGGGGCGTGGGAAATCCACTCAATTTTGTCATGTTAACCTTTTGAAACCTTACTATGCTCGTGTATTGCAGGTGGCCTTTAGTGGTGAGGAGCAGAAGGAGCCTGTTCAGCTGGTTTCAGTGGCTGCAGCGATGGCAAGTTCTGTTATTTTCTCCTCTCTACAGGAGAATGATGGGGTTACACTGCCTGACGAGAGCTTGCTGCATGGCTGGTTGAAAAACTCTGAAACACTGCAGAATCTGGAGTCTCTGTTTGGGCATCTGTCCGAGGGGAGGTGTGCTGAGCTATCTGCTCTTATTAACAGTTACCCGTGTTTCTTTAATGATACACCAGGCCGTACGCACTTGGTAGAGCATGACATTGATGTAGGCAAGGCGCAGCCGATCTGCCAGCGTTTTTACCAGGTATCAGAAGGAAAATGGAAGGTGATGGATGCAGAGATAAAATAGCCTATATGCTTGAGAATGGTATTGCAGAAGCCTCATCTTCTAGCTGTGCATCACCTTGCTTACTGGTTGATAAGTCTGATAAGAGCCCTAGATTTTGTACAGCGACTGCAAGGTAAATTGGGTCACTAAACCAGACACATATCCACTGCCATGCATTGAGGACTGTGTTGATCAGGTCGGCTCAGCTCAGTATGTCAGTAAATTTGATTTACTGAAGGGATTTGATGACTTTTGTCAGTGAGCTTTTGAAAATGTTAAATCTGTCCTTTGCTCACCCCCTGTTCTTGCAGCTCCATGCATGGATCGTCCCTTTAAGCTGCATGTGGATGCAAGTGATGTGTGAGTAGATGCTGTTCTGTTTCAGTGTGATGACAGTGGTGTTGAATGTCCCCTGAGTTTCTTCTCAAAAAAGTTTTACTCTTTTCAGTCAAATTATTCACCTTCCTGGTGAGAATCTCGTCTTTATGGGGGGGGCCCAGGTGTGGCTTCATGAGCCACACCTGAGCCACATCTGTGTATCTGACATGACAACAAAGGGAACAAGACTCATTTTTCAAGGCTGGTTATGCACATCAGTGTCAGCATGAGCAGGGTGGTCGGACACTGAAACTGGACTGATGCTAGCAGACATCTGCTCTGCAAATGTGGGCTTGAGCAGGATACTACCAGCTCCTGCAGTGTGGGTCTGCAGCTACCTTTGACCTCAGTGGTCAAAAGCTCTTGGATCACCTAGTTGCTTGGCTCTGTTTGTTCGTGCCAATCCTTCCTGCTTTTGTGTTCACTCAGTTAGTGACTCCTATAAAGAGGATTGCTGGGAGCCAGTCACCTACTTGGTAGTGTGGGCAACACAATGGAAACTCTCCTTAGGACAACCAGACAGTGATATAGGTTCTTCAGGGGTCTGTTTAAGTGCATCTTGACAGTTGTGAGTGTGCAAATATCCATGGTGTCTCTTCATGTTGACTTGTCCCTACATTTTGTGTTGTGGACTAATCTTCACTTCTAGAAGACCTCACAGGCAAATTACAAACTGTACAAACCACCTTCCATCTGTCAGAATGTCATAACATAACATCAATAACATCCCAGAGACTGATTTAGAGTCCGTCATTGTTTACATGGGGGGCGGCTGTGGCTCAGGAGGTAGAGCGGGTCGTCCACTAATTGGAAGATTGGCGGTTCGATTCCCGGCTCCTCTAGTCCACATGCCGATGTGTCCTTGGGCAAGACACTTAACCCCAAATTGCCCCTGATGGCTGTGCCATCAGTGTATGAATGTGTGTGAATGGTTAGCTTCCTCTGATGGGTAGGTTGGGACCTTGCATGGTAGCCCCTGTACCCATTCAGCGTATGAATGTGTGTGAATGGGTGAATGTGATTCGTAGTGTAAAAAGCGCTTTGAGTGGTTGGAAGACTAGAAAGGCGCTATACAAGTACAGTCCATTTACCATTTTACCATTTAACATTACTGTTGGGCAGCAAATTTAAATGTAAAAATATTTAATGTAAAAGTAAATTTGAGAAAATGATCCATGGGCATGAGTATCCTAGCTGTTCACAACAAAAGGTACTGGCATATAGCAGCTCTGCTGAGTGAATATTCCACTGACTCACTGACCCCAAACTTGAAATGCAGGATGTTCCATAAGCTGCAGATCTGGCATTTCAAAGATAATACTAGGAATCTAAAAGCCTTTTTTAATTATTAAATTAGAAAAGTTCATTTCATTTAGGCTAACCTGGCAGCAGCATTTAAAATTTAAAACTGATAAAAATCTCAAATCTTCAGTGCTTTAGCGGCTAATCTTCACCGAACACCCATTGACAAGGGGTGGTAAAATTATCTAATACTGGTGGTAGTGTTGTTTCAGCTTAATCACACGGCACTTACACTGTCAGCAGAGAAGGTTGGTCTCATGCCTTACCTTCGAGTATATGGCTCCACTCAGGACTACACCGTTGCGGATCCAGATGATAGATGCAGCAGGTTTGGCATTGTCTGCATGGCATGTGAGATTGAGGTGGTCACCGGCTCGTAAACCCACCACCGGGGCCCCCACTATCACTGGGTCATCAGGAGGAACTGTGAAGGGACAGTGTGATGTTTAGGTAGACCTACGCATGTAATGATATTGTTCGGATAAAACACAACGTAGATGTTGTAAAACTGTACATCCATATACCAACAAGTGTACACTAGATGTGCACAAGATGCAAATAAATAAATAAATAAAACAAAAAAAAACTGATTTATTCACATTTCTTATGACTTCATACTAAAATTAGATCGGCATCAGTGTTGGCCAGATTCACAGTAAAGAAAAATGTAACCAGAAAGGACTAAAACACTTATACACATTTTCTAAAATATTGATAAAAATGTTTCAATTTTTAATCTGGATCCTGATCTGCATCAAAATACACAGTGATAGACAATCAAGCTGACTGGTTGATGGGGGCCATGATTTTTGGAGAGAACCCAAATCCAGTCTGAAAACATTGTCATTTATAAAGTATGTAAGAAGATGCGTGTTAGTAACTTGCTCTCTCTCATCCAAATATTTTATATACTGTAAATCTGTAGGGTGAGTGATGAAAAATGTGTTTTTCAAAAACAAATTTAAATGGTGGACAACCTGCTTTGGCAGACATGTCTTAACAGCACAAGTTAGTAAAAACCAATGAATCCAGAAAAGAAAGTTTTGCTTTAACTCTCAACCCAACCGGTCAAAGCAGATGGCCGCCCACCAAGAGCCGGGGTCTGCTTGAGGTTTCTACCCGTTAAAGGGGAGTTTTTCCTTACCGCTGTCGCCAAGTGCTTGCTCATGGGGGAACTGTTGGGTCTCTGTAAATTAAAGAGTACGGTCTTGACCTGCTCTATGTGAAAAGTGCCTTGAGATGACTTCTGTTGTGATATGGCGCTATATAAATAAAGATTGATTGATTGATTGATTTAACACATTTAGATGTTATGAACCAAAATATAAAGAATGCAAAGGAAGTACATAAATTAAGTTAAAACTTTTGCATATCCCTTGAGGTGTGGATTTGAAGGTTTAAGGTTTCCATAACGAGGCCCTAAAGCTCTGTTTCTTAGTGTAATCTAATAAGTGCTGTAGCTAATGATCTTTTACAGCAGAGTTTTGTTTTAAGAACAGAATAACTATCTTCTCATTTATCAACTGTGCCATGTGCTCTGGTAACAGATGTATGAACGTATGAAATATACTGTGTGTTTTTCTGCTAAGTGCCAAAACAAATTTTCTGTAATCCTTCAGGCAGAATCAAATTATTCAGGTTGTGCTCGATATCTAAACAGTCTGACTCCATGATAATGCACTTTCTATCTATAGTGACAGCTCATTTTAAAATACAAGCTCTGATACTACCCCATTTATGTCTGCTCTTAATGTAGTGAAAGAACTGTAACTGACATCTGTATTTGGAGCTTATGTCAACATATTTCTCAAATATAAATTATCACTGGGATACTGCAATGCAATAAGTTGTTTCACTTTTATACTAACCTTATTACAAGCATTTAACTATTTAAATCACATTTGGGATTATAAATGTTCTTTTTTTACTATGGAAGAAATTTTGCTCAGTAAAAACAGTATAAACCAAGGCTCAGATCAATTTACCTTCAATACAGTAAAACCTCAGAAAAAGAAGTAAAAGAGGAAGCAAAAGTAAATTGAATCTTAGGATAAACAGTACAAACACCATTAATAAACTGGAGTTACATTCTGAATTGAGTAAATTGAAAGTGAATTGATTGTGCTGTGAACCAGCCAACATGATACACAACATGATATCTAATAATAATAATAATAATAATAATAATAATAATAATAATAATAATAGATAAATACATTTAATTTGTACCACACTTTTCATTCATAGAGAAACTCAAGGTGCTACAGTATTAATAATATAACTATGTATGCACTCTTAACTTCAAACAACAAAATCTGTGAATACTCTGCAGATAAAGACCACACATGAATAACTAGTCAAAGGCACAAGCCAAGTAGAAGTTCAACTTTGTCATCTTCCTTTTTTTCATAGCAAAGAGGTCAGGCAACAAGTTGAACAAAAACCTACATCAAAAGACTGAAATGAACTCAAAGTGAGAAACGAGCCAAAAAGCAGGATAAAGCTGTGACACAGCGACGAGGCTGCTCAAAGACCCTGATTATGTTCTTGTATAAAACTGGATCTGATCAGCCTGGATTTTATTCAAACTTGAGTTTGAATTATTGATTGAGCACTCAGCTCATTAGATAGCAGATCTGGGGCAAGCCTAAATCAAAGGCAACATGCAGATGGCACATCCTGAGTGCTTAGAAGAAAGAGGGAGAGTACCAGCTCCAGCTCTTCCTTTAAACTCCTTAAACATTACAGCTAACTGGAGACAATTCTGCTGCTGTATCTACCTTAGACATCCAGCTTACAATTTATTTGGTACTGTGTGTTTTTTGTCTAACATTCAAGGTACCAAAGGCTCCAAACTCATTTACCCATGACACATTAATTTCACTATGAAAAGATTGCATAAAAGAGTGTTGAGGTTGCTTTTAAATGAACCAAGTGTCAGTGCAGGTCTCAGATCATCAGATGAGCTGTTCTGTATTTGTAGTGCAATACTGAATGCATTATCACAAGATATAAAGCAAGCTGTCGGGACATCAAGCTGTTGGGTATCTTGTGACCTGAGAGGTCTGCTGGGTTTGGTAAATTGAGAGCATATCTGATATATACTGTGAAGCCAGGCTTTATAAAGCCTGTTGTATATTGTGAGTCACTGAGCTGCATGTGTCACTCTCATCTCAATTAAAAATTAGGTTGTGCAACAATATTTCTTTTTATTTGATATGTAATAGTTTTCTATTCACTTTCATATTACATGGTTCACATGGTTCAAAGGCTAGTTCTGCTGCTGATTGTTTGGTTACTGTAACTATTATTGGATTTTCCCCCTAACTTTACATGAAATAATAAGCAAAAATCACTCCACATCTGTTTGTGTTCACCAGTGACACTGGAGTTATACATAAAAATCTAATAAAATTTAACACCACCACTGTAATAGTACAACAAAATAGGATTATTAAATGTGGACTCTTAAACATTAGATCTCTGTCATCTAAAACTGTATTAATGAACAATCTAATCTTAGATTATCATATTGATTTATTTTGTCTTACTGAAACCTGGCTGTGTCATGAAGAATATGTCAGCCTAAATGAATCCACTCTCTCCAGTCATATTAATACTCACATTCCTCGAGACATTGGTCAAGGAGGTGGAGTTGCAGCCATTTTCAACTCAAGCCTAATAATCAACCCTAGAGCTAAACTTAATTATAACTCATTTGAAAGCCTTGTTCTTAGTCTTTCACACCAAACCTGGAAAACTTTACAGCCAATTCTATTTGTTATAGTGTACCATCCTCCTGGCCCGTACCGTAGTTTTTATCTGAATTCTCAGAGTTTTTATCAAACTTAGTCCAAATTTCATGCTCCCCTTCTCCAAGAAGCCAGCCCTCCTGGTTATTGTTTTTTAAACCAGCCCAGACTTATGGGCAGGGGTGGTCAAGTTGCTCTTTTATATAAAAAAATAGTTACAAAGGCTCCAGTATTTATTTGGGGCTGTTTAGCTCCTTTGCAGCCATTCTTTTTCTGATAAAAGGAAGTTCTTCTTTTCTATGCTTAATAATATATAGACCACCTAGATATAATCCCAGCTTTATAAATGCTGAATTGCTGTCCTCAATTCTGCCTATATTTGATAAGTACCTGGTCCTTGGAGACTTTAATATCCATGTCTGCTGCCCTGATGACTCCCTGGGCCTGGAGCTCTTAGTTTTCTAACCGAGCATGTGCTCTAACTGGTCATACTCATTCAAAAGGTCACACTCTAGATTTAGTCCCATCACATGGTATAACAATTCCTGACGTTGAATGTGTGGATGCATGTAACTCTGACCACCAATGCCTTATGTTCAACATGGTGTTGACTTGTGCTATCTGTATCCCATTCCCTAGATCTAAAATTTTAACTGCTCTGCTACTAAATTAATTTCTGCCTTCAATATGCCCACTAGTTTCTCTTGCTCGCCTTGTTCTGCAAGCGAGCTGTTAAAAAATTTCAATAATTTGTGTTCTTCCATCTTAGATAAAAATATCGCTCCTATCAAGACCAGAAAATCTAGGTGCCACCTCTGAGAAATGCAACAAATTTCTGTCCTTCTTTACACAAAAGGTCTCAAGTATTAGAATTTGCATTTCTCCCCCTGATTCTCCAATTACGGTTGAGAAGCCCTGTGTTTTCCTCTGCTAATTCAACCCAATTTCTCCATCCTCTCTAACTGACATGATAATGAAAATAAAACCCTCAGCTTGTCCTTTAGATATTCTTCCTGTAAAATTTCTAAAGGACGTTTTTAATATTGTTTCACCCTCTGTTCTTCAAATTCTTCAAATCTCTGTTGCCAGGTTCTGTCCCTGAATTTTTTAAAATGGCTCTTGTGCAACCACTTTTAAAAAAGTCGTCTCTTGATCTTTCTGATCTTAACAATTTTAGGTATTAGGTAGTATTTCTAAGCTCCCATTTTTAGCTAAGGTTTTAGAAAAGTTGTAGCAGATCAACTGCTTGCTTTTATTCATGAAAATATTTTTTTGAGAAATTGCAATCTGAATTTTAGAAAAGACCATAGTACTGAAACCGCTCTTCTCAAAGTTATTAATGACTTATTGCTGTCAGCTGATGCTGACCTTAAATCCATTCTTGTTCTGTTCAGTTCTTTTCAATTCGTCTACTGCATAGCCATTTAACGAAAACCCTCCCATGTGCTGCTCTAAAAAAAAAATCTTTTATTTTCCAGACGGTAATGCATTTTACATGTCTGCCTTGTAAAAAGAATTTTTGGTTGAAATAAACCATTACCAAATCTCAGTATTATTTATAAAATATTTTTTCTCTCTTCTTTGGAAAAAATCCATTTTTGAAAGTCTGGTTAAAATGCTTCAATAGTGACAGGAGGAGAAGAAAGAGCAGTGTGTGTGAAGTGGTGGGGGGGGGCAGTGGGGGAGAGCGAGGGGGAGTGGGGGACAGAGGAGGACGGGTGCCTGCTGTCCTCCACAGGGCGGGCTCTCTTACATCAATTTAATGTACTTCATTTTTTTCATGCTAATCTATGATTGGCCAAGACATGTAAAATGACGCTCCAAGGGAGGATGTCCTCCCTAACCAATCAACAACCAGAATGCAGTATTGACATTGCGTTGGTCTGATGATAGTTTCCAGATTTCATCTTCAATTCTCTCCACTGTAAGGCAGAGTAGCAGCAGTAGATAACGAGCAGTAGATAGTTCCTTGTGTTAGCCAACGCAACAGTTAGCATGTTGTAGCAGCCTGAAGGACTCTTTATACATCCATGGAAGGACTGTTAGCCACCGGGGAGGCTGGAGAGAGAAGCAACCGGAGAAACAACCAGGAGAGTTAGCTTGTTTGTCATTGTTGCTAATTATATCAGACTGGTTAAGCAGCAGCCACAAAGTTCTGTTAACTAACATACAAGATGACCAACAGCTACAAATGGATGCTATGTCATGAATACTTCATCTCCATGATAGAAAGAAGAAGACATCAGATAACATGAGTCAGATACAGCTTCTCTCTCTCGGTCTCTTTGGTCGCTAATTTCATCTCTGATGGTTAAATATTTCTCTGTGGCTGTGAATTTATCTCCTTAATGCAGCAGAGATCATATAATGTGCTGTGGGTAGTTTGCTTGTTGAAGTTACAGTGAGCTGTCTGGACTCACTCATTCATTTGGAATTGATCCAGTTTTTAATTGAGTGGTTGTTCAGTCAGCTATTGATGTTGTGTGATTTGTGAATGAGTGTGCAGGAGGTCTGGCTGCTGGCTTGTGAGAATTTCTTCAGTTCATTTTTAAGCTGAGTCTATATTGAGTAATGAACTTAAAGTAGCCTAACTAGAATAATAAGTGTTAACATGTCAACTTTGTACACTATATTTTGTATGTCGTGCATATAGATAAGAGCGTCAGTCATGTATTTGATACATTTATTAATACTTTCTGATGTGAACCTACACTTTTGGATCTGAATGTTTTTAGTATTCAGTCTTTCTAGTATTCAGCATTGATCTGTACCTGTATCAGATTATAAGCTTTGTGGTACTTTATATATTTCCGTATACTAAGAAAATACATAGGAAATATGTGTAAATCATGTGATATGTTGTCTGTTTCTGATGAGAACATAAATCTGTTGTAACAATAGAACAGTACAATAAATTTGAATTTCGCTTTGTTGGTAAAATGACACATTCTGAACCACTCCATGGTTAAAATACACACAACAGCACATCACATACACCCACAATGTCAGTTAAAAATGAATAATGTAAACTAGGCTCAGTGATCACACAGCTGATTCGTCTTTAGTTGATTTTTTAATTTGGCATTCCACTGAGTTGTGGCTTTCACAGAGAAAGCTGACTGCCCAAATGCAGTGTGACGAAATGGTATGGTACAATCTTGAATAGAGGATATTCTGGAGGATCTAATAGAACTTACTGAGTGCATGTACACAAAGTCACATAGTGCAGGAGGGGCCAAACCATTTAAAATTTTATAAACTAGGCACAAATTTGAGAATAATCTAAAATTGTCAAAGCTCAGTAAATTGTATTTCTCCAGTACCCTACAGTGATGGAAATGCATTTGCTTTTTGTCCAGAGTTTTTAGAGTTTGTTTGTATAAGGACTCAAGAGGTTTTATGGCTGTTTCTCCAGCCTGCCCCCAACATGTGAAGCAATAAGGCATATGGGAAAGAATCATAGCATGCATAAATATCTTGGCTGCGTCCAAAGAGAGACAGCTTCTAATATGTCTAAAATCTGCTAAGTTGCACTTTATGGTTTTAACTGTTTTTTAACATGTTTCTTAAAGTTCAAATTTGGACCCAGTGTCACACCAAGATATTCAAAATATGTCAATTTTTTCACCTTTGATGAGAATATCAGCATTAGGAGTGTTTCTAAACCCCTCTCTGATTTCATCAGGTAGAGACAATGATATAATATGATGCAGTTTGTTGTAAGATTCCATATTGGTTTTCCTCCTGTCCTCCCCAGCTTTTTGAGTCACCTATCACCACTGATAGGTATATAGAAGCAGAAGCCTTATCAACAGACAAAGCACTGACAAAACTGAAAATCAAACATCACCAATACAAAATCCTAAAGAAACCAACTGATGAGAGCAAGTGTGCAGAAACAGAAAACAAGAAGATGAGGACCAAATAATGTGAATAGTTGGCCGTGCACACTGCCCACATATATTTTTATAAACAGGACTACAGGTATTTTCGTATGATTGTTACTCTGTTCTAAATGTATGGACACTGGCACTAAAGAGGGCCTTTTGCATTTTTCGCGAGTTACCTACATGTTTGGAAGAGGAGGGGGAGGAGTATTCAGTTGGAAGCAACGAGGGATATGGCTTCACGAGGATTCCCAATTACTGTAGGTAAGTCCTCCTCCACTCCGGATCAAGAAGAGATTGGGCTCCTGTCTGCTTTGCAGGAAGTGGGGAAACAGTGTGACTGGGGTTGAGATCAGGAGCCTGGTGGATGGCTGCACACAATCCAAGACAAACCTCCACTGTCGATATTAAGAAAAATGTAGGGAATTGAGAAACCATTCCCCTACGACAGGAGTCTGATGGTCTACAGTTGTGTCGCAAATGCAGATAAGTTATATTTGATACCAGAGTGCTACAACTCATCCTGGTTATTTGTCCAGAAGACTGCTATGCAGCTTTATGTAGAGCTACAGTTTGACTTTCTAATTAAGTAAGGGAGTCAGGACTTGTTAATTGGTGAGTTGCCCATGATTTGTTCTATTTTTTTTAATATAATCTCAGTATATTATTCACAAATATACTTGGACTTTGACTAACATGCGGTCACATCTTAGGGCCCCACCCATGTTGCAATGTGGGACTTTCCCTTATGAGGGCTTTGATTTTACAAAGTCCCACAAGACTCTTTAGAAACAAGCCTCGATATCGGAAACAACTGTTCTTAACTGTTTTGGTAGTGTTTTGTTAAAAACTGTTTCAACTTGGTTCTTGTTTAATGTGTGTTTCTTGGGAGAGATATTTTAGTGTACAAATTTAATGCCAGCAGAGACATTGGGAGAGGTTTTATTTGTGGTAATCAATGTAGGAGACTATGAATAAGCAAGTCTTTTAAGTTATTTCATTTAACATGAATGGGATATTAAACCCAGCTAAGAGAAAATGAATGCTGTCAAAAATGAAAAGGGAAAATGCACAGGTTGTGCTCCTGCAAAAGGCTGACCTCATTCCATCAGAACATGAAAAACTAAAGAGAATGGAATTTTCAAAAGTGTATTATTCGTCTTATAAATCAGGCCATAGTAGAGGCATAGCAGTTTTAATTTCACAAAAATTATCATTTGAACAACTGTCCGAGGTTTCAGACAAGCAAGGGAGATATATAATAGTTCCAGGAAAATTAGATGACACTGTCATAACACTGTGTAGCACCTATGCCTATTAGGTGAAAATTAGAAACAAAATAAATATATTGTATTCAAAGGAAATCGAAAAAAAGATGATATTTACAAAACAGAAATACTATGAGTCAGGCTCAAAATCAACTAAACTTTTGGCAAGGAAGCTACAAAAACAACAAGCGGATAACAAATTATACAAAATATGGAACCCGGACTCTAAAACTATACAAAATAAAGACGAATTACAAACCACGTTTAAAAAGTACTGCAAGTCCTTGTACACCTAAGTAAGCTTAGAGGATGAGCAACAAGAAAGTTCCTTGATTCTCTAAAGTTACCTAAGGAACAAAATCAAACTAACAGCTGCAGTAACTGAGACAAAGTTAAACAGCACCATCTCCAGGCTTAAAGCGAATCAGTCACCTGGCCTGGATGGCTTTCCATCAGAGTGATATAAGGCTTTTTGACTTCATTAATACCAAGCCTTCTTCGGCTTGTAATACATCTAATGGATGCTAAAATGCCTCAATCATGGAGCAAAGCAGTGATCTCAGTTATCCCAAAGGAGGGAATGTGGATCATATAGACCAATTTCAGTGTTGAATGCTAATTATAAATTATACACAGCCTAAAGGCTGGAACAGATCCTCCCCCAGCTTATACATAATGGCCAGACTGGTTTATTTCACAAAGACAAACTCACAATAACATTATATTGCACATATTAAACCATATCCAACAGAACAAACTTGAAGCCCTCTTAGTTAGTTTAGATGCTGAGAAGGCTTTTGATTCTGAGAATTGGCCTTTCTTATATAAAGTTCTTCAAAGATTAGGCATACATAAAAACTTTATTAATGGCATCCATAGCCCATATAATAAAACATCAGTCCGGATAAAAATAAAAGGGTACCTTTCAGACAGCATTATATTAGAGCATGGATCAAGACAGGAGTGTCCAATTTCACCGTTACTCTTTGCACTTCATATAGCCTCTCACACAGTGGATAAGGCAGACTGAAAGCATAAAAGGCATCTGCATAAATGGAGAAGACCACAAACTCGCATTATACGCCGATGACATTCTGATTTATTTAAGTAAACCCCCTAACTCACTTTATGAACTAAAGAATCTTCTAGAAACAGGATACAAACTAAATAACCAAAAAAAAATTGATTTTTAATTATACACCCTCAAAACACCTTCGAGAGAAATTCCACCTTAATTGTGATCAGAACTCATTGAAATATTTAGGAATATACTTACCGAAAAAAAAATGGCACTGGCAGAGACAAACTATGGCCCCCTCTTAACAAAAATTAAAGATGACATACACAGATGGATTCTCTTTCCTTGGTTTCAGTGATAGAATTGACGTTGTCAATATCAAATGAACATCCTTCCACAATATCTCTATTTATTTCAAGCCATCCCCATAGAAATTTTCTCAAGTTTCCGAATTGAATATGATCATTTCTGCATTTATTTGGCAGGGCAAAAACCCAGGGTTAAACTCAAAACTTTACAACTCCCAAGGGTGGAAGGAAGAATGGTATTACCCCATTTAAGGATTATTTTTATGCAGCCAAGACTAAATCCTTAATTTACATATGTAACCCAACATTTCATGCCAGTTTGAACTCTCTATTATGAATGATCCCCCAATTCACGCAGTATTGGCTCACAAAAATTTGGTAAGATTTATAGATAAGGTGCCTAATTAAACATCTGGAATATGATAAGAGAAGAATATAAACTGGGTCATAAATTACAAATAATTCAATTGTATGCCTGTGATCCTGAGTTCAAGCCCAATAAAATGGATCGTAGATTTAAGTCCTGGATCTCAAAAGGAATAACAACATTGTATTCTCTTACAGAAAAGGGACACTTAAAAGACTTTGAAAACTTGAGGAAAGAATATTGTCTTGAAAAAGTTGATTTTTATAGATACCTTCAGATACATAACCTTTTGATCATAACATTAAAAATAAAACAGACTTTATTGATCCCATACTGAGGATATTTATTGGTGCCAACCAAAAAGATTCAAATTAGGGTGTTACCTCTATTTTTATTAAGATTTTATAAAGACTTAATGACAAAAATATCCCACTCTACAGAATACGTCAAAGAAAAATGGGAAAAAAGAAGGTAATTTCTCAATATCAAATGAAGATTGGCTTGATGTATGTAAATTCCAGTGTCTTCCAGTGGAAGTGTTTTTATTACAACAAAAGAGAAACCACATATTGATGGGAGGGATACCAAATATTACAATACCTTTCTGGGCAGAATTTCACAAAGCCACTGGGCACTGATTTGCCCTTGCAATTTTCCACATTATTCTTAGGAAATGTTGAATTCCAGACAAAACGGCCTGATGAATATTTATTTTGTGATTTGACATCTACTGGTAAAAAACCGCTTACAAGGCATTGGTTATTTCCTGAACCTCCTGCAATATATGAGTGGATAGATATAATAAATAACATTTATGTTATGGAAAAGATTACTTTTTCTTGTTGTCTTCAGAAAAATGTGTTCATTAAATTCTGGACCAAGTGATTCAACTATGTAAGGTCCTTATGGACAGGTTTTTTTAATGACCCTGAAAGAATGACACTGTAATGTTTTGTTTTTTTTAACTTTATTTTCTCTCAAGTACCTCCCTGCTATACTTTTCACTGCTCTTATGTACATACCGTTGTAGGACAGTGAACCCAGGGTTCAGTCAACCCAAGTTTAATTCTTTAAAAAACATTATGATTCCTTTTGGCCAAACAATCAGGAGCACACACACACAGACCCAATGACCTCTGACCTAAAGGCATAAGGATGTCAAGGAAACACTGGACAAGACTTAAAACCTGTGCCTTCTCACCACCAGTCAAAGAGAGAAAATGGACGGTTTTGGAAATTAACTGCTTTTTTTTTTCTTTTCAGTTACAGACTGCCCAAACCTGGATGAGACACCCTCCCTTCTTCTGCTAGCTCCCATCTCATAAGTCATAAATTTGAAGGAAGCCCACATTCCTCTCTGAGTGTCCCTCTCCTCCTCTCCTTTTTCTTTAATGCACAATGAGTATCTGAAATGGTTAGAAATGCCACTAAATATATATAATAATATGTATCTGGACTCATCTAACCAATGTTAACTTTTGATGTGTTTAGAACAATTGAATTAGTTTATTATGGGAATTCATACTCTGCTTTAAATTGGTCAATTTTCAGTCACACATATTATTGCATTTTATGTATTTGATATTAACCAGTGTAAATGTATTATTTAGCTATGGTTTGATTGCTAGGATATTGCTTTCTCAATAGATTTATTACAGATTAGAAAATTAAGGTTTATTGATTTTATTCTTTTTCTTTGTGGTTAATCAATATTACAGTTTATAAATGTTCTTACTGTGTCATGATGTGTTGATGACATTGACGACAGAACAAGTGAGTATTCAATTTGCAAGCACATAATTTTCAAATATTCAATAGGAATAAAATTATTCCCCTTTAAAGTTCGAGGCCAGTTTTCTCTCCTCTTAAAGGAATTAATTAGTAATCAATGTGGTCCCTTAAAAGAATGCCAAGGATCCTTTTTCTCCAAAGACACACTTCCCAGCTATAAGCAGTTTTTCAACTCTTTGTCTGTCTCTTCTTCACTCACACCCTTTTTGGCTGTTGCTCCTCCTTGCTGCTTCTTCTGTGCTCCTCTTGGCCCTGCCCTAGGCTATGAGAGGAGAGTGACTGCACTGGAGATGGGCTCCTGAATACATATCAAACTTGGACCTAAAAAGTGGGACATTTTGCAAAATAGCCTTCAAGTAATCTTCAGAAAAGATTCTAATGAAGAGGTAACAGCATTAATCAGCAAGAAGAGAAGAGGAAATATCATCTTTGGATATATTTTTTAAATCAAAACAACTAGTTAGCTGTCAACTGTTAACTGCTAACTGCTACCTGCTGCTGTTACCAATATTCCAAAGAAGAAACAGTTATTTTGTGAAGCCAAGAGAAATTAAGGGGTCTCTATGTGCATGAACTGGTGTGATGGTGGCGCGACCATCGTTTGTGGCGGCCTCTCATAGTTCCAACTACGCAGTGTTTTTGTCCATGTCTATGTGTATGTCATTATGTGGAGTGCAAGGGAAATATGTCTGTGATCATCAGTTTCTTTTGGACATTCGTAACAAAGACTTGCTACGAGAAATAGTGGCTGGGAGCTAAATCAGCTGAGTGCACTTGGTCCGCTACACCCGGTGGACCCAAAGGAGACCACAGCTTTACCTGGAGCTGTGCTGGAGAGGAATATTGGAAGCAGTGCAACAGGACGTGGAAGCGGGGCAAGCACAGAGGAGTGCAAGCTAGGCTAACTGTTAACTCAAACAAACCAGCAGTTCCAACAATCATGCTGCTTAATGTTCTCTGGACAGCAAAATGGATTATATAACTCCTCCATCAGTGCTGGTCACTCGTTGACATGCAAGAGCTGTCTACATCAAACTGTACTTTTCTCTCTAAATACACTTTAATGCACTGTACTGCAACTACTCGTTCTTTTTTTTTATTTTCGTTTTTCTCTTGGGATTTATATGTTTTTTTAATTTTTTAAAGGGAATTTTTAGATATACAGTTTATCTTTATCCTTGCTGTTGTTGTTGCACTGCTGTGGGCTGGGCGGAACAGCATTTTGTTTTATTGTGTATGCAAATACACAAGAAAATGACAAACTAAATATTGAATTTCAAGCTTTTTAAAGACTTTTCCAAGGACTTGTCTGATAAGTTTAGAGCTCCATGCATCTAACTCTCCAGCCTGCCACTGAATGTAACAAGACTGAGACACCTTTCTGCTGTGTGTGTCCACTACATGGCCTCAGCTAGTCTGAGACTTATTCTGACGGCATTAATTCAATTTTCCCATTCATTCATTCATTCATTCCTTTATTCTAGTTGTATATCTGTAGATATGCTTAGAATTTCCCATTCATCCTTATTCCTTGGTAGTTAAATATCTGGATTTATCGCCAAGACCTTGTATTTGTCTGTTCCCTTATATCAGAGATGGAGGTCACTACATTCAGAGTTCATGACTTTTAGATATAAGAATGATTAATTTGATTTAATTAATTTATCAATGGAGGTGGTGCTCCCATTAACTTAATGAGTGCATAATATTAATGTCAAGTGTAGTGTGTACTGCATACTCACACCATCTCTTTCTACCCTCACACACTTGTGCCTTATCACGCGTTGGGAACCTTCACACTCTCTACCTCTGCCATACACCAAGAGACCCCTCACACTCTACCATAGACTGAGAATCTTTACATTACCTCTCTCTCATTTAGACTCTTATGAACATAATTTACCTCTCTCAGATTGTATAAAGTTCTTAAAGTTTGCTTATTTTTATATTTCTTGTTTTTTTGTAAAAAAAAAAAAAAAAAAACAACTGGATGGCAAAGGAAAAATGAAACTGCCTTCATATTGACCTAAGCTTTATAATAAAAATAATAATAAAATAATTTTAAAAAACACAGTCTCTAACATTAACAACAGCAAAAATTCACTAGTGGCAGTGATATCGTAGTTATTATTAAACCAAACTAGAAAACACAAAATTTCTAAAGAAATTTTAGGTGTGCTGACCTAACCTGGCGTAGCCACCCTCCAAAGCATGATCCGCCGCCGCTGAAAGGCGAAGGCAAAAATCAAAGTACACCATAAATGCACAATTGATCTCTTGTGTTAATATGCAGGGCAGATGAACGGGGGGCTGTGTACCAAGTATCAGCCCTGTAATGTTAATCAAAATGCAGTTGTTTAAAAAATTATGTTAACTGAAGCGCCACCCAGTGGCGTAATTGCATAAGACTATATAGGCTCACTCACTGCTTCTATGTTTACATGAGAGCCAGTTTTGGTTAAAATTAGTGTTTGCATTGAAGAGTTTATAGCCTTTTATATCCACTTGACTTTGGCAGTCAATTGTAGGAAAGTGGTAAGGAATATCAAGAAACACATGTGGCCGTTGTTTCCAGGATGCCCCAAATAGGTTATGTACCAAGTTTGGTGAAGATTGGATGAAATATGGAGGATAGGGAATGAAAAAGTGTTTTACATTCAAAATGGCAAAAATCTAGTTCAGTGTAAATGGGTGGTCCTAATGTAAATGGGTGGTCCTTGTAATGATCTAAGAAGCGTTTTTTTACTCCAGTCCTCAAGGTTCATGAGTTCTTAGTCAAAAACCGAAGTGTGCACAAAATCGTGTATAACTGGCCACATGGTGGTGCTGTAGGTGTCATATTAATAGGCTGAGGGCATCTGTGTACCAATTTTGATGTCTTTTGCATTGTTACAAGTTATTATTCAGGAATATTTCTTTCACAGTGTTTTATATAATAAAAACCTAAATTTTGATTTTTATTAATTAATAATTAATAAAAATAAAAAAATATATGAGAGACATATTGGTCTGTCCACAGATGGACATTTTTTGTATTTACTCCTACAATTAATTTATAGCCTAGTTACTCACTATGGAAACAGTAACAAAACAATTCAGAACATGCAAAAAAAAATACAGTGTGGTGAAAATGTACTGCAGGACATACAGTATCTTTAGCTTTTATTAAGGTTCTTGATCAATACTAAAGACTTTAAACTGTTAGGGTTTAAAGCTCAATGTTGGGTTGCAGCAAAACAATAAATTATGAAGCAAAAAGTGCTTTAGAGACACACTGACTCTTTATGCTCAGCATAAACTCACCATAACAAATAGCACTGTTACCTGCTAAAGCACAAATATAAAATGATGATGAACAGATGATGAACAGATGATGAACAACCAGACAGCAGTAATCATTTCCTGTTGAGATCTCTCATTACAGTGATCTTTTTTTTTTTTAACAACAGCAAATCAAGCCACAATACAAGACAGTTTTAACTGTCCACAGGAAACTGTGATGTCTTCTGTGTTTGCGATGGATGGTTCTGCTTTCAAGCCTCATGCTGTGTGTTACTGAAGACCTTTTGTGTATCACTCTGACATTTGAAGTGAATTAACCCATAGGCAAGCTAAATTGTTTTTCAGAGCTACTGTGGTTTAAGATGTTTCTGTTACCTTAGCTTAGCTAATTGTTTTTTGTCATGCAGGGCACTAGCTGGCTGAGAAATCACTGCATTTTGGGACTTATAGCTTCAGCTAACACCAATGCACTGATATCACTGCACACAGAATAATATGTATAAAAATTATGCAGTCACTTAGAGTAATCTAAGCAGTGTAGCAGTAACAGCTCAGCCAGAGTAAAATTAATGTCTCCTGGTCATGGTTTAGTTTAAAAGTTAAGAAAATAAGTTAATTTAATAAACAGCATGTGTCATGCATCATTTTTTGATACATACAAAGCAAAAAAAAATGTCCTGCTTTGTATGAAACACCTGTTGCTCCCATAAATAATATATACCACGTTTATGAATGATAACACATTGTGTTGGAAGTCACATGAATCCTGACTGCTGTCAGATATTACAGCATAAAAGATTTGCCAGAATGTGATCAAGTAGGGGTATTTTGATGCACAGTATCCTTTCGGCAGCCACATTTGCATACATTTCTGACTGGACTATGTCCTCTTCTCTAATTGCAAAAACAACTGAGGTGAGTGGAATTATACAGTGCAACCACACAGTACAGTCCTTGTAAATCAGAGCCAGCTCTGTTGTGTATGAGTTCATAAAGAAGAAAAAGAGATGACAAGCTAAAAGGAAAAGTTGGATGTATATCTCCTCGGCCTTCATACAGCTGCCACAAATGAATATTAGAGATTATAATAAACACTTAAAATGCAATTGGGTGGATACACTCTGACTCTAGGCTATATCGCATACATGAGGAGCTTTAAAAACCATTTGCTGCTTCTAATCAGACCTCCACTGCATAGTGTTTCTTTCATCAGAATGGG
This sequence comes from Thunnus albacares, assembly GCF_914725855.1. NCBI lineage: Eukaryota > Metazoa > Chordata > Actinopteri > Scombriformes > Scombridae > Thunnus > Thunnus albacares. Next base: position 800,830 of record NC_058118.1, on the reverse strand, counting down.
AGAATGTACAAATAAAAGCAGTATAATCGAGATCATACAAATGTAGAGGACAACTGAATCATTGACAAAAAAACCCTACTTGTTGAAAGTGTGACATTCCCTAGTTTAAAGTAATAGTTTAAATCAACCCAAAATCTATCTTTTGAGCATCAAGCACTCACCCACAGTACCATTTAAAGGTAGTTGTATACATTTTGCTGTTCCTTAATTTTACATTGACACAGAACAGCAGCTGTGGTCGGCTTAACTTATAATCAGTTACAATTCCAGTTTAGTAAAAAGTAGCACTTGAAGTACCAAAACATCCACAGAAACTTCTCAAACCACAGCTTAAAACATTGTTCAAAAGACATAAGTGTAGTAAGATTAAGATTAAGGTTTCTTTATTGTTATTTCTCAGCACTCACATACATTGAAATGAAATTTATCCTCTGCATTTAAACCATCCTACAAACTAGGAGCAGTGGGCAGCCACAGTGGGCAGCTGCAGTACAGCACCTGGTGACCAACTCATGTCCTTGAGAGACATGAGACAGGCAGACTGGGGTGGTTCTTTTCCTTTGTTGTCTATGAATATCCAACTCCTTTGTGCTCATCTTTCCAATTTTCCCAACTAAGTTGAGGTGAAGCACAGACAAGAGGGAAACAAACTGGCAAGTACAAGACTTTCACGTCTCTGTGTTTCACTCTGCTTCAGCTGATTAATTATCATCAGCTGTACTTTAATATCTGGTCTGTGATGTCACAATAGGTGTGATGGAAATTTTAGGTAGACTGCCATATTTTTACACTGATTAGTCATTTACAAAATGTATCTGTCAGGGGCAGGAGCAAAAATATGCAAAATGATTATTTAGGGTTAAACACCATAATTTACATTGAGGTACTGTAGTTACCATAGACCACCTGAGAGACATACTGTATATTTAAAAAATGTAATGAAATTCCCAAACCATATATTCAGTACTGCTATAAGAACTCTTTGCCACCTCACTATGATGTTTTCCTCATGCAACAAGCCTTTTTCATAGTCTCAGTAGTAAAAAATAAATGACGGCTGACTTCCTTTTCCAGTTCTGGTCAAGGAAAAACCCCCTGCAGACATGCATCTCGTTATGTTAATCTGATGGCAAATTAACACATTGGTCTCATGTCTGAATAAACGCCAGAGTCACTTTGTTGTAGCCACAAAGCAGTCTCACTGAGCTGAATGCTGTCAGATTAACATAAAGACCACAGCAGCACAAAGTAAAACATGCAGAGAGAGATTAAATGTTGTTGTCTTTTTCCGCCATACTGCAATACATTTATTATCTCAATCTTCATCTCTTATTCAAAGAAATTAAAAAAAGGTTAAAAAATAACCTGATAATAACATGACCAGCACTCCTTCCTATATTTTACATTTTCATTCCAACTGAATGGATGTATCAATGAATATTCAGCAAAAACCTTTGTACAGAGCATGTGAGCTATTAGGAATAAAACCAGAGTCCCAACTCAGCATCCTGTCATTCGATGATTGTGCAAGGGACTTTATGAAACAGTCTGTTGAATTTGCTCTCTATTAACCTTAAATGGTTGAATTGATATGAACATTTATGAGTGGATTCACTGCGAGAAGTGGAGTACAGCGTTAGATGAGTGTCCTTCGCTCTTAAACAGCAAAATAGGTTTTAAAATCCATCAGTGATGCAGCCTGTGAGACAAACTCTCAATCTCTCTAATCAGGTGCCAAATATTGTGCAGCTTGTGGATCTTTCCGTAAATGTTCTGTCATGTCTGAATAAAGTCATTAGGAATATTAACGTAAAATGTTGTGAATGACAAAAAGCCATCGCTTTAATAGATAGATGAAGCCAGCAACATGTTACATATCCCGGTCTGAAATGGTCTAAGATGTCTGCTGGGAAAAGGGATAGGTTTCAAGAACAATCAAGCTCTGAAAAGAACCAAAACTATGCAAGCTCTATATGCATGACAGCAAATCAGCCACAAAAATCAAAAACAGCTGCCTGTGCTACTTTTCCCCATACATAAATTTGATATATGACAATATATGTAAACTACATAGATAGTTTATAAGTCCATGTCTCACACATATACAGTGCTGCTTGAAAGTCCTTAATCCTATAGAAATGCTGTGGAAGGACCAGAAGCAGGCATTTCATGCAAAGAAGCCCACCAACATCCCTGAGTTGATACTGTTCTGTAAGGAGGATTGGGCTAAAATTCCTCCAAGCTGATGTGCAGGGCTGATAAACAGTTACTGGAAACGTTTGGTTGAAGTTATTGCTGCAAAAGGGGGTCACACCAGTTACTGAAAGCAATGATTCACATACTTTTGCCTCACACAGATATGTAAGAGTGGATAATTTTCCTCAATAAATAAATGAAAAAGTGTTTTTTTTTTTTTGTCTCATATGTTTAATTAGGTTCACTTTATCTAGTTTTAAGACTTGTGTAAATATCTGATCATGTTTTAGGTCATATTTATGCAGAAATACAGAAAATTCCAAAGGGTTCACAAACTTTCAAGCAGCACTGTATGCTTACACATATATGTCAGATATACAGTGTTTTAAATATAACAAATGTCTGCTTTCATATGTCTCATATTTTTCCAGATATACACATATATAATAAATATGTCTATTCCATAAATGTTACAGTAATATATAATTTAGTTATATACCGGTACTCAGAGATCCAAATATACTAAAATGTATAATGTTCTTATATGTAACATTTATGTTGCATCAAAATACGTGACAAAAGATGTAAGGTGCATAAATATAAAACAAATAACTAAAAAATAAAATCTTCCTAAGAAAAGAGACAAATAACTGTTAAACTCTATTTGTTAAATTAAATTATTTGTTTTTGGGAAGAAAGAAAAATCCATGTCAAATACCAGTGCGCAGGTCAGTTACATTGCTATCTCAGTCTCTCTCTTCTGCCCCCATTAGTCTATCAGCAGGTCTCAACAAGGGAAGTCACATCCACCTGCTATATGACGAACATTTCCTTATTTGGACATCACTCCTGGAGTTGGGGGTGTTCCCCACAGATAAAGCTGAGCTACTGACACAAGCAAAGTGCTCCCAAGGGACTCTCTATAACTGTAGTTCCCCTTCTCCTTTCCATAAAGTGAGGTTGTAAAAAATAGGCAATAAATGAAAAGTGCAAAGCAAGAATCGCCTTTGAAGTTCTTCTCTACATATTATATGCTGTGCTGTCTCTGTGTTATGGGTGCATAAATAAGAGGAGGTCTGTCTGCGCACTTTTGATGCATTTGGTTTTAGCTCAGTAGGCAGTGCAGTCGTCTATGATCTGGGAGACTGGAGTTCAGTACCTGGTGTGAGGACCTCCTTCGAGGTAGAAGATAGTTTATTCATAAACACTTATTTTAACACTTTAATATCCTAAAATTAAATAAATAAAGACAAAAACTGGATTTTTATGCCTATTCCGCTTTTATTTGAATACAAATAATTTTTCTGCCTCAACAAATATAAATACAAATACAAATATGGGCTCTCTGCACACCCCTACCCAACACACTCAACCTAACATTTGCAGATAAAAAGAAATTAATAAATGAACAGGGCAAAGCAAATATCACCTTTGAGGTTCCTCCCTACACATTACACAGTGTGCTGTCTCTGTGTTATGGGTGTATAAATAGGTAGAGGTCTGTCTGCAAAGTTTTAGCTCAGTAGTCAGTGCAGTCATCTATGATCTAGGAGACTCCAGTTCACCTGGTGTGGGGACCTCCTTCATAAGGTAGTTTATTCATGAACACTTATTGTAACAATTTAATTTTCTAAAATTTAAAGCTTAATACAAAAACTGGATTTTTAAGCCTCTTTCCATTTTTATTCAAATACAGATACAAATCATTTTGCTGCCTCAACAAATATAGATACAAATACAAATACTGTGCTGTAAAGTGTTAGGAGGTCATTGCACTGGGAGGCAGATGTAAGAAGGTGGGAATTGATCTAAGTGACTTCCTGGCTCTCCACAATGTAGCAGATCACATAGAGCAGGGGCTTCTGGATAGGGCAATAGAAAGGGGTCACATGTAGTAACACTAACAGATAACAGTTCCTTCAATGTTGATAAATTTTTGCTGCAGATTTGGGAAATAGGGAATGCTGCTATACTATAGGTCAGTATTTCGAGGAGAAACAACACAATTTCTTTAGTTCCTTCCCAAACCCAAACCATTTTGTTGCTGTTGGTAAAGTGTTAGGACACCTAACAGCTGTACCGGCCTCACTGATTTACAGAAAGTGCCCGTTTATGAACGTGCCAAACCTGGAGGTTGATTATGTTTTTACATTTTTGAATCATTATGAATTGACAACTTGAGCACAGAATTGAAAAAAAGATTAGGGCTAGCCCTCCCTAGCCTGGCTGTAGATGCAGGAATGGCACATTCACTTTAAAACGTTTCTAGTGATTCAGAGTCTGTATCTGAAACAAGTATCTGAATCTCAAATATGTCTATATATCTTAAGTTATACAGTATGTCCCATTCTTAAATATATCTGTTCATATATGGATATATATTAGATTTTTGAATGGGTCCGTTTGTCTGTAAGCATGTGATAATGGTTTGCTTGGTTTGCTTTGTTTCAAATGAGAATCTAAGAAAAAAAAACTTTAATTTTATAAGTTATTAGTCAATATATTGACACTGTGCCAAACACAGTGCTACATGAACAACTGAGGAAGGATTGAATCTGTATTCATGAATGTACCATGTAGCTGATATGAAGCCCATCATCAGGTTTTGTCATGCCTAATGTGCATAATTGTTCTTGATTGGATCAAACTGTGGAGCATTTTAACAATTATAAATTCAAAATAGTCACATTTATTCTGCAGGTTCTCAGGTACAACACGACAAATTTCACTTAATGTATTAACTGTGTTGCCTCAGTCTTGGAACAATGCCAGAAGCTTCATGTGCAGTTTTATTTCCAAATTTGCCAATTTGACTGGAATTAAATGTCAGCCTAATGTCTGAATGATTTCTGCCCCCCACCTTCTAGTAGGGTTGAGAAAAATCTAAACAAATGGTACCCCTCTTATGTATAATTATTCATGTTAATTTTGCCAACCTTAACTCCTCCCCACACCTTCCACTACTCTCCCCATTAAGTTATCATCGTAAGATTAGTGGGTAAAACTGTAACTAATGAGGGAGTTTTCAGCTGGGGTAGGTGGATAATGAACTGATGCTTCTGGAATATATCATGCTTTAAATAAGGTGGAGCTGAATCAATAATGGTAATCAGTGTTCCCCTTGCTTGCCCACGGGCTGCTGCAGATACAAAGCCTGTGAATCAGAGAACACTAATCGATCCGGGACCAAATGACAAGCTGGTGGAAAACAGCAACATTCTGACATTATAGGATTAGCCTTGGGTATAAGCACACATCACTGATTTATCTATGCACTGAACTTTTTGTACAATTTCTTATATGCTGTTGCTCCCAGCTTTCCTGTACATGAATCTAATTGTCTTCCAATTCATGATTTCATATAAGCAGTGAAGTGTGGACTTACCCAGCACAGTGAGACGGGCGGGTCGTGATCTGATAGCTGCCTGAATGGCCTGGCACTCAAAGAAAGCGTCATCTTGTATCTTTGTTCTCTGGATCAACAGATGATATTCTCCTTTACTGTGGTCTCCAACAATGTCATATCGTGGGTAACCTGAGATGTTTAGAGAAACAAACTGTTATCATGCCCATCTGTTGTATGTTTCCACAGTTTGTTTCAGTCAGCAGCTTTTCATACAGTGCTATTAATGCAAAAACCTTTAGTACTGCAACTGAATTCAAAAGTAACAGTGAATGAAGCTTGCATTTAAAATGCGTTTTTTGGAGAGTGCACACTGTATAGTGGGTCACATTTGGATTGGTGGTGTTAGGCTGATTGGCAGGGAGAAAAAACCCTAACATTGTCAAATTTGCCTCAGTGCATCACTTTCAGTCACAGAGAAGGTAATCATATTATGTTCTGTCAATGCAACCTAATGCAGAACAAGTCGTAATTTCTATTTTATAACAGGAAGTTTCGGCGAAACAGTGTCCAAACCATGTTGAAAACCCCACTGACAGCTATAATATTCTGGTTGCTATGCCAGCTCAAACTAACCAGAGGGCTTGTTTTCTTCCTACTATTCATATGTATTTACTGTGCATGTCTTTCAAAAACATTTTTCAGTACGCATGTTAGAGTCCATAAAAGCTGTAATGCCCTTGAGGATTTTTTTTTCTTTTTTTGTTATGATTATTTTTGATTATGATGACTTCCACTGCAGTAATTGGTACCCTGATGACATCAGATGCCAAATACCACCCAAAGGCCCAAATGGCAGTGGTAATGTAAGATGTGATAATTGCAGTCTACTTAAAATGCATAAAAAATAGAAAATAAACTGAACAAAACTGCTTGCTGACTAGCAAAATAGCCATTGAATTACATTCAGATTTATCCAAATACTGTGTACTAGAGTAAGTCCATTTCGGTTTTTTTTTGCAAAAAAACAAAAATGTGTGTTGTGATACTCCAGAAAATACCTTGCCAACATATTAAGACATACCAGGACATACAGTAGTTAAGAAGATTGTATTCTGAAAGAATAAATGACCTATGGGCAGAAATATGTGTCACTAGAAACTGAATTGGAAACATTATATTTGAATTTGAATAGCTCAATTTGAAAAACTGCGTTAAAAAACTGTATTTGAATCACATAATTTGAATTTGTATTGTTTAACTTGAATAATTGCATTAAAAAACTGAATCTGAATAGCATAATTTGAAACTGAATTTATTAGTTTGGAACCATAAACTTGAAACTGAATGTAATATTATGAAATTGAATTAAGTTGCTCTGAAACTGTATTTGATCCTCACTGAAAATTCAACTCTCTTTATACTTCCACATTCAGTTCTCGCAATTCACATTCAGTTCCTGCAATTCAATTTCAGTTTACTGAGACACACATCTGGTTGTTGAAGAAAAGCAATCAAGTTCAGATTCACAGAACTCCTTTTTCAAGTCTCTTAAAAATGACGCTGGAGTGAGTGAGGACGTCCCGTTTGATGAATTAAATTCCTCCATCCTCACATCTCTCTCTCACATCCTCGCTTGGAGGAGCTAAGACATGAGTGAAGGAAGTGAGGAGATACGTTAGTATAATGAAAAGCACCCATCACTTCTTGCTCCAAACATCCAAGATGACGATGCTCAAAATGCCAAACTTGAGGTTTCAAAACAGGAGTCCACAAAACAGGTGACATCATGGTGGCTGCGTTTTATTACAAAAATAATGGACCCTCTCTCCTCGCTTCTCGTCTCCTCTCGATGATGGCAGAGGGAGATCAGTTTCTCAGTCACGGCTGGAGGATGGAAGAGAGAGGACACGAGGAAGCATATATTAGCCAAATGAAAAACACCCCATGGATCAATGGGAGTGAAGGAAATGGTCAAAAACATTGGTGGTGATTGGTCAAAAAGGAGTCCTGTGAATCTGAAATTGAATTGTAAGAACTGAATTTGAATTGTGAGAACCGAATGTGGAAGTATAAAGAGAGCCGAATTTTCAGTGAGGATCAAATACAGTTTCAGAGCAACTGAATTCAATTTCATAATATTACATTCAGTTTCAAGTTTGTTGTTCCAAACTAATAAATTCAATTTCAAATTATACTATTCAGATTCAGTTTTTCAATGCAGTTATTCAAGTTAAACAAATCAAATTCAAATTGAGTTTTTTTTTAATGCAGTTATTCAAATTGAGCAATTCAAATTCAAATATAGATCATTAAAATTGAGTTTCTAGTGACACATATTTCTGTCCATACAAATCTATCATTGTGTAAAAGCAGTGGTGGGAATGTGTAGATTAGGCCCGTCTTTCTGGCTTCCTCCCTTTCCCATCTCACATACAGGTAGACTTTTTCCTTTCAGGAAGAAGATCCCAACACGCAAAGAATGTCTTTCAAAACTGGATAATGCTTTATCCGTTCTCCAAAGTCAAGTCAATGGTTTGCAGTTTAGAAGGTGGGGGAGCACACTGTGCTTGTGCTTGGTCGGAGAGGAATGAAGGAGGGAGGAGGAGAGGGAATGTGTATGTATGACAGGTCATCTTGTTTTGAGAGAGAGCAAGCTTGAGATGGCGGGGGGAGGAGGAGGCAGAGGAAGGGAGCAGGAAGTCCATTAAAGCCAAATGGACAAAGTAAATAACATTAATGCTTATTGATTCTATCTAAAATACAGCTATTTATTCTGCTGACCAACAATCAATGGCTAGAGCACTTTGAAGTCCCTCACTAACATGAGTCCATAGCAATAACACAGGACTTGTGAAAAATGCCTTCTGATTATATTGGAATACAGGACTGATACATTGCTATGGCTCATTTTAACTAAATACACACTTCATCACTGGCGATGAATTTGATGGTAAATCTAAATTTGTTTATTATTACTGGATATTAGTTGGTTATATATAGAGTTGATTTTCTATTATACTAATGAAAAAGTAATATTTTAATAAACTGGCTGCATTTACACTCACAAGTAAGTTTGGATTACTGTGACCTAAAATTTGGAAGGTTTACTGCTTCATTGAAATTAGTGTTTAATCATGAACATAGGAAAGACCAAATACCTGCAGGGAGTGTGTTTACATGTACACAAGAAATCCTGTTATAGGGAGAAATGAGGTTAAGGTGGAAAACTCAATAACTATTTTATGAACTGCGATCAAACAGTTATTGTAAAACCTATTTATACATGCAGCTGGTCAGTAATCATATTACTCCCCTAATCTACTGCCATATTTTTGAACCAGATGAATGATATGTTTTAAATTCATTAATGATATACAACGATGCAGCCAACAGAGGTAATTTTTCTTTATTTTTTGTCATTTATTTGGAGCATGGAGCATGATGGCACAGTGAGAGGATTGCCTCTGTGAAAAAGCAGAGTTTTTTTCTTATTGTGTGCATCTCTCAACTCAGTGTTGATTTCCTTCTTCTTCTGCCTGTGGAGTGAATGAGTGGAATTTCGTACAGAGCCACTCTGCCATTGCAACCCACATTGTGGTTGGAAGTGGGATTACATTCGTTGTGATAAGAACTACCATAGAGAATGAATTGAAAAAGTTTAGAGAGTTAAGCTCTATTCTTGTTCTTCACATGCAGGAACTTTGTATGTAATGTTCAAGATAAAGTGCAGGATGTCTCAGGCATGTTTTCAATGGGCACTACAGTTCTCCAGATATTCCATGTGTGAGGTGTTTAGGGAACATGGGCAAAAGATAGCATCACTGATAGCCCACATTTGAGACGTTTAGGAGGCATCTGTAAATTGTAGCATCTACTTACTACCTACTGCTCTCTCCAGGTTTTGAGAAATCAGCCCATTCCGAATAGGCACTACCTATTTATACACCTATAACACAGAGACAGCACAGCGTGTAATGTGTAGAGAAGAACTTCAAAGGCGATTCTTTTTATTATTTTTTTTTTTATTTACTTTTTATTTATTGCCTGTTTTTTACAACCTCACTTTGTGGAAAGGAGAAGTGGAACAACAGATTGTGGAGAGTCCCTTGGGAGTACTTTGCTTGTGTCAGTAGCTCAGCTTTATCTCTGGGGAAGACCCCCAACTCCGGGAGTGATGTCCAAATAAGGAAATGTGCGTCATGTAGCACGTGGATGTGACTCCCCTTGTTGAGACCTGCTGATAGATGTGACAGCGGAGCATGCTTCTATTTAACATGTTTTTTTTTTTCTTCCCGAAAACAAATAATTTTAAAAATATTTGTATGAAATAAATGTTCACAAAAAGCCCACTATTTGTGCTTTGCCGAATAACGTATTTGTATTCTGGCACACCCCTAGTAATTGCACATACACACACACACACCAGACACACACAGTTAGAATGATGGACTTAGATTCATTAGGTAGACACAAATATGAAATCAAATGAAGTCACATTTGCCTAAGTGACAAAACAAACAAACAAACAAAAAAAAAAACGTGCACAGGTAAAAAAAAAAAAAAAAAAAACATCTGATATCTTCTTAGAAAGTCTGGTATAACCAGAGGAACTAAGAGTAAAGCAGTTTGTATTTTGGTGCATATTTTGTGACTTCATGTTTCAACTGGTATAAAAACTAAGGAAGCAGTCGGATGCAAATAAATTAGCTATATATTCTTGTTAAGTTTATCCCACATTGGCTATGGCATAATTGTTTACATGGCATAGTTGTCCTGTTTGCACTAACCATACACAGACATCCGATTTGAGATTTGAAAATAAACAGAATTTAACTATATATATAGTTTAACATTTAACTATATGTACACTCCAGCAGTGTAAGTTAAGGCAAACATTTTGAAAAAGCCTTGTTTAAGGATGATGAATCTCTAAAGGTGTGTGCATACAGAATTTAATTCCAAAGCCACTCTGGACAGTGCTCATGCATAAGTTGATTTTAAGAAGATAAGGTAGGATACCAAACAGCAGGAGAGAAGAGACAATTAGATGCTACACTCTTGTGCGTTATCGTGTTACATTTACAAGTCACTCAAACATATAAATACAATATCTACAATAATAAAGGTAAAAACTGAAATGACAGTTTCATCCTGAGAATCAGTCCAGCTGTGGTCTTGGTGGACGTGTTATATTAGAGGAATTCAGACACTGCTGACTCAAAACAATATGCTTATGGATGTTGTTCAACCATGCCCTGCTTATCAAGGTGAAAGGCTGGGAATTGAAATGCAATACCAGTGCAGGGGAAATGTGGGCAAGCTGATGGGCAGAGTTGAGCTGTCAGCTTAGCCTACCAGAAAATGACAGAATGAGAAATTTAAGTCTCACGTCTCCTGCATTGAAAGCACTTTCTGTTCAAGGGAAACTCAGCTTGCTACAGAACGTCATGTTACAAATTCCTTTTGTTACAAGTTTGTGTTATCTGGCTATGGTTCTTTAGTGATTTAAAATATTTTGAGACTTGTGGTTCTAAAATGATCACTGTCTTTCCATGATGGACTATTTGTTAGTCTCCATTTTATTAATCAAATCTTAAGGCTATATAACAATACTACTACTACTACTACTACTACTACTACTACTACTACTAATAATAATAATAATAATAATAATAATAATAATAATAATAATAATAATAATAATAATAGTGTAGTCTGAATTGAGCAGACATCAACTCTGTCAGTTGATGTCTGCTCACTTCATGTTGAGAGCTATGAGGATGGACACATAGAACCCTCTGAATGTTGCAGCTCGATTTTAATTGAATGTTTTGCAGTGATTTATTATTCAGATGTTTCACACGGATGGCAGATTTCCTGATAAGGCCAAACAACTATGAACAAATTTAGGCACCTACTCCTACTTAGCAGGAAACATAAAGTGACTGGACAGGTGCAAGGAGGTCATAGTTAAAATACAGAGGTGGAGAAGGCTACATGGAAAAACTCTCATGATGAAAAGTAGACAGTTTGGGGAAAACAGAACTACCAATTAACATCTTCCCTTTCAAAGCCTGTTTCCACTGCAGTGGCATTAGTTGCTTCCATGAACTCTTACATTTGAGCTAACCTTATTCTGATCCTGATCCCACCTGTTCCTGTCTGTTCCTGTCTGTTCCTGTCTGTTCCTGCCTGTTCCTGCTTTTCCTGTGGTTTTGACCTTTGGACTGTTTTTTGACTTGCCTCGTTTGGACTTGTTCACCGTTCTTGGACTGATTTCCCTTTTCCTTTCCATTTACTGTCTGTTGTGTCTGCATTTGGGTCCTCCACCTCTCTGCCCCATACACCCATCCATGACAGCTATTCTCTTTTAGTGCTAATATATTTTACTTTGTGCTCTGTCAATAATTATAATAACCTGTTTAAACAGCAGTGAGGTGTCAGCAAGAAGGGCTCTCATCTGTTGCCCTGGCAAAAAGGCCAATTACACACTCACCTTCAAATAAACACTAACAGTTCAAGAGGAAGAGAGAGAGAAATTGAGGCTTTCCACTTCTGTCTACTTCTCATCATTGATGTGCAATCAAGAACGAATTGCTGTTTACACCCTGACAGCCACACACATGCACAAACAGATGCAGTTGAATACATACATAAACACACATGAACCCCACAAATGTGTACACAAACACAGCTGCTACCTGTGCCGAGTTCAGTCAATAGCGATGTTTGGTTAGACACCGGTGGGTCCCTGAGGGCCCAGTAATTACGACTTTCAGTGACACTAGGGAAAGGCCCTGGAGTGAGATAGAAAAGAAATGATGGCAGAGAGTTGTCCTCCGAGGCCTAATTAGGGGAACACTGCCTATGACAAAGTGGGAGGTTAGAAAAGAGGCCAAGGCAGACGATGTCTTTTGGGGAATGTATCATGTTAACATGTTAAAATATGTTTGTATGACTGTGCACACTAGCAATGGCTCAGTGGATTCAAAGACCTAGCTTTGAGAGATATTTTATAGCTTTCGCATTTTCCTTAGTTATTTAGATTATGTGTTGCATCCTCACTATTACTGGAGCTCAAACATATGCAGATAAATGTGCTGTTATTGACCTAACCCTGCACCTAGACAAACATACTCTTCTCAGAAAGCTGATTGGAGGAAATAATTTCCTCACGCAGTTCGAGTCTTCAAAACAGCCCAGGGAAAGATGGATTAAGTGGGGGTAGGAAGTCACATGTGGTTTGGAAAAGAGCAAAACACAATTAACCATCTGTCAGAGCAGCAGGTGTTGTGATAAATTGCAAATTTCGAATGTTGACTTTTTGTAACCCAGCTGGACGTACTAACAAGGAGGCTCTCCATATATTTATATGTCAATGGACCGAATAGCTGGGCTAGTGTGACAAGTGTTTTCCCAATATGTGTTACAGCCTCAACACTAGGGGTGTGCCCGAATCCAAATACATTATTTGGCAAAGCACAAATAGTGGATTTTTTATGAACATTTATTTTGTACAAATATGTTAAAAATGTATTTGTTTTTGTTAAGGAAAAAAAAAGTCAAATATCAGCACATGGGTCAGTTACATCGCTATCTCAGTCTCTCTCCTCTGCTCTGCTGTTATGTCTATCAGCAGGTCTCAATGAAGGGAGTCACATCAACCTGCTACATGACACACATTTCCTAATTTGGACATCACTCCCAGAGTTGGGGGTGTTCCCCAGAGATAAAGCTGAGCTACTGACACATGCAAAGTACTTTCAAGGGACTCTCCATAACCTGTTGTTCCACTTCTCCTTTCCATAAAGTGAGGTTGTAAAAAATAGGCAATAAATGAAAAGTGCAAAGCAAGAATCGCCTTTGAAGTTCTTCTCTACACATTACATGCTGCGCTGTCTCTGTGTTATGGGTATATAAAGAAGAGCTCTGTCTGTGCATTTGCGATGCATTTGGTTTTAGTTCAGTGGACAGCGTAGTTGTCTGATCTGGGAGACTGGAGTTCAACACCTGGTGTGGGGACCTCCTTCGAAGTAGAAGATAGTTTATTCATAAATACTTTTTTTATGCCTATTTCCTATTATTATTATGCCTATTTCTTTTATTCGAATACAAATATAAATCATTTTTCTGCCTCAACAAATATAAATACAAATACAAATACTGGGCTTTCTGCACATCCCTACCCAACACACTCAACCAAACATTTGCAGATAAAAAGAAATGACGTCATTCATAGTGTTCAACCAAACAAGAAAATAACCACTGTGGAGACTTTCAGTGTCCACATGAACAGGACTAAAAACAATGGAGCATTTAACCAAAGATCAGTCCAAAAAAACTGAAATGAACCAATGATGTTGTGATGAGAAGCACAGTGACAATGTTTTATAGTACAGTATGGGAATGTGGTTAATGACTGACATGGACCACAAAGTGGAAGGTCACTTCACTGGAATGCTAAGTAACATAAGGTCTTATGTTGCACCCACAAATCACACAGGACTCAGAATGAAAATATTTTATTTTTATTTTTTATTCTGAAAGAAAAAATGAAAAAAAATAGTGTTTTTGCTGGTCTTCAGTAGCTTTACTCTATGTGTGACTGCCAACTCAACTGGCTTAGAATAATATATAATATATGGCAATGATCAAAGTATTGTATAAAAATCACAGTATCCCAAAATAATGATACATTCTCAATTGAAACAATTCTATTTAAAATCAATAAACTGAATTCCAAATAAATTCCAATAAAATAGGCTTATAATAATCTAATAATCAGAAGTATCAGAAATGAATAATTCTAATATATCAAAAGGTATTAAAACTCATTCATTGATCTACAATTCTTATGACAAGTATATTTTATAGAAAACAATATATGAAACCAAAGATTACAATAAATTCAATGGTATTACAAATTAAGCTCTTTTTTATAGGTTTACTAACTACTAAAATCACACATTCTGTACTAAATACAATATATTTTAGCTATATTTACAATGAAGCTTGATTCTGCACTCTATTTACATCTTATTAGTCCATACGTGAATGTTTACCATTGCTATGGCAACAAGTGATAGCTTACATTAGCATATGTTAGTTAGCTTAGCTCAATCGTTTGACAAACAAGAATCCATAAAATCACAATTCAGCGTATTTAAACAAAATCACCAGCTAATGTGTTGTCACAGGTTAGATTGTCAGAATTAGAGAAATAACAGCTTCAATCCCTGAGGAGCTATGTTAACATTAGTGACTATTGCACTCACTTGTGTGCAGTTACAGTACATTACAGTTCCCTCAAACAATATAATGAAGCACAATATGAACTATAATTTATCTATTAAGGGTAGACTACTGATAAAATCTGAAGGTGCTTAGGTGACATTTAACCACCTGAAAGAACAAATGAAAACAAACGGTGATCTTGCTGGTCTTCAGTAGCTTTACTCTATGTGTGACTGCCAACTGAAGAACGCAGCGCTAACCCACAGCTCATATAGCCACAGCTGCTCTCATGCCTTTAAATCAAATCAGTAACGCATTAAATTGAATGGGGGGTGTCTGTAAAGATACAAAATCATTTTCATATACATAAAATAAAGTTACAGTTGAGTGGGCAAATACACATAAATACCCTATATGTCACACTTACAGTACAGAATTCTGTCCTGTCTTTAGTCCTTGCTTTTATAGTCCAGTCTTCAAAACAACTGAGTTAAAACTGAGAGTTTTGAAGCAGAAGTAGTAGAAGAAGAGGAACTTCCTCCAGTTGCAGCACAAAGCTAGTGAGTTTTAACAGCAGCAAAAATATGCTGGTGGACTGTAAGCTACATATTGCTTTGTTGTGGTTGTAAAGTGTGCAAATAAAAAAACTCCAAGTTATACTAGAGCCCAACGTTGACCTGAGTCTCTGTTTGCAACAAGTGACTATTTTAGTATATGTACTCGCCAAATGGAAAATCTACCTGCATTTGGCGCTTGCACAACAAAACAGTATTTTATCAGATGATTACTTTTTTCTGCTGTGGATTGTGTAGACTAATACATCCATTCATTTAGAACACTGAAATTGCTCAAACGTCAAGCATCATCAAGGAAAAATACCATCTTGTTTGCCTGATCTTGAAGGATTGCATTTGTCACCCAGTTGATTAGAGAGAAGGAGAGACCATTCTGCTGTGGTTGAGTTACATTGACTTTGAACTAGTGAGGGACCGCGAACAGATTAATGAAGCTATGTCATGAAAAGCTGTCAATTCATAAGCTTTCTTGTCTAAATCAGAAACGGTCTGGTAATATTAAGCTCAACTCAAGCTCAGCGCAGGTATGGGAAAATGCTTTCAACAAGCTTTCAGCTCAATCCTGTCTTACATTGTTTTCTAGGTCCTGCTAGACACTGTCTTTGAAGCCTGGGTTGCGCACACTACACTAGAAGTCACCCTATCATGTCTCAAAACGTTTACTGTTCATGCTCAATATTTACAATAATGCAAAGGCGATTCAGCTAAATAAAAACTGTTAAGTCTTTTCCAGTCATCTGCCTCAAGTCAAAGTCAAGTCGAGTCTTATCAGTGTTAGTCAAGCAAGTCGCAAGTCCTCAAATTTGTAACTTGCGTCCAGTCATGTGACAGGTGCTAAATACCTTCCAGAAACAAACAAATAAACTAATACATAATCAATATTAACATACAGATGTGAATCTGCATGCTAAAAAAAAGTCTCAAGTTCATATGACAGATTGAAAGTCACCCACTTCCTTTAAGAATTCCAATGATGGCTGTGATCCTCTGCAATGAGCCTCAGCAAGCCTTGTCCTGAGAATACAAAAATAGAAAATATGTATCATGCTCTTAAAAGTGCCTGCACACCAACAGGTGGCAACTCTGAAAGAGTGCTGTTTGCCGCTTGAACAGAAATTGAGCATGATCAAACCTAGCCTCTTTTAGTGCAGGGACATTAAGAGTTTAAAAAGGTCTGAAATTAAGGTTGGGGCCAGATCAAGCTGTTCTTTAAATGTGATCAACAAAATCTTAAAACCATTTGTAAAACTGACTGGTATCCTGTGTTGGGATGCTTAATTTGGAGTGATGTAGTAGTCTCTACATTTGGAATCAGTTTAAACTCTGGTGCAGTATTTTGCACAAGCTTTAGGCAAGAGAGTGATTTTCAGTTTTTGACTTGCAATACAGTGATTGAATTATGCAGAATATACAGTTTAAAACAAAAAAATCAACAAACAACAAATATACACATTATATATAAAATAACATGATTAAAATCCTATCATCAATACAGTGAAAATTCTCAAAATTACTGATCATCTAGCCTATCGATAGAAACTGAAATCTTGGTGCAGATGGCCAAAATTAGTTTAACATAATTATGTATGGATTTCTTTACTGTGAATATGTAGTTTATTTACATAGCAGTCAAAGTATGTATATCCATGCTTCACTGACGCACAGGGTTGGGAGAAAATAGACTTGAAGCTTAAAAGAACAGAGCAGCAGAATAGCAGGTTTATCTCCCGTGCAGCATACACACTAGGGCTGTCACTTTTTCCCAAAATAAAGTTTGAATGAATTCACAGTGCTATGGAATTCATTCAAATTATATAGAACATTAGCATTATGTAATTTATAGGCAAAAAATAGGAAGTTAGGTGAGGTTGTGTAGCTGCTAGTGCTCTGATTCTTTAGCCTCACTTGGGTGAGAAGCTAACAGGTGACTCCATTTGTTGTTGTGGTAACGTTACTGCAAAGTAGTTGCTTCATACAAAGTCGACAAACAGCCTTATCCTTATCGATAATTTTGCCATTGATAGAGTAACATCCAAAATGCTTACACACAGTGCTTCTGTGATGCGTTAGTGTTGACATAATCCAAGTTTCGTCCAGTTTTCATTGCACTCTCTCTACCTAGCCCTATGTCATTGCAATAGTTCCAGTGTGACAGTGCGGTTTAGCCACTGATCTATATAATGAGTGAGCTAGTGCACACACCTGGTAAACAGATAGTAAGCCTGGGTCATGCAGTGTAGCACCCAGAAGCAGTTCTTTAATATCCACTTGGCTTTCCCCTGGCTGAGAACACCCTCCTGCAGGGTGGTGAGGCTGGGTATGACCATGGGGATGTTGAGGCCCGGAACCTTCCAATAACCATGCAGGCCATATGTGAAGGCTGTGCCTGGGAAAACCATGCCAGTGATGCAAAACAACTCAGGAAGAGGCTGGGGGATGCAAAGTTCAAATAGTAATTACCATGATTAAAATACTTATTTTATCAATAAATTTGTGACACATTGATATACTAACATTACATTAAAACATACATATTTTGAGGTGTTCTATTATTTTCCATGTGTATTACAACTGTATTTCTAACCCTAACTACAGATTGTTTCAGCTTCTGCCATCTGGTAAACAGTACTGTGGCCTCAAAGCCAGCAGGCTCCGAGACAGTTTTTTCCACCAGACAACCAGGCTTCTGAAAAATGAAAACACACACCCTCACACACACACTCACACACAGCAGTTTACACATGCTACACTATACATATCACTACCACACTATAAATTACTGCGATGTGTTTCTATTTCAAATGCTATATAGCTGTTACTGTGCTGCTATATTGCTATTTTATTGTTATTATTGCTAGTTGTTGCTGTTGCAAAGTCGACACACACAGGAACACACACACCAACTAAGTTGGTGTGTGTGTTCCTGTGTTCCTCAACTAGTTGGTAGGAGGCAGGTTACCGGTAATGTATTTACTAGCAGTAAATAGGAGCAGCTGGGCGGTCTAATGTTTCTTTAATTAATAGTATTAGTAACTCATCAAGCTAACTGGCTAAACTTATTAACACTAGCATACTAGCTGTCACTCAAAGTCTTTCTCAGGTCACAACTTGCCACAGCCTTTTATTTAATGTTTGCAGGACAGAATAGGAGCTTAAACATGTAATTGGTCAATTGACAAATGTAACTTATTTAACGTTACCATGACTGATGTGAGATTCTGATTCAAGGCTAACCTTAATAGCTTCAATAGGACTGGCATAACGTTATGTTATCTGACGCCACACAGACTTGCATACAAAAAGCAAATGCTAACGTTAGCACTGCTGACTCCACATACATTTTAAAATTCTGACACTTAGGCAATGTCAATGCTTTAGTTATGTCAAGTTGTAGTTAACTTAACATTGCTATCTTACTTTCCTTTTCTGCTGCCCTTGGTGTCAGCTCAACTCATGACAAGTTCAGTTCATATCTCTCTTTATATGAAACTTCATATGAAGAAAAACAAAATGATTACCTTACCTTTAGTGAAAGCTGAATATGAATCATCATGCTCAAATCAACAGGCTTGGGAAATGACTTGCATTACTTCATCCCGATAAATTGTCTCGCTGTAGTCTCTGCGCTTCAGACAGAGGTCAACAAAGTGTATTCAAACAATTGAGTGTTGCGCAATCATTGGATGACTCACACCAGGAGGACCCGCCCCAGAACTCAAACAATATCATTGGTCGAGATCATCTCCCCACAGCGTGATTCATCCAATGATTGTACAGCATTCATTTGAATCTGCGCACACTTTCTTGATCTATCTGAAGCACAGAGACTTTATTTATTTATATGTTTTTTTCGACTATTTTAAGGTCTTACATCCATGTCTTTCATCACTTCACCCCCATATTACCCATATTATCAAAGCCCGAGCCTTGGTTGAACTGTTAAGTCCTAGCATCAAATCCCAGTCTTTCACACATCTCTCACCTATTGCTAAAAAAAACAAAAAACATTTGTAAACCATTGTAAAGCTTTACTCATATTGACTCTTTATTCACCCTATATTGTCTCCGCTTTTCGCCCTTTGTTCCCAGTAGAAATGTTGGAGTGACCTAATGATTTGAGGGAGCAGTAGGACTGCAATGAGGGCTTTGAATTTTGTTGAACATAGACTGACTGTTTGGGTCTTAATATTAAATCTACAAATGATTGCACCTTCACAAGGAAAAAACACATGGATGCTACATATGTAATTTCAAGTTGTGGTCTAACATAATGTATTGGGAGACAGCTTCCAACATTTTTAAAGTGGATTTACAGCCACTATTATAGCTACCCTCAGTTTTTGAAATGAAAATACTTATCTTTTTTAAAATAAGCATGTGTTGCACATGTATGATATGAAAAACACTGTCAGGACAGCATCTCACAAAAATAATGAATGAAGTTGTCAGCCCTCACAAATAAGTGTGAATCACTTTTCTGATGATGCACAGCAGCAAAAAACAGACACATTTCAGCCCTACGCTTTCCTCAACGTTACTGAAACAATTGTGGGTGTGACCCCTATTAAACAGCAGCCAGGAACCTGCTGGTGATTACTTGTCTTGCAAGGCAGCTGGATTTGCAAGATCACGACATCACGAGAGAATCCATCTTGCCAGGCTTCAAGTTATGCGCTTGTATCCGAGCCACCGGTGGTTCGGACCAATCAACGTCACAAATCCAGCTGCCTCACAAAGTAAGACGGTGATAGACAGTGATAGACATATGGTTCATCCAATCACCTGCCAAGTATTTTTTGCCCTGCCCCGTTCCAAACACTTTCCATGGACGACTTTGCAGATGGTTCTGTGTATCAAACCATCTGGCGCGTCAGGTTAGGTGATTACAACCAGCTGCTATAAATCATACAAACAGGCATCATCAAAAAATAAGTACTAATAAGAAAAATAATAAGAAGAAAATTTAAGACAATTTAAGCCATCCAAGGAGATATATTACATTATGTGATTGCAACAACCAGATAGTGATCACCTAATTTACAAACAAACAATAAAAATAGCATGGAGGTGAACACATGTAACTTCAGCATGTTCATAATCTCCATAAAAAATAGCCTGCAAGTGCATGTACATAAATACGAACAACCAAGAGACAAATATTAATCAGAAGAATATCAGTAAAAAAAATAGTAATTTAAAAAATCAATAGGAAGAAATATAACACATTCTGTGATTATAACAGCCAGATGAGTGACCGATAGCTCTACTCAATATATCACACATGTGATAGTAACAGCAAAATAAGTGACCAATAGATTTACATGCTAACGATAAAAATGCATGTACATATGTAGACCAATCATGTGCAAAACCTCCATAGATAATGCAAATACATAAATTAGAAACAAGAAAAAAAATCTATCTAATAAGTAGTGGTAAGAAATCAGCCAAATAAGTACTGATTTACACACTAAATATATCACATTCTGTGACTGCAACACTCAGATAAGAGACCAATAGGTGTACACAAAAATGTATGTATGCGAATATGAAGACAAATCATGGGCAAAACCTCCATAGAACATACAAATGCATATACATCAATAATAAACAACAGTTTTACAACAGTTGGGCTGTTAAAATGCAGATAATGTTTACAGTAAATATCTGGGTTTTTTTTTAATTCTCTGTAGAATAACAAGGTTTTTTTTTACTATTATTTGATGGTAACTGTTAACTTTTTTTTTCTTTTTTTCCATTCAATTTAAAGTTTTGCTGTAAAAAAAAAACAAAAAAAAAACAGAGAATTGCCCTAATTTTACATTCAGTAATAGGATGTGTATTTTTTGTATTTTTACATAGAGTTCAATGTAAGTTAACATTCAAGACCATTAAGTAATTTAATAATCCTGTTGAAAAAACTATAATATTCCATTATATTAATTTACAGATTACAGCCTTTATTTTATGGTGAATATTTTTAATAAAAATGATTTACTGTGTTTTCATGGCATTTACACTTAATGTAGATTTTTTTTTTTTAAAAAAGTAAAATAATACAGTAAATTTCTTTGAAGTAAGTTTTTTTTACAGTGCAGGGAAGCATACTAGCCTTAATAAGAACATCAGCAGCTCCATCATCAACATTAAAGTTGAGAGAGAAGTCAACTTGAGTTGTTAAGTTTCTATTAATTAATTAAGGAAGTGAAATGAAGCATAAAGCAGTTTTATTTGCATTTTCCTTCACAGTAAGTTCACCTTTGCAGTCATGTCACAAATCTGCTAAAAACCATGGCTGGTACCACCATTGAAAAACAAAGATATAGCCCCCTGAAAAATATTGTTTTGGTGTGGGTGTATGTCTGTTGTATAGATAATAGTAAACACTGTTGTGTCAAAAGTTAAATTTGCCTCTAATTTCAAATTTTGACTGAACTGTCTTGTCTTTAGCTAGTCTCCACTCTAAAAAACTGCAAATGTATAGGATTACAGCTTGAGATCAGTCTAATCTCAATTGTGAGATGTTTTGTTTTGTTGCTGTAGCACGGTTAGCAAACTAACCAACAGGCTAATAAATCAACATTGTTGAGACCTGGCACATAGCTGTGGGTGGACTCACTTGGCACTCAGGCCCACCCAATCAGAAAGCTTCTTTTTTTGCTGTATCATCCAGTGAATACTGTTTCAAATGGGACTATGTGACCAATAAAAATAAAACAATTGTTTCTTGATTCATGTTTACCATATGATGATGTTGATGGGTCAGAATTTTTGAGTGGTAGTGCATTTCGCAAATATTTCGCGAATAAATGTTACTGAGCATGTTGGTGCTAGTATACCTCTATCCATAGCTGCACAGTTGCATCTGTCAGTTGTGTGTGTGTGTGAATATGTGGCTGCTGTGCCACCCATGTAGCCATGGGTGTGCCTGAATGTGCCCTTGCCATCTAAATCTCAACCTGGTACACCCAGCATAATTATAGCAGATGTCACAGGCCATCAGACAGGTTGCGGTGCTGAAGTGATCACTGTGATGTGACTCAGCTGACACACTTATGATGTAATGTTAACGCTACAACAACGGCTACACAGTTTTGAATGTGTTTTTTGAAAAAAGTTGAGGAAGAAGAAACTCTGACTGAGTCCACCAGACTCATCGGCACACAACGAGGTAAAGCCAAATTTGTATATATTTCCCTGCGCAGCCAAGAATGGAAAATCAATCATCACAGTGGTATGGATAGTTTTCTTGACACAATAGAGTGTAAGGATGCAGTTTTGTGCAGAGCTGTTTTTTCATGAGCTGACTGGTACAGAAGCAACAATGGCTTTAGACTATAATAAATGCACCAGGGATGTGTTACATGTACGATTTCTGTCCAAGTTAGCACCTCTGCTGTCTGGGTTTATGTTTAGTTGCCTCTTTGTGCAGTAAAATAGTTAATTAACAGTGCCATGCGCTGTAGAGCTGATGAGCAACCAGTCTTACCGGTGCAAATATACTGTATTTTAGACCGGACAGGCTATAAAAATGTTGTCTGTACTGTTGTGTATAGCATTATCAGACTGATGCTCTGTTGGTTGAGCATGTTGGCTGGGCAGTGTTTTGCTGTTATTGCCTGTGATGCACAATGTTGGAAAATAAACTGGTTGCTTGTTTTTCAGTTTGCCTACATTTGTTCTTTTTTCTTATTCTAACTTTTCAGAAGTCACTTTTTCTGGGAAAAGATGGCCCACCCACTTTTCTATTGGAATACTCAAAATACAATTTCTGCTGTTAGCCAAAAGTGCAGTATCCAATCAGTACTCTGTATAAGCCAATATCCCGAATTTAAGGAAGTGATCTGGTATCACGAAGAAAAAAGTGTGGGTGCATCCGTAGAAATGTGTACTGTAAGACTTTACAAGGAGTGCCTGAACACAATAAATTGTATGATTTGGGGCATTTTATTGAACTAACATGTTTGACTCATGTAGAGAATCATATATTGCATTTGAATCCACTAATACAATCAGATAAGATCAGGGAGTAAGTGATTACCTGACAGATCCCTGTTAACACCCAGAGCCATGCCATCACGCAGCCAGAGCACCATGCCATGGTAGCCTGGGATGGAGCAGGGCAGGGTGACTGGCTGGCCAGCCACTACCACCAAGTCTGTAGGTTGTTGAGTGAACACAGCAGAGCTCCCTGGAAGAGCAAAAGGAGTAAACTGATCAGTCCAACTTGTATGATAAACACCAAGTGACACCAACTACAAATAAGCAAGCAACTGGTAAACTCCTATACAAACATAATCAGCAAAAACACACTGCAAACTCACACACTTTATGAAAATGACAAATAAAAAGTACAGGCAACTCTACCATTATATGAAAATGACTTTAAATGCAAGGCATGCAAATTAGTACACAAAAAGCTACCGAATTAAAAGCACCTAAGAAATTCTACAATATACATATTCCATATATCTGCACCCTTACACATTAAGTGATAAAATATTACTGCATTCTTACAACTTTTTTTTTCAGGAGCTCTGTGATGATCTTCCCAGTGAGGCACATAAATCAACACTAAAAGTGTAGGCCCAAGTGTAACATAAATGTTTTGGAGTGTGTGTGTTAACAGCTCATAACCCAAATTCAGAGGCGTGTTGAGAGGAACTGTACTAGCCATATGTTGTCACTGAACACAGGAGCTCTATTAAGAGAAAGGATGTAACCCTGTTGCAAGATATTTCAATGAAAAGCAACATCACATCTGATCTTTATTTTTCACAGGCTTAGAAGTGATTAAGCCCAGCCCAAGAGGTGGTAATGTTAGTTTTCTTAGGAAAAAGGGAGAAGCATTTTGGATTTTCTATTTCCAAAGTTTATCTCCGGGGGGCATGAATGAAGATTTCGCAATTAATGAGTTTCTGTAGTGGTTTTTTAATACCTCTCATTTATGCAGATTTGTAGTGTTTTTTATTATATAATTTTTATGACATAATTTTTATGATATATCTTTTATGATGGATTTTTTTAATGATGTATTATGATTTTTTATTTTTTATCACTTTTTAATTTTTATTTATTTATTTTTGTTTTTTTATTAATTTATATTTTTGTACTATGCATCTTTCTGCTCCCTCTATACACAGCACTTTATAAAGCTTGTATGCCATATCTAATAGGCACATTTTTGGATGAACCCAAGTACCACCCCCTACTTGCACCTTTCTACTTGGGGGACCAAATATGGTGTCCCTCATGTCCCTTCTTGGACACTCCCCTTGCCTCTGTTAATCTTGGACAATGATTGGCCTGAAACCACATGACCATATATCCAACCCATCTTTTTAGATGTCCCATTGGCTGATATGTGTCTATTTGTATATGATTGGTTGTCTTTTATATTTTTTTTTTACTTTTTTAACCTTTTTTCATACCCAACTTACTTTATTTAAATGGTGTTTGTAATGTGTTTTATGATGACCCTGATGAAGGCCACAAGCCGAAACGCATCGGTCAACTAATAAAGTTGTTCCTCATACTACAAGTGTTGCGGGAGTTCTCATCTTTCTGGCCATATGTTTGGTCAGAAAATTGCCTGGGGCCACAAGACATCATAAGGCCTTTGAATTGCAATAATTTTAATACATAATGTTGTTACTATAAAATTGTTGTTATTACATAATGTTGTTTTATTATAATTCCTTCAGAAACAGGATTTTCTAGTTCTACTGATTATTTTGCAGTCAGTGGCTATCAACAGTTGTCAATGTAATTGCATGTGTACCTTCCATTTGCATTTACATACAGTCTGCTTCTCCCTGCTCCCCCTAAACCAAATCTCCAACCTCTTTACCTCTGCCACTCTTCCCATACATTGAGAGTGACCCATAGGGTGTTGGTGTGTGTAAAAGAGGAGGACACAACCTTTTTCTGCACAAACTAATTCTGATATGAATAGCATAATTCCATGTATGCAAATGTTTTTTGCATGTTCATTTTACTAAGGTTTGGTGTTTAAATGATATCTCTGATGTTTATTATAGCAGTAATAATTAATGTCAGGATATCTTGCATTTTCACTGTGGTAGACATTGCATGTTTACTGTCATTTAGTAGCATAAATAATGGCTTTGGGAAACCTACTCTCAAGTTTATATTAGGTATGACATAAAGGATATGCCCAATTTTGAGTACTGTCTGTTAATAGAAGTGCAATTTTAGGGTTCACACCAAGATGAGGGTCAACTCCCCTGGTTGCCAACCCTTTAATTGCTACCTCAATGACCTGCTGTGTTTGCCATAAACCCATGGTAAAAGCTGCATCCACCATCTAAATCTAGACGAAGACTTTGCCTGCCTGAACGCTAAACATTCTGCTCTCTGTGGCCTACTGAGAGCTCCGATGGATCGCCAAGCTTCATGCCACCAGCTGAGGACCCCTGCTGCAGGAGACTGCCAACGGGCTGCACAGTTGTCCCACCAACATCCTTCACCACATTCTGCCACATGTACTGTCCATGTATTTAATATACTCATGGGGCATTCCAAAGTCTTCTTACCAGAATTATAGAAATTCACCTCTTTACCTAGTAGCATCCCAAAACAGTTATAGATATATCAGTTATCGTTAAGTATAATTATCATGCATTTTCCTTATTTTAATCTTTATTATAATTAAATTTATCGTAAATAAATTATATAATAATAGTAATAACAAGTTCAAGTTCAAGTTTTTCTCCCTCATGCCTGAGCCAAAACTACATTTTTAAACTTTAATGTGAAGCCTGTAACAATAATGTTTTTGCTACAATAAACATCATTGGCTACAACAGTGTATGATGCTGTTGTTCTCACAGTCTGTATACATCTGAACAATCAAGTCTGTCAAGTTTTAAATATGGGTTTGGCACACAAACAGAAAGCAGGGGATCATTATAAGTGTGGAAGTAGCAAACAGTGCCAGTGGGGAATCCAGTGGGGGGCAATTTATATATGTACATGTCTGTGTCTCCCTCTATCAAACAGGGTTTTTACAGCTCTACGGGGAGCACTGTAATATGACAACGTAACCTTGACTTGCGCTTCACAACAGTACGTCTGCACAGCAGGGCAGGCACTATGGGAGGATGAACAGAACAAAATTAATCTTCTCTATTCATTATATCTCCCAGCTTCTTGGTTGGAGACAACTGTCTCAGTCAAATCAAAATAAACATATTTTTTTGCTGAAATTTTCATCTCGCTTTTCCTTCATTTGTCTGGAGGTCTCACCCATTGCACATTGATTTCAAGCCACCAAATTGCATAGGTGCCTGGCACAAGGAGCAATTACACCAGTGTGGAAATTTTCCTCCAGTTTTTGACACAGAGACTGTTGACAGTTTAGATGTGTGCAATTTAGAGATAAAGGACAGCAGAATGGTGTTTTGCCGAACAAGAGTGCTACTTGAAGCAGAAGTACTCTAATGTAACCTCATGTTTCCAGCTGTGTTCAGTTTACACTGTACGAGAAAAGGGAAAATATAATTTATTGTTGCTCAGAATTTATGCTATCGAAGGTCTGGGGTAAAATAGAATTCACATTTCAGTAAGAGTTGTACATGTGGTGAGGATTATTTAAGGTTATGATTAGGCCTGTGATGGGGACAGTTTACAAAGGGCAATGTGGGAAAAAAGACAATTTGGGCAAAGTTGCCTGCTAGTAACTAAACTCTGTTGATATTGTCTGAAAATTGAGGAGCATTTCCCTCGATAAATCTTAATTTAGCTTCACACACATCTCAAGGTCAACACTACACTCAACACAATGTTTGCTTTAAGTTTGCCACTCATTGACTGGAGAATCGATCCTCTCATTGACTCATAGATTTCCTGAAACACAGTTAATTGAGGGCCCCTCAATTACCTTCCTGCCAAAAAGATTGAAACAAGGGTTGAGGGAATTTGGCAGCTTTATGCCACAGTGGTCTGTGAGAGGTCTACTGGAGAGATGGATATGTGTTCCTTAAATAGCTTCAGCAATTTAGCAAAAGAGTGTTGAGAGCTATTTATTCTCGTCATGTTTCCCAGAGTCCGCCATCCTCTCATTGAGCTATATAGAAACTCATAGGCTGGGCCATAAGCTGCAGCACAGGAGAGGACAGTCACAGAGCTCTGTTCACTGTATGCACTGCAATGAAGTATTTTATGTACTTGTAAAAGTATTTGGCTCACTTAAAGCCACTACCTGTATAATTTTTATCATGTTTTACTCTCAGGGTTGGGAGGGTTACTTTAAAAATGTATTCTGATACAATTACTGATTACTTGTTAAAAATGTAGTCAGTAACCTAATCCAAGTGTCACAATATCAAAGTAATGCAACTTCATTTCTTTCCATTACTTTTGGATTACCTCAATACCAAATATGCAATAATATGACATAATATGAAATAATAAAGACAAAGGAGAATAAATAAGATCAATTAATTAACAAGATGACTTAAGTGTGTTCTGTAAGACAACAGAACAATGTAACCTTAAAAAAGAAAATGGGGAACCAAGGAAAGCCTCTGACCAAACAGCGCCTGGCCCACTGGCTGTGTGAAGCTCTCACACAGACACACTGTATGTCGCAATGAGAGAAGACCCCCTGCCAGGTATCCATGCCCACTGTACAAGAGCTTTGTCCTCCTCCACAGCTCTACTCAGAGGAATGGTAGTGGCAGACATATGTGCAGCGGCATCATAGGCTTCACCATGTCCTTTTATTCGGTTCTATCTGGGTGGTACATCTGAGTTTTCTCTAACTCATTCAGTAATGAACACGCTCAGCAACCAGTGACACACTATCAGTTCTGGGCACGTTATGCACACACAGTAATCTTGGTGAAGAGCTCTTATGTGCACTACAAGCTGTCATATACTCAAGCTCTCTTTTAACTTATTTGAGTCCTTGAGACTGCCACAATGCATAACAACTGTCCCTGTCTGCTCTCTGAACATGTGTATGACGTGTGTGTACGTGTGCCCACTGTGCGCACCTGTGTGTGCCATGTGGTTTCATTCTCTACTCACACTCTTTCCATTTTTTATTGTCACAACTACCAGTTTTTCAGAACCAATCCAAGTACCGATTAAGTTTATTGGCCGATAAGAATACCGACATGAGTACTTCTCAAAAAACAGTCAGTCTTGCCGACTAGTAGGCTACCTATCATGTCCATGTCCACATCAACTACCAAAACTCATATGTAGTCTATAACTAGCAAAGAAAACACACAAAGTTGTTAAAAAATGCTGAAAACACTACGGCACTACAATTGATAAAAGGTTATCACACAGCAATCTATTCATATAGACCCTACAAACAATTTGGCACCCCAAATAGTGTGCTACTTTTGGTAGTACTGATATCTGGTCTTGCCCATATGCTACTATGGAGGGTAGGTATCTTCATGGGAGGGAGAAAGGGTTTTCATAACAGAATGGAAGAATTCTTCAACTAGTTTAGCAACTATTTCTTGTGGTTATGGGAATTGTAGCTGTTGTGATGTATCTATTAAATCGAAGCAAGTCTGAGCTACTACAAACTGACAAATTATTATGTCGTTACATGTTTTGGCCACAAGAGGGCAATATACACCATCAATTAGTGCAGACTTGAGACTAATGACTCTAATGTGCTAATGTAATGGGCCAAATCAATAGAAGTATGACACGCTTGATCCATGGTTGCCAAAGTGAAATCATGGGCTCCCCTTAGCCTGTTCATACAATATACTCCAAATTTGCAATGAGTAAACGGTATCAATTATTTCAGAATTGCCTTAAATGGTGACCAACAAGTTATAC
The DNA here is from genome assembly GCF_914725855.1 of Thunnus albacares. NCBI lineage: Eukaryota > Metazoa > Chordata > Actinopteri > Scombriformes > Scombridae > Thunnus > Thunnus albacares. The sequence continues at coordinate 771,649 of NC_058118.1, read as the reverse complement.
CTCTAATGTAGAAATGACAAAGCTCATCTTACAAGCAAGTTGTTGTCTTATTATCTTTTAAAGGGACACTTTGGATTTTTTGACATGAAGTGCTATGAAATACTTGTCAGTAGTGTGATGGATGCATAGCCATTAGCTGACTTACCAAGTGCAGAGGTCGAAGTTCTGGCTGTGTTCTGAACGAGCCAGGCAGCTTAAGACAGGTAGCACACGGGGTCTGGCAATGAAAAGGTTTTTGAGCCACACCACAACATGCAAAAAAAAAGTTTTAACCATCCAAAACAGAATACAACAGTCCTCATGTATTTCCAATGCTTGATTCTTCTCTCAGATTGATGCAATATCTTGGAACAAGCTATTTAGATAGCCCTACACACTGGCCTTTTTCAAGAAATATAATTCCAAGATATTACTTTGGTGAGAAAAGATTCAAACATCGGAAATGTAAAAGGACTGTTCTTGTTTGCTGTAGACTACTGGCAAGTATTTCATACCACTTTGTGTCGAACAATCCAAACTACCCCTTAGATGGCAAATAAAACATACAGTGCTGCTTGAAAGTTTGTGAACCCTGATCAGATTTCCACTCAAGTCCTAAAACTATATAAAGAGACATCAGTTAAACAAATGAGACAAAAACTTTACACTTGTTCATTTATTTATTGAGGAAAATGATCCAATGTTACATATTTGTGCGTGGCAAAAGTATGTGAACCCCTAAGATTATCAATTCATTTGAAGGGGAAATTAGAGTTGGGTGTTTCAATCAATGGGATGACAATCAAGTGTGAGTCTGGGAGGCCCTGCCTTATTTAAAGAAGAGAAATCTGGATCTTCACTGTCAAACTCTGAGCTTCACAACACAGGTTTGTGGAAGTGTGTCATGGTTCAAACAAAGGAGATTTCTGAGGACCCTAGAAGAAGAGTTGTTGATGCTCACCAAGCTGGAAAGGGTTACAAGACCATTTCTTAAGAGTTTGGACTGCACCAGTTGGGTGTCAGGCAGATCATATACAAATTGAAGACATCCAACACCATTGTTGTCCTCCCCAGGAGTGGTCAAACAACAAAAATCACACCAAGAGCAGGCATGTAATGGTCCAGGTGGCCACAACGGACCCCAGGGTAGCATCTAGGAAACTGAAGGTCTCTCTTGCAGTGGCTACAGTTGATGAGTCCATCATCAGGAGAACATTGAACATCAATGGTGTGCATGGCAGAGCTGCAAGGAAAAAAGCCACTTCTCTCCAAACAGAACATTGCTGCCGTCTACGTTTCGCTCAAGACCACATGGATAAGCCAGAAGGTGATTGGAACAATGTTCTGTGGATGGATGAGACCAAAATCGAACATTTTGGCCTGAATGAGAAGAGTTCTGTTTGGCGATGAGGAAAAGCTGCATTCCAGCATAAGAACCTTATCCTGTCTGTGAAACAAGGTGGTGGTAGTATCATGGTTTGGGCTGCTTTGCTGCCTCTGAACCAGGACAGCTTGCAATCATTGATGGAGCTATGAGTTCTGAGTTGTACCTGCAAATTCTACAAGGTATCTGTCAACAGAAAGTGGGTCATGCAGTAAGACAACGACACTAAACGACAAGTCGTTCTAACAAAGAATGATTAAAGCAGAAGAAAGATAATGTTTTGGAATGGCTGAGTCACCTGACCTTAATCCTAAAGAAATGCTATGGAAGGACCTGAAGCATGAAGTTCATGCAAAGAAGCCCACATCATCCCTGAGTTGAGACTGTTCTGTAAGGACGAATGGGCTAAAATTCCTCCAAGCTGATGTGCAGGGCTGATAAACAGTTACCAGAAACGTTTGGTTGAAGTTATTGCTGCAAAAGGGGGTCACACCAGTTACTGAAAGCAAAGGTTCACATACTTTTGCCTCCCACAAATGTGTAAGATTGGATCATTTTCCTCAATAAATAAATGAAAAAGATGAAAAAAAAGATTTTTTTGTCTCATTTGGTTAATTGGGTTCACTATATCTAGTTTTAGGACTTGTGTAAATATCTGATCACGTTTTCGGTCATATTTATGCAGAAATACAGAAAATCCTAAAGGGTTCACAAACTTTCAAGCAGCGCTGTATGTGTCATGCTAACTTTGCTCTCTCCAGCTCTGTTATTGAGATTCTGGTAATTCAGACTGAGATTCGGGCGAACGAGGCCTTGCGTATACCAACGGTTATTGGGGAAACCTCTGTCAGCCTCCTACTGCTTTTAAAATAAGCATGATTTTTACATGAATCATTTCAAATGTTTCTTTCTGAGACTGAACGATAGTAAACACAGAAACCGACAGGCATTAGTGTAAGCAAGGCCTCGTTTGCCCGAATCTCAATCTTAAATACAACTTTATTTATCTCTGCGAGGACAATTGTATGCAGCAGCTTGCCACCCATGTCACTGCTTACTATCATGTTCTTTAAGCAGACGTAAATGCTGTGAACAGTGAAACAATTATGACCCTTGATTCACACTTTCAATTTTATCACCTTATGTATTTTCACAAAGATCCTTAATCAAAGTTATTTTTTTATTATTTCCGTGGATGATGGCCTGGTGGAGAAAAATCACAAATGCATTTTTGTATTGAACAAATTCAAATTCAAAGCACTGCTCTTGTGTCTTGTGGCACTAACTCCATATACTTGTTCCGCCAACCATGAAAGGAGTGTGTGCACCCATACATATGCACACACACACACACACACACACACACACACACACACACACACACAGAGGTAGTAAGAAAAAGAAGAGAACACAAAGCATGGCCAGCTTCACATGAACTTATTTAGGAGCATTCGGTTCTGTCCCGTTCACTGGCCCTTAGCCTCTTCTCACATGCTTTTAACAAATACTGCAGTTCAAACACCACCTGGTAACAATGCACATGCAGCTGATGGAATCAGCCATGTCACAAACACTTTGTGAGCCTCGACCTGCTATCTTGCTCAGTCTCCCTCTCTGTCCCTCTTTCTCCCCTTTCTCTCTGTTTAAAAGAGTGCCTGTTTCACCAGCCTTAGCTTATTTCTAGTTTTTTTTGTGTTTCATTCATGTTTGTGTGTATTTCATGGTCCTTTTGATGGGCAGCACGTGGCAAGAATGCTGGAGGGCTTTTTGCTGGGTCTTTTGTTTGACCTCAGCTGTCAACTTGGGAGCACCAGTACTTTCTGAAATGGAGGAGGAGGCTGCAGGTAATCCACCACCCTCCCGTCTCCCGCTCCTTTTTATCTACTCCTCTGATGCTCCTCTGTTCTCCCTTCTGTCCTTAAGGGGAATATTGCCTATGGTAGTGCCAAAGGCCACTCTACAGTATTTTAGATTGCCTCGCCTCTCTGTGATCTGTTGTCCAATGCAGTAGGCCTGAAACACATGCAGGACCTTACACGTACACACATGCAAGCTTGTGCAGGTTGCGTATTCATACACACATATGCACTTTGGGGGTGTTACTCCAAATGTATTTTATGCTGGTATTATTAAAAAGTAAGTTGACAGATGTGTTTAGCTGCTCATAACATGAAGCATTTGGTTTGTTAATGTAGAATAGACAGGGCAGTTTAGCTTGTGTTATACTGTACACATCATGCATATTCAGTGTTGTCAGGCTGGACAGGAAACTTCCATTAGTATCAATTAATTGTGCAGGGTGGGAGACAAGCAGTATTCTTTCAGGGGCTTTAGAATTCTATACTCCTGCGCATGTCTTTTACTTCATTTCAGAGAAATGCACAAAAATGGTTTGCGTTTTTGGTGTACTTTGTTGACACAGAAAGGCTGCTTCTACAAGCATTTGCAATGAAAGTGGAGGTGTTTAATCTGTGATCCCAAATCCTATCTCATCTTCAATGAGTTGTGCTTTGAATTCCGGATTCTGCAGGAGTGGCTGCACTGGGAGTGAGCTCCTGATTACATCTCAAACTTGGACCTAAAAAAGTAGAACATTTTGCAAAATAAGAAGAAGTAATAGCATTGATCAGCAAGAACAGAAGAAAGAATATCATCTTTGGATATATTTTTCAAATCAAAACAACTAGCTAGCTGTCAACTGCTAACTGTTACCAATATTCCAAAGGAGATACAGCATTAAAGAAGCTAACAGAAGAGTTATTTTATGAAAACAAGAAGAAAACTTAAAGGATCCTGGTAAATGGTTTGGCCCCTCCTCCACTATGTGACGTTGTGTACACTCGCTCAGTAAGTTCTATTAGATCCTCTAGAATATCCTCTATACAAGATTGTACCATACCATTTCGTCGCACTGCATTTGGACAGTCAGCTTTCTCTGTGAAAGCCACAACTCAGTGGAATGTCCTACCTGATGATATGAAGAGCTGCAGTTCCATCAGTACGTTCAAAACCAAATTAAATCTGCTAAAAACTACCCAACTCTGTAACCACTGAATCTAAATTTCGTCTCATGGTTTCATTCTCATGAACGCGAATAATCTTGCTTTTAATTTGACAAGTTTATATTATTAATTTCTAGTTGACAGTGTGAGTGTATGTGATGTGCTATTGTGTGTAGGTTTTTGCTTTGTACTGTCTGTTATTGTGCTGTTATATGTTTTAATTGTAAGGTACTGCAGATGAAAATTAGTTTGAGCTAACTTTGGTGCAGTACATCAAATGTTAACATTTATGTTTAAAACTGTACATTGTCCCACTAAATACCATACAGTGTGTCTGGTCAGCTTTAAAAAGCTGAACCCACAACTTTAGACGGTTTACCACCCTTTTGTGCCTAGAAAGACGCCAAGCTAAATTCATTTCACAAAGCTTCCATATTCTCTCCACCTCACAGCAACCCACCATTATCTCTACAGCAAAGAAGATGGTGGCTGTATGAAACAAGTGCAAGTGAAAACAGATCCAGACACACATTGTACTCTCAGAAAAAAGGCTATAGAGCAGTGCACAGCTCCTATGTCTGATAGCCTTATTGCAAGAGGGCACCTCGTTAGCCCCATTAGTGATCCCTGGAAATGAGATGTAAGCATTTGACACTGAGAACATCAGTGTGTGTTGATTTGTATGTGTACAGGGCCTACAGAGATTGCCAGCTGTCTCACATAACCGTGGCAGGTGGTAATTGCCATTATGACACTAAGGTTGGGTTGAGACACCGGTAAAGTAGCGAGTCCCATCTCATTAACACTGCTGTTGTTCAGACTCTCTCAGGCATCAGGCAAGGCTATTAGTGTGGGACCACAGGGAAGAGGACAAAAAGACAGAGAGTAAAAGACACACTTTTCTGTACCTTTTAGATTTAGCTAAAGTTTTTGATACTGTTAAGCCTCTAAAAGAAAAAAATGGATGTCTTCAGATGTCTTTTTTGTCTGACCAACAGCCTAAAGCCCAAAGATATTCAGTTCACTATGATATAAAAATATAGCAGAAAGCAGAAAGTATTCACTTTGGAGAAGCTGTAACCACAGAATGTTTGCATAGCTTGATAAAGGACTTAAATAACATCTCGATTATCAATGGTGAATATTTTTTCTGTCGATGGACACATAGTTCAAGCCGAAAGTGAAGGTTGCACACAGTATGACTCAATCATCGAACAAATTTGGCTCAAAAGACAAACCACTGTCTGTTTACCATTATTCTCGATGACATGTTGTCTGCATTTGTATGATGGTTAGGTCAAGTACACTCCAGTCTGCAATCACAACTTTGAGCAGAAATCTGAGTTTGTAATGCATCACAGTCATGGAAGAAATATTCATTTGCTTTGTCAAAGCCACCACAGAAATGGATAGCATTGGGACACAGCTTCAGATACTCACTGTCTTCCTGTGAAGCTGAACAGTATTCCTCAGCTGTGAGGCAAGATGTAAAATTTCCTCCCTCTCATCTTCTCCTGGGCCATTCGTTGGTGCTGTGAGTCACAGGTGCATGAATGCATCAAAAAAAATCAGGCAAATATAAGTGCTCTGCTGATGTAGTGGAAATCACACAGACTCACTGTGACACATGAATCACATCCAGGCATACTTTAAGGTTAGGCCTTTGCACAATTGTTGTGACTGCATTATTTCTGCCTGCCAGAGAGCCTCACCACTCAGGGGCTTTTCATTCCTGCATCTTTCTACTCATATATTTATATCTGTATGCAATCCCATTTCCATTCCTACTAAAAAGTAGCGCAGTGGTGACAAGTTGCTCATCTGCACGGCTCTCCTGCATGGCTAATGGAGTTAATCTATGTTTGAAAGGTCAGGTCAGGGAAGATTATGGCCTACTCTACTGTTGAATGGCTGACCTTATCAGCACTAATGTCCCACTGCAATCTATGTTGTCACCTCCACATTAAGACAGTAGGACGGGTGTGGGTTGAGGAAGAGGGTGTGAATGAAGCCAGATGTGATAAGTTCAGTAGGTCACTATGCTGTTTGTACAGTTTGATGATGCATCACTGGAGGTTTGATATTATGAAAGAAGATAGACTAGACTGGGCTATATCTGCACTCTTATGCACTGTTATGTGAAGGGGAACATGGAGCAAAAATGGCAAAATCTATTCTTCATCATAATCCAAACATATTTGTCTCCTACAAATACATTTACAGTATACACTGCTAACTTACTTTGCCAAATTTGTTTTGGAGGAAATGCAGTTGCTACCTGGATTACATTAAATGGCAATGTTTGGTTTTTTTTCCAGTCCACAAAAGTGTGATGTACACACATTAATATGAATGACACTGACCTAACTTGAGGAGGTTGATTCGGTGAACAAACCCAACATGCTGTTAGGTGTAGGCTACTAACACACTTAGTTGTGGCCAGTTGACTTTTTAAATATTTAACTAAGGTCACAGCTACGTGTGTATAGTGCAAGTGAAATGAGGACCGAGATGCAGACAGTTATATTGATTAAAATAGAAGCATATCTGTTCTAATAGACAGTATATAGATGATTGACAGCTACGTTAGCTAACAGAAACTGTAGAAAAAGTAAAAGTATCACTAAACACAACGTCATTCATTCATTTTGAAGGTATGTGTTAATAAAACCAAAGTAATAGAGTAATGAGAAAACTGAAATTTTGACCTGATAGATGGTGATACACGAAAAGTCAAGGGGGTCACCAAAGTTCATAAAGACCATGAATGTCTGTGCCAAACTGCAGGGTAATCCATCTAACAGTTGTAAAGACATATCACTCTGAACCACATATGTCAACTTCATGGTGGCACTACAGGAAAAGTCAAATCATCAAAATCAGTAGTACTCATCCTCTGGGCGTCATAAAAAATTTCATTGCATCCATCAGGTCCAGTCTGGACCAAAGCGGTGGACCAGATGACCAACTGACACTGCAATCCATAGGGCCACAGCACTTGCTTGGTTAAAAACATAAACTGTATGACATAATAATCAATTAAAAGCAAAGGTATCTGAATATGTAAATGTGTATATGAATGTAATTTGTACAATGTTGGGACAAAGGTACATTTTGAGATTTTACATATTTATTAACTGTACAAAGTTGAATGTTAAAATGGCAATGTGTGTCTCTAGACTGCAGACAAAAAAGGACTACATACAGATGTTTTCAGCAGATTTCTCTGAATGAAATGTTGCTAATACTGTAATTCAGTAAGATTTGAAATCATTATCTCCTTCCTAAACTAAATGTTGTCATAGACTCAGATTTACATGCCAGGTTTGGAATTTGGTCAAGAGAAATGTGAATTCATGATCATGAAAACTTGCTCTCTCATTTCTTCAAAGTCCTGGGAGATAATCATCATCAGGAGATCATCTGTGTATGGAAGTCAATTAGGATAATTATTCAATTATAATTGCTCTCGGGCTGGCAACTGGCAACAGAAATACTTTGAGCTGCACTTGGTACTCTTTCAAATCTCAGTTGTTGTTTTCTTGTCTGAGAATCCTACTGCAGACTATACTTGGCTCAAAAGTTCTTTTCAGTTCCTTTAGTTAGTCATACTGTAAATGTCTAAAAGACTACAAGGACAAGGCTCAGTGTTATCAGATCAGCCAGAAAAATAATTGAAAAACATCCCCTACACCTTTTCTTTGCTGCCTGCCAATGAAAAGGCCAGTTGTGAGAGCTACAGTAGCAAAGAACTGGAAACCTGTTCAGATTACTTCTACAATAAACAAGCACAAGTGCAACCCATGTCAAATGTGATTGTGAAGGCTTCCATTGAACAAGTCTGAGTATTTGAGGCGGAATGACAAAATTTTAGGACAAGTCTGTGCTGTGGCATTTTGCCGCCAGCTGCTTCAGGGGTGGTCAGGCAGGTTAAGTAACATGTCCTCCTAAGACGTGGGCACCATGACCCAGGCACCACCCAACCTGACACACCTGAGTAGGCTTTCTTGGATAGAAACGTCAAGGCTCATAAGCACTCCACCGTCTTTTTGGCTCCCCTTCCCCTCAACATATCCCCTCCCTTGTCATTCCCTTTTTGCAAATTACACAAATACAGAGGCATGCATGCTTGTACACACACACACACACACACACACACACACACACACACACACACACACACACTCACACACACACATGCACCAAAGAATAAGCCCATTTGCTCTCATCTCCCACAAGGTAGGTAAGACAAGGCATGTCATAACCACACTTGTCAGTTTCTCACTAACCATGCCTGTCAATGAGCCTGCCCTTACAGCAACAACCAGCATGGAGCTCACAGGCTGCCTGGGTAGAGGGTGTTCGGGTGGACCACCACTGCTTCGAACAATATGAATCTTCCTTGTTTCTCCCAAGGCTTTCCTCCACAAGCCCATTGCTGTTACTAAAACCCTTTTCATGTGGGACTACTTCTACCAGGAGACCTGGAGTTATTTGCAAAAACTGCTAATATCATCAGTAATTTTAATTCCCCTCTCATGTCTGTAATTTGTAAAGTAAAACTTCCAGACCTACATACCTATTGTATTTTCATGAACACACATTTCCCCTGATAATACAAACTACCTGCAAGTTGAGAACTGTTGGTAATTTCAGTTGTTCTTCGTAATCAGTGCACAATAACCTTTTTCTTTTCCTGGTGGAGGACTTTGCATTTTTTTCATCAAGAAATTCACAATTTGCTTTGCTAAATTCAGAAATAACAAATTATTAAGTCTTTACTTTGAACATTTGCATCATTGGTAATTTAAGTAAATTTCATTATCTCTGTAAATGTGTCTCATGGAACAAAAATGTTTGGTTGTAATTTATTTACCTCCTCAGTGCTACTTGTGTGCTAATGGGGCTCAGTGCAGTAGTGTGTAGATGGCTTACAGAAAGGATTTGGTAGTCATATTGTTTCTATGAAATGGGTGGATTTTTTCTGAAAAGCAAGACAATAGTACCATTGAGAAGACAATCAAACTACAATTTTGATACGCTGTATTAATGACTAGAATTTTGTGTGTTTCATTACATTTGCACACTAAATCTGCAGACCAATTTACTACTCAATCAAATTATAAAAGAATAAGAAAAAAGATTGCTATAGAGGAGGTGAATGGAAATGAAATGGAAATGATTGACTGGAAGTCTGCATGAACCCTTAATTCTGATGCAGGTATGCTGGTATGCTAATAGGGGCCACAAATTAGCAAATTAGGCACATCATTTTGGTGTTTAACCACAGCTCAACAGGCTACTGGAAATCACACAATGAATTGTTCATAGCCTCTCATTTTTCCCTGTCTTAGCTCCTAGATAACTGTTTAAGTAAACCAACTTACCATTCACAAGCAAGGACCACATCATCAGCTGAGATGTGAATACGTTATTTATTGAATATGGAACATGGGAATAGTGACTGGTGGATGGGAACGGTGAAGTATGATAATGGCTGATGCATGGGGAAGGCTTTGGGAAGGATCTACATCAGCTCTTGGGCTTGGCAGACCCCTAGAGTGCCCTATGGGAAATGATAAAGGGAGAGAGAAAAAAGAGGGGGGCAAGGTGGGGCATGGATAACAAGAATGAATGGACGTGCAGGGCAGGAGGGCATTTATAGACAGAAGAGGAGAATTTGAGGTGTGGTCCTGCTCCTCAGCTTTGGCTAAAATTATTTTCAATACAGAAGCAAGAACCATACCATCAACTGAGATGAAAACAAACTGTTTATTGAATATGAAATGTATGAGCTGTGACTGGCAGATTGGAATGGTAGAGCAGGATGACAGCTGTGGTATGAGGAAGGCTTTGGGAAGGATCTACTATGGCTTCTGGGCTTGGCAGACCCCCAAAAGCCTTCTTGAGGATACAGACACAACTGATAATAGCATGGGTCTTAAAAGCCAGAACAGGCTGGCAGGCCATAATTTTGATAAAGGGATCCGGTACTCCTTGGCTGGCAGTTGATGTGATATATGGAAGGAGTGACCAGAGAATGAATTTGGAGAGTGTCTGTAAACTCTGTCAAGTGAGAATAACCAGAATTGGTGGCCATGTGGCTGGAGAAAAGAAGGTCAGTCGTGGAAGTACCTTGGGAATTTTTAGATTTGTATGCAATGTGCTGAAAGCTTGTATGAATTTAGTTTGAATAGTTTGAATTCTGTGGCTCTAAGCTTTTCATCTTTATTTTACCGACTGAGAAGTTGGTTGGTGGTAAAGGCAGGGACGGAACTGGGGATGGGCATTCTAAAGTGGGTGGTAGGAGGATATTGGGGGAGAGGGAGAAAGTATCTTGAGAGGCTGGCAGCTCAGTTAACTCAGTTGTCTGTAATGTAAACAACAGGGGATTGCTCAGATAAGGTAGAATAGCTGAATGGATACACAGCAACTCTTTGCTGGCAACCCGGTGCTGGAAATGGAAACAGCAAAGAGCTTCTGAAATGGGGTAAGGGTAGCTGGATTAGTAACTGCCAACCCAGTGCCAGTAATGGAAACTGTGCAGCTAATAGAAACAGCAGGACGCCATTAAAATGAGGTGAGGATAGCCGATTGAGTGACTGGCAATCTGGTGCTTATAATGAAAAAGTCAGGAAACTACTGAAGTGAGGCAAGATTAGTCAAGTAAGAAACTGGGGACCTGGTGCCAGTAATGTTAGAAGATTACTGAAGTGAAGTGAGAATAGCTGAGTGAATAAATGCCAACCCAGTGCTGGTAATGGAAATGTTGAGTGTTGCTGAAACGATGTCAGCTGAATGAACAACTCACAACACAGTGTCTGTAACAGGAACAGCTGGAATTTTTTTGATGTGACACGAGAATGGCCAAATTAGTAAATGTAAATCTGTGTCTGTACCAAAAACAACAGGACATTTTGAAATCAGGTGCCAGTGTAAACTTACTGAAGTGAGGCTATAATTGCAGAATGAATAACTGGCAACCCAGTGCCAAATAATAGAAACAGCAGTGTTGGGACTGGTAGGAGTGTGTTTGGTTATTGGCAATAATTCATAGTTATCATAGATAATTATGAATTATGAAATCAAGATATTATTAATATTGATCAAAAATTCAGGCACCAACTGTTAAAGAACCTCACGGGGGGTTCACAAAGCAATAATTAATAATTATCTCTGATAATTATTAATTATTGCTTAAAACTTAAAACAGAATTATTAATATGAATAAACAATAACAGGGCACCACCTGGAAACCGGGACCAATAACCAAACAAGGCAGTCTCATAAAAGAGTTCACCTAAAATGTTAATATCTGAGAGATATCAACACTCACAGGTGAACAAAGAAGGGTTGAATTCAAGCTCTGACTCCCTCAATCAGCCACTTTTCACAATATGTTAAACACAATAATGACAAAAGAACTTCTCTTTAAAGATATAGCAGTGTTTCACAAACAGTCCTCACAAAGTGCTTTACATGAGCATGATGCCAAAAAGAAATACAGAGGAATACACAATCTGTAATAAAAGTACACAGTAAAAAAACATAGAAAAGGTGAGCAGAAAAATACACAATAAAACATGGAAATATAAAATGTCAACTTTTTACAGGATTACTCAAACACCTGTCTAAAAAGGTGTGTTTCCAGCTGCTTTTTAAATGAATAAGCAGAATCAGCAGATCTTAAGCATTCCAAAGCTTAGGTGCCACGGCCTCAAAAGCTCGATCACCACAAGTCTTAAGGTGGGAGTGTGGAACAGAGAGTAAATTTTGCATGTTTGACCTAAGAGAGTGAGCTGATGTTTATGGGTGTAGTAGATGTAGATCAGCAACATAGGCAGGAGCTTGACTATGCAAAGCTTTGTAAGTAAGAGTGAGAATTTTGAACTGAATCCTAAAAGCAACAGGAATTCAGAGTTTTAAGTATAAGTGTAATATGAGACTGTCTATTTGACCTGGTGAGTAGTCTCACAGCAGCATTTTGGATTGTCTGCAGACGATCGACAGCAGAGATACTAAGAGACATAAATAGTGCATTGCAGTAGTCAATAAGAGAAGAAATAAAGGCATTTATAAGCATTTCTAGTTCAACTGTTGAAACTACAGATCTCAGTTTACTGATATTTCTCAAGTGGAAAAAGCGAGACCAGGTAAGCTTCTTTACATGGGTGTCAAATGACAAGGACTGATCAAATATTATCCCTAAATTGCACAGGTTGGAGTGGGCCCAATGCTTTTTATAATCACAGGGGCAACCTTTTCTGGGACGAAAACCAGAACCTCTGTCTTATCAGCACTGAGCTGTAGGTAGTTTTATGTCATCCAGTCTTTAATAGCATTAAGACAGTCCAGGAGCCTGGATAACCTAAAAGGCCCACTAGGTTTGAATGAGAAGTAGAGTTAGATATCGTCTGCATACGAATGAAAAGCAACATCAAAACTGATGATGATCCGTCCCAAGGGCAGCAAATATATAGGGGGCCCCGGAACCGAACCTTGCAGGACACCGCAAGAAAGTGGAGAGGAGTCAAACACAGAGTCACCAATAGAGATGGTAAAACTTCTGTCAGTGAGATAAGATAAAATCCAGTCCAATGCTACGCCTGATATACCCACCCAATCACATAACCTCTTCATCAGGATATGATGGTCTGCTGTGTCAAATGCAGAACTGAGGTTAAGTAGAACTAGTACAGGACAGTTTCCTGTATCAGAGGACATTAAAATGTCATTAGAGACCCTCAGAAGAGCAGTTTCAGTGGAGTGCTGTTTCCGAAAACCAGACTGAAACTTATCATAAATACTATGCCTCTCTAGTGCAGCAGTGAGTTGATTGGCCACAACCTTCTCTAAAATTTTTGACAAGAATAGTGGTTTAGATATGGGCCTGTAATTCTTGGGCAAGGCAGGATCTAAGTTAGGTTTCTTTAATATGGGCTGGATAGTGGCATGTTTAAGATAGGATGGGACACATCCTGAAGACACTGAAGAGTTGACAATGGCTAGTATAGTGGGACAGATAATTGGCAAAACTTGTAAAAACAGGAAGATGGGATAACATCCATTGGGTTAGAGGACAACTTCATTTTCCTAATCAATGCAGTCAGATCTTGTAAGCTAATTGGTTGGAAAGACTCCAGAACTGGAGAAGATACAGTGAGTCTAGAGCTGGGTGGGCACATCCTAGGATGAATGGTGGATCTAATAGCCATTACCTTATCCACAAAAAAGGTAAGGAACTTATTGCAATCATCGCTAGAGAAAAATGGTGGTGTGGAGGGCAGTATTGAAAAAATGTTATTTATAGTGTCAAAATCTTAGGATTTCTTCTTGAGAAAGAAATTAAATTGGCAAAATAAGCAGTTCAGGCTTACTTAACTAGTGCATTGAAAGAGTAACGGAGGTCTTTAAGATGCAGACGATACACCTCTAGCCCAGTGGCTTTCCATAGTTGTTCTGTACTGCGACACGTCTATCTCATGCAGCGAACAGCGTTGGTCATCCATGGAGAGGTGTTACAGATAGCTCTAGTCCTAACTTTAAAAGGTGCCATATTGCCCAGTAACATGGAGCAATGCTCATTAAAAGACTATTAAAAACTCTACATTGTTAAATTTTTTTATTAAATTTGTCTTTCTACACTCATTTATTCAGGTTTTTCTTTTCATTAGTCATCAGTCTGTATGTACTGGCACTTTTTAATGAGAAAACTGGAAATAAACTTAACAGAAACAAAATGTATATCCTTTGAAAATTACAGTATTGCTAACACAATGAGCTGTCATCATTTCTTCACTACCTTTAATCATTGTTTTAGAGGTAATTTTGCTTCTGTGGTAGTTGCAGAGAACTTTTTTTGTCAGAACTTTTTCAGTTCTGTGTCAGTGGTTGTGTTACACAAACTGAGATTTACATGACCATTCTACAAGCAAACCTAACTGGTGGGCTTTCCAAATCGACTCTTTGAGCAAGCCATTCGGACAAGCATCTGTCAGTTGTGAAGACATGCTTGAGAGCATGCACTTTATATTTCTACCATTTTTAAGCTGATCAGTGTATAACAACCCAACACAATTTTCTTCATCCTTTCCTCCCCAACCAAGGAAGTCCTGTCTTGAAAATCAATATCTGTGTGATTCTTGTTTTATTGCATCATCAGGGTTAAAATAATCGACAGCTGCAATTGATGTTTTTAGTTTATTTAATGGTTCCCAACTGTGGAGTTTCCTTCATCATAAGGTTAATTTGCTTTAACATTAATAGACAGTGCTCTTTGTTTGATATAAACATTGTTCTCATGCTCTCCATTTGTTTCCTTGTTTAATAATAGAACTTTTTTAGCATTTATCTGTACTGTTTAGAGAAAAGATATCAGTGATCAGTGTGCAGTCAATATCATGATGAAGGAGAGGGAAGTCAAAGGGAATTGCACTAGTGCCTCATTTCTAATTGCTAAATTAATTCTGGTAAAACTCCTTGAGCTTTGCTTTGGAAATATTAGGCTCTTCTAATCAGCTCTGAGACTATATTTCTCACAGAATCTGCATCATTGACTGTGTACAAATATGGATGCTGCATCTCCACTTCCTATCGCTATGCAAGAGTGAGGCCAAAATATCTCCTTTCTGGGAGCTGCTATCTTGCTTGTGTGACATCATTTGGAACCAAGTGGGCCACAGCTCCTATAGCTACTGTAGAAGCATCTGAAAAGATGCACAGTTCTGGAATGTAGTGCCTCTGTATATGGAGGTCTTCAAGAGCCTTTAAAGAGTCCTTCTGTGAATTCCATTCCACTTCCTTTTTTGATAGGAGAGGAGCATCCCACTCACTCTGTTCAGATGACCATTCTCAGACTAGTGCTTTCCCTTGCGTTGTTATGGGAGCTACAAAGCCCAAGGGGTTTAACACAACGTTGACCGTCAACAACACACCTCTTTGTGTGAATGGCTTCTCTTCACGGGACACCAAGTAAGTAAAGCTGTCTGTTTCTATATTCCAGGAGAGCCCCTGGCTCCTCTGAGGGGAGAGAGGATCCACTCCAAGGTACAGATCCCTCAGATCCTTGGCACGGTCCTCTGCTGGACGGTGCCAATCCAGACTGTGCCAACATCAGGTTGCTAACATCTGCTAATATCTCTCTGGTTCATGTGAGGAGACCTATTGCCTCTTCAAGTGTGGTGACTGAGGTGAGACCATCGTCAATATAAAACTGCCGCTAAACAAACTGTCTTCAGAACCGTATTCTTGTTCAACTTTTTAAGCTGCTTGTCTCATGCAGTAGATAGCAACAGCAGGTTGCACGTTTTTGCTGATGTCATTATCCTCATACCAGAGATAATCTCTGTGGTCTTCTCGGACGACAAAGCAATAAAACATTTCCTGTACATCTGCTGTAAGGGTTACAGGTTCTTTTTGGAACTGCAAAAGAACTCCTAATATATGGACCTTCATCCTGTACTCCACCATGTGTTTGCTGATGTCATTATCCTCATACCAGAGATCATCTCTGTGGTCTTCTCGGACGACAAAGCAATAAAACATTTGCTGTACATCTGCTGTAAGGGCTACAGGTTCTTTTTGGAACTGCAAAAGAGTGAGTTCTCCCACCAAGGTATTATTCAAGTCTGAGGGGCACATCATTGAGAGATGTTCCATCACATTCAGCACTTGAATCGAACCCAACCCATATCTGGTCTGGCTTCTGTGGGTGGGACACACCAAATGTTCGCAGGTACCAGTATTCTTTACTTTCGTCTAAGGGTGGAGCAGGCTCAGCTTGATCATTGTCTAGCATCTTCTGCATGAACTTGATATAGTGATCTTTCGTTTCTGGCTTTTTGTTCCCTGTTGCTCGGAAGGCGTTGTCTAGGAGAGCGGAATGGCAAAGGTGCCACCCAGCTGTTACCTTTATCTTGGTAGACCTCTGCATCCATGATGACCAGGAAGGCTTTGTTGTCTATGGATAGTACTGGACCTGTCGAACACCGAACACCCTAGGTTTTCTGCACTGATGGTGAAACGTCTGTTTTTCTCACATGCAGGGAAGGTCGGACAGTGATGCCATGTCATTCCACTGTAGTCTTCCTTCATGTGGATACTGTTTGGACATGGTCTGAGAAAGGATGCGTGACCATTACGCAACGCAGTACATTTTGTAGACATTGACCTCTGATGGTTTGTGAAGTGTTTCCAAGCACACTTCTCCCACAGTGACCCAGCCTAGGTGTAGCTGCTGTGCCTAAGATGCATTGTGGGGCCCATTGATTTGCTCACATACCGTGTGCACCCTAAGAATTTCTTTCCCTAAGAGCAGGACAATTAGAGCATCTCAGTCCACAGGTGGAATCTTGTTAGTGACTGGATGTAGGTGGGGATGATAGTGTTCAGTCTCTGGGGAAGGAATTTCTGTCCTATCATCCGGCACCGTATCACATTCTATTAAGCGGGGTGAGGGAAGCTGTAGTTTGCCATCTATGGACTCAATGATGAAATTAGCAGCTCTCCCACCCAAAGGTTTTCAGAGTGTATGTGTTACCTCAAAAAGGTTAAAGAACTCTGTCTTAGTAAGGGACTTATTACTTTGTTCATCTAGCACTGCATACATCTTAATGTCCTTCTCCTTTTGTCCTGCAGGATATGCTTTCACCAAGCAGATTTTGGAACATGAGTGGCTTCCCCACTTTTCACTTGACCTGCGATAAGTGTCTCTGTCCACTGAAGCAGCCATCTGACAGCTGCAGCTCCTAGGGAACTGAGAGGACAGTGGCCAGTGTAGGTACCAGATCAACTCAGCCTGCCAGATTGGCTCAGGGTCCGAGCCAGGTGTTCTGCAGAGTAATGATGACATACTTCCTTCTGGTCTTCGTTAGCTATGTTAGCTAACTTTAACTGGCTAACTAATCTAAGTTGAGAATATTGTCCTTTACAAAATGCCATGAGTTATGTTTGTTTATTTGGAGTTAATGCATGTTTTGCTATGGAGAATTTATCCATTTTTCATACATCCTTGCTACAGCTTAGTGGTGTGCTGCCAAAATGTTCAACTCTAGAATTATTGTTCCGCACGTAGTAAGTGGATTATTAAACTATATTTACACTAATTGTTTGGGTCATAGCGTATTCTTCATACAACTGCAATCACCAAATTGTAACGTCCATACCATGATGGTTTGGGACAAATATATGGTTCTAGTAGAGACTCTTAATCAGGATACTGTATTAAGAAACGGCTGGTAGGAGATTTGAATGCTGGAGACACAACTGAGGTTTCCTCTGTCGAAACAGGGCAAACTACTGGTTTGTCACAGTTTTGCAGCATTTTTGCCCCACTGAATTCCATTTGTGGATGGTACATGGAATTTGTCGTTGTTCTTTTTCTGATAAATAATGGAGCAGCCCATGTCCCAGACTGCAACAGTACATTTATGCCTTGCACAGAATTAAATAAAGAATTTAAAATATTTAAAAAAAATCTTGGGTACAAATAGGTCACTGTCTGCATTAAGCATAATAAAAATTTATATTAAAAAATCTATGTGGTATTGTATTATTAAGATATCTAAATCTATAGAAAGATGTATTTTTAGATATAAATATTGGCATTGCTATTTATTCTAATGAATACAGTTTAAGTCTGACGTTTATACATATACTTAAGCCAAATACATTGTGAAAGTTTTTCACAATTCCTGACATTTAATCCCAGTAAACATTCCCTGTTTTAGGTAAGTTATGATCACTACTTTATTTTAAGGAAATGTCAGAATAATAGTAGAGAGAATTATTTATTTCAGCTTTTATTTCATTCATCACATAATCAGTGGGTCACAAGTTTACATACACTTAGTTAGTATTTGATAACATTGCCTTTAAGTTGTTTATTTTAGGTCAAACATTCCAGATAGCCTTCCACAAGCTGAAAAAGGATGAACCAGACTTGTGGAGGTCCACAATTTTTTTTCTGAGGTCTTTTGATTTTCCCATGATGTCAAGCAAAGAGACACTGAGTTTAAAGGTAGGCCTTAAATTACATCTACAGGTACACCACCAATTGACTCACATGATGTCAATTGGCCAGACGTAAATGGAAGATAGAAAAATCCAGCACTGTTGGGATTTTGAGAAACCAGAAAATCTCAAACTTTTTCATGTCAAGGACCTCCAGAATAGATGCACACCAGACCACAGACCCATGTTTGAGAGGATTTTGTCTGAAAAAATCCCTTCTAAGAAGATATATTACACTAACTTCCAGGGAATGTAAGTGAAATTAATTTATTTGTGCTTTTGTTTGGAACCCCCTTAAGCCCTCTCAAGATCCTTGGTGGTCTTCAGATCCCAGTTTGGGAACCATTCTTCTAAACAACTTGATAACCACATTACAAAGTGGATACAATTAGGGATGTCACAAGAATCAATACATAGATACCATAGATACATAGATACCAAATCAATACGAACATTTAGAAAATGATACTAATGCCAGCGATTATCAGTTATCAGTGGTATCAATTCCTCTCTCTATAACTCAGTGTTATTGTTCTAATATAGCCAGAGTGTGTTTGCTGAAAAACTTAAAGTTTCAGTCATACTTACAAGATTACAAACCAAAATGAGAGAACAGCGCTACAGAAGCGCCATCTAGCGGCGATTGTCAAAAAAGCATACATATGCCATATGCTTTGCCTACACTGGCCAAACTGCCTTCACCATGCTGACTGACAGCAGAAATCTACTGAAACAAAATAGTTTGCATGTCGGCTCCATGGGAAGAAATCAACAGTGTTTGTATTTATTGATTCATTGATAGGGTTAATAAGTTGAAAACACATATACAGCAGGATATTTGTGTGATTTAAACAGCTGGCTGCTCAGATTACGCTTCACTAAACACAACAAAGAGACTCAGTGTAAAAAAAACCAGGGGGGTCTACATGAGACTGTCTGGGATTCAGTGTGGATTAATACATTTAATAAAATAGAAGCGTATCTGTACGGGTAAAGTACGGGTAAAAATGGACTAAATGCAGGCAGGTAGCAGGTGAGAATAAAAAATAAAAAAGAGAAGTCAGAAATGAAAATGATTTGCAGTATTTTTAACATCTAAATTAGCTAATAGCCTATTATCAAGCGTAATCAGCCGCCAAGTTTTTTTTTTAATTGTGAAGTGAAGAAGTCAGTATGTATGTTGCACACTGTTTTAAGGCATAAAAGTGAGCACACATTATAACATATAGAGATACAGATTACAATTGTGCAGCAAGGAAAAATAAAATACCATTCAACCTTTAAGGGATGAATGGTAGAGATGAAAAGATTCCCATGTTTATGATTTGCAAAGTTGTTGTATGATTGCAGAGATGGTGGTGTAAGAGTAAAAAAAAAATACTGTTCATCTTCAATAAAACACAATATTCTTCTTAGAGTGTTACATTAGTGGGTTCAATGTAAGACTATATCCATTAAATTTGGGTTTGATCCACTAAATGTGTTCATGTTTGTTTGGTTTTCAGGCAGTTTTGTATTATTTAAGTTGAATCTATCAGAGTCTTCAGAAAAATCTTAATTGTCCTCAAACAGCCTCTTGGGAGCTATCAACCACATCTCATGGTCTTCATCAGTGGATGAAGTTTGCTCAATTGTCATTGAGATGGCTCATTTGTTACCTGTAACCAACTGTTATCACACGACCAAAGTCCTGTGCTCAAGACCAGTGATGACCACTGTGCCATTTCTATTCACTGATGAAGACCATGTAATTATAAATATCTTAGTAATCAAGTTGGTGCCTACTTTTCAGAGTGGATTTCAACAGAGAACTCTCCAGTAAAATGAAAGGTGGAGGTACCTGTTTTTACACACATGATGGCTGGTGTAAGGACATGACAGGGATTTCACAGTACCATTCTCCTGATCTAAAATCCTTTTTATCAACTGTGAACCCCTCTATTCCCTGTGTGAGTCTGTGTCTTTCATACTGGTCGGTGTTTACATTCCACTGCAGGCCAACGTGCAAGAGGTACAGCACACACTCGTCAACAAGACACTGTGTGTGGAGCGGACAAATCCAGACTCCTTACTTATTGTTCTTTGGCAACTTTAACAAAGGGTAATTTAAGCAACGACCTCCCCAAATATAGACAGTTTATTAAATGCCTGACCAGAGAGGAGAACACTTTGGATCACTGTCACACTACTATTCCTGGTGCCTACCACACTGTCCCCTGTGCTGCACTGGGTCACTCTGACCATGTCATGGTCTACCTGATCCCCATAGTCTGAAATTAAATATTCTAAAGGCCGATTCATGCTTTCCACATCCGCATGGCCAGGAGGGTCTGCTTGACGTAAATTTTGTCATTGTCCATGTCCACGAGCCCTCTGTGGACATCTGCATGCAGTCCAAAATTTGTGGCTGTTCAAACTGTAAGCACCAACTGTGCATGTTCTAGAAAAGCAAATAGGAATGCCTGTCTCATCTACTGTATCTATGTAATGTATTCCGATGCTCATTAAGGTGTCACTTTTCTTTTTTCGACTTTTTCTTGTTGCTCAAGAACTCCTCAGCTGTATTAAGACTGAAAACAGACCTTTGTAAAATAATACAAGCTGTGTTGGTGTGGGCGTGTTGTTTAGATTATTGCGTTTAAAAGCTCATCAGAAAAACATTGCACAGCGGTTTGTATTACTCACAAACTGAATTTTACAACTCAGGAAAGTTTACTAGTGCACATATGTGTCTGCAAATCCCCAATTAGAGTATGTATGGGACCGCATCCCTGGTCTGTACGCAAATCCACAGCTGTCCGCGGACACTGAATGTGGAAAGCATAAATTTGTCATGAAAGTAGCAAGAGGTAGACCCAAATGCAGAACTCTAGAGGCAGCAGGTACTCGAGAAAACTCTTTGGGGCTGAGGGAAACACAGAGAGCAGGGCAGGGCTGCCGAGACTGATAGGGCAAGTGTGGGGAAGACACAGAGCAGGGTAGGACTAATGAGAGTAATGCAGGGCAGGTGAGAGGAGGAGCACATGAACACAGGAGGAGTGAAGGAACACACAAGGGAAACACAGAATAACAGAAAACCAAAACCCAGAAAACACAATACTCTTAATACAACCCAGCATATCAATGAGCAAAAACCATATGACCAAAAAGCAACCAAAATAATATATATCAGATACTTCTTCAAAAGGTCCAACTCAAAATAAGCCCTCTCCCACACAGTCCAATATTCAGAAAACAGAAAAAGTCTGAGGACTTCTGGTGGATAATGGCAACCAAGGAATTGAAAGACAGATTCACAAGAGTATCTAAAGTCAATGACAGAACCATGACAGAATTTGCCATAAGCCTGTAGTGAGGGTATCTAAGAAGTAGAGCAGTGAAACTGTAGAGGACCTCTGTGAGTGTTTGGACTATATAGACTGAGTTGTTTTCTGGACTGCCACCAAAAGTCTGGATGAGTACACAGAGGCTGTGACGTCCTACGTCAGCTTCTGCGAGGACAGCTATACACCATCACAAGAGAAACCCAGGTTCACAGCTAAGGTTGGAAGAGCAAGAGGTGTTCAGGGGTGGGGACAGAGACAAGTTTAAAGAGGTGAAATACAGGTTAGCAAGACGGTAAAAGAGGCTAAACGACTGTACTCTGACAAACTGTAACAACAGTTCTTAGCTAACAACTTCTGTCTGAAAAGGCCTCAGACAGATTACCAACTAATTTTAATTTTGTTAATAAAAATTATGATTAAATATGTTCTTCAACAACCTTTGTTGACTAAGACAAGATGATGACGACATGGCACCAACGACATTAAACATTGTGACTATATCAACATGCAATATTGTTGACAAAAAAAGATGAGACTAAAATGTAGTTTAAAAAATAAAAACTTTACCAAAATCTCTCTTTTTTTGTTGACAAAAAAGAGGAGGCAAAATATTATAGACTCACAGGAGGCCTAGCCTGAGCAGCACATTAGGTGAGCAGCAGCAGCTGCAAGTGCTCTGTCTGAATGTCTGTACTGAAGGTGCTCAGGTGCATTGTGTTGTTGGTTACCCATGTTTTGGAAGTGCCCAATACACTAAGGACCAAATCCACAAAAGGGCAACTAAACCTGTGCAAATGAGACAAAAAGACAGCGTGTAATTCACAAAGCATCCACAAAGGGTGAAATGCACCACAAACTGTGCTGCCAAGCCAAAAAAGCATCAAAGTGCACCTGTACCATTTGCATGTATGTAAATTAGGTATTTATACATATGCACAAAATTGGCTCCTTGCTATGCAAATAAGCCTCAATGCAAAAACAGTCTAATTCTCAAAGACCAGCGCTAATTTCCACACGCAAGAGTTATTAGTGTCTTCAGATAGTTGGAGTTAACTGCGCAAACTCACCCCTCTCTCATTCTCTTTCTCTGGCTCTCTCTCTTCAAATCTTCAAACTCGTGAGGTTTAATGATATTGCATTGATATTGAATGATAGTGGATTGAAATCTTCAGTCAGACATTGGGGGGATCAAGTGGGTATGGGGTGGTAAGCTTATCCCAGACTTTTAGCTACTTAAAAATAAAAATGTCCTGACAGCGCTGATGGAGTTCAGGATTCATCCATACAGTAAGGGGCTGCTTTATTACAAACAGTTCCACTGTATAAACCTAAACCTGTGTGTAACAGCTGACCTGTGTAGATGTGTTGCAGAGCACAAAACATTAATTACCACCAGATCCTGACCGATCCGGTGTTAATGAAATTACCACTGCTGTGCCGTTTGCGTAAATGCGCACAGCCTCTTTATCAGTTTGGAGACGCACTCATTGTTTCAGCTGCTGTGTGATGTTGCAGCCAGCTGTGAAACACAGACAGCTGTGGGCAACAAACAGAACATCAGTACTGATGTTTCTGCAAAATCCCAGACACATTCAGTGAAACCTGAACAACATTATTGTAAGATTCTGACATTAATCTAACACGTTTCAGACCTTACATTAATAGCTGTAATTAATAAATGACATTTGACATTTCAGTAAATTGTGTTATACAGTATATGCAAAATACTAAAGAAGTAAAAGAAGCAAAATACAGGGAAGTTTGTTTGTGATTGTGGAGAGCTCTGAGTGTGCACCTCTGTCAATTAAAGATGAGCAATTTGAGGCTTTTGTGCTCTCTGCAGTTTTCATTATGGACCAATCTGTGTGCTGAAATGTGGAGAAAAGCCTGAAACACTGCCTCACCTGTGAAACTGCTCCATTCACTCCAGCAGATGCAAAACAAGGGAAAATTGCACTCAGCTGCAAAACTTTATTGGCATGTTTGCGCCAGCATATCATTAGCACAAAATCTTTTGTGAATAGGACTTTAAAACTGGGCAGATTGTGGGTGTAAATGTTGTAATCCATTCTTTGTGGATTGTGCATCCTTTTGGATTTCTGCTGCTGTTTTGCCTGTCCTTTAGTATTGCCGTTGTGTGCCATATTCTAAACATTGTAGTGTGGTAAAACCAACTGGTATCTATATTTTGTTTAACCTTGTTTATAGTTCTTTTTATTTCTCTGATTTAGTGGTGCTGAGGGCCAGCCTACTGGGGGAGGCTAGTCACCCTGGGTGAGGTCCCTTCACTGTTTGCTGTGATTAAAGGCACCAGGATGCACGGAGTGGTTCACCCATTGCTGTGTGAATGTGTATAGGTTGTTGTGACTGCACATGTGGTATGTGAGTATAAGGTAGCACCCCTAGACACACCTCTGCATAGTCTGCCACCTCATTTACCAGCCTCAGCCCACTCTGGTTTAAGTGTGTTATATATATTATAAAATATTGGTAACACTCTTATGTTTAATGGTAAAAGATTTTAATTATACTTTAAAATAGTTTTGTAATAACATAATACTTTTAGAACTTTATGTTGTGTCTTTTAATCACTAACTACTTTTTGTCTTTCAGCAAACATTTTCCGGTTTCCTTATTCGATAATAAAAAGACCCTTATTTTGAACCATGTCTCTGTCTCCTCAGTAAATGAGTCTGTGTGCCTTGTCTAATTGTGAACTCAAGGTTATTGGTAATTAGTAATACCCATTTCTCAGTTGTACATATATTCTGGGGTGCAATTCCCCAGGTGGCATAGTTGGTCTCCTATCATACATAGTCCTCCCAGCCCTCACACTGCCATACATGCATAAAACGGAGGAAGATAGACTTCAGGTCATGTTTACTTATATATAGTGAGTGAGTGAAATACGAGCCATTACACAGCCCTTGTAGACAGCTGTATTGATTAAAATAGTAGTGTATAACATTACCTTTTCTTATCATGGTTGTTATTCTAGCAAACCTTGCCTTGTTTAATTTTTAATATTGATGCCATGTGAACTAGCTTGCTAGACAGCATTTTCATTAAACTCATGTCATTAAGTCCATGGGGCACATTTTTCTTTTCTTAACACCGACCTCAGATCTATTTATTTTATTTTTTTAATGCAAGCTGATTGCAATTGGTATGTGTACAGTATTCTTTTCAATTAGGCTAACCATTTTACTTCCATTCAGAACAGAAAGGTAAGTTTGTCATTTACTTTGGGCGACCAAAAAATTGGTTTCAAAATGTTTTACTGTCTCTGTTTTATAACAGTTTTAAAGGTAGAATTGGGCCCCCATTGTTGAATCATGTTGGTTCAAAATAAATATGCAAATCAGAACATGTTCCATGTCTGGATGTATTCGTTAAATTGATACTATCAAGACCAGACACTTTCTGCAAAGCTGCATTCTTAATCATTCATCCTGTGTTTTTCATCAGAAAATGATTAGAAAATTTTATGTGAAATAGGTTTGACTGAATGACAAAATATTATTGGTTTTGGCTAGACTAGACTGAAAGGTTCTATATAATTTGATGGCTAAAAAAACCCTAAAATGTCAATAGTTTTTATTGACTAAAAGTATACTAAAATAGTCTAAATAATAAATAGTCTATCTAAAACCTGACTAAAAAAACAGGATGAGGTTGACTAAATATGATAAAAGTGAAAAATGAAAAGACTAAATGAAAAATAGCTGGCAAAATTAATACTATTACCAACTACAAACTTAAAGCCTCCCACTTCATTCTTCACACCTAGCCAGCAACCTGATTACGAAAGACAAAAGGACAGTCCTGACACACACCCCTGACTCCAGCTATCATCTGCAGAACAAGCTCTGTCAGCTGAATGTACCTGACTCGACCTGAAGGTGGATCAGACTTCCTGTCTGATAGGAAGCAGCATGTGATGCTGAGGAAGCACGTCTCTGACTCCCTGACCATCAGAACTGGTTCACCTCAAGGCTGTGCCCTTTCTCTACTTCTCTTCTCCCTGTACACTAACAGCTGCAGCTCCAGTCATCAGTCCATCAAGCTCCTGAAGGTTGCAGATGACACCATCTGCCTACAGGTGGGAGGTTGACCATCTGGTGACTTGGTGTGGACAAAATACCTTGGGGCTTAATGCTCTAAAGTCAGTGGAGATGGTTGTGGATTTCACAAGGAGCACAGCCCCACCCACCCCCGTCGCCCTCAGTGACTCCCCAGTGGACACTGTGGAGTCCTTCCACTCCCTGGGAACCATCATCATCCGGGACCTCAAGTGGGAGCAGAACATCAACAGCCTCACCAAGAAATCTGAGAAGACGATGTACTTCCTGCGGCAGCTGAAGAAGTTCAGTCTGCCAAAACCAATGATGGTGCACTTCTAGTCATCCTGAACACTGAATTCGAAATGTTACCTTCAGGCCGATGGTTCAGAATCCCAAAATTCAGACCAGTACAAGAACTCATTCATTCCATCCTCCATCAAGATATTAAATAGCTACATATTTTAAGTGTACATGTGCATTGTGACATTGTCTGCATGTATGTTCTGTGATGCAGCGTTTCAGAGCCCAAGACAAATTTCTCTTGCGGGACAGAAAAGAATATCTTATCTTATGTTCTACACCGCCATCATTTAGTCCATCCTCACCTCCTTCATCACCATCTGGTATACTGCTGCAACTGCCAAGGACAAGGGCAGTATCATCCGCTGTGCTGAAAAGGTGATCTACTGCAACCTGCTGTCCCTCCAGGACTTGCATACCTCCAGGACCCTGAGGCGAGCAGGTAAGATCATGGCCGACCCCTCTCATCCTGACAAACTTTTTGAAACACTCCCCTCCAGCAAGAGGCTGAGGTCTGTCAAGACCAAAACCTCTCACCACAAGAACAGTTTCCTCTTTCAATATTTGCACCTCTGCAAATACAGACAATATTCAAGTCTGAGATAAAGTCCACAATTAAATGAGCTATTAAAATGACTCTTGAGATGGGTTTTGTAACAGACCATTTCACCTACAACACATTGTGATTTTTTTTCCTTCTTTGTAAACTGATATTTTTGCACAACCCACTTGACTCTCACTTAATGGACATTCAGTTTCAATGCTTTGTTTTAAATTGCCCTCCTGAACAGTGAATTACAATATTTTAAGTCTGTAAAGTTATTCATGTAACTGTGCTGGCTTTAAGACCATGTGGAAGAACTGTCTTCCAGATGTCACTCGCAGAATAAATTCAGATTCTATATCTCTCAATAATTCCCTCATCAAATGAATTTAAGCAAAATTGTTGAGGCTTTGTGTGCGTGTGTGTGTGTGAGAGAGAGACTTGTCTGACATGATGGATCCTTTTGGACAGATAGGTGCCAGCACTGCCACATAGCTTTAGGCTCAGGAGAGAGAGTGGTGCATACTGGGAGCCCAAACCAGGGGGAGTGATAACAGATATTATACTGGCTGATTCAGACTCTGTCACTCCACTGACAAAGATGCCTTGATTTGGCATCAGGATGTGTTTGCATGGATTGTTCAAGTGTGCAGTCTGGCTGGAGGGCTTTCTGCTAATGTACACAGCATCCAGCTGCATTTGGGTCCTGGCTGTATTCCGGCTCCGTCGCAACTTCAGTGTCAAGTGAAAATCTTTTCTTCAGCAGCCACTTTTATAATATAGTTTGTAAGGTTTTTTGCTGATATCGTCAGAGTTTTACAAGATTAAATACATGTTTAAATACATTTATATATGGTATCATATGCTTTGTGGCTGTAGTTGATGACAACCTTTAGTTGTTTCTACCTTTCTCTGTGATCATTCATTTATATTTCAGCATAGACAAATTAGTATTGTAGGCCACTTGTAGGTCACTGGTAAGCCTGCATATAACACTATATGTAAAAGATTTAATTTTTAAGCACTTTTACCAATAAATCTGCACAGGAGTAGTAGAACTAGCTATATGCTGAAAATATAAAAAGGTTCTAATCTACAAAACTTAAATATTGTCTCTGTCAAGGGATCCTGTGTATTCTAGGGGTGTGCCCGAATACAAATATATTATTTAACAAAGCACAAATGGTGGGTTTTTTTATGAATATTTGTTTCATACAAATATTTTAAAAATTATTTGTTTTCAAGAAGAAAATGAACCTCATGTCCTTTGTAAGATAGTTAATTCACAAACTTTTATTTTAACACTTGAATATAATAAAATTAAAAGCGTAATGAAAACAAAATGTATTTTTCACCTATTTCCACTTTTATTCGAATACAAATATAAATAATTTTGCTGCCTCAACAAATACAAATAATGGGTTCTCTGCACATTCCTAGTTTGCCTGGGGCAAAACTTTTGGATGAATATCTGAATGTGGAACTGACTGCCACAGAAATTTAGAATGATATGGTACTTAGTTGCAAACTACAGTCTTGAATTTGGAGCATCAAAACAATTAATTATTGGATATATTTCCTCATGTGCATTATAGCGTACTCTCTCCTTTTGTTAAAGCAAGCTTTAGATTAAAATAACTGATTGGAGGTGTAATTGTATGTCTGTTGAAATTATTTTTGAATATGTATTTCCTGGTTTGTTTAGTTCCATGTTATTTGCTGTCAGTAATTTTTTAATTTTACCTGTATTGTATTGGACAGGTGCAATTTTCATCTCAATGATTTCAGTATTTTGTTGAGGCATAAGATAACAATCCACATTCATTTAATAAAAAATATAGTATATATAAAGTTTATATAATTTTGATAATGTGTTATAGTTTCTTTCTTCACCTCAGTATGACCCTGGAATGTGGACTTATAAAATGAGCTACTGGGAAACTGGCCTTAAAGAGGTCTTTAAAAATTGAGTATGCTGAAAGAATGATGAAAAACTTTAATAATGAGGCTTTTCCCCTCAAGAGCATACTATCGATCCAACAT
Organism: Thunnus albacares; assembly: GCF_914725855.1. Lineage (NCBI taxonomy): Eukaryota > Metazoa > Chordata > Actinopteri > Scombriformes > Scombridae > Thunnus > Thunnus albacares. The sequence continues at coordinate 742,997 of NC_058118.1, read as the reverse complement.
TAACCCCACTTTGTGAACAATAGTTCAGCTGAACTTGTGTAGCGCTGTAGGGTCAAGACTCAGTGTCAAGCTGGAGCTAAGGAAGGCCTGATGCAATCCAAAGCCAAGCTTTCATCTCTGTTGGTAGTCTGGCACTGACCTCAAGTGTCAGTGACATGAGAGGAAGAGGAGAAGAGGACCAGCAAGCAACCAAACACTGCTTGAGAGTCACCAGGTGAGATTTACCTGAGCCCGTTTGTTGTCAAGCAAAGTGGCACACTTAATTGCTAGTTCATCTGTTGCCACTCAGGGATTTGCAGCCATCATCACTCTCTCATTTCGCTGCTGCTGCTGTATAATCTGCTAGGAAGTTGACTGAAGGGAATTAGGACAAGGAAAATGTGGGAAAACTTCTGTTCAATATCTATGAATGATTGATGGACATTTTAATGGTACTTAAGTTGTAAATACTGTGCATATAATGATTGTTCTTAATTCAAGCTTTTGTTTATTTGTTTAGAATTGTCATAGAGAGAGGTCATATTCAAGAACCAATTAGATACAGTCCTGCCCAGACCAAGATCTTTTCAGAAACCAACATTTAAATGCAAGTTACACTGATTTTTGAATAAATAATACTTGATTTGATTTTAACATCATGTATTACAGGGTGCACTTGGTTATGAATAAAAATTCTTCTTGTTAATGATCACTCTACACACCTGAAATTAAATTTGTTTCAAGTAGACTTGAACCCTGCACCTGGCACTGTCCTCCCTCCACTAGAATTGTTTTCATCTTCCCACAGTTGTCCAAAAATTTTCTGCTCATGCTCTTATACTAAGAAAAGGAGGGATCACCATGCTTGCAAGCTGTCTGTTCAAGGTACAATCAGAAGACACACTGTAACCTATGCAAATCTGAATCTGACCCCAGCAGAGAGAGATGGTAATGGTAGAGTAATGGTGTCATCCTTTGTATATTGAACATTAATATATGAAGATGTGAAGGAACTCAATTATGTGTTTGACTGGTGTCACAAATTTGCATGTGTCATTTGGCATATTTAAACATGATATATTATGTATCAATGTATGATTCCACTGGCAGCATGGAAAATGGACCGTGACCTCACTGTGCTGAAGGGTGCTGCTGAAATGTTGTACCTCAGTACTACATGTTACTTTCACACTCAATGTGGCTGGATAAAAATACAATTGCCAAACATTATCAAGTGTAGAGACCATTAGAATATCACTTGTTTTTTTATACTGAGTCACTCATCAGGCCGTATTTCCCCTCCTGTCTGCTTCGGCCTGCAAATGAACGACATCTGGATCACTGCCTGGTATTAAATCACTATTCAGACTCTTCTCATTTGTGGTTCCGCAATGGTAGAATGAGCTACCCAGCTTCACCTGGGCTGCTGACTCCCTTGGTGCATTCAAGAAATGCCTGAAAACTGAACCCATCTGAAAACACCTCAACACTTAAGCCCCTTAACCTTTTTTGCACTTTGTTGATTTTTGCACTTCTTCCTTGTTTCTTAGGCCATATTCAGACCAAATCAGGCGGTGCTGCGAAAACGCCAGTTCTCCCATTATTTAAATGGGGGTAGTGCATTTTGGCTTTGGGTGCTTTGGCCACTGCAGCGTCACAGCAGACTGCGGCCGGAAAGTTGAGCCTGAGTCAACTTTTGGAGAAACACAACCCGATGTCACTGCGGCTGAAGGCTGCAGTGGACAATCACAGCCAAAGATCAGACTGATCAGAGCTGTAAACTCTGCCATGAGGGAGTACAAAGACGTTACTAGGAGGAAGGGAGAACATTTCTCTTCATTTGATAACGTTGAAAGTAAAGTTAGACTCTGCCTGTAACGTGCAGTAACTAATGCTTAACCAGTGTGGTCGCTGTTTAGTTAGTTAGCTGCTGAATGACCTGTAATAATAACAAGAAGATAAATAAAGAATAAAGACTAAGCATTCAGTAAACAAAGAACAGAGAAGCCGAAACACACAGTACTCTCCGTCTGAGTTCTTATGCACTCATCATTGTTCCATAACAATATATGACATTTCTGTCTGCCTCCTGACTCATTTTTAAAAAGACGAGAGTAAAAGAGAGGGAGAGCAGCTGTGGTCATGCGAGCTGGAGAGTGAATGAGGAGAGGGAATGCTGGTAGCAAGAAAGCCAGTGAATCAGATCACTTAAACATAATTTTCTGATTGTTTCGCAGCAGTTACGTTTAAGAGCACAAATAAACATGCCCACACACCCACACACCTCCACTCAACCCTGCAGCGGTGGGCTGCACCGCCCAATTAGGTATGAATACGGCTTTGTGGTATTTCTTATGCTCTTGTCTACTTCCTGTTGTCTCTTACTTTTTTTTTTTTTTTTTTTTTTAAACCTATCTAGCACTCCTCACTGCACTTGTACCTGGTCAACTACTTGAGAATTTGTATCATGGCTCTTTATTGGCACTTGGGCCAAGACAGTCATCAGCACTTGATTGTCTTGCCTTGCTTGTAAACCGTCTGCCAAATGACAAAATGTAAATGTACTTAGAGGTATGACACATGCTAGATATCTTTTACATTTAATGCAAACAAATGAGAAATGTAAATACAGTTTGCAGTCAAGTACTTTTCCCTGGAAACACCAGCCAGTAACCCAATATGTTCTGTTTAAATGTACATATTCTGCATTACCAATTATGTTTTAGTTGAAATATAGTGAGACCTGGATTGTGTTTATACAAAAGCAAGTTTATTATTGTTAAGCTGTAGTCATTTCAGGCTTCAGGCGAGAGATACCAAATGTGAGTGAAGAAAAATGTAGCAGAGATGGATGGTGCTGGCTGTCCTGTTTACTTATTGCTGGAGACTGATGCACCAGCACACATACCAAGATAAAAGAGTATATCACACACACTGAATTATCTCTATTGGGGCCAAAGTTTAGCTCAATTACACTGTGGATCTGAGCTCTAATGGTTTGTCTTCTTGACAGGTTGGACGCTGGCTTTGCGTGAGGAAGAATAACTGGAAACTTGGGGGAGTGGAGGTACATGGGCTTTGATGCAATATTCGTCATAATAAGACAATAGAGGATGGATGAAAGAAAAGCAGCAAGAGGACGACCTGGTCACAACCCCTTCCTTTCTTTCATACTCACTTATTGTTTGAGAAGCTAAATCGATGTTACATTTTTTACAAAAAAACCCCAAATCTTCTAAAACCTGTTATAGTACCATTCTATAAAAATGTATGTCTGGTCTGCATGCTCATATAAGATAGCCAAACAAACAGCTGTGAACAGAAATATCTTTTTTTATATGTATGAATAGCATAAGAGGAGTTCATAAAAGGTTTAACAAAGCCTTTTACATCTAAGGATTTGGTTTAAACTTCATGCTTGCTGAAACTATTTGATAGTCTTGCTCTCTACATCTCATTTATAGTACTGTGAGGGAATCAAGAAAACACTAGCCCCTTTTACACAGCCTGTTCAAGGCAGAAATGCTGCACTTTTATTCCACCTCGCTGTTCTGTATAAAATTTTCGGACAGGGAGTGGGGAGACAGAGTTGCTCCGCCAATAAGCCGACTATGGAGGTAGTTACAGAGCCGGATCGACGTCTGTGTAAAAGGGACAGCCAGCATGGTGTGACAAGGAACTGACGCTGTTGTGTTACATGTGACGCCTCTGAATTCAGAACGCCAGTATGCTATGTAAAAGCACACATGGGGCCAACATTATGCCAGTATTGTTTTGTTCAATGTAAAAAAACAAAGGTGGCTTAATGACAGATCTTCTTTATGGCTATAATGTGGGATCTCAGTATAAAAGAACCTACTGACATAACAGTATAACATTTTTTAATTGAATTTGTGGAACCCCTCACTGGAGAGATATGCTGACCACAGGCAGGTTTCTGTTCCATTTGATTAACATTTTAATGGGGAGCAAACAGAAGCCTGCAGTATGGCCTGGATAATTGGAGGCGATGCCTGGAGGAATTAACCTACCCCTACCCCCGACTCTGGGCTCCACTATACTTGACTGAGTCCATGACTCAACTAAGCAGGAATGTCAATTTCCATTAGCCTTCAGGTGTCATGCTACACTGCACTGCATGCCTGGCAAACCCCTGCCAAATTCCGGGCCTCTTAACCCTAATTGACAGTCACTGGTCTAATTTTGAGTGGTGTCTTGCAGCTTCCACATGGCATCAGGGGGATGGAGAAATCCAAAGCTACAGTAGTGGGCATCTTAGAGAAATTATTATCCTTGAAGTTACACCAGCACACATGCAGTCAAAATATGTTGATTTGTTGACATTCTGCTTTTTTTCAGTTTTCCAAAAGTATGATGTTGCTTAAAAACCTCTGACTTCCTCTTACTTTGCACTGAAATAATTGGATTTTGTTGTGGGCCACTGATATGAAATGGATCCTTAGCTGAAATATGAAGAGGAATGCCAATGAACTTTGGCTTTGAAATAAGCATTCTAACACGACAGAAACTGCTCTTTAATGTCATTTTCATAGTGGATCAGCTGACAAATAGAATGGATTACATTGTTCAGAATGAGTCTCTGGAGATCAGGGGCTGATTTCTGGTTAAGGGTTAAATAACTGTAACATAAAGGTTTTGGAGACATTTGCAGTTATTTCAGCAGCATGAGGTTGTAAGACACTGACTAGATTCTTGGTTTTGTAGTTTTAAGGAAAAAATGGCATGCCTCCTATGCCTCCACAGGATTACAGAAGCAGTTTGTCATTTGCCATTTTTTAAGACAATAAAAATCCAATTGATCACTCGACTCATATGGGGCCTTGGTGTTCCACTGAAGATAAAGTACTGCAGTACTTTATATCAATAATATAAATAGACTACGGGACAAAGAGAGCTGTTAAAAGTAGTCTGTATGGTGAGTAATCATATCTTATGGTATTTGTAGAACCTCCAGGGCACAAAATCCGATAAAATAAGCAAAGAAGTGTTTAAAAGTAGATTTTTAGATTTTTAATTTTAGAGAAAAATCATAGTTGGTGTAGGGACAAAATTATATCTCTGAAGACATTAAATATTAGATTGAAGATGAACAGAAAAGAATGTGTGATTCTAACTCTTTGGTATACTAAATGTTTCAAATAAACAACTATGGTAGTAAGGTGCTTGTCCAGATGCTTGTAAGTGTAATGATTACTGTAATCAGTGGTGAGAATTGCTGTGGCGAATATTACAATTGTCCAGGAAGAAACAGACCATAACTATTTTTGGCATCTTGTGTTTTAGCCTCAGAAGCACCAGTGCTGGGTGTGCAAAGACTGCATTGATCAATTAAGTGATTTCAGTTCATGACATCTTTGGTTTAGCTTGGAGAGCTCCGCAGCAACTGTGAGGGATGGTTGGAAGTGAGCTACTGTTTTTCAAGCCTTGAAGTTTCTCAAGCCAGTCGTGGTTCCTCCTCTGCCTACAGGGCACTGTGTTACAATTTGACATGACACTGTGATTGAGTCTTTCCTCTGTCACTTTTGACATCTGAGCGGTGAGTGCTGGGCCATCAGTGATTTGAGGTATCAGCTACAAAAACATGAGATAGTGAAAGAGGGTCGAGGGATGTTTAGGGAGAATGTATTGATTCCCTTTACCAGGCATGTGCAAAAGATTTTGCCCAGGAATCCATGACTTTCTGTTTCTTTCTCTCTCTGAGAGATTTCTCAGCAGAGCAGGGCCACAAGTTGTTTTTCCAACAGTTATGTGAAATCAATAGCTCTCCGGTGATTAATCTGCCTATTTATTAATACACATGGAATTACTTCTTTAATTGAAATAGCCTTGATGAAAGCAAAACTTCATTAAACTCTTCCATTTGCTTGGTGAATTAATTTTTTGACAAACATTCTCAGTCATCTGAATTTCCTAATTACTTTTTTTTTTAAACATAGTGAAATCAAGAATCTTTTTGACACTGACACTGAACAGTCTGCTGCGTGAAAGGGAGTAAATAGGCCGGTGCTACAATTTCTGCTAAGCCAGATCAGATGTATGATGATGAACATTGCTTGTGTGTTATGTTTTATGTCTATTTCCCGTGGCACGCCTATATTTTTGATGGAATAACATCTGAACTGCAGATAAAGACTAAGTGCTAGCCTGTAATAACAGAGGGGAATGTGATGGTCAATAATTAGCCAACTCAGTGTCTTTTAATGTCTTTTGTGCCCAAGCTACAGTGTACTCTGAGATCGCACTCCACAAATGGAAATGAGACTTGTTCTCTGGCACCTAATAAGCTCCTGCAGTATCATGCCTTTCATAGGCTGCCTTCAAAAGACTGGCTGCAGTATGGAGGTTTTCCTATGAATGTACTTAGTTGCACATTGTTTGAATCATTGTTGTGTTGTATGATCATGTTATTTGTGTTTTTTTATGTAACCGTTTGATTATGTTATTTCAATTAAAAAAATGTAGAGTTTAGAGTGGAGAAATTAATTGAATTTGAAATCCAGAATTTGAGATTTTGCGATTGGCTGACTTGCTGCCCGGAAATATTTTCCTCACTGTCAACATGTCAAGGTATTCTTTTAATGATATCTTTAACATTTCTCAACACAAAATCACATATGTGTCCTACATAACTCAACAATGTGGTAGGTTCATGTTAAGGCCATTAGTTCAGGCCAGTAATTACATATTAAATATCTAATTGTTATATGGATTAAAATTAATTTTAACCATATTTTACCCATATCTGACAGCGCCCCTAGTTGTTGGCTATACTCACATGATAGCTGAGGTCAATAGCTCTCTATAACAGTTGGTCCCATGACTGAAGCCCCTTTTGTTGCTGAATTATAAGCCCTCAAACATGCACCAAGGTAACGGTTCAAAAGTCAGTATTTCAAAGTCAGAGCCATGTAGAATCTTCATACTGACATATGTTACTCTCCTGGAAATTAATGAATTCTAGAGATGCAGCACTAAGGAAGGCAATTAAAACTAGAGGAGACACTGACATGCTGATTCATAAAGGTTTAAAGAACAAAGTTATCCAAGAGGTAAGAGAAGCTAAATCTTGTTTTTATCTCAATATACTGAATGAGGCAAAAGGCAACAGTAAATAAAAATATTTCTATGAAACAAATATTTATTTAAAAAAAACACTATTTGTGCTTTGCCAAATAACGTAGTAAGTGCACAATGGGTGTTCCACAAGGGTCAGTGTTAGGTCCCCTATTACTCCCCTATGTTACTCTCTCAACAGTGTCATGATGTAGAACTGCAAATGTATGCATATGACACCGTTGTGTGCACACATGCAAAAACAGCTGAGTTAGCTGCTGCTAAGCTAACAATTGCATTGGAAAGGATCACATTGGGTTGATCAATCTTGTTTGAGTCTCAATGTAAACAAGACAAAGGGTATGTTTTTCTCTAAAACCATGATACAACTTCCTAACGCTGATATTCTCATAAAAGGTGAAAGGACTGACATAGTCACTGATTTTAAATATTATCTTGGTGTGAATTTAAACTTTAAGAAACATGTTATAAAAACAGTTAAAACCATAAAGTACAACTTAGCAAATTTTAGACATATTAGAAACTGTCTCTCTTTGGAGACAGTGGAGTGCTTTACTGGATGATGTGGCTCAATATTCATTGAGGAAGACTATTTTTTAAGAATGATGATTTCATATTAAATATCCTCAGCCACATATTCTTGGAAAAATAAAATTAAATGAGCAACCTCACATTTTACAATCACAGGCTATGAAGCGCCTTTTCTTAACACAGATAGTGAAATAATAATAATAATAATACACTTAAACACTGACAGTGGCAGAATTTCAGTTTTAGTATTACTGGATCTCTGTGCTGGATTTGACATGGTTGACCACAACATATTACTAGACAGACTGGAAAACTAGGTGGGACTTTTTGGCACAGTACTGAACTGGTTTGAATCCTACTTACAGGACAGGGACTGAGCAGACAAAAATGACATGCGGAGTTCCCCAAGACTTCATTCTGGGGCCTCTTCTGTTCAACATCTATATGCTCCCACTGACTCAGATTATGGAAAACAACCAATACCATAATTGTGTAGATGACACACAAATTTACATAACTATATCACCGGGGGACTATGGTCCAATACAAGCACTGAGTAAGTGCATTGAACAAATCAATGATTGGATGTGCCAGAATTTTATAAAACTGCAGTAATTGTTTTTGAATCCAAGGAAGAATGATTAAAAGTCAATGCTCAGCTCGATAATGTTAAAAACCACAAACCAAGCCAGAAATCTTGGTGCAGTCATGGACCAAGCCTTGAATTTCAACAGCCATATTAAGACAATTGGAAAGTCAGCCTACTATCACCTGAAGAATATATCAAGCATTAAAGGACTTAGGTCTCAACAGGCTTTGGAAAAACTTGTCCATGCATTTATTTTCAGTAGACTCGATTACTGTAATGATGTTTTTACAGGTCTCCCTAAAAAATCTATCAGACAGCTGCAGCTGATTTAGAACACTGCTGCTCGAGTCCTCACTAAGACTAAGAAAGTGGATCATATGACTCCAGTTCTCAGATCTTTACTCTGGCTTACTGTCTGACAAAGAACTGATTTTAAAATACTGCTGTTGCTTTTATATTGTCTTGATGTCTTTTTTATGCTCTCTGTAAAGCACTTTGAATTGCCTTGTTGTTGAAATGTGCTATACAAATAAACTTGCCTTGCCTTGCTTTGGGTTGGCGAAGGGCATGCCTGATCAGTACAAGACCCCAGAGCTTCGTCATACAGGGTCTCATGTCCTAAAACTCTAGGGTCTGGACACATGCAACGTCCTACTGCTTGCCAGCCTGCCAGACATCTGCTTTCCATCTTCACCTCAAAACACACATCAAAGACACTCGAAATGGTTCTAGTCTGGAACATGCTATTTACAAATGTTTTGGACAAGTTAGGCTAATTATTGAATCTAGCTGACATCGACGGTGATGTTTAGCTTGGCATATTCATCTATTTGCTCTAATTTTAAAACAAACTGATCAACACAAATCTGTTGATTCCACAGGATAGTTCATTTGCAGTAGATAAAATGACAAGTGAGAGCATATAAACACACACCTGTGACTGTGAAACAGGTTATTTAACTGCAATGATGAGTTTATGAACATGAAATATTTTTGATGAAGCTGTGAAGTTGGTGCAATAGAGCATTGCACTGCATGATAAAGAATGTGTTTTTTAAAATCACACCAGGCACACACAGAAATGATATATTAATGTATTTTATATCTATGTAGGCACCCCTCCTGCTTCTTGTGGTTTTATGGGTGCTATGAAGATGAGCAGTGATAGTCTCCACAGCTGAAGAGATGAGAAAAGAGAGGGACGCCACCTACAGCCATTAAGATTTGATCAACAGGAAAAAAAATATTGAACCCTCCATTTGATTGGCACCAAAAAAACTGTGCCACAGACTACAACTTCAATGATATAAAGACAAATACCTAGCATTTGGAAATGATTAATGATGATGAACAAAAATTATTTATGCATGTTACATATTTAATGAAATGTTCCAGCCAAGCTGAAATACTCATAGGCAGCTGTCATTTTAAAAGGATCAAGTCATTGGTGCATTAAAGTGAGGCCAACAAACAGGTTTTTACCCATCCCAATCTCTTCACACACAAAAGAATAGCAATGTTTATAGAACAGTCTGTTTTTCTCAGGCATGAGTTAGCATGCTAGATCAATTTTACATGGGCAGTGCAATTATCAGAAACTATTATCCCTCCCTTTCCCTTTGGCATTCATTTTCCTTTTACAATCAGAACAGTGCTTTCTCTAAAATAAATCGTTTTTTTTTTTTTTACATAGGTGTAAAAATACATGCACAGCCAATAAAAAGCAAATAACTTTTTCTTTGGTTATGGCTTTTCATTATTTTTCTTCAATATCAACATTGTGATTAATATTGTTTCTATGCATCAAACACATTTTTAGGTTTGTTCAGGAATTAATACAACCCATAAGAGGTTGAAAACTTTCTCTTTATATTGAGAGGAGTAAATTATAAATTACAGTAAACTATAGATTATAGGATGTAATACCAGGAGACATTATTTAATGGATGAAGTAGTTATTGATCAAGAAGTACTACGTAAGTATATGATTTCACAAAATCCACAGTCCTTGTCCAGCTGTTTAAAGCCATGTTCAGACCAAATACAGCAATGCACGAAAAACGGCAGTCCTCACATTCATTTGAATGGGGCAGTACGTTTACGCTGCGGGAGTGGGGACTGCATAGGGCTTAGCGAAAAAATGCAGTGGCAGTCCGACAACAAGTTGAACTGGAATCAACTTTTGCTGGAATGCAACTCAGCTGCAGTGCCAATCACGTATATGCAACTGCACATTCCTGGTGGATTACTTTGTAACATGAACACCGTATTTGACAGTTTACCTAATGATCATCATGACAAAAGATAAAACATTTGCCACCATGAAAACTTTCCAGAGTTGTAAAATCCTGTCTGTGAGTATTACAAACTGCTGTGCGCTGTTTTGGCTTCTGATAAATCCTTAAATACATAAATCTGTGCTGGGCCTCTTACTCTGTGTGCATGAGACAAAGGCAGGCCTGCATGCAGTCACAAAGCCTGATAACAAGGAAGGGTGCCAAGTCAAACAAAGGGAGTCCAAAACAGACTCCATCTCCCAGCATGCTTTGCTCAGTTCGCACCTTGGTGTGAAATCGTCTCTCAAAGATGCACCAACACCACCAGGAGTCATGGCAACACAGCCGTGATGTCACTGCACCTTTAAGTACTGGCTGCATACCAACACCTATCTCCTTTCCATTGTAACTGCGCTGGAGGAAGCTTTGCTCTCTCCATGAGCATTTACTAAAACAGGTAACCGCATGCATGTGTCCCCCTCACCAAGCTGGAAGATTCTCCCCTTGCTTGCCACTCTTCTTCAACTAAGTCAACTCTGCTGTTTTTCTCAGCCATGCTGCCCAGGATAAGCTGCTGTCAAACCCCACCGACAGAGTGAGAGGACAGCCCCGTCAGCATCCAAGCCGAGGAACTGAGCCAGATCTGAAGGACAGACTGAAACAAACATGCTACTTGCTTTCTGAAGCAACCAAGTAAGAGGCTTAAGTCTGGGCAGAGATAGGTTATGAAAGTGTGTGTTATTTTAAGCTTCAGTGCTGTTGTTTGTTGTGAATTGACAGACCACTAAATCCCTTTGTTCTGCTATACTCTGAGGAGTAGTTAAAGTTTACTGCCTGTTTAGTTGTGTTCACCACGCTAGACTGTCTTGTGTTTGTCCCACTCAAGACTGCTGTGTTTGTGCCACTGTGAGTGAGAAAGTACGTTGTTAGTCGATCCAAAATCAGACAATGTGCGTTACAGACTGCCATCTCTGTGGACAAAGTAACCGCTTCTCTCCTCTTCATGGTTGCTTTCCCACCTCTTTCTTTCCCTCTCTTGTTACTAACCGAAACTTCTCTTACACATCTGACAGTCAGATAGCATTGGACACAGCATCACTCTGCCCCTCATTATCTACTGTCAGGCACGTGTGTTTGACACATTGTATTGGGTGAGTGCAGAGATGCCAGTCAGTGCTATCTTGCTATTGTCTAACCGGAGCACTGTGGTTACATCCACCATTTGGTTCTCGCGTGACATGACTTCCTCCCATAGTCACATCTGCCATCTAAACTCTCGTACAACATCATCACATCTGCCATCTTGCCACACACGTTGCTGCTTGCATGTGTTTTCACTGTTCATAGCTGATGTTATAGCCTAGGTAGAATTAGATTTTAGGATAGCGATTTATTGATAAAAGCATCGGTTAACTTTGCTATTGTAAACACTTTCATATCTTTAAAGAGAAGTCTTCTGTCATTATTTTGTTTTATATATTGTGCAAAGTGGCTGATTGACAGAGTCAGAGCTCGAACTCAAACCTTCTTCGTTCACCTGGGAATGTTGATATCCCTTAGATATTGGCATTCTAGGTGAACTCTTTTATGAGACTACCTCACTGTCTGGTTATTCGTCCTGGTTTCCGGGTGGTGCCCCGTTATTATTCATTCATATTAATAATTTTATTAATTTTGATAATTAATCATTATCTCCAATAATTATTGCTAATAACCAGCCGTGCTCCTCCCAGATCCAACATCTGTAACTCCAATGCATCTTCCTGGATCTTATGTCATTTTCTCACCAGTACCTCAAACAACACACCCCAACCACTGCAGATTCCAGCACCAGATTTGGTATGAATACAGCCTAAGTAAGGTGGGTGTCTTTGTTCGGCAGTTGTGTGTGGGTTTATTTCTTGTATTTGTCAGTGGTAGACTTGGTAAAATAAATCTGAATACACCTTTTAACAGAAATAAATGTCATGTTTGACTCATTTGGAACTTTATTAATATCTTCACCTGATAAAATGCTTCACAGATTAATAGAGGGATAAGAAAGATGCAAAGAGATATTTGATAAAATAATGTTCTCTCTGCTTCACTGCCAACCACTGCTCTCCTGTAGATATAATTGGTGGCCACATTACATGCTTTTGTTTTGTGTAAGCACACCAACAATGCCAGGTCACAACTGACAAAAACAAAGTCACAGTTCACAACGGACAAGGACACTAGCTAATTAGAGCAGCGGTCCAGCGAAAAATTCTGGTGCAAAGGTCAAATATATCAACACACAAGTACTCAAACCATAATTCTGCACTGTCATCGCCTTTTAGCACTAGACAACAAGACTGTTTGCCTTCATAGCTGCAATGTATTGTGATAGCAGAAATCTCAGCACCTGGCCAGCTAATCGTTGAGTCATCAGTATTGATCAACAGCCCTAGGCAAATAAACTAATACCATTTTGGTCTGTGAAGCAATACAAACCTGACAGATTGCCCCTTTTAATTTCAGTCTGGCCATGCAAAACTAGCCAACAGCACAAAAGCTATTCTCCCACTGCTCCCATTTACCTTTGCTTCATGGACACTGCCTGTGATAACTCTCCCATCTTGCCAGCCATTGTTACATACAAAGCACCTCACAGAGTAACTGAAGCATCACTGGGGCATGATGCTGGGAACAGATTCAATGTGAACTGTACTGGAGGCACAGGGAGGGAGGGAGGGAGGGAGGGAGGGAGAGACAGAGAGAGAGATAAGGCATTGTTAAACAAAACAGCCTCCATTAGCGGATCAAATCACAGACATTGAAGAAGTCCACCACGTGGAACATGGTGTTTCATCCACTACATTAGCTACTTGAGTTCACAGAAAGTGTAGCAAGAAGATCTTTGTATTTAACTAGGGAGATTAGTCCAAGTCTAACCCATACATTTCTCAGCTTTTCTCAGCTCCATTTATTTCTTGCCTGCTGCTATCTGTATTTTCTCCATATACAACATTAAACTGGTCTTTTTTATTATGTTTACAAGCAGGGCCTGATGACTTACTACTACTCAACTACTCCATCCACCCTCTGTGTTCCTTGAAACAATGCACAAACACAGCAGCCGTTGTGGTTATTGGTGCTGCACATTCATTATTCAGTATGAATCCACAAAGCAAGGAATGTTTTACAAATCCTGCAGGGAGTTGTATGTTTTCAAGATGGAGTGTATTCAGAGCCCCTGTGAAGCATGTACAGAAGGAGTGCAGACATTTATAGTTTGGCATGCTTCCATGTAACTTATAAAGTCCTTTGATATCTGTTGGACTTCCAAGTTAATTTGAGTCCTGATAGAGGAGGACCCAGGATGACACATGCTTTCATTTCGGAACAGTGGTGCGAAAATACAGATCAGAAAGAGTCCAGAACCAGCTGGACACTGTGGCCATTGGCCATATGAGGAGCACTGTACACTCTTGATGTGTTTGCCAAACTGGCATTTTGTGCATAGTTGTGCTTGCGTTGCACCTGTTTATGTATTGTACACAGAGCGTCCATAGATGCCAGCAAGCTGATGCAAAGCAGCTACTCTCTGCTCCCTGAAAGGTGAGGCCTTTGTTAAAGCAACTGGGATCCTATTGCGAGGAGCAGCTGTTATCTTCTGCAAGCAGGAGGTGAAACATGAGCAAGCACCAATTCACCACAGCCTCCCTAGCCCTCCGAGCAGTCAACTATACTCACCTCAGAGACAGTTGATGCTTGGCAACCACTACAAGCCCTAGCATTACCCACAATGTTGGCTCTGAGAATGGTCACAATTACAGCCATTACCATGCTTAATTAATACATTACTGTCAGATGGAGCAAAATGATGCAGTCCTGCTTTTTTGGTTCAAGCCTTCACTGCCTCAGCTCCCTGCTATTTTCCTTTCTCACTTCTAACTGCAAGCAGTCCCATTACTCTTTGTTACGCATATGGGGAGAAAATGGCAATCTGTTAATGTCTTACCTCCAGCCAAGAAATTGCACTGCCATCAAGGATCTCACACCATGCTTGTAGAGCAAGCAGTGATGTCAGGCTGATAGAGGTTATTTAATTATTGTCCTAGCAATGTGACACCATGAACACACTATTGGCTGACTGCTGCAGCAACAGCAGATATTTCAGCTGACAGGCCCAGCTGTTGCCCGTCTCTACCCACGGTGAGCACTGCTAATCATTGTGAAGTATTACAAGGGCCTGTCATTTTTCTATGAACATCACATTAGTCTTTACAGTAAATGGCTTTAAAGAAGGCTAAAAATGTATGCCCTCATACTAGGGGTGTGCCCAAATACAAATACGTTATTCGGGAAAGCACAAATAGTGGGTTTTTGATGAACGTTTATTTTGTACAAATATTTTAAAAACTATTTGTTTTGGGGTTAAAGGCCGGTTACATTGCTATCTCAGTCTCTCTCCTATGCTCCACTGTTACCTCCATCAGCAGGTCTCAACTAGGGGAGTCACATCCACCTGCTTCACGACGCACATTTCCTTATTTGGACATCACTCCCAGAGTTAGGGGTGTTCCCCAGAAATAAAACTGATCTACTGATGCAGATGTACCATCCTCTGAGTTAAAAAAAAGCCTAATGGAGCCATACCCTAAGTCCAACAGGAATTTAGCCATTTTGAATCTACTTTGCATTTTTTTCGCAAAGTGAGGCCATTAACAGGTGTTGTATTTTAACAAACTCCTCCTAGAGATTTAACCCGAGCAACTTCAAATTTGGTAGGTTACATCTAAACACCTTTGTGATGCTAAATTGCAAAGCTTTTCAGTTTTCATGGAACGTGCTTGGTGTGGGATACCAGACAAGAGCTAGGTTGGTCTCTCAGACTAGGTTTTAAACTGGTTCCAGACATATATTACAGGGAGGAAATTTTTAATTAATCTTGGAGAACGTGTCAGAAAAATATGAAATAACTTCTTGTGTTGCACAAGGGAGCTGCCTCGGGCCTCTGCTATTCTCAATATATATGCTTCTGCTCGGTGATGTCATCAGAGAACACAATGTTAGCTTCCACAGCTATGCTGATGATACACAATTATATATATCCGTAAAACCAAGCAATCCATTTGCTCTAAACTCCCTGTCTGCCTGTCTGACTGCAATCAATAAATGGATGAGTGATAACTTTTTTTTAATTAAATGAGGAAAAAACAGAAATCATATTAATTGGCCCCAAAGCAAAAAGGGATGAGATCTTTAAAGACTTGGCAACCTGACTCCCTTAGTCAAATCAGATGTAACAAGCCTAGAAGTCATTTTAGATTCTGACTTGAGCATTAAGTCCCATATAAACAAAGTGACCAAAACAGCATTCTTTCATCTCAGAAATATTGCCAAGGTTCGACCATTCCTAACTCAGCAAGATGCTGAAAAACGAATTCATGCTTTTGCATGCAATGCACTTTTTACGGGCCTTCCTAAAAAATCGATTGCAAGATTATTAAGTTTATTCAAAACTTTGTGGCTAGACTGTTAACAAAAACAAAAAAGAGAGAACACATCACTCCAGTCTTGGCTAGACTACACTGGCTCCCTGTGTCTTCCAGAAATTATTTCAAAGTCCTCTTACTTGTTTATAAAGCGCTCAATGGATCAGGGCCGAGTTACATCACAGACTCTCTGTTACCATATGTTCCCTCATGAGCCCTTAGATCTTCCCCTGCAGGCTTGCTTGATATCCATAAGCCTACCCAAAAGAAAATTGGAGATGCAGCTTTCCTCAATTACGTTCCCAAACTATGGAACGCCTTACCTTAAGACATTAGAGAAGCAATCTCCGTTGAAAGCTTTAAACGGCACATAATTATTATTACTATTTTTCCCAAAACAACATGTTTGGGGCATTACACAGGAAGTTGTTGTAACTCAGCTTTACATTGTCCAATCTGCCCCAAATTTCTCATGCTTTATAAGAGTCCGGGCTTGACTACATCTACATGTCAATATTTAGTCATAGTCATAGCGCCACCTGCTGACGACAGGAAATCAGCCTTCTGTGACAAACATTATCCGATTTACATGAAATTTACAGGGTGTGGTCTACACATGATATACAGAAAAATGACACATAATTAGTGGGTGTTCTCTCGCGTCACATAGTGGACACAGGAAGTGATAGTTATCTCCGACATGCAATGTCCAATATTCATGAAAATGTATATTCATGTCAAGTGCCCTCTGGTAAATGCATTGCTACTTCAATATTTATCTCATGCCATGTTGTCTTAGGGCAACACGAAATGAACCCTAAATGACACACAGTTCATCAAAAGTATACACAATTTCGAATATGTCATCTCCAGCGCCATGCACTATGCTTTTAATTTTAGAAAATTAAAGTGTTCATAAATAAACAACTTTACGAAGGAGGTCCCCACACTGGTTCTTGAACTGGAGTCTCCCAGATCATAGACAATTGCGCTGACTACAGAGCTAAAACTTTACTCATCACCTCATTGCAGACAGACTTCTACCTATTTATACACCCATAACACAGAGACAGCATACCATGTAACATGTAGGGAAGAACTTCAAACGCGATTATTGCTTTGCACTTTTCATTTATGCCTATTTTTACAACCTACTCTGTGGGAAGGAGATGGGGAACAACAGGTTATGGAGAGTCCCTTGGGAGCACTTCACGTGTGTCAGTAGATCGATTTGTTAGGCTCATTTGAAACTGTCTTTTCACAATAAGCACTGTTTTTCTGAGCCAGGCCTCAGCTAAAGCAGTTAAACCTATGTTAAACCTTCCAGATAAGAAAACAATGATAATGTACAGTTACATGAAAGTGAGAATAAACTAAATTATCTGACTGTGTGTCTTATAACCTGGGCTTCAGATCAGAGCAGTGCTAATGTGTCTGGTTCCACTTCATTGTTTTCCAACCTGGCATGCAGGGTGATTGTGAAAACATCAAGAGTGTCATTGCCTCACTTTCTCCACGTCCATTCTCCTTTTTGCCTTTTCACAGTGAAATGAAGAGAACTCATATGAGAGAAATTGGAAAAAAAATGATGGGGTCAACAAGGCTGTCTTTGTGTGCGACAGGAAATGACACGCAACACTTCTTGTGCACTTTAAAGATGCATTAAGTAATGCATGACTTCTATCGACCTCTGTCAGCAAACAGTAGGAACTGCAGCCGCTCTGATGGGTCTCTGGTGCACAAACCACCACTCCCGAGCAGCTGAAAATGCAGTAGCTGTTTTTTTCTTTCTTTTTGCACTCAAAGCAGAGCACAGGCTGGAAAGTCAGTTTTGAAAGTGGAGATCTCAGATTTCAGCAGCTGGATATGTAATAGATGAATCAGTGGTAGAGGGGGAACAACAGGTTATGGAGAGCACTTTGCTTGTGTCAGTAGCTCTGGGGAACACCCCCAACTCTGGAAGTGATGTCCAAATTAGGAAATATGCATCATGTAGCAGGTGGATGTGACTCCCCTTGTTGAGATCTGCTGATAGATTAAACTGTGGAGCAGAGGACAGAAACTGAGATAGCGATGTAACTGACCTGCATGCTGGTATTTGACATGTTTTTTTTCTTCCCAAAAACAAATAATTTTTTTAAATAGTTGTACAAAATAAATATTCGTAAAAGAAAATCCACTATTTGTGCTTTGCCGAATAATGTATTTGTATTCGGGCACACCCATGTGTGTGTGTGTGTGTGTGTGTGTGTGTGTGTGTGTGTATAAGCTTGCAAAATGGCTTAAGGACAACAAAGTCATGGTATTGGAGTGGTCATCACAAAGCCCTGACCTCAATCCTATAGAAAATTTGTGGACAGAACTGGCAAAGCATGTGTGAACAAGGAGGCCTATAAACCTGACTCAGATACACCACTTTTGTCAGGAAGAATGGGCCAAAATTCTGGCAACTTATTGTGAGAAGCTTGTGGAAGGTTACCTGAAACGTTTGACCTAAATTAAACAATTCAAAGGCAATGCTATCAAATACTTAGTGTATGTAAACTTGTGACCCACTGATAGTATGATGAAAGAAATAAAAGCTGAAACAAATAATTTTCTCTACTTTTATTCTGTCATTTCACATCATTAAAATAAAGTAGTGATCCTAACTGACCTAAGACAGGGAATGTTTACTGGGATTAAATGTTAGGAATTGTGAAAAACTGAGTTTCCATGTATTTGGCTAAACTTTCGACTTCAGCTGTATGTTCATAAGTACACTGCCAAATAGAACATGGGTCATGTGAATGCATTATTATGGTACTATGATTAGTAATTCCCTTTTGCAGTCAAAAAAGAGAAAAACAGTTAAAGGGATTTTCAAATTTATTGATAAAGTTTTTTTTGTCATTGAAGTAAAAAGGTCCTAGTTTTTAAGCCTTTAAGTGAGCAGGCACGTTCACATGTTAGTTTGACTGCTATGAAAGCAGGGGCACAGAGACATATACAAAATGAATTACTTAGCCTTATGCAAACAGTGTCCCTCTTTAAACAAAGCTTATCACGACAGAGAATCAACGGTGGTTGACGGGTTAATGCAGACACTGTTGGGTACAGGTTTTGTTCTCAAAAGAGACATATAGAACAGATTTGTATGCATAAAAGAAAACATGCAATTTAACTTTAGTTGGCCTTTAAGATAGGTGTAATACATGGAGCAGTAGACACACCAAGCTGCAGGCAAGATACAGAAATTGAGTTGTTCAAGAAGGAATGACAGATGCTGTTTGTATCCAATTGAGAGAAGAAAACAACATATTAAATCAGTGTATGCAAAAATAGCTATATTACAACTTTTCTTTTGCTAAGCATGTACACAGATAACAAATTACTCTCATGATTATTCTCACTCTCAGGAGGCTAGCACAGGCTCCTCTCAAGTTCAATCTCAGCTACAGGCTCAGAGCTGTAAAAATCATCAGTGTAGGGTTGTCAGTCTGAAGGTTAGGGAAGCAAATTTAGCCATTTGTCTCTCTCTACTCTCCATTTGTGAGTACTGAGAGCGAGCCCTTGAGCCAGGTATTTTTCTTTCCAACTGCTTCAGTGGCGCTACTAAGTTGCATCGCAGATTTGTATTTGATCTGGTCAGCTCCCATGCATGTGCTTCTGCCTGCCATAGATAATTATGAATTATGAAATCAAGATATAATTAATGTTAATTAATAATACAGGGCACCAACTGTTAGAGTCTCACAGGTGAATACAACTGTCAGATCTGTGAGGAGCACGGTTGATGCCCTGTATTATTAATTAACATTAATAATATCTCAATTTCATAATTCATTATTATTATTATAATAACTAAACGTACTCTTACCAGTACCAACAGATTTGTGCTCCGTGTGAGGCTCCTGTGATATCAGCCTTTTGCAATATGTATGCACAATAATCAATAATTAATATTTTTTTAATTATTCATAATTTTTCCAAAATTTTAAATTTTTGAAATTTTGACTTCTCTAGTGTTTTGCCAAGCATATATATACATATATATATATATATATATATATATATATATATATATATGTATATATACATACAGTGTGCACTAATGGTTGTGTTAGTAGAGAGTTGTTAGCATTTTGCATGCTGGTTGTTTAGCCCCCTAACACAGTAACCCGCTGTTACTCACCAGAGGTGCTGAAGCCACCTCCCTAACATCCTAATAGGATAGGTTGTAGAGTAATTAGCATAGACACTAACTGGTTGTTACTCACCTAGGTGGTAGAGTCACCATAAGGGCCCTGTCAGGACAAGATAGGTTGCAGTTTTGAGTAACCAACCATGTAAATCACAGGTCTGCCTCTCACCTGTGCATTTGTGCAGCATTTGCAGTTTGTACCACAAAATATGTTAGAGCCACTATGTACTGTGCATTTACTACAAGTGAAATAAGTCATCAGTCACTCCACGTGGCTGGAGCCAAAGCCCCCCAGAGGCCAGACGACCAAGACATGCAAAATGTCGTTGCCGCCCTCCTCCGCCTCTCCATAGAGGAACAGGAGAATCTCAACCACTATAGTATTAACATCTGTGATTATTTATTACAGGAAATAGTTGAGTACGCCTACAACCCAGCCAGGAAACCCAAGCGAACCATCCTGGACCTGTTTGGCAAGATGCTTCTCCTCCATCAGCACAGAGCCCAGCTGCTAGCCGCAGAGCGCCAAGCACAGCTGAGTCATCTGCAGCACAACTACCGGGCTGTACTGGAGGAGAATCACAGGCTGTGTCAAGACTGCCTATGCTCAGGTACCGAGATACTCTGGTTCGAGTATGTCAACAGAACCCTGCACATGCAGATCCATTCTGCTCAGACAAGAGCAGAGGACAGTTACAAAGAAGGCCAGACGAGCATCACTGCCAATATGGCCACCCAGGAACCCAGCAATGATCCTGACCTTGAAGAAGTCCCTCCTCCTGGCGCAACCCTTCAGGTAAAGGAGCAGATGACCTCAGTCCACCAGGAGATGCAAGCTAGTAGCCTAGCAACCCCTGGTGGTGCAGTCTCTGACCTCAACAGTCCAGATGACTGCCAAGTGCCTTCATCAGCCCACCCAATGGATGCTGGTGACCCACACGTCGATGGTGCACCCCCTCAATCCTCAGCCACACCCCCCCATGTACAGATCGAAGGGCAGAGGATCACTCCCAAGTTGAGAATGGCGTGGGTGCCTCCGGGCCCCCCTTGACCAGCGAGCTGAATGCATTGCAGAGCTTGCACCCCTGTCTCAACAGGACTCCATCCCCACCACACAGAGGAAGAAGTCGTCCTCATTGCTATGACGACCTGAGCGACTCTGGAGTCTCTGATTTCACAATCAGTCCGCCACCACATCGACACCAAGGCTTGTGCACTCAACAGCTCAAGTCCCTCACAAGCGACGTTGAATGCTTTGACTCAGATAGTCAAGATTCAGACTTCAACAACTATCTCCAGGAATTCAAACGCTACCTGGGTGAGTTACCTCACCTCCCGCGCCCTGCTAGAGGGCAGGAAGACGACGCCAGAGTCCTGTGGATCCACAACTAACCGTCAGTTTGCAGTTTGTTTTCCCCATAACCTTTGCATGCCTTAGATACTATATATGGTGTGAGATCAGGTGTAACATAGGTGAGTTGGTAAGTTAGACTAAGTCCTTAGATCTGCCACTACTACTGCTATGCAACCTTCACAAACACATCTGACATATAGTCTTGGCATTGCACTTCAAATCCAGTCATGACTGGGATTCACACATCTCTTACAGGTACATTCAAAACACACAGGCCATACTGGACTCCCTCCTCCCCATTCATTGAGCCAGTTTACTGAAGGAGGTACCCCCATGCTTCTGCTTTTCCCCCACCACCTGGAAGACTCTCCCCTCGCCGGACGAGACAAGACTTCACCTGTGTTCAACCGAACACCATTACTGGATCTGAAAGAGACCCCTGCTGCAACCAGCGCTCTCATTCTCCTGCAGAAAGAAGAAACGGATTTTCTTCAGGAGGACGTGGATAACTTCTCTGCCCTACTCTTCTTCAACTGTGTCGACTCTGCTGTTTTCTCCGTCACGCAGCTGAGGATAAGCTGCCATGAAACCCCGCCGACAGCTAGAGGATGGCTGCGTCAGCATCCAAGCCGAGGAACCAAGCTGGACCGAAAGACGGACTTAACACACACACCCTTCTCACTTTCTGAAGCAACCAAGAAAGAGGTTTAAGTCTGGGCAGAGGCAGTGTTAGTTTGTGTGTTAGTGTCAGTGCTGTTGTTCTTTTAGCTTTTAAGCTTTATTGCTAGGGATGCACGATATTATCGGCACGTCATCGGTATCGGCCGATAAAAGCTTTAAAATGAAATATCAGCATCGGCCATTTCTGCAAATTATGAGAGGCTGCTTTGTTGCTTTCTCCTCCACCCCCTGACTGTGCTTCCCTCCACGGACTGTTTCACCCTGACGGTCCCAGTGCTTCCTCTGCAGGCTCCACTTCACTCAACCTACCCGTCAGATCTGCTGCTTCTTCCCACTTTAACCTGAATAACAAACCGGGGCTTGGTGCTCTGGTTAGCTAGCCTCCCAGCTAACGTTAGCCCCGGCTCTCCAAGTGGATCCAACCAGAACATCGAGCCCTGGTTTGTTAGGAAACACCTCGACTGACACCTGTATCACTCTGTTTGGAAAAAATGATTTATAGCAGCAGTTGGCAACCAGCGTATTAGGTGCATTACTGCCATCTCATGCTACAGAGTGTGGACCAGAGATTAAATCCTACACAGTAATTCTGTCTGTCTAATAAACTCAAAGAAAACTCTACTGCTCCATCCACTTGGCAAGTTCATGTGTGTTTGTGCCACTGTGAATGAAAAAGTAAGTTGCTTTGTCAATCAGAAACCAGACAACGTGCAGTAAAGACTGCTGTCCGTACGCACACTCTCTGTGGACAAAGGAATCGCTTCTCTCCCCCTAACAGTTGCTTTCCCTCCTCTTTCTCTTCTCTCTTGCGACTAACACACACACACACACACACACACACACACACACACACACACATCTTTTTACACATCTGATGGTCAGATAATGTAGGACACGTCCCTCGTTATCAGACACGTGTATTTTACACTGAATTGATTGAGTGCAAGACGCCAGCCACCAGGCGGTGCCATCTTGCTATTGTCTAACCGAGACACCGCCGTCACTTCTGCCATTTGATTCTCGCGCAATGTGACTCCCTCTCATAGGCACGTCCATGTCTAAACCCTCAACATCATCACGTCAGATAACGTCGCCATCTTCACACACACACACACGCATTCACCTGCATGTGCTCAACACTGTACATAGCTGTTGTTTATGTGTTTGCTTAGGTAGAATTAGATTTTAGGACAGGGGTTTATTGAATGAAGCATTTGTTTGTAACTTTATTAATTCTGCTAAGTTTAATAAACACTGTTGTATCTTTAACGAGAAGTCTTTTGTTGTTCCGGGTGGTGCCTCGTAATTGTTAATTCATATTTATAATTCTATTATTTTTTATAATTAATAATTATCTCTGATTATTGTTAATTATTGCTAATAACCAACCATGCTCCTCATAGATCTGACAGTTGTGTCCCCCCATGAGGTTCTCATGGGGGGACACAAGTTGGTGCCTGAATTATCAATTAATATTAATAATGTTTTGATTTCACAATTCATAATTATCTATGACAATTATGAATTATTACTAATAACCAAACACACTCCTTCCAGTACCAACAGGAATATGCAATTCCATTGTGTTAATATATAATTTCTTCCCACATTCCTCTGTTCCTTAAAGTCATATTGTAATTTCTGTTGGAGGTTGGAGGCAACCTCATGGTCAGAAAAGTAGGCAGAGGTTATTAGAAAGGAGTTGGTGGATCCTGGGGACCACCAGCTCATGATATGGAGAGGATACACTTGCACTGGCAGCAAGGCTTGACAGAGCTAGCAAACGGGATATACAATAAAATCAACAAAGCAGACCAGTGCCTGCTCAAGGAGAAACAGACTGATCCATCTGTACCATACCATTTCGTCGCACTGCATTTGGGCAGTCAGCTTTCTCTGTGAAAGCCACCACTCAGTGGAATGCCCTACCCGCTGATATGAAGAACTGTTGTTCAATTAATACATTCAAGGCCAAATTTTAAAAAAAAAATCAATCAGCTGTGTGACCATTGAGTCTAAACTCCTTTTATGGTCTTGATTTAAATTTGACGAGTTCTAACTGACATTGTGGGTGTATGTGATGTGCTGTGTATAATTTTGTATTTTGTATGGTGTGTTCTGTGTGGGTTTTTTTGGTTTGTTTTGTTTTTTGTTTTTGTTTTTTGCTATGTACTGTTTGTTGTTGTTTTTTGTTGGAGACCACAGATGTAAACTAGCTTCAAGCTTACTCTGTAGCAGTGCATCTTCAATGTTTCAACCTTCACACTGTCCCAGTCAGTAAATCAATCAATCTGAGAATATTAGACTGGAAACTAACTGCTGATGTCACCTGTGAAAATGACACAGTATCACCGTGTGCACTAGAGCAGTTAACCGCTAGTTGCTCCAACAGCAACTGTTCTGCAGCTGACATTATTTGCTTCCTACCTGTCATGCATAATGTTTGCTACGGGGTTTGGATATGCATAAGTCGTCAGTAAAATTGTCAGTTTCTGCTTCCTGCTAATGTCAAGTAATCCCTGCCCCCCCCTCCCCACACACACACACACACACACACACACACACACACACACATCTGTCTGCGTGTGCTTAGGTAGTAGTAGTTGTAGTACAGTGATTTGGCGACTGAAGCATTTGATATTTTGTTCATTCTTGCTGAGGTTAATAAATTCTGTTAAACATTTAAATAGAAGTCTTCTGTGATTAGTCTTCTGTGAGCGAGTGCTTTGCACATCTGAATGGGACAGTGTTACATAGTTGTGGCCCTCCACACTGTTGCTAGGCTCAGTTGTGCAGCAAATGTTGTGAACACAGTGCTACATACCACACTTGTAAAACCTGCTGGAGATGATGTCTTTGGTGAAGAAAGTTCTGCTCTTATCAACTCTGCTAAGTCGCTTGTGACTTACTTTAAGCAAACAAACTTCCAGAATCGTCTGAGTAAAACACCGATAGTGTCCGTGCAGACATGTTGGAACTCGCTACATACAATGCTGGACTCTATCAGCAGTCAGTACGAGGACATTTGTGCTCTTCTGGAGGAGCAAGGAGAAGAAAACCACCTGAGTAACCTGAGCACAGAGACTCTGAGTATCACTGTTGCATTTCTGTCACAATTTAAGGATGCTACCAAAGCCTTGGAGGTGTTCAAAACCCCGACCATTTACCTGACCGTTGTCTGGTTGGACTGCCTCAAACACCACCTGCAACCGTCATCCTCTGACAGTTTGACGCTGTCATCACTGAAGGAAAAATGTCTCAAATTATTATTGATTGCATCACTTGCATAAGCTCGTAATGTTCTTGCATCCCAAGAACATTACGAGCTAAAAGTAGGCTATTAGATTATGCCTGTAAGAATAAATATGTCAGTCCCACAAATTAGATCAAGTGCCAAATGAGTAATTTCAACAATCAAATCTCAATCTTGAACTCCTTTATCAATCAATCAATCAAACTTAATCTATATAGCACATTTCAAACAAATAAAATGCAATTCAAAGTGTTTTACAAGCTACTGACAAAATGTAGGATGCTAAAAATGGATTTAGACTAATGCACAAGTTCATTGAATAAGGCAACAATAAAAGATGAGTAGTTGAGATAATAATAAAAAATAATACAAGCAATAAAAATAACAAAAAATAAATTTGTGAAATACTACATGAAAGAAATAGATTATAGTTAAACAGTAAAATTTTAAAATAGATTAAAATAAATCATAATGATAACAAATAAGTATAAATAATAAGACCATAAAATTATAAAACACTACATAAAAGCCAGACCAAATAGATGGATTTTTAGTTTATGTTTAAAAATATCTATACTTTCAGCTCCTGTCAGATCCTCTGAAGGCTGTTCCAGCAGCTCAGAGTTTAACAGCTGAAGGCAGCATCACTGAAGGTTTTTCTTATTTAAATGCTATCTGAACACAAACATCCACAACGTACAGTTTAGAGGGCATTTCTTATGCAACTGATGCACTTGTCCGTCAACATTATTAAAAGTTAAAGTCATAGTTTTATATTAAGCAATTTTTTTTTTTCCCTGCAACCCTGCTCTCTGGTTCTGTTTTGTTTTTTGTTTGCCTTTCCTCTTAAAATAGCATTGATCTAATGTTTTGTTTTTTACTATTTTCAAGAGGTCAAGGGGAAATGTGGAAGCCCCCTGCAAAATACCCTGGGCTTGGGCCCACCACCAGAGAAGAGACACTGTCTGCGATCAACAGGTGATGATTTAGCTGACGTGGAGGACTCCAGCGATTAAAATTTGCCTCAGGATGAGGGGGCAGCCTACAATGAATTCAAGACAGCCAAGGAGGATCTTTTTTAGGTTTTGTGTTGGTGGAAAGAGCATGCTAAAATGTTTACTAACCTGGCACTGATTGCGCGGAATGTGCTCAAGCACAGCCAGTGAAAGAGACTTCAAGAACGGAGACCCAACTTAAAGCAGGGACTGTGGACATTATTCTTTTCCTGCACAGCAGCAGGGTAAGGCCTAAATGTCAGCATAGTGAGTAAGCACTGTAGTAAGTGACCAACAATAGTTATCCACCCAGAAATTAGTTTTCTGCTGAAGGGAAAAGGGAAACCCCTTAAATTCTGATTTTCGCAAGTTCTTACATCACCTCATTTAGGCCGATGTTAGCCATGAAGAAATTCCGTTTTGGTCATGGTTTGAATTGTTAAGGCCAAGAAAAGTATAAAAATATATACATTGTTGAAGATGTGCGAAGAAATGTCCCCTGATGACGAAGAAGACACATAGGCCTATGTACTAGGGCTGAGCTCTGGACAGTGCCGGCCCAATTTAACCCCTGCAGGTAGGTGTCAGTTTGGTCACTTGCAACACGTCAGCCACAATGATCTGTGTTAATTTAATATCTTTATAATGGAGAGAAAACATCAAGGTTCCTAGAGATGTACTGAGATGTATCTGGACACCATAGTAAATTCCTTCAGGGGAACATTCAGTAATGCTGTCCCATTTCATCTGACTGTTTGGTGTCATGTGTCTAAAATTTATTACAGTTAATGAAAACAGATCAGTAAAGTAATAAAATATTGAATCAGTCATTTATGTCTACAATGTCAGGCATTCAATGGATACAAGTAAGTTTGGAAGTTTGATAGGAAATGATAGCAAGATAATGACAGCTATGCTAAAACGTGACAAATTTCAGCATTATTTATTTACGTTTTGCCCAAACATCCCTGAAACACTATAACCATCTCCTATAAAACAAAACATCCCAATCCTTTTCATTTTCAGTGTTGTGTCCCAGTATGTTATATTGGACTGGCCCCTCACCACCACTGGTCTCTGTCTGTAAATAAGACAGTCTGCTTTCCTCCAGAGTTAATATTAGAAATTGTGCTGCACGACTGGCTGTTTTCATAGGCAAATGAAATATTATTCTTTATGCAACAATGGGCCCTCTCACTGTGTTTGGTTTAGTTCAGCATGCAATCATTCCTCCAAGCCTTGTTCAATACCAAATCAGTATGCTGCAAACTCCAGCAGCACCATATATTGGCTGCTGTGTGCATTTGCCTAGATAGGAGGCACACCACTCTAACATGATTACCCAGGATGCTCACTGGCATCACCCGCTGTGCCATTGAACACACCCCCACTGCAACCTCTCAATCAGCCTATAACCTATGCAGTCTCTGTGGCCATGACTTACATCTCCTGGAGATGTCCTTTGAAGAGGTAAAAACAAATCTCTGCTCCCCTCTACAGTTAATTACAATGGAGACAACCTATTCATGTAATTATTTGTATGCTGCCCACATGGTCCAATTTGCACAGAGACAAGGCTTGGGCCCTCTGGGAGACATTACATGTAATATGCTGATTGTTCATCAGGTGCTCTGCTCAAGGCAGATTGAAGAGACATTTCATCCTTGGATGACCAAATGAGCATTATACGTAGTGGATCTAATAATGAATTTAGATGCTGTAGTGCAATGACAAATCTGTTCAGAGGGCGGTTTCACCAGAATCATTAATGTAATACAGGTACTAGATAACATCCAGGCGTAATTAATAGAGGGACTTTCACAAGCTATGTGCAATGAAAGGTGAAAATGCTCTCAAACACACAATAAATGTTTGGTTGGTGTGATAATGTGTCCATTTTTCTCTCATATTGACGTGGATAATACCATGTGACTGTTACAGCCCAACATGTTTGTGCCTTCTATCTTGAGCAAGAGCGCCATCAGTGAGAGTGACAGTATTACTGAGGACATTGTACTTTCACCCAACAACCAATAAGAACTTCTTTCATTAGGAAAGACATTCAGATTCAGGCCATTAGAGTTAGAGAGCCAACGGAACAGCAGGGACTTACAGTACACATAATGAGCAAAGGAAAATAACTCCACCCTATCAAAACACAGTCATTGCTGCTGCAGATGTTCCAGACTGATATTGTTTCTGCTACTCCCATCATCCTGCAAAAGCCCTTTTTACTCAAAAACAGTAATGTGTTTCTGTTTTACCTGTCTATATCCCCACAAACATACTTGCAAACACAATATCACAAGAGCAGTAGATAATAGAAACTTTATTCTTCCACAACATAGTGTTAAGTGGGTGATCAGATTAGATTTCAGAACTCTTTGCTGCACACATTTGCATAATAATGAGGGAAATCTGATTTTTCTTTTAGGTTGAGTTCACATTAATATTAATGTATGATTGTGCTGATTAATAAATAAATAATAACTTTTGAATTCTTATTACTGGACTACACACCATTGGACAAAAAGAGGAAGCAATTCCATCAGCATTGAATTCAATGTCTCAGTACAAGAGGACTCTTATGCGAACTTTA